>NC_069094.1:12167356-12900846 GCF_947172395.1 Bicyclus anynana | reverse complement strand
GTTACGAAATTCAAAGCATTCTAAAAAATATTGGCTTCGTGTCGCGAAAAATTTCCTCCGCGTTTGATATTTCGCATCTGGTACCGAATTTACGCTTGCCGCGTGAGCCAGTCTTTTGTACAAAATTAATATTAGCTATACTTTTACAAGTTATTATTTAACTTGTCGAGGTAGAGTGTGTGGGTAACATTTTCTTTGAAGCTGAGTTTATGGACCGATTCTATGTTCTACTGGACTCTGATTAGGTATGTTTGTAAATCATTGGATAAAGCAATAATAAAGTTGACAGGCTGAATTAACAACTAGGTTTTTTATTATTTTAGTGTTATCTTATCCATGTTTATACAATATTCAAAATGAGATGGTCCTAAATTGTATGGAACCCAGGATCAGTCAATTTACCCTGGCGGAAATAAAAGATTTTTTTTTAAGTATACAACGAATTTACTTTAATTCTTTCGAAATAAAATTCATTCTCTCCCAAGAAATGCAAAACTATTAAGGGTAATAATGGCGGATTGATGACGTTCTCAATGCAGTAGTCGATTTGACGTTTGCTGTCAATTCAAAGTTGCTTTTTGATCTCCTTCGTGCCTTCTCCATCTACTCGACACTGGCGAGATAAACCGTGCCCAGTTGGCACAAATGAAAGCCATTAAGAAGAATTGAATTGCTTTAAGGGCGCTATCTTGTTATAACTCAAGAAGTTGGGTTTTAATTTTAGTTATTTATAAAAAAAACTGAAAAGAAAAATAACAAGTTTAGTCCAGAAGTGTAGAAAGCAATTAGAAAACATTCTATCCAAGATCTAAGGTCCCAACTGTTTTCTAATTGCTTTCTACACTTCTGGACTGAGCTTGTTTTTTTTTCTTTTCAGTTTTTTTATACTTTATGCAGTCGGGTTTTTTTATTTGTTTAAATAATTTATTAACTCAGATCCTCTACTAAAAATTAAATTTAAAAATGAAATCATAATATACAACTTAGTAAAAACAAAATTATCAATAAGTAATTAATTTAAAATATTCAATTAGTGTTCATCCCTACAATAATTCAGTGTAGATAAATCAGTTTCGATTCGCTCGGTTTATATCAGCTTTTATCAACTAATTTCAACATCGCGATCTGCCCACCGCGGGAGATGATAAATGAGCCCCTCAGAGCTTAGAAGTTGATGTCTAAAAGCTGTCTAATCAATCACGTAAACAAACAATAAGCTTCCAATACACTCGCCCACTTTTACTGTGCTCTTATTACGCGAGTACGGAAGGGTTGGTAGTGACTTGTGGTGATACCTACTCATATTCCTACGTATATACGAGTACTAAAGCCTCATTGGTCCCGTGGTAAGCTGCTTAATGGCAGCTACAGACAATGCGGTCCAGGGTTTGAATCCCGGGTCAGGCCAACAAAAAAAAAATATTGCGATTTTTCTTACAAGAAAAGTCTTCATGGCTTTTATTTGATATCTTTATATTGATACTTGATTTTATTTAAAATTTGATATATATCTTCTACCGACGAAAAACGGACAGAAGGTTATCACTTCAACGTGTATATTTTTCTATGTATGAACACGCGTAACTTTTTACTGAGGAATTCGAATTAAATTAAAGTAATCAATATTTATTTATTCAGCCAACAACAAACACATATTAATAATTAAATTAAATTTATTTGATTGATTTTATTTTAAGAAAAGTATTCGAATTTAGTTTTATATAAATTTGCAAAAAAAATCCAATCCTAAGGGTAGTAAAACAGGGGATGATTGATACCTAATTAACCTATTAATTGTAAAGTAAAACCACTGATAACTTTTTTATAGAGTAGTCCCATTTTTTAATTTTTTATTAGATAAGGTCTATATTTTAAAAAGTTCTACCCTAAGGGTTGGAAATTATGATTGATATATTCATTACTAGCCGACGATTCGCAGTTTCACCCACGTAGTTCCCGATCCCTTGAGCATGATAATGATGATTATCGGGGGAAGAGGTCATATCCACTGGGCTATCACGGCCCTTGAGCATACAGAGATATAATTCAACCTTTGACATTTACTAATAACGGGACTTTCTAGTGGAAAAATATTTTTTATAAAAGGTTCAGTAGATCCAGAGATAACCCCTTACAACCACTGAAACTTTACTTCTTTGTAATATCAGTATAAACATGCTGATTAAAAATTATTGAAGGCAATCTATCATTAATAAAATCACAATCGCTAATTTATTAGACTGAACACTTCCTTTAAATTATCGACATGTCGTCGATAAAATACATGTCAATCAAAGCCTATTTATCGATAAACAACGGTTCTTATCGTACAAATAGTGTTAAGCGTATCATTTGGAACGGTCGAGAATGAACAATGAGTGGTAATCAATAAGGGTTGGTCGCTATTGTGGCACAAATGTGTGGAAATTAGCTATTAGACTAAGAGCCTGCGATAACCAGACCACCCTCATTCTAAGAAGGCTGATTTTTTCCCAATATATGCTACCATTGGTAAGTACGGTATCCAATAATAAAGTAGGTACTAGCCGATGGGCCGCGATTTTACCCGCGTAGTTCCCGTTCCCGTGAGAATAAGGGTTTTTTAGTATAAATAAAAATAAATAACGAGTTTTTTAGTGGTAAAAGATTTTTCAAAATTGGTTCGGTAGGTTCAGAGATAATTCTACAATACCAAAAACTTTACCTTTTTATTATATCAGTATGGACTTTGGTGGCCTTTGAAAGATAGATAGCGGGTTTCTTGGCTCCATATCCTCAACCGTCCAAGCAAAAAGCGTATATTTTTAATATTTTCTTTGGCACAATATGAAAAATCATGCCCCTAATTGCCAGTTTCATATCATCGCGGTAACCTTACGAAAAATCCTGTTGAGCAAGAGTTTCTTCTTAAAATGAGAGGGATGTGGCTAATAGTCCACGCTGGCCCCATGCGGACTGGTAGACTTCACACATAATAAGAAAATTTTCAGGTATGAAGGTTTCCTCACGATGTGCTTCCTTCACATTTTTGAGACACGTGATATTTAATTTTTTATTGTACGTATGTCGTAGGAGCATAGGCTGACAATTTCATTGTCAGCCTTCCTAGAATGAAGTATGTCAGGCTAGCACAGGCTCTCGGTCTGTATCTGCCTCACGACGATGACAAATTGTATCGACCTATCGATTAATTACGTTCTTAACAACGTTATCAATATACTGAGATGACAGATATTGGCAATATTCTGTCAACTGCCTTTACGTGATAGTTGACATCAAAGCTGATTGCTCATTTATTAGCATTGATGCGTTGTGATACATAATCGTGTGTAAAATGTGTAGCCAGATTAAGGAGCAGTGGATTACAGATTGCCGATATTATATAAAATACGTTATAAAAACATTCGTAATAAATAAGAGCTAGTCGATCGATCAGTGCGTCGTGTCAATAATTGTTGATATTACTGTTCCACATGACGATAATCTGGTTAAAGCCGAAAAAGAAAAAGTATCAAAACACTTGGATCTTGCTCACGAGATTACCGCCATGTGGAATGTTGAGTCAACTGTTATTGTTACAATAGTTGTTTCAGTCAATGGTCTTAAAGCGAAAAGCTTCGACCAGCATCTTAAGAAGCTTTCACTTAACTGTTGGATCAAGAGTCGGATACAGAAGGCGATTCTTTAAACGGCGAGTATTGTGAGGAGGTTCCTCACTCTGGAGCCATGACCACCGGTTGCTTGGGCACTCAAATGTCCCGCATTGGGAAGGTTTCTTTTTTTATAAATTTTTAATAGTGTTTTGTATTATATTTTTATATTAACATTGTTAAAAACAAGAGCACTAGATCATTTAAAAAAATAGTAGATTGTTATACAAGGGGCTAAAAAGACCCATTATATACGAGGTATTTTTAGGGCACGAGACGTAAGGCGAGGGCCGCCTAAATAGAAACCGAGTTTATAATGGGTTTAGCCCCACGTGTTACACTATGCTTTTCACTACGATTGCGAGAAAATAAAATAGTTTAGTACAATATTCAATGATTTATTTTACTTGAAAATTAAATGTACAAAGTCTACAATTTTGGATATTAAGGGAGATGCTTTTACCCGGTAACATAATTTCCGACTACTGTGAAGATGAATAATGAGTACGTGGGGTAAACGTGGGAAATAATAGTTTAAAGAACTCCTTTCGTAAGTGAATCCATTCGTTGTTGTTTTCTTCACTTATTAAATTTTTCGTAGGTATCGTAGGTAAGTATTTATGTAAATGCGTCTCGACTTTGATGAAACAGATTGAAAATTTCATCCATCTCCAAATTAGGATCACCATTCTCACTAGATGAAGGCAACAATAACAATTATTGTTGAAAAATATGTAAGTTACGGTCACAAATTTACAATGAATTTCTGAAAAAAATCAAGTGTGTATTATTCACGCCAAATTTTTTTTAAATTCTCGCTTTTTAATTTTATTTCACATGAGATAAGGGCAAAGGTATTACCACCGTAAAGGATGTCCCATGTCTTCAAATCTCGCTCTATTCGCAACTCAATAAAAATTAAATAAAAAAATAAACGCATTCCACAGACAAGAACGCTGCATTTCATTCCAATTTAAAGTTTTTTTATTTATTTTTTAAAACAATCAGTGCCTTACATATAATGATTCTATTTTCGAATAAAACCTCCTCCGTTTTATAGTAGGCTAGTGCTTGGCTAGTACTAGTAACAGACAAGAATTAAAAAAACAAAATTACTTTAGCCCCTAGAGGCTAATATGCTTGTTTAGCCCCGCTGTGGAGTGGTAATATGACAGTGTTTTTGAGCAAGAGTAGTGAAAAATATATTTTATTTTATTAAATTAACTATATTCTCATTCCCCTATAACTAGTCAGCAACACGGTAGTTCAGTGGTAGGCGCCTGAGCCTTAGACCAGTCGGTGCTCAGTTAGATTCTTTTCCGTGGATTTATTGAAGCTTCAATATAATATTAGAGTTCGGTTCATAATAATACATTCTTGCAAAATTAGATAGGAACACAAATATAAAATGAAGTACAAAAATTGTTATTTAAATTACACATAAACCAAGTTAAAGATCAAACCCAATCGTAAAATTACTCATTGACTAAAATATTTTATGCTAAACTGTTTCAAATCCCCATGGATGTTCATTGTACGTATTGCAATGTGAAATGTCATCTATTTACTTATTTATACATTTATAGCTTTAAATCGAAGATTTTCATAGACATGCAATAACTTAGAAACACTATAAAGTTACGGCGTAGGATCCAGAAGTTTTCAGCGAACGATTTTGAACTTTAAATATTAGGTAATATTTTTTTTTTATTTCACGTATTCTGTATGCGCCGTCTGTTTACGGCTCTACAAGTAAGCTCTATATGTTTTACTACCCCCTGCGGTTTTAACAAGTAGTTTCAATTTCATGTGGGAGTACGATTGTAACATACAGCCTATGTTACTCACTGATAATGTAGCTTGCCATTGGTCAAAGAATTTTTAAAATCGGTCCAGTAGTTTCGGAGCTTATAACGACCATTAAAAAATAAACGAAATATAAAACCTTACAAAAATATTTATAGCTTCAATAGCTCAACGGTAAGTGCGGTTGGACTCATCACCGAGGGATGGTGGTTCGATCCCCGCCCCGTTGGTCTATTGTCGTACTCATTGCACAGTCTTTCCCGACTAGTTGGAGGGGAATGGGAATATTGGTCATATTGTAAAAAAAATATGGCAAAACATTCTTTTCTTAAAAAAAAACTTTTCAGCTTAATAGTATTACGAGTAGTAGGATTATATCTCATTCTTCATAAAGAGTAGGTCGGTGGTCAGGAAACTAGGTCTACTAGGTAAGTTCTCCGACTGTCTTTATGCCAGTATCTCTTATATCCTCCCTTATATTTCCTTTCCAGGATTCTTCCTTCTTTCTTTTTCCTTCTTACGCCTCCTTTTGCCTGCAATCTTAGCCATCATAATGTTTGAAGCAAACAGTAGCTGTCGTCAAATATATTCTATTGATGGTCTTAACAAGGTTGGTCTTCTTTTACATTTTGGCAATTAGTAGATAATCATAAAGTTCAAAAAGCAATATCAATTTGATCATTACTGTTCGAATCTAGACTGGGACCATTTGCAAGATTGTGTGCCTGTGAACATTCACTTGCTATCATGATAGCCCGATTTTCGCGATTTTATAAAAAGTTCGTAAGCTTATGTTCCCACAGTAAATTGTAATTACTTACGATAGCTGTAGCTTCATCAATAAATAACACGGTTTATTTACAAAAGATAAAAACATTCAGAAAACGAAATATTCAACAGTTAAAATAATTGGTCAATTATAAAAAAAAATTTCGAGATTGGGTTCCGCGGTCAACAAAATAACGCATGACTCCTTACATAACGCATACATAACGTAAGTAAGCATTAAATATTGTTAAAAAATAAATAGAAGAAAAATAAAATTACCATCACGACAAAGTTTAGTTTTAAGGTAAATTTATATTAATTTATATTATATTATTTAGTGAAAAAAAAAAAATAACTTTACTTATATTCAGTATTAGCTCAATAGGTATATTAATTAATATGAATCAACTTTATTTGGTCGTTTTCATAAAAGCTAAAACAGTTATTAAAAAAATAGGTACCTAATATATGATTTCTGACGAGAAGGACTTCAGGCGAGTGAGAATTACAATTAGTCAAAAAGAAATTTAAAAAATAGAAGTATTTTTTATTGGACTTGTTCCATTTAATCTATTTATCTGTGTTCCGAATGTAGGTACCTAGCCCAATCTTAAAAGTTGCTACGACCCGTTAATCACAACTTAAGAATTTATGTATCGCAAAAAATACAACCAAAGCAAAAAGCAGTTTTCTGTTCGTCTACGGAACTCTAAAAATACTGTTGCCGTATTTTGCATAATACATAACATTTCGAAGCAAAATAATATTTCAGGGACGGCGTGGGAAAATATTAAATGTATGTAAATATCATCAAAGTAGCTGCTTTTCGTGAATGTAAAAAGGAATTTTGATAGCGGTCTGGTGTACTTATTTTAAACGTAAAAAATACATAAAAGTATTGGGTATCTACTACCCACGTATGAGAATTAGTTGTGATTTTAGCTCTAGGTATCCCTGTTTGTTTTTATAATTTGTATGTTTTTTTATAATTTTTAACAGTAAAACCAAAAATGTATACTGTCGCAAGAGAAAATTTGATTTAACGACTTGTAAATTGAAAATAAATTTTGTTTAAAAACATATTTTCTCGCCATCAGGATTAAAATGGAATAATTTTACATTTTAAATGCTGTGAAACACAGATTTTAATAATATTAATATTATAATTTTGTAACGACATTACAGTGTTTTTTTAAGAATACTTTTCGATTAAACCGTAATTATTGTTGTTTTAAAGATTGTCAAGTAAAATATTTTATGCGGAATTGTGTCGTGCTCAGAAACAATAAAGCTGTACTGGTTAAACGCTGTGATTGCATGTAATGTCAATCACGCTAAACTAATACTTAATTCTTTCACACAAAAGATCAAAATCAAATGACATTTTATTTTTTACCTTCACATTTTACGAAGTGTCGATAAAAACCGATAGATCTTATCATTCCTGTAATATCATCGACGGCACATCAACTCATCGATAAAGTAAACAATAATAATCACGGCTCATTTATCGATAAACGGTAGCTTTTAAAAGGTATTCGCCCACTAGTGAGGCCGCAACGATAATGTTTAGTTAAGTTTTGTCATTAAGATTACTAATAATTTAAATAACACTTAATGCATGATAGTAATAAGGAAAATGACGTAGCACCGTGCATGTAAAATAATGTAAATGATAAATAATTTAAATTATTAATTATTTTTAAAATATTTTACGTGTCGATTTATTTTAGATGCTATCCTAGAAATTATTTTAAGTTAATTTTACTTTTTTTTATTCAAGCTGACATTCGTAAGTTTAAAATTACCAATGCCAATGTTCGTGTATCATACTTTAAAAATATAAAACTTGACAATTTCAAATTGAAAAACGCATCAAGACGAAAGTATGATTTTTTTACATCTACATATAATATTTTACGCATAATGCCAATTAATAGCCTAGTGCGGAAAAGGCCCAAGAGAAAAGAAGAAGGTTAATAATATTTGATTTGTAATCATCTTTGTAGTTCTAACCTCAACGACAACGACAACTTTTACGTTGACGACAACTAAACTGTCAAGTTTAGTTGTGTTTCCGGTTGGTTAGTATGCAAGTACCTTTATAGCACTAACAGTGTCAAGGTTATTATTTGGGACAGCCGAGAATGAACAATAGACGGTAATCAATAAGAGCGGGCAGCCATTGTGTTTCAAATGTGTGGGAATTAGCTATTTTCTCCACGACGAAGACAAATTATATCGACTCGTCGATTAATTACGCGCTTAACAACGTTATCAATAAACGTTCGGGAATGGCCGATGATGTCAATCGAGACTGTTATCCTGAACCAAGGAAATACCAATTTGGATGTAGTAATTAATTATTTGAGACGTGATAGCCCAGTGGATAAGACCTATGCCTTCGATTCGGATGGCGTAGGTTCGAATGCGGTCTGGGACACCTCCAACTTTTCAGTTAAGTGCATTTTAAGAAATTAAATATCACGTGTCTCAAACGGTGAAGGCATAGTGAGGAAACCTGTATACTTGAGAATTTTCTTAATTCTCTGCGTGTGTGAAGTCTGTCAATCGGAATTGGGCCAGCGTGGTGGACAAAATCGTCTCATTCTGAGACAACAACTCGTGCTCAATAGTGAGCCGAATATGGGTTGCCAATGTTGATAAAAAACAGTTTTCCCTGAAAGCCTGAATTGATATACAGTTCTGATTCTTTTACGAAACGTATGAATAGTTTGTGGAATATTTTTAAAAATGTGAACCTGTACACAAATATTCAAAACTCCATGACAATAAGCCCGTAAAGCCTTTATTCAGCCTCCAAAAAAATTATTGTGGAAATTTGTTTTTCCTCATAGTTTCACTGTAACCATATTTTTCGAGATAAAATTCATACAAATGTTACGATGCAAATGAATGAATAAATAAATAATCATCAAGTGTTTGGTTCTGTATAAAACCAATTTAACTGCACATGTATAGCGAAATTCTACACAGTAGGTAATTAGTTCATTACTTGTAATCTTGATCCATATCATATTATCTATACTAATATTATAAAGCTGAAGAGTTTGTTTGTTTGATTGAACGCGCTAATCTCAGAAACTACTGGTCCTATTTGAAAAATTATTTCTGTGTTAGATAGCCTATTTATTGAGGAATACTGTAGGCTATATTATTCTCGTATTCCTATGGGTGAAACTGCGCGGCGTCAGCTAGTTAATTGTAATTGTAATATAAATATGACCGTATGTTTAACTGTACAGTTCCAAAAATAATTAACGATAACTACCTAATAGCCCAGGAACCGTGGAACATTTTTACAATTGATTACAGTTCAAGTTATTTTTCCGTGAGTAGCTTCATTTTGATGAGATGCTCAACTTTTTTATTTATTCTTGATTGCAGCAATTTGAAAAGCAGCAAGCAATTTGATTAATTAAGCAACAGTAAGAAAATAGTTATTATTATTTATTTATTTTTAACTTTATCTTGGTCTTTCATTATTACTTTAAGTCACTTTGTTCACGTGATCTTTCATGTAGCACTTAACCCTACACTATTACTAGTCACTAAACAGTAACTTAAATGGTTGGTCCGTGTCCACAGGTTAGATGAATGATGACTTAACATATACAAAATGTTAACAGGGAAATACTTTGTAGGGCCGAATTCCGTCGAACTGGGAGCTATAAAAAGAGATTGCTTTCACTTGAGCGACGTTTTACTGACTTATTAACATCGATATCAGATCGTAACACTTGTTTCTTTGATCTTCGTCAACATTTTCGCCACTCGACCTGCTTAGTGAGCGATTTGGGCGACGCTATAATCGTTTGGGATTCTATTGAGTCTCCAAGTTTTTCAAAGTTATTTCTTTGATAGTATCATTATTTTTAGTAATTTTTAATAGTGGCGTGTGCTAGCCTGACTCGCCCACCGAGGGTTCTGTATAGACGGGCGTATCTTTGCGTTTTTACAGCTTTAAGACATTCCGTTTTCCTTTTTAAGGTATCAAAGCGACCCCGTACTATAGGGTTATGTTTTGGTACCTCAGTAAATAAATACTAAAAGTATTTATTTACTTCAAGACACCTTTATAAAAAAATATGGTAATCTTAAACTTTGATTTTCGCACCTGCTTGATTGCGTCTTTGTTCCTGTGGTTAGTCTAAGTAGTTTCGTTAGTTTATCACGAGGTCCTAGGTCCAGAATCTTGAATCGGATCATGGAATATTTACTAAGCTTTTCATCATCATCATCATCGTCATCATCATCATGAAGGACGTCCACTGCACGACATAGTCCATTTGTAGGGACTTCCAAACATCACGATCCTGAGCTGCCTGCATCCAGCGAACCTGCTACTCGCTTGATGTCGTCAGTCCACCTGGTGAGGGGTCAACCAACACTACGCTACGCTTTCTAATGCGGGGTCGCTTTTCTTTAATTAGGATTTTTTCAGTAAAAATCATGGCATTATGCCTCAGAGCACGTTATGCCATCGTTGGTGGTCATTTATAATTAACACCAACTCCCATTGAAGCAGCGTGGTAGGTCTAAGCTCCATATTTCCTCTCCTATAAGGAGGGAGGCCCGGCCATGTAGAGGACCATTAAAATAGGCTGTTAATGATGGTTATTATATTACTGATATTTCTTCCCACGATATTGTCTGCCTGAAAACAAAATATTCTTATTAGTGTTTTATTTTTTATAAACATCCATCAGAACAACTTTTTTTGTTTAATGTTAGTACGATTTTTATTGTTAATAAACCCACGGGTAGATAAGGTAAGTAAGACATATGACAGGTTTTATTCATAACCCAGCACGTCGCAGATGTTGTACCCGGATAATTAGCGCCACGCTCGGCGATGCAAATTATTTAATACACCCTTCTAGCCTAGATACCCAGCCAGCTAAATACATTTATTCCGCTAGTGGAATCATAATGTAGGTAAGATTATTTAAAATGTTTATCTACATTTATGTCATAAAATATTAATCGTGACACATTGTAATAATTTTTTTTTTTTTTTTACTTTTTTTTAATTTTTATTCATTCAAATTTATAAAGTTTTACAATAATATTAAAACTACGTACCTAAATATCTATAACTACATATTATAAAAATTAAAAAGAAAATATACTAAATTTAAACTATATCTAAAGGCTCAGGCGTCGTAGAATTCGTCCGAATCGACGATCATAGGTAAAGTGCCCAGAAGGCTGGCAGTATTGCCACGTTGTATGGCAATACTAATTCTTTGGCCTAAATATAGGCCAGCCTTCTGGTCACGGGAGGTGTCGATTAAACGCTTTGCAATTTCTTTGTAAAGAAAGCGTGTACTCGGACCCCACGGTCCTAGTGTTTCGACCGCAAACGGCTCAAATATGTAATCTCCGACGAGATTGCTATATTTGCGCCGCTTGAGGGTCTCTGCTGATGCAGCAGCAGCGCCTGCACATCCCATCGTACCAGGAAGATGTGAAGGCGCAAGGGTGTCTACGCAAGTCGCGTCCCACACCAAAGGCCTACCCATCTTCCATGGCATCAGAGACATGCCGTCTGGTCTCTTACCATCGTCACGCGCCAAACCGTTAGGTTCCAAAACGGCTGGCACGCCGGCGGTGACAAGAGCACGACGTATGATGTCGTTCAGGCTAGCGTGCCGCGGAATACGGCCAGTACTCCTACTGCAAGAAAGACCGTGGTGTCCGAGTATATCGACTAGCTCTCCACAGATACAGCGATGCGGAGAAACACACGGAGCGCCTAAGCGAAGGCAGGTGGCGATACGGAATGTTGTGTCGTCCAGCAAGGTACCAGTGCTGGACGAAGGAATTGCTTGTAGCCAAAGTCCCGATTCCCATTCTCCCACAGCCAGCAAACGGGCACGCTCCGCAGCGTTGGAGGAGGTACTAATGAGTTCCTCTCTTACCAGTCTGCAGAGCGGCTCATCCCACTGTCTCTGGGAAAATAAATTTTTTGGTAAGTCAAAAAATTTATTTTCTAAAAAACTAAACAACGTCAACGAGTATTCCCAAATAGTCTCGAACCCATACGGGGCTCTTAGTCATGAGCTGGTTCTTGCTACGCGGCACGATCCAGACTGATCACGTGAGTTTTAGCCGTTTTTTATAATAAATTAATATGAATAACACTCACGATAGTGATAAATTTTGAAAATGACATTTTGTAATGAAATACAGATAAAGTAATAGACGCTTTCATAGCACTCATCGTAATCTCTCAAAAAAAAACATTATGCATGGTTTCTGTAAAGAAACCTGATGAAGCGATTCGATATTCGGTGCTATGACGGGTGCCATTTTAAAAGGTCTAATATTTCATCTAACAAGCTGTCAGATAGTTCAGACTTCAGAGTAGTGTGTTGTGATATTTTTCTGTATTCTGAGGTTGTGATGTAAAGTTACATCAAAATGAATATCAAACTTAAATATTTTTTGACGGACAACGGCACCCTAACCAGTAGTCCATTTCATACTCCGTCAATAGTCATCAGACTGGTTTAATGGTGTCATATTACAGAGTGATTGAAAATCATAGGCACACACTAGCTTGGTCGCTATTAGCCTCATTATGAAAGCTATAAGAGTCATTCAATGGACGATAGAATGTTAGGTATGCTTAAAGTTTCTCTGCGTGATCGAATCAGAAATAAGGAGCTCTGGAAAAGAACCTAAGTCACACATAGCTCAACGAGCTGCGAAGCTGAAGTGGAATGGACGGGGCACATAGTTTTAAGATCCTATGGATGTTGGGGTCCCAAGTTGTTGTAATGGCGAAGCGCAGTGATAGTCGACTTCCCATGAAATTAAGCGAGTGTTAGTAACGGCGGCCTCCATGGCGCAGTGGTATGCACGGTGGATTTACAAGACGTAGGTCCTGGGTTCGATCCCCGGCTGGGCCTATTGAGATTTTTTTAATTGGTCTAGGTCTGGGTGGTGGAAGTGTTTCGGCCGTGGCTAGTTACCACCCTACCGAGAAACAAGTACCGCCAAGCGATTTAGCGTTCCGGTTCGACGTAGTGTAGAAAACGGAAGAAGTGTGAATTTCATCCTATACTCCTAACAAGTTAGCCCGCTTCCATCTTAGATTGCATCATCACTTACCATCAGGTGAGATTATAGTCAAGGGCTAATAATTATGTAAAAAAAAAAATAAAAAAAACCTTGGTTTTTTCGAAATTCCTACAGACAATCTTTTCCAACAATGGACGTCCATCGTAATGATGACTGATAATACTTAAGTAAACCTTTTTAAAGAGCATTATTATGATGACTAAACATACTCAAGTAAACCTTTTTGAAGAGCATTTAAATAATCAACTAACAGAGCAAGTTAAATAAGAACTTGTAAAAATGAATTACAGTCTTTTCCGAATTCGGAAGGGATTTACATCGAAATTTTGTCAAAAGTTTTTACAAATAAATTATCCTAAACTCTCCCTCGAACTAACAAGGCTCGATCGAGACCGCCACTTGACCGTTATTTTGTCGTTTTTTTTGTTCGTTCGTTTCCAATATTTTCACGAGTTAGTTACAAACTTTTCTCAAACTGAATAAAGGTACGGGACGAGGTAGATTGGAAGAGCTAGGCTAGTATTAAGTGAAGTGAAGAAAATGTAAGTGAAAATTTAAATAAAAGATATAAAAAGTGTGGTCAATTTTAATATTTGTAAGCTTCAAAAAAAACCTGAAAAGTGTGAGTCAGAGTCATTCACCGAAGGTTCCGTACAAAGGATCATTATAAATAGTTCAGGAATGGAAAAGCGCAGTTTTTTACGAGGTTTTCCAGAATTTCGGTTCTATTTTTTCAAATATTTTATTACAAATGTATAGCTTTAAAATTTTCTCGTGACCATAGTCCTGAGTACGGTAAATTTAATCTTGTTACCTTTTTTTATTCTTTAGAAGTTAGCCCTTAATTGCAATCTCATTTGATGGTAAGTGATGATGCAATCCAAGATGCAAGCGGGCTAACTTGTTAGGCGATGGATGAAAATCCACACGCATTTTGGTTTCTACACGACATCGTACTGGAACGCTAAATCGCTTGGCGGCACGTCTTTGCCTGTAGGGTACTAACTAGTGGTAACTAGTCACGGTCGAAGCCTCCCACCAGCCAGACCCGAACCAATTAAGAAAACTTCAATTGGCCCACCCGGGGATCGAACCCAAAACCTTGTAAATCTACCGCTCATATCCACTATCCATGGAGGCCAAACCTAAACGCGTCAAACCTCTACGCATTTCCGAAATAAAAATCCTTACAAACTGCCATACGGACAACAAAGTTAAAGACAAAATACGGAAAACAAACAAAATACAAAACAATAAAACATCTTGTGTTTTGAGGTAAGGAACCCTAAAAAACAATATGTCGAGAAAAAGTTAGGGTTAATTCACCTTACAACTCTTAGTTTTAATAAATAAATTATAACCCTTCGACACGGGATTGAAAATGAAACATAAATTGCGGTTGAAATGTACATAAAGATAACTTAATTTTGAACTACACTGTCCAGAAAGTTCAATTCTCTAGTGGTTGAATTTTTTCATTGCTATCTCGGCGGACTAAAGTTTGACGTACCCTCTAATATGCTTAAGTGAACGATGTTGCCCCAGCGAATACGCTCGATATAAAAACAATAATATTATTGTGTATCTACCCTCAGGTAAGGGAAAGGTCATCATCATCATCATATCAGCCGATGGACGTCCACTGCAGGACATAGGCCTTTTGTAGGGACTTCCAAACATCACGATACTGAGCCGCCTGCATCCAGCGAATCCCTGCGACTCGCTTGATGTCGTCAGTCCACCTGGTGGGGGGTCGGCCAACACTGCGCTTACTAGTGCGGGGTCGCCATTCCAGCACTTTGGGACCCCAACGTCCATCGGCTCTTCGAACTATGTGCCCTGCCCATTGCCACTTCAGCTTCGCAACTCGTTGAGCTATGTCGGTGACTTTGGTTCTTCTGCGGATCTCCTCATTTCTGATTCGATCACGCAGAGATACTCCTAACATAGCTCGTTCCATCGCCCGCTGTGTGACTCTAAGCCTTCTTATGAGGCCCATAGTTAGCGACCAAGTCTCGGAACCATAGGTCATCACTGGCAACACGCACTGTTCGAAGACTTTTGTCTTCAGGCACTGAGGAATTTCGGACGAAAAGATGTCGCGAAGCTTCCCGAATGCAGCCCAGCCGAGTTGGATTCGACGGTTCACCTCTTTCTCGAAATTGGACCTACCTAACTGGATCATATGTCCTAGGTATATGTATTCGTCTACAATTTCGAGTGCAGCGTTCTCAACTATAACTGGGTGGAGCGATACATGAGCATTACACATTATTTTTGTTTTGCCCATGTTCATTTTCAGGCCCACCTGTTGAGAAACGCTGCTGAAATCCGAATGAAAGGGAAAGGTAAACTGTGTTATTCAGGTAAGGGAAAGGTAAACTGTGTTATTACCTCGTGATTCCATTTTGAATTTTTTTGTTTCAGGCTTCCCGTGACTAAATAAGTTTAAAAATTATTTTCTCTTCTGCTCTACTTAAACAGTTATACTAATTCTCCTCCATCCCTTCTCAATTATCAATAATTATAATTATGTGTAATTAATAAGTTTTATTTCATTTGTAAGGGAAAGGTAAACTATGTTATTACCTCGTGATTCCATTTTTAAATTTGTTGTTTTAGGCATCCCGTGTATAGGTAGAAAGACTAAATAATCTTAAAAATTATTTTTAACCGACTTCAAAAAGGAGGAGGTTCTCAATTCGGTCGGTATTTTCTCTTCTGCTCTACTTAAACAGTTATACTGATTCTCCTCCGTCCCATATCAATTTTCAATAATTATATTTTACCTATAAGTACTATATAGTAGTATAAAGAGCCTTGATATCCCAGTGGTTATGACCTCTGCCTTAAATATCACGTGTCTCAAACGGTGAAGGAAAACCTGCATACCAGAGAATTATCTTAATTCTCTGCGTGTGTGAAGTCTGCCAATTCGCATTGGGCCAGCGTGGTGGACTATAGGCCTTATCCCTCTCATTCTGAGGAGACTCGAGCTCAGCAGTGAGCCGAATATGGGTTGATGACGACGACGACGAGTATAGATAAATAGATAGATATAGGTATAATATTAGTATAGAATAAATAATAGGGATCGAACCCATTACCTTTCGGAGTTGAGATTAATCGGCTTTTTCTTTATTGGTATGTACCTATAGTCTATAGAGGTCGATTCCTAACGGGTTACCTTTTAAAAATTAATTATTGTAATGAATATATATGTATGGATGTATAATACCGGAGTTTGTAGCAAGCGGTATTAATTTCCTTTTCTTTGGGACGGCTTACCTTCGTCAACATTTCATCCTTCGCCACTGGTATGTACTATTACGTTTGGTTATAATATTAAAAAGTTTCGAAGGGGTAAGGTAACCCGCTTCCCCTAATGAACGCTACAAGAATACTTCGAGGAAATCGTTAGAGGCCTTTCCGTAAACGCGATTGCATATAATGTTTATGCTCGTAATTACATCGCCCAAATTTAACAATAAAATAGTAACCGATAACAGGTTTCATGTAAGAAAAGTTTAGGAAAGTTCCAAGTCACGCGAGAAAATAAGGGTCGCTTAGCTAAGCAGGCCTTTATTGGAGCAATTTATGAGGTAAAATTGTATAACAACTAGGATTCCCTATTTTCCGACCACTAAAATGATTATGAACAAAATTATAAGGAACGAAGATTGATGAGATCATGGTTTTGTATGAGGATTTTTGTGCCGATTGAAGGTAGTTTTAAAGTAAATAAATAAGGAGGAAGTCAATGATAATTTTATACTATATAGATCGGTTACGTCCATACAAAATCACCGCAGAAAGTGATCCGTATAATAAATAGGCTACAATATTGAGCGCACACATGTACAATTTTGTCTTGAATTCCATTATATTCCATATATGTATATAGTTTTTACATTTCCTGAACACACAACTCGATAATGTAGGCGATATTTATGTATTATTTGTTTAAATAACGTCCATTGTTGACCACAACTTACATGGAGTTGTGTATAAAGGAGATAATTCACGCTCCATACATTTTTGGGCTCTTTTTGAAAGTGCCGGCCAACAAAAAAAAATGGCACGACTCGTTAGAATTAGCCATTTGGAGCAATAGCTAAATAAACGCATGTTGAGTTAGCCTGTAAGTGGGGTGTACAATGTAGCATATTACTTTTTAATGCAGTTTATGTTTAATTAGTCATGAGTTTTTTGTATACAATGTTGGTTTCCGAATAAATAAATAAATAAATAAATGGCATAAAAGTTGTCGGGTGGCTCTGAACCAAGTTATACAGGTTCGACGATTCGTTATTTCCATACATTTTGTTAAATGAGCGCCTCATTTTTCATGCGCTAGTAACATATCTAACAGTATTTAATATCATTGGAGTAAGTTATATTCAAATACGATGAAAAATAAACATTTTAAAAATAAATGAGTTTCAAAACAGTTTATAAATAGATCCATTTAGATTTGTATTGTATTGAGTGTTGCGTTACTTTTTTTGTTTGCGTGGTTTCTTTCGAAACAATTCCGCCAATACGTAATAATAGGGGCAACGTATAACCCCCTTGACGTCAGCCGCTGTATGAAAGCCGCTCACGATTGGGGTGTTTGGAAATCCTTAAAGAGGTCATGTCCAGGCTGTGGGCATTCATTGGCAGTGATGATGATGAAGATGTTAGCAATCGAATCCATTTTCTGTTTAATTTCAATGATCAAGGAACCGTTCTTACCTTGTAAGGTACAGAACCCTTAAATTGATTTTCTTAATTTGACGGCCTCCGTGGCGCAGTGGTATGCGCGGTGGATTTACAAAACGGAGGTCCTGGGTTCGATCCCCGGCTGGGCAAATTGAGATTTTCTTAATTGGTCCAGGTCTGGCTGGTGGGAGGCTTCGGCTGTGACTAGTTACCACCCTACCGGCAAAGACGTACCGCCAAGCGATTTAGCGTTCCGGTACGATGCCGTGTAGAAACCGAAAGGGGTGTGGATTTTCATCCTCCTCCAAAACAAGTTAGCCCGCTTTCGTCTTAGACTGCATCATCACTTACCATCAGGTGAAATTGTAGTCAAGGGCTAACTTGTAAAAAATAAAAAAAAACTTTGTTTTGATAAATAAAATCTTGTTTACATAATAGGGTAGTTGACTCATATCAAATTTAATATAAACAATATTAATTTTGCATAGTAGGTACATGGAATAAGCATAGAATAAAGGTCCGCAATACATGGATATTATTTAATAAAAGTTAAGGATTTATAAAAAAAACTCAATTTAAAATACATGTATTTTTTCGAATTTCCCAAACGTCAAAAATGTAGTCGTCCATTTTGTGACGTCACAATGTAACTTGATGTAGGTACTAAACGTCAAACTAATTCTTGATTAATATTTTTGTCAAACGCTCCATTTGTAAGGGATTTGCTATAGTGACGTCATGAAAAATTTGAAATATAGACCATCATGGCCAACAGGCGTTTTGGCTCGTATTGTCAAAAACATATTTATAAAACTTAAATTGTCATGTAATCACGTATCAAAAAAAATATGAAAAAAAAACAATAATCACGCACGATAATGAATTTACTATTTAAGACCGTTTAAAAAGAGTGTCAACTAGCCTATTAATTGATATCACTAGCTCTTGGTCTATAATATGTATTACACACAAGAATTCAACCCCACACGAGCGATCGAGCGACGAGTATCTCGTTTCAGGGGTTCGCAGGTGAATTCTCACCGGCATGTGGCACCGAGACGTATAAGAACGGACACAAATTCCTGACTCTGGTAGCATGCATTGAGATATTCGAATGAATGCGGTCGGCGTATCATTCGCAAGCATTTCGTAAGGTGCACGTCTTCTTTTTAACCGACTTTCAAAAAAGTAGGTTAACATTTAACCAATTTCAAAAAGTATGTTATCAATTCTTCCCGTATATACTGTCATAATTACATAGTTTTTGTGTAAGCTTTGCTCCAAACACGTGTGTCTTTCATAAGTATATGTTTGTATATCTGTTTGTTTGTTCGCGTACATCTATAAAACTATAAGTCGGATTACATTTTTTTTAGTTGGCCTAGACCGTTTATGATTAAAGAAGGCTGGTGGGAGGCTTTGACCGTGGCTAGTTACCCTACCGGCAAAGACATACCGCCAAGCGATTTAGCGTTCTGGTACGATGCCGTGTAGAAATCGAAAGGGGTGTGGATTTTCATCCTCCTCCTAAGTTAGCCCGGTTCCATCTTAGATTGCATCATCACTTACCATCAGGTAAGATTGTAGTCAAGGGCTAACTAGTAAAGAATAAAAAATAAAAAAAAATTGTAGTCAAGCGCTGGCCTATATTGCATAAAAAAAAAACTTTCATAGCCGCAAGAAGTAGAAGTGTCTCTTATCAACAACATTAACATATGCGAATATTTATAACGGTTTTTGAATAGTTACTGTTACAGATGTAATAAAACATACCTCATACTCGATTTCGGACTCAAATGCGAAAGATCTAAGGTTTGGTTCTTGCTCAGCGACTAGGAGAGGCAGTCACTCCTATTCGCTGGAGGAAAATGCGGTTTAAAAAAAAAGAAAACAAACAAAAACTTTCCCATTTATGAGATTCATAAGATATTAAGATGTCGCCATTAATGTTTCAAGGCTGTATAAATAGGATGTTGTTTATATACGGAACCCTCAATTAACTCAATACAAAAGTTAAGCGTTCCGAGTCACTTTACTCCGAATATCTGCGAAGTCCATTTACTCTCGGAGTGGGCATTGTTGCCGACGCTTTCCTTTCTTAATTAGTTTTGAATTACGTGACGATGGCCCTGCTAATTGGCTAATTTTAGCACAAACCGATTTACAAAGAAATGTTTTTATACCGAGATTAGGTAAATGGACGTGCCTACTGTTATTAATGATTTATTTTTTGAAATCATCTGTTTTTTTCTTTTTATTCGTGAACACGATGGTACGTAGTACGAAGAGGTTATATTTGGGGTGAGGGCACAGAACAAAGAGCACTTGTGGTTGAGAGGATGTTTGTACAAACCGATACTCGAAACCGGTCCAATTTTGATGCCGTTTTTTGATAAAGATTATTGCGCACATGTCAAGTCTGAAAGGCATTCGTATCATTCAATCAATATTAATATCTTGTACTGGAAGACCCGGACTTGGACTACCATAACGAGGTCTTAGAACTGACCTCAGCACCATTCAATAAGGGAACAGAGTTCACTAAGTCCACGTTTTTTGCCTGTGTTTAGTTTTGCTCATCAATGACGCGTTTTTTTTTAAAGAATATTTGCCCTCCAGTCGGGAAAGACTGTAATAAGAGTGGGTATGTCAATAGACCAACGGGGCGGGATCGAACCACCACCCCTCGGTGATGAGTCCGACCGCTCTTACCGTCGAGCTATTGAGGCTATAAAGTATTGATAAACAAGTGAACTATTGAAATAATACACAAACGTTAGGCAAACTGCAAAAAAACTACAAAAAAGCTAAATTTATTATAACAATATTGTAATATATCTAATAAACAACGTAGGTAATATTCCAACATTATTTATTAAGAAGCTGTTTTTCCGTAAACCATCTGGAATATTCAAAGTATATTTCGAAGTACCATTCATCATTGTATGTCGTGTTACCTCTCCAAATAATAATGAGAATAAACAAAGTAATGAAAAAAAATCCAAGTTACCTTCTTATTATTTTTTTGTTTTTATCTTAAAAAATATTTAATGATAGACAATTTTACAGTTATATTAAGTTATGAATGTGGTTGTAATGAAATAAATTAAAGGTTTAAAACCCATAAAAAATTTAGTAAATAGTACCTACTAGTAATAAATGATTTATTAGTAAAAAGAAGTTTTTGTAGCGTTGTATCACTCAAATGTCTACAACATAATAGTAGGGGAGCCGAAGAGGGGATTTTTGCAGTTACTCGAGCGCAACAGATGAACTGGAAGTATACCTTGCACGTTGGTTACTACCTCCACCAAATAGGAGCCTTTAATATTGGTGAGTATGTTTCGGGCAACCAAAAATAAAACTAACTTCAGAAATACTTAACCATATTAAGATAAGGTAGGTGAGTTGATAGCTAAAAGGTGTGCATTTTGAAAATCTGACGATTTAAGCGTAACGTAATGGAATGAGAGAGGTTACAAAATAAAACCCTTATATTTCTGTTAACCAGCCACCATCGTGGTTATTTTTTTACTTATTTTGAATGAAATAATCTCCTGAATAATCGCTCACGTTTTCTGATGATTTCAGTAAGCCAAAGTAATAAAAATTTCTTTAAAGTCTGAAATTTATTACCCCAGCGCTGAAAGCGAAAAATTATATAGGCATTTATTATTTCTACCATGTAATCGATTCCCATGGTGCTTTAGTAACTGCAAATTTAGCACACCGGGCTCCCCTACTATAAACAAATCTGCCAACTGTCCAATTTGCTAACAAACTCATTTTTATCCTACAAGGAAGATTCCTTACCTGTCCGAGATTGTTTTTCCGTTTTATAAAAACGTCAGCCAAAATTCTAATTAACGTGGCGGCACGTCGGCCGAGAAAATGGGAGCCAGGAATCGTAGACTCGGATCCATTAGCTTTTATTACATGCCGTTTAAAAGTGTGTCGTCCAAATTAGCTGGCTCTATTTGCAGAACATCTTTCGTTCCACCAAGGAAGCCTTATTATCAAATGACCCTTGACTTTAATTTATTTTACTTCAACGAAAATGTTTCTTAATAAAGGATCTTTTTACGGGGAGTTCCAAGTTAAAATGATTATAATGTTATTTTTGTAGGCTGATTTCATTGTATTGAAATTGATCGCTATAAAATCTCAAAAAGGACAATTTTAATAGTGTAGCTACTAATTGAGAACTCTTGCTCATCATCTCCTTTACCTTATCCCACTTAAGTCATGATCACCATCATTAACAGCCACTGGACGTCCGTTGCTGGACATAGACCTCTTGCATGGCTTCCAAACAAAACGGTCTCTAACCGCCAACATCCAGCAGCTCCCTGTAACCCGCTTGATGTCCTCGGTCCACCTAGTGGGTGGTTAACGAACACTGTGCTTTCCGATACAGGGTCGCCTCACACACTTTTATAATTCGTCAACTTATCATCTACTCCTTTTACACACATGTCCTGTTTTACACATTTTTCTCTTGGGATTTCAACATTCTTCATGACATACTCCGCATTACACATAAACATTTACTCTTCAATTTCTCTCTAGCGCCACTTTCAGATTTACTCTTACACACTCATTCCTCAGTCTTCGTTAAAGTAATAGTAGATGGAGCAATAGCACCACCTGATGTTAAGTGGATAGTCATTGCCTATAACGGCGCAAGAGTTCATCTATACTAATATTATAAAGCTATAGTTTGTTTGTTTGTTTGATTGAACGCGCTAATCTCAGGAACTACTGGTCCGATTTGAAAAATTCTTTCAGTGTTAGATAGCCCATTTATCGAGGAAGGCTATAGGTTATATATTATCCCCATATTCCTACGGGAACGGGAACCACGCGGGTGAAACCGCGCGGCGTCAGCTAGTATGCATATAAGTGACAAGCCACCTGAGGCATCATCATCACCATTATCAACCCATAGTCCACCACGCCAGCCCAATGCGGATTGGTAAACTCCACACACGCTGAGAATTAAGAAAATTCTCTGGTATGCAGGTTTCCCTCACCTCCTTCTCCTTCTGAGACACTTGATATTTATCTTCCTAAAAATGCGTACAACTGAAAAGTTGGAGACACACAACCTCCGGAATCGGAGGCAAAGGTCATATCTACCAAACTATCACGGCTCATTACCTGAGGCATACGTGCATCCAAAATATCATTGGTTGATTTGCCAATATCCAAGTATTAAAGGTTTTCATGTGAAAAGTGTGTTTTTATTATATCTTTCTTCCCAAATTAGCCATATATTTAAATCACTTTAACAATAAGGTTATAAAATGAAATTAACGCTTTAGAAGCACCACCTACCTAAAGGTTAATTTGGAAATAATTTAAATTTGAAATTTATAATCATTTGAATAATTGTGGATGCGAAAATTAAGATGAAATGCCCAAAGGCAATTGTTTGTAACTGCCATTTTCTGTAGCAAAAATATATCTATCAGTAAATATTTAAAAATACCCCGACAAAATTTTGAGTATTGCGGCAAATCTATACTTTTGCCTTAAGGAATAGAAATGTGGATGCAAAACGGACTCGTAGTTCAAGATATCATAATTCTCTACGGGGATGTACTAACACCAAACTGTTAAACCCAGTTCAATTGTTTAAAAAAATACAATGTTTCGCTCATTTTAATTATAATTTTATTTTATTAATTATTTTTTAATTGTAGGCTCGAGCTGTAATAAGTCGAACAATGTAACAAATAAGAAGTATGAGCAAAGTACAAGTACATATTGTAAGCTAATTTATAATACTCGTATATTGTAATGTGTACCTGGTAAGTAATAAAACGACGATTTGTCAACAGGAAGCATTCGCTGACTGCTGCTCGCGCGTTCACACCTGAGCACGGAGCTTACACTTGGCGACGCATCGTCTGGAGGATATAGCGTAGGGCTGGCAAAGAGAGAGTTCAAATCCGGGTTGCATATGAAATTTTTTGAAAGAAAGAAAAGCTCAACATCTTAATATATTATTTTGAAAAAGGACTCGTAACCAGTGTTACAAGTTCAGGTCGATTACATTTGGTATTATACATAATAAATGTTATATATTATATAACATTCATTATTTATGTTATTGTAGAGGGGAGGTATCAGTGTTGGTAATAAGAGGGTATTTGATGACTTGAGCTCAGTTATTTGTCAGGTAGCGTAGATACCGTCCCGTCGCTTTAGTCATAAATAGTTAAGCGTGGGCATGGAGAACATGTCAGGCAGAGAACGTGAGTGTTTATGCATTCTAAAGGGATCCCTTAAATATACACCCAAGGTCACAAGACCTGGGACCTTTTTACAAGTTAGCCCTTGACTACAATCTCACCTGATAGTAATTGATGATACAATCTAAGACGGGCTTACTTGTTAGGAGGAGGATGAAATCCACACCTCTTTCGGTTTCTACACGACGTCGTACCGGAGGCCGTCAAAACCTGCTCGAGGTGTTTCCTCTGCCACAAAATAATGGAACAACAGGCCTTCAAGATTGGAAGTCAGAAAAAGGACATGCTCGTTATTTTGGACCAACGATTAATTATTAAAATTAAAATAATTTGAGAAATTGCAGTGGTAACCCTAGGTATAACTTTGCACCCACTTGTTTGAGAACTCAGCTGTTATGTTATATAATTTTCTGCACTTTGCTGACGTGATTTCGTATTTTCGTTTAGATACAACATTATTATTATCTCTCTGTCTAGAGTATAGGTTGTAGGCATAGTTGTTAAAGTGCTCAGCGCTGGATTTTGAAGTACTGGGTTCAACCAAAAAAGTGTTAAATAAACCGGAAGATTTCATTGTTTATAACCGCGACTTGCCAACGTGGAGTTTTTTCGAAGCTTTTTAGAAAAATAAAACTAATTTTCTAATATTACCAGTATAATATAGAATTAAGAACCCATATTCTGGTCATTATTGAGCACGAGTCTCCTCTCACAATAACTCGAGTTAGGCTAATAGTCCACCACACTGGCCCAATGCGGCAAATTTCACACACGCAGAAAAAAGAAAATTCTAATTCTTCAGTTATACAGGTTTCCTCACGTTGTTTTTCCTTCTTAGTTTGAGAAAGGTGATACTTAATTTCGTAAAATGCAGGTACAACTAAAAAGTTGAAGGTGCATGCAACGATATAAATCGTTAGATGGGCCCCAACATATAAAAGAACGCACAATGTTAGTCATTACTCAAAGACGTGCACGCACATCTTATTTTTAGTACGCAACGAGCGCATGCTGTGAGTGGACGTGGATTTAAAAAAAATATTTTACGGTTTTTTCTTGTTTAATCCCTTAATTATGCCTTCATGTTCATTTTGGAAATGTAAAAACACAAGCGAGCCGTGATAACCCAGTGGATATGACCTATGCCTCCGATTCCGGAGGGTGTGGGTTCGAATCCGGTCCGGGGCATGAACCTCCAACTTTTCAGTTGTGTGCATTTTAAGAAATTAAATATCACGTGTCTCAAACGGTGAAGGAAAACATCGTGAGGAAACCTGCATACCAGATAATTTCTTAATTCTCTGCGTGTGTGGAGTCTGCCAATTCGCATTGGGACAGCGTGGTGGACTATTGGCCTAACCCCTCTCATTCTGAGAGGAGACTCGAGCTCAGCAGTGAGCCGAATATGAGTTGATACCGACGAAAAACACAAGCCGCAACACGAATAAGGAGGAAAGGTGCTACTTTCCATCGGTAAGTATTTGCGAAACAAATGGCAATTACGCGACGCTTCGGGCCCATCTAAAGATCTACGCTCTCTGTCAAAGGCAGAGGTCATATACACTGGGCTATCATGACTCTTATATACACGACATCATATAATACTAGGTATTTCAATATAACGTAACCTTATAAATTACAAAGGGACTCCTGCAATGTATTTTGTTAATATCTCAAGTAAACGTTTCGTAATATAAACTTGTACTCGCTTCAACAGGTTCTCAAGAGCTTGTTGAAGCTAAGTCAAGAGTACCTTTTTGGTGAAATTCATAAATGATTGCTTGAGAGGTCTTTTTAATTCGGATGACAGAATCATAATCAATATTAAAACATTTTATGTAATTTCCCCCTTATGTGACGCAGGTAGCAGCCAGTATTGCAGGGAGAAACTGTGTGTAGTGTATTTTTTTGGTTCATACTTTTTAGAGTACTTTTTTTATTTTTTATTCTTTACAAGTTAGCCCTTGACTGCAATCTCACCTGAGGTAAGTGACGATGCAATCTAAGATGGAGCGGGCTAACTTGTTAAGAGGAGGATAAAAAACCACACCCCTTTCGGTTTCTACACGACATCGTACCGGAACGCTAAATCGCTTGGCGGTACGTCTTTGTCGTTAGGGTGGTAAGTCACGGCCGAAGCCTCCCACCAGCCAGACCTGGACCAATTAAGAAAACCTCAATCGGCCCAGCCGGGGATCGAACTCAGGACCTCTGTCTTGTAAATCCACCGCGCATACCACTGCGCCACGGAGGCCGTCGAGGCCGTCAATTGTAGAAGTGTTTAATTTTGATGATATTTTATTGTTTTCAGGTTTAACTTTACAATTTGACGACCTCTAACATTCATGGCATTGCTTTGGTAGTCTTATACTGCGTCGTACTTGTCATTAGGCGAGACTTATTTAGTCACAAAAATTAAAGAACAATGAAGTCTACTATCTTCTTACAAATAATCATAATTGTCTGATTAATTATTAAAAACGTTCATTTCCGTTTTCTCCAAAATTGAAGGTCAGGATGAATTTGCCAACAAATTTCCAAGACCAATTAATTTTCGTTGAAATACGTTTGATCTCGGCTTTGAGAGCCGTTGTATCGGCAGACCCTTAATTTTTCAGACACCAGACTTATCCACTTTCGTTCGGCTGCTTTAGCATATTTAACAAGGGTTTATGAATGAATATTTTAATTTTCCGCAAGGTGAGGGCAACGGGATTAGTATTACCGCCAGCTAAAAATGATTTTTGATAGTCTCCGGGCAATTTGGATACGCCTTACCACATAATAGATATTGTTTTTTGAATAAGCAAGCGCTTAGCTGCAATCACGCCTAATGGTAAGCGATGAGGCAGCCTATGGTAGAACGCGCTTGCCTAGAAGATGCCTATTCACTCTTGACTTGAAGATACCCATATTGTAGGTGGTGGGGAAAACGGAAGCTGGAAGAGCATTCCACATCTTTGCAGTGTGTATAAGGAAAAAGGAATTAAACCGCTTATTACGCGGATATTTTCTAAATTAATTAATTTCTAAATATTTTTTCAAGTCTTTATGTTTCTTTTATGATCTACAAAATCAGTATATTTTTTAATCCATTAAGTTAATACATCATAATAAATAATGTGTTTCATAATTTCCAAAAATTCATTAGCTTTAAGCCTAAACTATAATTGATATGAAAATGCCGATTTCTTCTTCTTCTTTCTTCTTCTTCTTTCAAAGTCTAGAGCGTCCGGAATTATAAAGCACAATTCACGACCACGTACTGAAATGCAAAAGCAGCATGTTACACCGAATACCTGTTACCTGCTTAACTAATTTAGTTAAAATTTTCTGAGTGTGAGTATTAATTCCTAGTGCTACGTACCAGTTGAAGTCCAATTCAAAACTGTCACCCGTATTTCGTATGAAATTAGAATCCCGCGACGAATTTTGCAAGTTGGCACGGCGTGAAATTGTATCTGGCTTGCTGCATGCGACACGCTGACGCTGGAATACGATAGACATATGTCATAAGTCCTTTAATAAGTAGCATTTATCCGTGGCGCAATGAAGACCCTAAGACTTCATCATCATCATCATCATTATATCAGCCGATGACCGTCCACTTCAGGACATAGACCTTTTGTAGTGATTTCCAAACATCACAATACTGAGCCTGCATTTAGCGAATCCCTGTGATTCGCTTGATGTCGTCAGTCCACCTCGTGGTTGGTTGACCAACACTGCGCTTTCTAGTGCGGGGTCGCCATTCCAGCACTTTGGAACCCCGACGTCCAACGGCTTTTCGAACTATGTGCCCCGCCCATTGCGACTTCAGCTTTGCAACTCGTTGAGCTATGTCGTTGGCTTGGGTTCTTCTGCGGATCTCCTCATTTCTGATTCGGTCATGCAGAGGTACTCCTAACATAGCTTGTTCCATCGCCCGCTGTGTGACTCTGAGCCTTCTTATGAGGCCCATAGGTATTGTTTTTTGACAAAACAAAATTCAAAACCAAAATCAACATATCAAGAAAGCTTTAGTTTACAAGCACTTTTGAAACGTTCGGTTTGATTATTTGTAAATACTCTACCACCAGTTCGGAAGGCAAAGACAACGCAATTGTAGAGTTCATAAATTGAGTTCTACTGTTGCAAGAAATTCTCTTTGTTTTACCATTGTGTTTTGGACTCGTTTTTGCAACAAACAGACATTTGCAAGTTGAAACTCTGAAAATACCTGGATTTAATTTTGGAAAAGTGAGTGACATCAACCATAAAACCTACAACACTAGAAAACTGCACAGCAGTTAACTAATATAAACCTTAAAATATATGTAGGAAATTAGGAAATACATGTAGCTTCTACACAAAACTATACCTATCCCCACATTTTCTTAATATCTGGTTTCTGAACTACTAAAACTTACTTACTGAGATCTCCGTCAAAACTATTCACGTAAATAAAGTTATAAAACATTGTTTAGTAATAGTAAAGAGAAAATAAAATCTATTTACATTCCAAATTTTAGCGTAAAGGAGGAATAAACATACTTGCACACTTAAGGACACACAGACTTTTGCAATTTATAAATTATTTTTCTCTTAGTAAAGATTCTCTTTAATATTCCTCCAACAAATCTAGGTAGTGAGGTAGATAAATTATGATATTAAAATTTTCATTGTAGCTTTATTGGTAATTAAACCTAAAATAAGACGAGTGGGCTTCAAAATTCAAATATCAATTTGCGAGCCGCCAAGAGCCTTTGATCTCTGCGCAAGTGCCTTTCCGCCGTTCGGCATCTTAAATTCCTCAGACACCAAACAGATTATCCACTTTCGTTTGCAGGCTCTGGCATATTTAACGAGGAGTTTTTCAAAAAAATATACCCGTAATGTTCAGTAAATACGGCGTTTAAGACTTCTTGAAAAATAATTGAATTTAACTGAAATAACAATCCACCCATACTGACTATAAATGCAGTAAGTAATTGCCTGTCTGTTACCTCAACCTTTTTTTGGCTTTTGCGAATCGATTTTGATAAATTTTATTACCTACAGAGACGAATGAGACCTTAGAGCAGTACGGACTGCTACTTCTTGTCACAAAAAATTAGAATAAAATCATTGAAACCGTAGGCAAAATAGGGGTTTCAAGTTATACCTATCTATGAAAATTGGTGAAAATTGATTGATGATTAAAGTTATTTTTTAATTCCAATTATACCTATCCTTAATGATGATCGGATATAAAACATACCGTGTTTAAACAAAAATAACATTGAGAGTTTAAAGGATGTGGTTTCATTATTTACGTTACCTATACATAATTAAATTTTCTGTAGAAATATTAAATAAATCATAATTTTATCATGTGAAACTCTCAGACTGTTTCTGTGGATAATTTACTATCTATATAAAATCATGTGAGATGATATTATAACAAATGATCTTTTTTGTTCAAATAACTGTCAAAGTTACTAAATTGTTGATCTTATTAGGTCAGACGTTTTCATAATTTATAGTAGATAGCGCACATTCAAACGCACGGGATATCTTATGAAAGTATAATACCTTAAGGTAACCTTATCTTTAATTCAAAGCACCATGAACTGGCATCAATCTTAATGTAGGAAAGAAAGATTTGTTGGGATAAATGCAAAGATTAATGGATCAAAGAATACCATTATTGGCGCCCTTTTGCTAAAAATTGAATGTAACACAAAATTATAGGAGTGCCCGTAAGTCCCTGAGGTAAAGAATAGGGATTGTTTGGTGAGGTGAATCTCTATAATTTATTGCACACTGCAGTAAGAACCGCATGCGACAATCTATTTATCGCATGCTACTTTCAGGCTGCAGCACCACGATCACCATCAAAAGCATCACGTGTTTGATTTTTTTTTATTCTGTACAAGTTAGCCCTTGACTACAATCTCACCCGATGGTAAGTGATGGAAGCGGGCTAACTTGTTAGGAGTAGGATGACAACCCACACCCCTTTCGGTTTTTACACGACATCGTACCGGAACTCTAAATCGCTTGGCGGTACGTCTTTGTCGGTAGGGTGGTAACTAGCCACGGCCGAAGCCTCCCACCAGCCAGACCTGGACCAATTAAGAAAACCTCAATCAGCCCAGCCGGGGATCGAACCCCGGACCTCCGTCTTGTCAAGTCCAGTGCGCATACCACAGCGCCACGGAGGCCGTCAAAATGATAATAATAATTTCTCTGAAGAAAATATAGCGTCCTACTTTAAAGCTCGATTTAGGATTCGAAGTCACTGGACCACAGGAGGCATTTTATATAGTTAAATCTATACTAATATTATAAAGAGGTAAAGTTTGTAAGTTTGTCACATTTTTTAAATGGGGTAATCTTCGGAACTACTGGTCCGATTTCAAAAATTCTTTCACCAGTAGAATGCTACATTATCGGGGAGTGCTATAGGCTATTTTATATTAGTATGATATATATTCGCCGAGTAAATACAGTTTTTGTCATACAGGTCGGAGCGAAAATTCTCTTAAGCAGACTTATTCGCATGCGCTGCCTTAACCATTGTGTAAAATTGAAATTAATGTATGGAGACTTTATGTATCTCTAAAAGTTCTACAAAAAAGTCCGCGACACCATATATCTACCTTCTATATATTAGCAGATATAGTACCTTTTGTGTTTTAAAAATTATTAATTTTATATCCTTCGGTTTGCGTGATTATTTATGCTACTTAACTTAAATGCTTATCAAAATAAATTATTTAATAATCACAAGGATATTATGGAGATAAGATTTGCCCTTTATAGTATGTTAATTAGTTAAATAGTTTCGGAGATAATAAAAAATTTCTAAAAGACGCAGAAATTCCGCTACATGACGCCCCGCGCTTTCAATTACGTATTTCCCGTTCCTGTGTGAATATGGGAATCAAACATAGCCTATGACACTCGCAAATAACGTAGCTTTCTATTGGTAAAACAATCTTTCAAATCGGTCCAAAGGTAGATCCAAAGATTATAATTTTAGCATAGAAGTCTCTATTTTCCTTTGTCATCGCACCATGCTCATAGGGCTGGACCGATTTTGCTAAGGGTAGGGGTAAGGTAGGGAAGGTATGGGGTAGGGTAGGGTACAGGTAGGGTAGGGGTTGTGTATGGGTAGGGTAGGGGTAAAGGTAGGGTAGGGGTAGGGTGGGGTAGGGCAGGGTAGGGGAGTGTATGCCTAGGTTAAGGGTAGGGTAGGGGTAGGGCCTACCCCTATCCTAGGGGTAGGGAAAGGGAAGATTACGGGTAGGGTAGGGGTAGGATACAGTAAGGGTACGGGTAGGGTAGGAGTAGGGTAAAGGTAGGAGATCGATACTGAAGCCTATTTTCTATTTCTTGTCTGTCTGTTTGCCTTTTTTTTGACCGGGCATCACGCTGAAACTACAGAATGAATTCAAATGATACTTAAGACGATTTGAGACCATAATACGTAGAAGGATAATAGGATACTTTTTGTCACGAAAACAAAATCAGAAATGGGTGAAGTAGGGGTAGAAAGTTTGTACGGAAAGTCCTTAATTTTTCTAGGTACATTTGTAAAAAAATGATAAGTGGACTATTTATTAGGTATAAGTTATAAAACTTGCAAAATAGAATGTGAAATAGGGGTTGAAAGTTTACATCGATTTTTACGCGGACGAAGTCGCGGGCGTCCGCTATATATTATAATATTAAACATGTTTTTCTATATTAATCTCTCGTAGGCGGTGGAATGGTGACCCCGCACCGGAAAGCGCAGTGTTGGTCGACCCCCCACCCCCAGGAGGTGGACCGAGGATATCAAGCGGGTTGTAGGGAGTCGTTGGATCCTGGCGACTCGAGACCGTTGTGCTTGGAGGTCCATGCAAGATGCCTATGTCCAGCAGTGGACGTCTATCGGCTGATAAGGTAATCTGTCGTAACAAATTTAATTTAGGTATTATTCATAAAAATTTGGGTTCTTTTAAATGTCTTTAAATTTTTATCTCAAATCTTCATAAGAAAATTCAACTTCTCTACTTCCGAGTTAAAACTTTAATCGCTTGCATAACAACAATTCTAAAGTGGTCCGATTCTAGCAAAATGTGAAAACTTTGCGATTTGATTTTAAATTTACATAATTGTACCACTACGGCCAAATTAGGGTGAAGTTTTATAAAGTCCTATTAGTGGAAGAGGTTTTACTATAATGCTGCAGAGGATTTTTGGAAATTATGATAGCTCACCTTACAGTCTTAGCAGTAATTTTCTCATACATTCATATTATAAACAAAGTCCTCCTCCGCGTCTGTCTGTCTGTCCGAGATGAACTCAATGACTATTGAACGGATTTTTATGCGGATTTCATTACGTTTATATGTAAATTTATTGCAATATGACGATAATTGGACATGTAATGCGTAGGGAGGAAAGTCATATTACTTAGGACATGAGAGGAAGGCCAAAGAAGAGATTGTTGGATTGTGTGAAAGAGGACATGTGTGTAAAAGGAGTGGATGATGAGTTGACGAGTAATAGAGACGAATGGAAAAGATTGACATATTTTTTCGACCCCACTTAAGTGGGATAAGGGTAAGGAGATGATGAGGACGATAATAGTTGGTAATGTGCAAAAGTCTGCTTGGGAACTTGTATAGAAAAGGCTGCCTAATTAATTCCTTGGAGACATAAAAATTTATGCATGGTTGAATATTCCTTTTTAATAGATCTAAAAAGTCCGCAATCTTTTGTAGTTTGTAGTTTAAAAAACAAAACCTTTGGCAAACTGTGTGTTTACAACTTTTGCAAACAAATAAAATTTCGTAAATGCTCCGTACTCTTCTATAACAAGATCCCAAGACTGTGATGGACCTGCCAATGCATAGCTTTAAGCACTGTGTCAAAAAACATTTACTTAGTTGAGGTTACTACACCATTGATGAGTTCCTCAATGATAAAGATGCTTGGAGGCCATTAGATCAACTTCCATCAAATCAGAACCAGCCTTCCGAACCGGTGGTAGAATCTTTACAAATAGTCAACTGACGTACCTATCAAAAGTGCTTGTAAACTGAGCCTACTTGAAATAAATGAATTTTGAATTTTAAAGTTCTGAACTCCAACCGAATTTGTAGATGAATACATAATAGGTACCCAGCAAACCTACGTGTGTTTATTATTAATCGAACTCCTAAACAATTTGATCTATTGAGGTCAAATTGCTACGTACGGTGATTGTTTGCAGCTATGCAATAATCCATTCCGTTCAACACGATCCATTGTCGTAGACCATCTGAAAAAGTTATTACAGTCTCTGCTGAGTCGACTAGTGGCTCATAAAGTAAATAATATAAATTTATACTCATGCCTACAAATACAAATGTGCCCGTTAGTAATACAACTGTATTAGATTTTATAAATAACTAGCGGACCCGGTCAAGTTTCGATAGATTAATAGGATTAATAATAGATAAATAGGGTAGGGCAGAAGAACACATATTGAATTATGTGTTCTTCTGCCCTACCCCTACCCTATCCAACTCCTACCTACCCTACCTCTTCGCTTCCTCTACCCTATTTCTACACTCTTGATTGAACCTCTCCATTAGCACTTGAACTTTAAGGTATGGTATTAAAGTTCAAATTGACTTTAATGTATCGAATCGTGTGTATAGAAAAGTTTTACATAGACTTGTCTTTTTTTAGTTTTCTCTCCGTAAGAACCATCCTTGTACTTCAAGGAATAATCTAAAAAAATAATTAACGAAATCAGTTCAGCCGTTCTCGAGATTTGCGCTTAGGAACATAATATTCAAAATTCATTCCAGGAAATCACTTTTTCCAATTTTTCCTTTCATCCTCTCTACGTACATATTTATAAAGCCATACGTACAAAGTTCATACATATATTTAAAACACAAGAACTCATCTTTTTTGGGGTTTCTTGGTTTCCGTGTACATTACATGGAAAACAAAATAACGTAAGACACAAACCAAGTGATTTTGTGAATGGGAATGAAATCTCTCTGTAATGCTGTACTCGCGTGACTCAATGTACCTGGCGTGTTCGGAGCGAACGTAATATTAGCCCGGACTGTGGAACTTACCGAGTGCTGATTGTATATACTCGTATATACGTAGTATACGGACGAAGAAATTGAAAACTACAATGGACTTTGAAGAACTCTCTGGCTACTAACTAGGATTTACTGGACTAGGATTATAAAGCTCGGGTCAATTTAAGATTTATGTAATATCCTAATATCCGTATTAGAAATGACCTTCCCCTATCTGTTTATCGGATAAATAGTGTTTTATATCAAATTTAGTACGTTAAAAATATATTGCGAGTAGGTTGTCTAAAAACTTCTTTGTCATATTGTCAAACTATTATTAATTATCATGATAGTTTGGACAGGAGTTTTTGGGGCAACCTACTTGCAATATATTTTTTAAACATATTAAATTTTATATTCAATACTTTTCATCCGATAAATAGATGGGTGAAGGTCGTTTCTAATACGAATCTTCCACTAAAAGTATTCTAAATTATTTGAATACTGGTCTAGTGGCAGGCCAGGTTCCAGCAGACTGGTCTATACTAATATTATAAAGAGATATATTATATAGAATATATTAAATATATATTGTATAGAATATATTAAAGAGTTCCCTCGTGTGTATTGCGACTCCATCATCACATCGACTTCAGACCTTCGTAAAGTTGTAGTTCTTTAAAGTGAGGTGTAGTTCTTAATAGAAAAAATAAAACGCTTTAGTTGCCCTTATGATTTTTGAATGTTCCCCTCGATTCCTCCAGGATCCCATCATCAGATCTACACAGACGTGATTACTATGGGACCAATTGGAAAGCATACCCTCTCAAACGAAAAAAAAAATTCAACCTATTAAAATAAACATCAAATCAATAGAGAAATGTCATCTACTTACATAATTAGTTACAAAGAATCTCAATTTCATATATGGTATCTATACGTCAAAGATAGTAAATTAGCCTACAGTTCCTATCAAATATCGAGTGACAAACGTACAAAACTTTCAAGCTTATAATAATTATAGCTGTCATAACAGCCTCAACTACAGCGTCACTCAAGATTATGTGCGACAACAGACAATTGCTAACTTGTGGCAAAAAAAAAAACATTTAATTTATAGTGTACCTACAATGCAGCACTGCCGCAGAAAGGAAAGCCAGAATCGTGGATTCTAGCTTTTATTTGAGCTGTATTTTTTAAGGCCACGCCAAAAAGCTGAATGTTAAATAAATCAGCGAGTCAATCGGGATGCTAATTAACTACCGCACCGCAGCCACAGTAACAGATGAACGGACACGTTGATCGGACCGTATAATTAGTTTTACTAAGCCATACCGTCTAAGCCGATACCGGATACGTGTACTTTAAAGTTTTACTTCTTTTTTTTTTTCAAGGAAATGTTTGCTTTATATTTAAACTGTTTGGTTGGTACAGTGATAAGTTGTGCGACTTTAGCAATGTTGTAAGATATTCATCATCATCATTATTAACAGCCGATGGACATATCTCTTGCATGGATTTCCAAACAAAAAGGTCTCGAGCCGCCAGCATCCAGCGGCTCCCTGCAACGCGCTTGATGACTTCGATCCACCTAGTGAGGGGTTGCTTTCCAGTGCGGGGTCGCCATTCTAGCACCTTGGGACCCCATAATCCATCGTCCTTTCGAACGATGTGGCAAAGGCCACAGCTTCATCTTTGCGACTTCTTCATCGGATCTACTCATTTCTGATTCGAGCACGCAGAGAAACTCTAAGCATGACATTATAATATTAGTATAGATGAGGGAAGAAGTTTTCACCCTATGGGACGCATTTTACTCCTTAGATCTGAAACTATACTACTATACTATATATAACTATACTATACAATTCGGTAATTATAAAAACTGATTAAAGAAACAAATTAATGGGCAACCCAGCTGTGCTTTTGATTAAATCGTCTGATTATTATTAACTCTTGTAGTTAGGTTTCAATTAAAATTTTGTTCTCGCTTGCCCTGCTTGTATCCATCAATTTCATTATCGATCCATTTAAAAATTATTCTAATCTTCAAAGTCAAAGTCATACCTATAATCAGTTTATCGGGAAGTTTGGTTACTACTGTAAGTGTATTATAATTAAATTATACACGTTGGTTTTCTAAGGTCTACAAAGTATGCACATAGTAGGTACAGAATTAGCAATCGGCTTAAAAATATGTGTTTAAATATAATTCACTTTTTGCTTTGTAATGACTTTAAAGTAGAGTTTTTAAAAAGAATTTCCACTGAACAGTTTTCTGTTGAATGTATGTAAGCTCGAGTAAATAAGTTCTAATGAACTTAATCGCTTCAGAACTGCGGGTAGAAGAAAATTACAACTAATTCAAGCATTATTCAGGGGTTCGATCCGCCCGCTCAAATTGCTCGGGCGATTAATCTTATAAGCGTTAAACTATTAAAGGTTCTATCGGATAAGCTCCAAAACTAACGGATCAGACACGACCAATTGTTGATACTCTAACCTTATTCACATACCATCGAATCCCACGTTCTGTGCCTACTACTAAGATGGTTTAATTACTGTAATCGCTTTTTAAGGACTTCCTATTAGATATATTAGTTTTACGACTTCATCCGGAAAGATTTATGCTATAATATGGTCTCAAACCGAGTAAAAGTTTTATTTGAATTCATTCAGTAGTTTCAGCGTGAATAACAAAAAACACACGGACAGGCAGAGAAAAAATCTAAAAAAATATTTTTAGTTTCAGTATCAGCTTTCTTTAGGTGACATTGTCGCATGAGTTCGTCGGCTTTTCGCGAAGGATAACATAATAAATAAATAATTTTAAGGTTCCTAATTAGTTAGGAAGGTTGATTGAAGAAGCCATCTTATTTGATGGCAGAAACAAACATGGCGGAATTACGTTCCATTCACGATCCTTGCTGAAACTGTCAGAATTTTGATAAAAGTAGTAAAAGTATAAGTGCCCGTACAATAAGTCGACCCAGTTTTTTGGTGGACGTCACGAGCTCCGCCAAGGAACTGAAAGACAGACATTGTTAATGCTCTTTTACAAATACCCACTTCCACTACTTTTCAGGCCTTTGTACAGAGATTCTTGAACTTTTTCCCCAACAATGGAATTGGCACGGCCGTTAACCATTAATTAAGTGCTACTTTGAGAACTATTTTCCGTGTAGAATGAAGACATTGAAGATACATTTTTAGAATTCTCTAAAGAAATTCTGTAAGACAAAGATTTAAAAGCGTTTTTCTCGTTTATTAGCAACTAGATATTGCTTTGCGATTTAGTTCGCGCGGAATTCAAGCTTTTTCTTATTAAGTTTTTTATCCTCTTACATCAATGAGCCAAATCTAAAAAAGCCTTTATTAAGCCAAATCTGAAGCAGAGCTTCACAGTTCTGCTTCAGAGTTGCTTGTAGTTCGTTAGTTAGCTTGTAGTAGAGGGTCCCAAGGTGCAGGAATCATAGCGTTTTCACAACGAAAAGTGAAGTGTAAGTTTACTTCATTAATAGGTTACCTAATGAGATCAAGTGGGTAATAACAGGGAGTTTCTGGAAGCTTTTAGCTCTTATAATGACTTTTAAGGACTGTGGTTTTTAAAGTCATTACAAGAGGCATACTCGTAGATCCAAGAGTGGACGTCCATATTACGTGTTTGCTACGTATTTTTTATATTATTGGGTTAGGCCAATAGTACATCACGCTGGTCCAATGCGGATTGGCAGACTTCACACACGCAGAGAATTAAGAAAATTCTCTAGTGTGCAGGTTTTTTCATGATATTTTTCCTTCACCGTTGGAGACCCGTGATATTTAATTTCTTAAAATATTTCTAAAAGGAGACTCGAGCTCAGCAGTGAGCCGAATATGGGTTGATAATGATGAATGACGAAGGGTTTTGTTAGTAATTTTACCAAGGATGAAACCTGAAAGATTTAAATGTAACCAACACTACATTCTTAAAAATGCAATAGCCCTCAGATGGAACTAGGAAAACTACTTAACGGAAGCTCTTTTTGAATCTGATTTTGTCTGTTTCACGACCTTATTAGTCGTATTTAAAATGCCGAGGATAATTGCACTGGACTTAGGAGTATTTTTAAAATCATCGCTTCTTTTCTGTCACACTAGTGGATTTTTGTTACTAATGCTCGGTATTTTTAGTAGGAGATAATATTTTTTTTGTCCCTATTCTATTTAAAACAAAAGCCTGATTATAAATGCGAATGAAAGGGGTGTGGATTTTGATCCTCCTCCTACCAAGTTAGGCCGCTTTAATCATAGAATGCATCATCACTTATCAGGTGAGATTGTATTCAAGGGCTAACTTGTAAAGAATAAAAAAAAAATAATATAAAGTTAGTTACGCTTTTAAAATTTGACTAATCAGAATATTTTGACAACCTCTCCGGCGCAGATACGAGTATAGCTAGGCTAGCTCGTTGATGAAACTCCGATGGCATGCAGGCGATGAGGGACGAAGGACTAGGTGGATGTGAAATCGTGCGCGCGGGGCAGAGGCTTAAAATGAGGTGCATCAGTCGTGGGCAGTCACTATCGACGACATCTCGTATTTTAATGACCTGCGGCTTTAAGAATAAAACACACACGATACATGTCCGAAAATGAATCCGACGACCATATCAATTTTATAATAACCGTTTTTTATATTAATTACTTAATGGGAATTTTTTATTCATTTGAGGTTCAGGGTCCAGGGGTTCAATTCCCAGCTTGGGTTAATTTATGATTTTTCTAAATTGATATTTTCTAAATTGGTACAGTTACTACCCTAAGAAATAAATTACTGCCAAGCGATTTAGCTTTCCGGTAGGTATTCCTTTTGCAGAAACCGTCAGAGGTATGGAAAGAAAGAAATCCAACTACAATCCTCGATGGCATCGTCACTATCTCAGTCAAGACCTTGTCATTGAATAAAAAAAACGCACTGAATTTGATTGGTGGTTGAAGGAAGTACTCCTTTAACAATATAATATGCTTCCACCGGATTATTTAATAATTTTTTTTTCGGTCACGGTGGCCAATATAATTTTTGAGATTAACCATGTACGCAGAAGATGATATAGTGCATAAGTGCGTGCAAGCACAGATACAATCTCTATTCCTTCACTATCATAGTCCGATGGGACGGTAGATCGACACGACAGATTAGTAGCAGGACCGACGACTTTACGTGCTCTCCGAGGCAAGGGGGTTCCTTACTCCAGGCTGCTATTAAGATTTTTCTTTTTAAGAAAAAACGTATTTTTTTTAGTAGTCGCCCTTTCTTGCGATATTTCATCCCATTTAAGTCCGACCGTTTTGATCTTGGTGTTGAACTGTGGCGCTCGTCGGCCCGCGTCTAACGCGCCCCCAAACTCGGTAATCGCTCTGGTGGTTCCCGAGATATTTGACAAAAACTCGATTTTTCATATCGAAAAAGTGCACCTAAGCCCTCTTATATCGTAATATACCATTGGTTTCTGTACCTTTCAAGTTCCGGGTTTTTCACTTTTATTGTACCAATTTCGTCTCAAGTAGCTACGCCACGCCGTTTGCGCGATCGTTCCTTGGTCTTTACACGGTTTGCGAGCGTTTTGATGGCTAACCCAGATCGAAGAGTCGCCCTTTCTTGCGATATTTCATCCCATTGAAGTCCGATCGTTTTGATCTTGGTGTTGGGCTGTGTCGCTCGTCGGCCCACGTCTAACGCGCCCCCAAACTCGGCAATCGCTCCGGTGGTTCCCGAGATATTCCTTTTTTTGCACCAGCCAACCACAAGCCAAAAGAGGCAGTTATACCTTAATAGTGTAGTCAACGTTACTTAACCAGTCAGTCGGTTGACTACCATTACCCTAACTAGTTGTTACCCTTATAGTTACCAGGTAACTGAAAATGTATTGCACCGACTCAAAGGCCCTTTACGTCCCAGTGACTAACAGGGATGCTTTACTAATTAACAAACTAAGCAGGTACCTCGCTGAGTCACAGGAGATGTTTTACTAATGTTACTGGCAAATATACTGCTTGGTCTACTCATCAAAGCCTTTATTTATCCTTTATTTTATAACTAGCGGACGCCCGCGACTTCGTCCGCGTGGAAATGAATGTAAGCGTACAAGCTCTATTTCACCAAGGGTTGAATTAAAAAAAAATCGAATTAAATATTTCGTATTTTTTATGATTTATGAATAAATTTTTAAAAATGTAACTCTAAAAATGAAGAACTTTACATACAAACTTTCAACCCCTATTTCACCCCCTTCTTATTTTATTTTCGCAATAAAAGGTATCCTTTATGCATCTCCATATTATGGTTTTAAACCATGCCAAGTTTCATTTGAATTCATTCAGTAGTTTCAGCGTGATGCCCGAATAACAAAAAAACACGGACAGACATAAAAAAATTGTAAAAATTCTTAGACCGGATATTGATGATGAATTTTTGTATTAACTATGAATAACTTATCTGTTTTGCTATTACTATACAGACCGGATAAAACTCCCTACTTAACTTAACCCTCATGATGATTCTTGGTACAAGTATGTTATCATCATAATTCATCGGCATCATAGTACGCTAAATTGCTTATCGTTACATTTTTGTCGATAGAATGGTTAACTAACCGCGACCGAAGCCGACGAACACACCTATTTATTTATTATTTTATTTATTTATTTATTATTAATTACTACGGACAAATTAAGAATTAAGAACTACTAGACACTAATTAAGAAGTTACATAAAAATGAAAAAGAAACAAACACCACAGTAAAAATAAACCAAAATAAGAAAAATTAAACAAAAAACGAATGACATAAGTACAGAAATAGCTTGTTGACTATCTTAACTAAATAACCAATTACAATAATTATAACGAATTCCAGAAAAAAAATCTACTTATTGATGCTACAGAATATGGAACCCCGTTCTTTAAATATTGTAAAATAACAGCATTATCAATATTGTCGTCAAAATTAATCAACAAACAGATACACTTTAACATTAATAATATTACGGATATATTAAAAATATCACAAATTACTTTTGATTTCTCTCAAAGGATTGATTTACCTTCCAGCGAAATCATTTACAAAATAAATGACTTATCTGACTGGCTGTTACGTCGAAAATAACTTGTTTAAACTCTCTTTGCCGAAATTAAAGGTAATATTTATCCCAAAGAGCAAAATGAACGCTTCTAAAGCTTTTTATGTTATGGAATAATGGATGAAAAAATTACCAAATAAAACCTCGAGTCTAGTTTCGTAATTAAAATTCCTAAAAGTATATGGAATTACCTTGAATTTTGGTATACAGATAAATTTAATCCTGGAACAAAATATAGTCTACTATTTGTTGTAAAAATAAAAATATAAAGGGTAAAATAGGGGTTGAAAATATGTATAGAAAATCCTTAATTTTTTATATTGGGCCATTTATTTATACAAAATTGGAAATTCCCGAAAAACTTTCAAGCTTTTCCAGCTGTACTTTTGAAAATTTGTAAGTAACGATCAATTAAACATAATACATAATATGTTTTAAGAATTATTATGTTTAGTTTACCGCTATGGGGTTAAATGAGATCTTGATTAAGGGTATTGTTGTTTAACTTGTGGGTGAATAAAAACTAAGAGGGCCAATTCTTAATTTAGTTATTAATATTACAGTAACAGTAAAAAGCTTACAGCTGTGGTAGCCCGGTGGATATGACCACTGCTTTCGTTTCGATCCGATCAGATCCATTGGAATCCGGTCCGGAGCATGCACCTCTAAATATTTCTAAGTTTTTTAAACGATGAATGAAAAACGTTGTGAGGAAATCTTCATACCTGACAGTTCTCTACGTATTTGAAGACTGCCTATCCGCATTGGGCCAGCGTGGTGGACTATTAACCTAATCCCTCTGATACTGAGAAGAGACTCGTGCAAAACAGTAAGCCGAATATAGGTTTTTAATGATGAATAAAAAGCGTAGCTACGTGAAATTCCTCAATAAATAAAAAACTGTTTGAACTCAAGGCGAAACTGCGTTTGTTAATTAGTAAATTTTCATCTCAGCCGGTTGCTTGAGCACAGTAGAGCTCTCAGACTGTAACAAGCTGTTACTTTATTATGCTCCTATACTAGGATAACAAGACTTTAAAAAAGAAACAATAATACAAAAGGTAAACTTTACAGCCTCGCTGGTAGCAATTTCTAAGATTGTTTTTTTAAAACAATTCTAACAAAAGTTTCTGCTATAGTAACTTTTGTTCGTTCCTTCTTAGTAAAAAAAACCTGTAAATAGTTTGATTTTTATGAATGGATTAATTTTATTATTTCGTTGAAATATGACGATAATTATCAAAAATTTCGGAACAAACCAAGACACCTGAGAGCTAGCATTGAAAATGTATGATGGCATATGCTGCTTCTATATATGCGTTCGATGCAGGCAAAGTATTATCTTATACGTACGTACGTACTTATCTGCTAAAATAATAAATATATAATACGTATATTCAATTGAATTACGTACGCAGCTAGTAGAGGCTTTGGTGCTGTCTAAACTTAACTACGCTGACGTTGTCTTCGGACCTCGGCTTTTGTGTCGTACAAAGCGTCTCATACAAAGAGTGCAGAATGCATGTGCAAGATTTTGTTTTGACATTCCCTCCAGAACTCATGTTACTCCTTTTCTAAACTATCACCGGTTGTTAAAAATGAGGTCTAGGAGAAAATTGCATCTTGCAGGTCTTCTCTTTGGCGTTATCAAACTGGGCAAGCCACCTTATTTATTTAATAAGTTGAATTGGTCTAGTGACAATGAAAGGGGTCTACGAACTTGTCGTAATGTGCTTCGAGTCCCTTTTCATCGTACTGCAGCTTTTAGGGGCTCATTCACGTACTCCGCCACTAAATGCTGGAATAATATCCCTCCGCCTATAAAGAACCTTAAGAGTAAGTTTACATTTAAGAAGAAATTAAAAAGATATTTGCTTAGCAAACAGGAGGAATTACAGGATTATGTGGCGTGGCGAGTTTTCACTTCTTTAGTGAATGAAATTTCCTAGTAATCTTCATAGATTTCGTTATTTAGGTACATACTACAGTAGTTTTGTAAACTAGTTAATGCAAAAAAAATATTTTCTTTTTTCTTTTTGTTTTTATTTTTATTTTATTTCCTCATTTCATGTTTCAATTATTATACTCGTAGATTGTTAGATATAAGGCTTATCATTATTGTGTATGTGTGTGTGTGTTTTATTTATACCTTTTAATTTTATATTGTTGCTTAATTTGTTGAAACACTTTTATTTGTTTAGCGTAGTCCTATTATTTAGCATATTAATTCAAGGTTGTTTGTTTTTAATTTAAAGGTAATAATATAGCATATTGTCACTGTGGCTATGTATTTCCGTGGTGTCACCTGGATCGAGGTAGCAGCTGAAAATCAGCGCCGCTTGGCCAAGTACTTTGCTTGGTTTATGCGGCACAATGCTGAGCTGTTACCTTTTTTCAAGGTTGTGCCAAACATAACGAAGTGGTTTTTGATGCTTCAACTACTTTAGTTTTGTTTTTCAATTGATCAGGTGGTTGAAGCATCAGACACAACAATAGTGCTTAGTTAGGCATTGTGGTGTATGGCACAATTTTTTAAATAAATGTTTTTTTCTTTCTTTCTTTTCTTTCCTTCTTTCTTTCTAATACGTTGTGCCGTTATATGACTAAAAAACTATTTTGGACAAGCAAATGCCTGCGTGTGGATTATAAAGAACACTTCTTTGCGAAAATCACATAGCAAAAGAAAAAAAAAACACCTAAGTGGAAAGCCCAGATATTACCCAACTATTTAAAATCGTGAAAAAGAATTTGTAGACTGTGATAGCCCAGTGGATATGACCTCTGCCTCCGATTCCGGAGGGTGTGGGTTCGAATCCGATCCGGGGAATGCACCTCCAATTTTTCAGTTGTGTGCATTTTAAGAAATTAATATCACCTGTCTCAAACGGTGAAGGAAAACATCGTGAAAAAACCTGCATACCAGAGAATTTTCTTAATTCTCTGCGTGTGTGAATTCTACTAACCCGCATTGGGCCAGCGTTGTGGACTATTGGCCTAATCTCTCATTCTGAGAGGAGACTCGAGCTCAGCAGTGAGCCGAATATGGGTTGATAACGACGATTTCAAATCAGTTCATAAAATTCCAAGAACATAAAACTGAAAAGTAAAATTAGGAGCAAAAAGGCAAATTAAGATCAAAAAGTCAGCGTACGCGGCGCTGCATTTGTTAATTAGCAAATCCCAGCCCCACTGGCCACTTGAACCTTGTAGTAGGCTGCGACTTGACACGACAGACTTCCAGGTACTCGTACGTCGTTATTCCAGGATAGATAGTTCTCAACGAGATAACTTATTAATGATATCTTATTACTATAATATTATAGACTAGCGGATTACTTTCAACCCCAATTTCACCTCCTTCTATTTGTATTTTCGAATGTTGTATATTTTTAGCAGAAGCTTCAAAAGTGTATTAAAAAAATAAGTAAACCAATGTTGAACAAGGGTTATGTATTCACAATATTTGTCATAATATTGTGAATACTTTGAAAAGACCTGATACACTTACATTGCTGGACAAACATGGCTAAGAACCGTCGCAATGAAATTAGCTTTCAAACTAAAAAACCGCATTCAAATCGGTCCATCCGTTTGAGAGCTACTACAGGCAGACACACACGCAGAGACAGACATCGACGTCAAACTTATAACACCCCTCTTTTTGCGTTTGCAAAAAATGTCAAAATTGATGGTAATTGAATTTGGAATGACCAAAAGCCATGTATTGTCATCGAAACTTTAATGGCAAAACTTCAACTCAAACAGTCGCAGGATAACTATCGCAAGAATTAAATCTTGTTAAAACAGACAAGATATACGAGTACACACAAATGTATTCAAGATAATCTGTATTTTATACAAACCGCAGTGCAATTACCTAACACTCACGGAGCATTAACCCAAAGTGCGATTACGCAAATACAAATCCTGCAGCAGCACCGTTTTCACCACATTAAACAAGTTATAGGTGCGGCCCTAATTCCTGAACCATTAATTTTATTCCCAGATAATATCCCCGCGCAATGCAAACGCAATCAAACTTGGCAAACTCAAACACCGAGGGTGTCCTCGTAAACGAGTAATCGAGTGTTCAATTGAGCAAGATCTCGATTATCCAGAAATTGAAATCGAATGCGGCAAGCGAATAGAAAACGAATATTCTCCTCGTTTTTCCACCCCCTCTTTAAGTCTTAGAACAGGAGCGTCTTGTCTTTTAAATTCATCGCCTTTTGAATTTCTAATTTCGTTCCCGATATAGCTGCATTTACGAGTAGCTACCTACTTTGTATTGTGCACGTGGTTGTACCAATATTGGTACATTTGTGCATTGCTTACAAATGTTTCCATTGAGATACTACGACAAGAAATGAATTATTAAAATTAAAAAATCTGTGACCAAAAGCTTCTTGTATGCACATCGATTTTGGGATGTAAATGATAGTGCTCAGTAGTGACCCCATCGATGCGAAATACTGTTAGCGCAGGTTAATCTATGTTTTGACAAAGCGTATTGGTCTGGATACTGCTGGACTATTGATAGTTTTTGTGTGTGAGTGGGGTTAGACAAATAATCCAAAACAAGTCGAAGGACTCGACCACGCGGATTGGCAGACTTCACACGCGTAGATAATGGAGGAAATTCTTAGGTATGCAGATTTCCTGAATATGTTTATCCTTCACCGTTTGAGACACGTGATATTTAATTTCTTAAAATTCACATAACTGAAAAGTTGGAGGTGCATGCCCCAGGCCAGATTCGAACCTATAACCGTCCAAATTGAAAGCAGAGGTACACAATTGTAAATATTTTTTAAATCGATCCTCGTAGGCTGTAACGTTTACAGTCAAGTCCGCTTTTTGGCACTGTGCGCTTCAAAACAATTTCGAAATGACTACGACATTAAAATAATAAAAAAACATGGTTGTAAAATCAACTTCTCCAGTGGAAAGTGTATGAATAACAAACAAATTGACTCAAGAACTCGGGCAATCTACGATAGAATACCAATTGTATGGAAACACGCTACTTCAAACGATATTGAAATCCGATAAAGGAACTTTCTGTTTGTTGCACTGTTTTGATTACTTGTTACAATTCGATTTACGGACGAAAGTTCGAATTTTAAACCGAATAAGTTCAAGCTCAAGATGTTGTAATTTAAAAAAATAAACTTTGTGAATCTCAAATTGCGAGACCAAAATTGTTATTAGTCTATGGTTCAATAAACTAATATTAGAAAGAGATAAATTTTGAGGTATTCTGTTTGGAGTAATCTCGGGATTTACTGAACCGATTTGCTTTTTATCACTAGAATGTAAAATTATTTGCGAATGTCTTAAGGAACAAATTTTAAAATTTGTTCTTGTTTCTATTTTTTATGCAATATTTTTTTTTTATTTTATTTTTTATTCTCACGGGAACGGGAATTAGGGGGGTGAAACCGCGAGGGCAGTTCGTCGGTGAAATAAAAGGGACTTTTTTGGCTGACGGGAGGCTTCTTTCGGGATCGTGTATTTGGAAGTCCTTTCAAGTCATCATTTCTACGTCCAGAAGTAGATTCCTATCAGCTAAAAAAGATGATGAAAATTTATATTAAATCAGCCAAAATAGTACTGGGGTGGCGACCCCTCACCAGGTGGACTGATGTCCTCAAGCGAGTCGCAGGGATTCGCTGGATGCAGGCTACTCAAAATCGTGATGTTCGGAAGTCCCTACGAAAGGCTTATGTCAAGGCAGTTGACGTCCATCGGCTAATAATGATGATGAACCAAAATAAGCACAGTTGCAGACATGTTATACTTTATTAGAACAAAAACAACACCAGAACACAAGTTAAAGCACTCATTTCATATAATAAACACAATTATGGCCTTACTAAAGTTTGTGCTAGCCTTTTTTCCGTCTTTTTTGTTTTTTTTTATCAGTATTAAACTTCCTAAATAGATAGTACTTTTGAAACTGCTTGCAAAGATGGTATTTTAATACCAACGATTTTATATTTTGAAGACGACGCCTCCAATAGTATATGAATGGCAAATAAGTTCACTCAAGATTGCCAGCAATCTAGATCTATTTTAGATTCCTGGAGATCCAATTGCATGGAAACATGCTACTTCAACCGATATTGAACTTCGAAATTAAATGTACTTACTGAATCTTGCAGCATTTTATGTAACTTTTATAGTTGTATTCGGCATTTTTATACCTATGTTTACAATTTAGAACCCTTGTCTTTAATACGATTAAATGTATATTATATATATATATATATATATATATGTATATTTGCTTATTTTTTATTTTATTTAAACCATGCAAGATGATGGAGATCCAAGAAGTTGATGCAATATGCAAGACAAATTAATGATAGCTTCAAAATACTTGTGTACATTTTAGAACCATGGCCTTTAATACGATTAAATGTATATAAATATATATTTGCTTATATTTTATTTAGACCATGCAAGATGATGGAGATGCAAGAAGTTGATGCAATATGCAAGACAAATTAATGATAGCTTCAAAATACTTGTTTACATTTTAGAACCATGGCCTTTAATACGATTAAATGTATATAAATAGATTTGCTTATTTTTTTTATTTAGACCATGCAATATGATAAAGATGCAAGAAGATGATGCAAGACAAATTAATGATAGCTTCAAAATACTTGTTATTTTGTCCAAAAATAAACATAATAAAGTAACAGAAAGACGCTGAGTGGCTGGCTATTGAAATCTGATACAGTACGTCAGTAGGCCAAATTCTATGGTCATAAGACCATGTCCTCGGTTCACCTAAAGGGGGCTCGACCGACCGAGGATATCAAGCGGGTTGCAGGGAGCTGCTGGATACTCGAGGCCGTTGTGTTTGCAAGTCCATGCCAGAGGCCTATATCCAGCTGTGGACGTCCATCGGCTGTTAATGATGATAATGAAGACCATAGTATCTGAACTATAGTATTTGGCCGATGATGCTAATATTATATTGAACATAAAAATTACAAACAAATTTTACACAATCTTATTCTCAAATTACACGAACAATAATAATCTTATTTGAAAATAAAACCCAGTTCGCACAAGGCGGAGATAATCAAAATTTTTGATCTTGGCAAGCAGGAGCAATAATGATAACCAAATTTATGCAAATAGAACAGTCCCGGTTCGTTACACAGTATCAGCTTAAAGAAAAGGTTTGCGGGGACTCCAGACCGATCTTTATCATTGATTTCAGTTTCAATTCGCTTCAATTAAAAGTAGGAGCGCGAATTTTAACGCTTAAACAAGAAAGTGTTTAATTCAGATCCAATGTCTGCGTCCATCCATTAATTTTCTACTCGACGATATAAAAGGGAACTTCTTGTTATTCAGAAGTTTATTGCAGATTTTGCAGTTAGCCGGCCGTTTGGGCGAGTTGTGCGGTTCTAATATAACATTCAAACTGAATGAATATAAATATTATCACACTAATATTATAAAGGCGAAAGTTTGTGTGAAGTGTAAAAGTGTGTTTGTTCCTCTTTTACGCTGCGGCTATTGAAGCGATTTGGCTAAAATTTGGAATGGAAATAGATTTTACTCTGGATTAACACTTTGGTTACTTTTCATCCCGGAAAAATTCATGTTTACCGTGGGATTTGTGAAAAATTTCACGCAGACGAAGTCGCGGGCGTCCGCTAGTGAATGAATATAATTAATTTGTTATGGGTAAATAATATGAATTTCGGAACTAAAAAATAATAAGCAATAACCCCAATAATAGAGTAAGAAACAGGTACGAGTATTTTTGGTTGTTATTGAAAAGTGTTGTTTGTCGGCGTTATACAAATAATTGTTTCGTTTATTTTATATTATTTTTGTTTCGTTCGTTCGTTAATTCGAAAAATTCAAACAATCTCGTTACTCACTTCCGTATATAAACTTACTTATAATATAATGATTGATGGTTGTACTCGTGGCTTTATTAAAATTTATTTTACTAAGGTTGCAATATTGCATAATATGTAAACAAGGGAGAGGGAACAGCATGAAAGAGCAAAACAAAATATTATTTTGTTTTACAAAATGTAACAACAAAATTTTAAATTATTATACCAAATGTAAAAGTTCGTTAACAGTTGCAGGCATATAACTCTCTCCATAGGTTAAAGATACAGACAAGAAATAGGAATAACAACAGAATCATGTTCATCAGTTTCAAGCAACAACTTTTTAATATCTTAAGAACAACCTTCTTGAAAAACATAGCAGGTAGGTTCTTATATGTAGTAAAACATCAAACAAAATAATATTTCCCATAAAACCAAGTCTGCCCAGTGAAATTCAATTACACCGTGGATAGAGATGTTCCCGGTTGCTCCAAGACTGTTATATAATTCAGGAAAATAAGCGTTGCATTGATGTTTATTGCCTTTCCCTAACCTAAATGATTGGTTACTATCGGATCAATACTTCAAGGGAAAACCAACTCGTCACTCTAATAAGAATGATATAGAAACCTTGGTTGTTTCTTAGAAATGAACACGGCATTGTAAGTGGTGTATTCGACAGGCAATTTCCATACCTGCATAAAAACGCTTTATTGAAACGACGCTATGTTTTATGAATCTGACTTTCCTTAACTTTGTAAAGAGTTAAAATTGTTTGAAGGGTGAATAAAAAATCGTATAATTTGATTTACTTAAATGTTTATGTTTTAATGAGCCGTGATATCCCAGTGGATACGACCTCTGCCTCCGATTCCGGAAGGCGTGGGTTCGAAACCGGTTCAGGACATGCACCTGCAACTTTTCAGTTGTGTGCATTTTCAGAAATCAAATATCACGTGTCTCAAACGGTGAAGGAAAAACATCGTGAGGAAACCTACATACCAGGGATTTTTTTTTAATTCTCTGCGTGTGTGAAGTCTGCCAATCCACATTGGGGCAGCGTGGTGGACCATTGGCCTAATCCCTCTTATTCTGAGAAGAGACTCGGGCTCAGCAGTGAGCCGAATGTGGGTTGATAATAATGAAATGTTTATGGCATTTACTTAACAATTTTTTTGTTTATTTCGTACTAATACTACTAGGTAGGTAGCCAAACTTGAAGTGCATTGTTTATCAACAAACAAATTAGAAATGAAGTTGGAAAACGCTCATTTTACAACTACTTTATTTTCAATTAGGTACTATGTATTGTTTTTTTTGTGGACTGACGACATCGAGCGAATCGCAGGGATTCGTTGGATGCAGAAGGAAGGAAGGCAAAGATGGGATCGTGATGTTTGGAAGTTCCTACAAAAGGCCTATGTCCTGCCGTGGACGACTATCGACTGAGATGATGATACAGAACTGATGATGATGTTTTTTTTTTTTATAAAATGTGATACAAAAGGCATTAATTAAGAAATAAGTTAATTGAAGTTATTATTAGGTGTGAAATGATTAGCGATTTATACTCTAATTTTAAATTTATTTGTTGTTAAATATTGCACATCAAGTTTTGATTTGCTAATTCAAAAAATGTCTCTTGCTCATGAACAAAGACTTAACCATCACGCAAACATCGAGGCAATCCAGCTACTCGACGTTACGAATACAGTGAAAAGACTTAAACGGACCAAACCATTTGAGTTAGTGTTTAGTAACCAGTGATAGTGTAGTGTTAAGTGCTACATGGAAGATCACGTGAACAAAGTGACCTAAAGACGTAATAGTTAGTAGAAAGACTAAGATTAAGTTATTGGACATTATCTTAGTTTAATAATAATATAATATAAGTTTAGGTTAAAGTTAAGTTACTGATGAGCCACATAAGTAGGCTAGATCGTAATTTTATGAAGTACCAAATTGGTACTTTACAATAGCGAAAAAAAAAGTAAGGGTTTGGTATAGTCTACTATTAGTAAACAACACTTAACTTCATCAAAGAGCAATGACCCCACACTTCATTAAGTCTCTCAGGGGTGACTTGTGGTTGAACATGTTCCTGAATTTTTTTAGCCCTTGTATAGAGTTCTTGAATTTGTAATAAGCTAACTAAAAACGTGTTTTCTTGCAAAGGGTTCATAGTCGCACCTATTTTTTGCTTAGTAATTAATGCGTTGCGAATATATTTTTTTCTTAACATGACATTGTATTATCCAATGATTACTTTTGTCGATGGTGTGGTATCATCATTCAGACTACTATAACGCCAGGATAGGGATATGGAGCTTATAGAACCAGCACCCTGCTCCAATACGGGTTGGCGGGCTTAGGATGGTAATGTTCCTCTAGAACACATTTGTAAAGTATCACTTATTTCATCAATTTCAATATCATAAAGTATCTCATTACACACATGTGCCGTAATGTAAACTAAAATGCACATGTGCCGTAATGCCAACTAACATGCACATGTGACGTAATCTATACTAATATTATAAAGCTGAAGAGTTTGTTTGTTTGTGTGTTTGTTTGATTGAACGCGCTAATCTCAGGAACTACTGGTCCGATTTGAAAAAATCTTTCAGTATTAGATAGCCCATTTATCGAGGAAGGCTATAGGCTATATATTATCCCCATATTCCTAAGGGAACGGGAACCACGCGGGTGAAACCGCGCGACGTCAGCTAGTGTGATATAAAATCTTTATCATCCGTCTAATAAGGAACGGTACTTTTTAAATCTTGGCAAAAAATTTTTATGTCAGAAAAGTATTCAACATTTTATGAATAAAATTAACTGAGATAAAATATAATAAAAAAAAAACATTTAATTTTACTAATTTTGACAATAAATGTTTTTGTTTGTTATATTTGGATAAATTATTAGTATTTAATTTAAGTTAAATATTAATAATTTATCCAAACATCTAGCCTATTGCGTTATTTAATCTTCTGGACTCTTACGCTATTGTAAAAGTAAATTCAACAACAAACATTCCGTCTGCGCCGAGTACTGACTGCCTCAAATAACGTTCCTCAAGATTTCAAAGTCAATACCAAATCGATTTATAGCAGCTGCGATTTACAGAGCTATCGAGGAACTAGTTGGCGAATCGTGCAGCCTTTGTGATGACAGCTCGAGCTGTCTGCATGGTCCCTTTGTTTGGTATGCTTGTAATAGGCAAACATATTGATTTACTAGTAATTTAATTATAATGTAATATATGAGTAAATACCAGCCGACGTCCCGAGTATTTCCTGTTCCCGTGCATTGGCGTATCTAGGATTATTTCTTAGGGTGGGCCTAGCCCTAGGGTTGCCAACATTTTTTCAGAAAAATAAAATTATATTTTTATTAATAATTTTTTTTTTTAATTTAATTTTTTGTAATTTTTAACAGAAAAATATAGTATTTTTATGGAATAAGCAAAAACAAACAAAGATATTTGTTGCCTATTTATTTTTATAATATATATTTATTTTCAATTCTCTTGCATTTTTCAAGAATTTTGTGTCTAAAATAATCTAGACTAGACTAGGTAGGTACTCTACCACATTTTTTTTCACATTAAACTTTAAAATTCATGAAAACTAACATTAAATTAGACACGTTCGGATACTCTACTGCTTTACTTCTGTCGTAAAATTAATGTTATTTTTGCGTACTGTATATTTCAACAGTTTATACATACAATACTATATGTTATAGAACGGTTGGCAACCCTATCTGGCCCCGACATCAAGTCTATTAATTAGTATCATAATAGAATTCCACATGAGTAGCCCAGAATCCTAGGGTGGCCACAGGTTCATTCTAGGGTGGGCTTGACCCACCCGGCTCCCCCGCCGGCTCCTCTTTATTCGCCTATGTTCCCATGATAATATATTATAGCTCTCTAATAACTTGGCTAACTAGTGGTAAGAGAGTTTTCAAAATCGATTCAGTAATTTCAAAGATTACCCTTTACAATACCACAAACTTTATCTCCTTATAATATTAGTATAGAAGAGCGCAAACTGTTTAATAAGGCATAATCAGCAGCCATTAAAATTCAACACAAATAAAAGACTTTTGCTCAGAAAGCCTGTTATCTGCTGACTTCATAAAAGTTAACAATTAAGCCGTTAGCTAATTTGTAGAGAAATAATGAGTGTATTGTACAATTTATATTTTATATATAATTTATACTACGAGTACTACGAGCTGTGATAGCCCAGTGGATATGACCTCTGCCTCCGATTCCGGATTGTGTGGGTTCGAATCCGGTCGGGGGCATGCACCTCCAACTTTTCAGTTGTGTGCATTTTAAGAAATTAAATATCATGTGTCTCAAACGGGGAAGGAAAAACATCGTGAGGGAACCTGCACACAAGATAATTTCTAAATTCTCTGCGTGTGTGAAGTCTGCCAATCCGCATTGGGCGAGCGTGGCGGACTATTGGCCTAACCCCTCTCATTCTGAGAGGAGACTTGAGTTCAGCAGTGAGCCGTATATGGGTTGATAACGACGAACCCATATCATAAAAATTAAAAACCGATCTATAGTATAAAATTATCATTGCTTAAATTAATGTTACCGACTGCCTGTTATAGTTAAGCTATTGAAAGTTTTATCAATGTGAGCTGGGGTTGAATTGCAAGAAACATCTGCCCTGTCTCTTGAATTCTAATCCGTCACAAGAACCACTGAAATCACTAACAAGCTGTTCGTCGGAAGCTTGAAAGCTTTGTAAACTAACGCTGCGCCAAATCAATCCCTCCTTTGGTTATCGAAGGATTCTAGAGGACACTGTACTTCATACACTAGTTTCTACTAATTTACTATACCCACGGCTCGTGATAGCCTTCGATTCGGGCGTAGGTTCGAATCCTTTTTTTATTCTTTACAAGTTAGCCCTTAACTACATCTCACCTGATGGTAAGTGATGATGCAATCTAAGATGGAAGCAGGCTAACTTGTCAGGAGGAGGATGAAAACCTACACTCCTTTCGGTTTCTACATGGCATCGTTCCGGAACGCTAAATCGCTTGGCGGTACGTCTTTGCCGGTAGGGTGGTAACTAGCCACGGCCAAAGCCTCCCACCTGCCAGACCTGGACAAATTACGAAAATCTCAATCTACCCAGCCGGGGATCGAACCCAGGACCTCCGTCTTGTAAATCCATTGGATCCGTGGATTCCGGTCCGGGAATCCGGTCCAGATCAAACACTTCTTGAAAATTTTTCACCACGAAAGCCACGTTATTTATGAGTGTATAGGCTATTTTTTATCCCCGTATTCTCATGGGAACAGGAACTACGCGGGAGCAACCGCAGGGCGTCGGCTATTTAATAATAAATATCTATAAACAGTAGAGCCGTGATAGCCTAGTGAATACGACCTCTGCTTCCGGAGGGTGTGAGTTCGAACCCGGTCCCGGACATGCACCTCCAACTTTTCAGTTGTGTGCATTTTAAGAAATTAAATATCAATTGTCTCAAACGGTGAAGGAAAAACATCGTGAGGAAACCCGCTGCGGAGACTCGAGCATTCGGCTTAATGCTGTGTGTGATAATATTTATAAGTGACTAGCTGACGCCACGCCGTTTCACCCGCGTGGTTCCCATTCCCGTAGGAATACGGGGATAATATATAGCCTATAGCCTTCCTCGATAAATGGGCTATCTAACACTGAAGTAATTTTTCAAATCGGACCAGTAGCTCTTGAGATTAGCGTAATAAAACAAACTCTTCACCTTTATAATATTAGTATAGATAAATATCTCAGTGATAAATATCATCTACCCTACTGTATGATACCCACGAAGGGTTGCCAGTAGGGACAGTATGACATTTGCTACATAGAATCTCAATTTCGTATATATCAAGTAGCATACGTCAAAGATAGTGAATTAGCCTGCTGATCGCAATTCAAATGAAAATTATAAAATAAGCTTTAGGTACTATAATAAAATTATGAAAAGGACGAGCTGTCCAGGTGTTAGAATTTCGAACATTCGTTTCCCTTAAGAACATTCAACAACCTAAAGCGGGATTAGTCTCGCAGTCCTTTTAAGAAATCACCAGAAATAAAGACATTTCCAACAAATGTTACAGAATGGTGAATTTATTTGCATAATTCAACAAAGCCAAATCCTTTGTCCGCGGCCCGCCGTTCAAATAATAAATTTACTCCATGTTCTACACTCCGAATTTTCTATCCGAACAAAATTATTTAGCCATTCAAAATCCAGTGCTCCAACGGAACGTTTTCTCTACCAAATCTTTATCGCAGTGAAATTGAAATGTTTTGCGGATATTATGAAAGATGCTGCTTTGTGTTTGCGTGGAGTAATTTTTAAAAAACTATCTATACTAATATTATAAATGCGAAAGTAAGTACATTATCAATCCACATTCGGCTTACTTTTGAGTTCGAGTCTCCTCTCAGAATGAGAGGGGTTAAGCCATCAGTCCACCACGCTGGCCCGATGCGGATTGGCAGACTTCACACACGCAGAGAATTGAGATAATTCTCTGGTATGCAGGTTTCCTCACGATGTTTTCCTTCACCGTTTGAGACACGTGATATTTAATTTGTTAAAACTGAAAAGTTGGAGGTGTACGCCCCGGACCGGATTCAAAGCCACACCCTTCCGGATCGAAGGCAGAGGTCATATCCACTGGGTTATCACGGCTCTCAGCCTATTTTGATGCCTGGTCCCCTGGTCTATCTATATTGCTTATGATCCTGGATTCAAGGGGTTGGACTGTAAAATACTGAGCATTACTTTCTTCCAATAAAAAATGTACTAAAAATTCTTACTCCCAAATAAGGTACGTTGTGGCGTGCGAGCATGATAACCTAATGGATGATCTTTGCCCATGGTTCGGAGGTCGTAGGTTCAAATCTGGTACAGGACATGCATCACCAACTTTTCAGTTAGGTATGTGCATTTAAAGAAATTAAATATCACGTGTCTCAAACGATGAAGGAAAAACATCGCAAGGATACCTGCATACCTGAAAATTTCCTCAATTCTCTACGTGAGTGAAGTCTGTCAATCCGCATTGGGCTAGCGCAAGCGGGGTGAACTGTAAGCCTTGCCTTTTCTTCTTCTTTCTGAGAGGAGACTCGTGCTCAACTGTGAGCGGAATATGGGTTGTTAACTATGATGAATGGACATTTGTGCTACACCCACGTGCCTAAGAAAGTACGCAACGTATAGCGATCATATAACATTATCTATACAAATATTATAAAGCTAAAGAGTTCGTTTGTTTGTTTGTTTGATTGAACGCGCTAATCACAGGAACTACTGCTCCGATTTGAAAAATTCTTTCAGTGTTAGATAGCCCATTTACCGAGGAAGGCTATAGGCAATAATTTGTCCCCGTATACGTACGGTAACGGAAACCACGCTGGTGAAGCCGCGCGGCGTCAGCTAGTCACGGATAAGCGTACCGACCTGCGTGCTGGCTATTAATAAAGTGAACGCAATTATCCCTGCATATTTGTAAATGTCATCTGGAATGCTATTTAGGAGAAACCAAACCGGTTTTCACTCTCTTGTCACTGTTAATGTCAGATATCTTGTACTTTGACGGCCTCCGAGGCTCAGTGATATGGATTTACAAGACGGAGGTCCTGGGTTCGATCCCCGGCTGGGCCGATTGAGGTTTCCTTAATTAGTCCAGGTCTGACTGGTGGGAGGCTTGTACCGCCAAGCGATTTAGCGTTCTGATACGATGCCGTGTAGAAACCGAAAGGAGTGTGGATTTTCATCCGTCTCCTAACAAGCTAGCCCGCTTCCATCTTAGATTGAATCATCACTTACCATCAGGTGAGATTGTGGTCAAGGGCTAACTTGTAAAGAATAAAAAAAAGCTCGGCCATCAGACATCCAAATTGCATCTCTTTCTTGTTTGTTATTCCTGATCATAATTCTACGAAATAAAGTGTTTATTAATACATCTTTATTTCTATTATTTCCAAATAGTTCTAGGTATAACCGCCATACTTCCTCTCCAAAGGTCCTGGCCTTTTGGCCATCAAAATAGGCTGGTAACTAATTCTAAATCAAAGCATAATTTAGCCTATAAAAATATCAGATGTTGTAATAATATTATGGCACGTTTTATCGTTCACGCGTTGCCAATAAAATAAATATACTTATCATAATATATCTCGCTCAAATATCTAACAAATCCTAAGAAATCCGTGTCCTGAATTCAGCTCTAAAAGGTAATAAAGCAATTTCGATGGAAATCCCTTAAGTAATAATGTGTCGAAAACGTTTCCTAAATTTCCACACATTGTGATCGTTGGCGAATCGACGCCGTTGCTAGACGACTAGAATTCCGAATGACAAGAAATATAAACGGAATTTGGGGATCCTTACGTAAAATATATTGTTCTCACGACAATACGGAAATGAAATATAGCTTAACCACGTGAATGTCCAGTTCCGTCCAGGGTTTAAAAGTAAACTGCACCACAAAATACAGTAAACTGCTCAAGAAATGCAAAAGCGAAATGCAAAAAGTCTTTGCTAGACGACTAGAATTCCGAATGACAAGAAATATAAACGGAATTTGGGGATCCTTACGTAAAATATATTGTTCTCACGACAATACGGAAATAAAATATAGCTTAACCACTTGAATGTCCAGGTCCGTCCAGGGTTAAAAGTAAACTGCACCACAAAATACAGTAAACTGCTCAAGAAATGCAAAAGTCTTTGCTAGACGACTAGAATTCTGAATGACAAGAAATATAAACGGAATTTGGGGATCCTTAAGTAAAATATATTGTTCTTTTGACAATACGGAAATAAAATATAGCTTAACCACTTGAATGTCCAGGTCCGTCCAGGGTTTAAAAGTAAACTGCACCACAAAATACAGTAAACTGCTCAAGAAATGCAAAAGCGAAATGCAAAAAGTCTTTGCTAGACGACTAGAATTCCGAAGGACAAGAAATATAAACGGAATTTGGGTATCCTTACGTAAAATATATTGTTCTCATGATAATACGGAAATAAAATATAGCTTAACCACTTGAATGTCCAGGTCCGTCCAGGATTTTAAAGTAAACTGCTCCACAAAATACAGTAAACTGCTCGCGAAATGCAAAAAACTTACCCATTTAATTTTACAAAATTAATCAAGTTCGAACACACAATATAGAAATATCTGTGCACCATATTAAAGCATACATTTTCTAGAAAAAATCAGTATATTACAACTTATATTATTCAATAAAACTATTAAAACTTTTCATGAACTTGCGGACTTTCAAAATTCAAATAACCTTTGTTTGTATGAAATATATATTGAGAACTATTGTTCCCATGACAATACGGGAATAAAATGCCTATGACATTTACAGTTACGAGGCTTTTTAGTGTAGTTTAGTAAAAGAATTTCCAGAATAGGTTCTGTAGATCCAGAGATTATCCCCTAGTACCCTATAATTTTATTTACAAAACGGATGTCCTGGGTTCGCTGGATTCGGCCGTGAACCGGCAAAGCGTACCGCCAACCGATCTAGCGTTCCTGTACGATGTCGTGTAGAAACCGAAAGGGGTGTGGATTTTCATCCTCCTCCTAACAACTTTGCCCGCTTACATCTTCCATTGCATCATCACTTCCATCAGGTGAGATTGAAGTCAAGGGTTAACTTGTAAAGAATAAAAAAAAACTATGTAGTAATGTACACCATTTTCAATTCTGTGTACAAAATAGTACACTTTGTTATTAAATTAATCGGTAAGGATGTCACTTTTGAAGCTATAATGTAAATGTAACAAGAACAAAAATTATCGTATTTATTACACGTAATTGAATCCACGTATAACGTACATTCAATTTCACCTCTAACTACAAAATAATAATGTTTGCGTGCGTAACAGTAATTCACGCTTCTTTGCTTGCTAATTATTTTTGGTCCCTAATTCCACGATTTTCATGCGCACGGAAAGTGTAGGTACGTAGTCATTTCATTTCTGTTGTCGCCTTTTGTTTTAGTTTACGTGGTCGGACTATTAAAGCTCGTTTCGTTTTACTTGCTGCCTTTACTGTGGTGTTAACTCACAACCGTGAAGCCGTGATAGCCCAGTGGATATGACCTCTGCCTCCGATTCCGGAGGGTGTGGGTTCGAAGCCGGTCCGGGGCATGCACCTCCAACTTTTCAGTTGTGTGCATTTTAAGAAATTAAATATCACGTGTCTCAATCGGTGAAGGAAAACATCGCGAGGAAACCTGCATACCAGAGAATTATCTTAATTCTCTGCGTATGTGAAGTCTGCCAAACCGCATTGGGCCAGCGTGGTGGACTATTGGCCTAATCCCTCTCATTCTGAGAGGAGACTCGAGCTCAGCAGTGAGCCGAATATGGGTTGATGACGATGATAACTCACAACGTAAAGACGGGTGATATTTTACCATGTATGTTGGTATAACCATATGTGGCTACCGTAGCTCCTTTTCAAAATTCAAAATTCAAAATTCATTTATTTCAATTAGTTTATAAGCACTTTTGAAAGGTCTAGATTATGTCATAATTTAATTTAATCTAATGGTGGTAATAATAGTCGAAAACTTAAAATTAAAGTTACAAGGGTTCCAAACGCGCCTTGATCCGAGAAGAGCCCACAACAAACTCAGCCAAGGTAAACAAAAAGAAACAAAAGAACCTAAACAAAAGAACCGATTCATACACTGGTTTCTATTGAGAGCTGATTTTGCAATAATTACGAAAAATCAATTTGATCTCATTACGATGCAGAAAGAATTGACATGAGAGTTATAATTTGAGCTACTTTTTAGTTTCTTTTTTCCATTGAGTGTCTTAATAATTAAAACGAGTATGTTGAAAGTAAAAATGATAATAACGATCTTCTATTAAAATTCATCTGTATTTTTTTTTTCTTTCGATTTTTCACCTTATTCCGATATTTAAACAAAGTTATGACCATATATAATATGGCAGCAGGCCTATTCAATATTTTTGTATTTATTAAAATAAACATCAATTAAATTGTGAAATTTAACTACCCACGGTTTGATATCCACCAGTAGGCACCAATGACATTTTTATAACATGGAATCTCAATTATTTCGTACTAACTGACGCCGCGCGGTTTCACTCGCGTGGTTCCCGTCCCCGTCGGAATAGAGGGATAAAATAGCGTATAGCCTTCCTCGATAAATGGGCTATGTAACACTGACAGAATTTTACAAATCGGACCAGTAGTTGCTGAGATTAGGGCGTTCAATCAAACAAACAAACTCTTCCGCTTTATAATATTAGTATAGATATGTCAAGTTGCATACGTCAAAGATAATGAATTAGCCTGCAAGTGTGAAAACAGACAGACAAAATATCACTTTTGTTTTAACAAACTATTGCGATTTTTGGTAATTTTATTCAAAGTTTAGTTACGTAGCGAATTTTGGCATTCCAACATGAAATTTGTAAAATCATCAGATATATATAGGTCGGGAGTTTCAGTACGCCCCGATTACTCTTAAGCGAAAGTTCGCGCTGCGGTCGGTCCATTGAGCCTAGCTACCTACGAGTACCAACATAGTACATACTGCATTCAACTCGATTAGTAGGCGTATTTTCGACGGCCTCCGTGGCGCAGTGGTATGCGCGGTGGATTTACTAGACGGAGGTCCCGGGTTCGATCCCTGGCTGGGCCAATCCCCAAGACTGTGATGGTCCTGCCAATGCATAGCTTTAAGCAATGTGTTAAAAAACATTTACTAAGTCGAGGTTACTACAACATTGATGAGTTCCTTAAAGATAAAAGCGCTTGGAGGCCATTGGATCAGCTTCCACCTTCACACAGGAAATAAAACTATAAGAAATTGTAATTGTTATCAATTGTAAATTATAATACTGTATGACTGTTTCAAAAGAGCAACTGTTGAGTTTCTTGCCGGTATCTTCTCAGCAGAACCTGCCTTCCGAACCGGTGGTAGAATCTTTACAAATAGTCAACTGACGTGTCAAAAGTGCTTGTAAACTGAGCCTACTTTAAATAAATGATTTTTGATTTGATTTTGATTTGATTTGATTTGGGCAGATTGAGATTTTCTTAATTTGTCCAGGTCTGGCTGGTGGGAGGCTTCGGCCGTGGCTAGTTACCACCCTACCGACAAAGACGTACCGCCAAGCGATTTAGCGTTCCGGTACGATGCCGTGTAGAAACCGAAAGGGGTATGGATTTTCATCCTTCTCCTAACAAGTTAGCCCGCTTCCATCTTAGACTGCATCATCACTTACCATCAGGTGAGATTGTAGTCAAGGGCTAACTTGTAAATAATAAAAAAAAATGATGTATTTCAATGTACCATTCAAATAATGAGTCACTGTATAGTTTTTATAAACTCATGGAAGAGAGGCAAGAAATGAGATTACAGTCTTCAGCAGATGCGTCAAAATACCGACAAATCAGTAGACAGATCTCTAAGTCGCAAACCAGCGACTTGCGAAATTTCAATACCGAGCGTATTAAAAATGCGATTGAAAGCAATCGAGGCTCGAAAGTTTTCGCCAGAGATCTGTCTATTGGACAGAGGCAGCTGACGCGTTTGAAGACCGAACACGGTAATCTGATTTCTTCCAAACCCGAGTTATTAAGTGAGGTCGAGAAGTTCTATGGACAGCTATACACGACTACTCAGCAGCCTGTTGCCAATTTGGCTAAAGACCCCAGAGCCAAGTTGACCCGACACTATACCGAAGATATCCCGGACGTCAGCCTATACGAGATTAGTGTGGCTCTCAAACACCTGAAGAACAATAAGGCGCCAGGTGAGGACGGAATCACAGCAGAACTCCTGAAAGCGGGTGGAAAATCGATACTTAAAGTCCTTCAGCGATTGTTCAATTCCGTCATTCACGAGGGCACGACGCCTGAGGCGTGGCATAGGAGCGTGGTGGTTCTGTTCTTCAAAAAAGGTGACAACACCTTGCTGAAGAATTACAGACCCATCTCGCTGCTAAGCCACGTTTACAAATTGTTCTCGAGAGTCATTACGAATCGTCTCGCTAATAGGTTTGACGACTTCCAGCCTCCCGAACAAGCCGGTTTCCGAAAAGGCTTTAGTACCATAGACCACATCCATACGCTGCGGCAGGTTATACAGAAGACTCACGAGTATAACCAGCCACTTTGCTTAGCGTTTGTGGACTATGAGAAAGCCTTCGATTCGGTGGAAACCTGGGCTGTGCTAAGGTCATTGCAGAGATGCCGAATTGATTACAGGTATATCCAAGCGTTGAAGTGCTTGTACGAAAACGCCACTATGTCAGTCCGTATTCAGGATCAGACTACGAGGCCAATCCAGTTGCAGCGAGGAGTGCGTCAGGGAGATGTGATCTCTCCGAAGCTATTTACCGCCGCATTGGAAGACGTCTTTAAGCTTCTGGACTGGGGCGGACTTGGCATCAACATCAATGGCGAGTACATCACTCAACTGCGGTTCGCGGATGATGTAGTCATCATGGCAGAGACTCTGGATGACCTTAGTACCATGCTCAATGACCTCAGCAGAGTTTCTCAACAGGTGGGCCTAAAAATGAACATGGCCAAAACGAAAATAATGTGTAATGCTCATGTATCGCTCCACCCAGTTATAGTTGAGAACGCTGCACTCGAAATTGTAGACGAATACATATACCTAGGACATATGATCCAGTTAGGTAGGTCCAATTTCGAGAAAGAGGTGAACCGTCGAATCCAACTCGGCTGGGCTGCATTCGGGAAGCTTCGCGACATGTTTTCGTCCGAAATTCCTCAGTGCCTGAAGACAAAAGTCTTCGAACAGTGCGTGTTGCCAGTTATGACCTATGGTTCCGAGACTTGGTCGTTAACTATGGGCCTCATAAGAAGGCTCAGAGTCACACAGCGGGCGATGGAACGAGCTATGTTAGGAGTATCTCTGCGTGATCGAATCAGAAATGAGGAGATCCGCAGAAGAACCAAAGTCACCGACATAGCTCAACGAGTTGCGAAGCTGAAGTGGCAATGGGCGGGGCACATAGTTCGAAGAGCCGATGGACGTTGGGGTCCCAAAGTGCTGGAATGGCGACCCCGCACTAGTAAGCGCAGTGTTGGCCGACCCCCCACCAGGTGGACTGACGACATCAAGCGAGTCGCAGGGATTCGCTGGATGCAGGCGGCTCAGTATCGTGATGTTTGGAAGTCCCTACAAAAGGCCTATGTCCTGCAGTGGACGTCCATCGGCTGATATGATGATGATAGTTTTTTGACGTATTTTCGTTTGTGAAATCATTTAATATTGTCTTTTCAACGAAATGGTATATTAATGCTAGCCATTCGCAGCCCGCGAGTATTTTATCGAAAATCCCGTCTGCGTTGAAGAAGCCGACAGTCAGGGAATGCGGTTTTAATCTACCGTTGTGAGCCATTTAAAAAATCTTTATATTCCTCTATCGCGCGGAGCATGATACTGTGCTCGCCTATTGCCCTTAGTTTACTTTATATTTTTTTACATGTCACGTAACGGATACGATGGGCGACCGGTCGTCCATTTAGGAGTCAAGTGGCTAGTAGCAAGTAGTAACGTTATACAAAAAACTGTTGTTTACGTAATTTAATTGAAATAATTGTGTTAGATGATCGTTAAAAAAATCAGTCCACACAGTCATTTCGTTGAAATTACTATGTTCACAAAAACGAAAATCACTTATTATTTGAACGGTGCATCGAGATACCTAATAGGCCTGCAGGCTAGGTTTAGGTTATGGAATTCAATGTGTCAAAATGTTAATGTACATGAATTCTTATTCGAAAAATCTTTTTAAAAAATAAATTGAACCGACTTCAAAATCACAAAAATAAACTTAACAGCGAAAAATCATCATCCTCATCGTATGTGCTACCTTTTGATCACTTTGAAGGAGGTGCCAAGCCAGTGACGTATTAATTAAAGCCGTTTCTGAAAGAAACTCGGAAAAACTGTCTTTAAATCCTAAAAGTTTATAATTTAATCGGCTTTAGATAATGCATCAATGTGTTGGCACCGTCTTTAAAGTGATCATAAAGTAGCACATACGATTTTATTTTTCGCTTTTTAGTTTATTTTTGTTGTGCCTGGAGATCCATGCAAGAGGCCTATGTAAAGCAGTGGACGTCTATCGGCTAATAAGGTAAGGTAAGGTAATACGCGTCGAGTTGAGAACCTTCTCCTTTTTTTTGATGTCGGTTAAAAATATCTATTAGTTAGTAATATTTTTGGCTCTCTGTCATAATATATTCTTTGTGAATTTGAAATGTGGATGTAGCGTAGTGTGTAATAATTTTGTTTGTTTCGTTCGTGCTACTAGTTATAAAAACACGTAGGTAGGTTAAGTTAGTTAAGATTTTTCACGCATGCTCTAAATTTAAATTAATTTGTATAATATTATAATTTTGATTTTAGATACGAAAATTAGAATCTAATTAAATCTAAACAAGCTAACGTTTTTAATTCTAACTATGTTTAGGTATGGGTAATTAGGAGGGTTTGACGGCCTCCGTGGCGCTGTTGTATGCGCGGTGGATTTACAAGACGGAGGTCCTGGGTTATAGAACCCAGGAGTCCCAGGACCTCCGTCCTCAATCTCAACCTGAAAAGAAAATCTCAATTTGCCCAGTCGGGGCTATCCTGGGAAGATTGAGATTTTCTTAATTTGTCCTGGTCTGGTTGGTTTATGGCTAGTTACCACCCTACCTGCAAAGACGTACCGCCAAGCGATTTATCGTTCCGGTACGATGCCGAGTATTTGACGCCCGCGACTTCATCCGCGTGGAAATCAATGTAAACTTTCAAGCCCTATTTCACCACTTTAGGCGTTGAATTTTATATTTCGTATTTTTTTATGATTTTTGAACAAATTTTTAAAACTATAACTCTAAAAATAAAGGACTTTTCATACAGGCTTTCAACCCCTATTTCACGCCCTTTTTATTTTATATTCGCAATAAAAAGTATCTTATAACGTTCTCCATATTATGGTCTCAAACCGAGCAAAAGTTTTATTTGAATTCATTCAGTAGGTTCAGCGTGATGCCCGAATAACAAAAATACACAGACATACAGACAGACAAATAAAAAATCGAAAAAAAATGTTTTTAGCTTCAGTATCGATGATATAATGTCCCCCGACAAAAATTTTCAAAATATCTTCAATGTACAAAATGTACCAATTACAGTTTTATTATAAGTTCTAGGTGGCGCTAGTAGTACCTTATGCCACGGTAACGTTTGGTGTTACAAATGGTAAAAGTAAAATCTCAAATTGTGAATGGGGATGATGACTGGGTGTGGATATATTGGTTTTTATGATACATTCGTGTTAATAAAGTCAATGTTAACTAATTTATACATAAAAACCAAAGATTGTCTGGATATTTGCAAAATAAATGAGATTATAAAATTTCAAAATCAATTAAAAATCTTTTATCGTAATTAGATGAAAATTCATACAATTTTAGCTTCCTTACATTAAATGTGACAATTTTTAATATAAGAACTATAAACATAAACGCACAAATAACAAAGATATTAGTAATTTTGTTTGAACGAATATAATAATACGAATCTAAGATAAGATTTGTATGTGTCGTCCTACAACGTCATTAGCTCGTGCCATTTTGATGGGGCGTTTTTAGGGATCCGCGGCAGCACCGCAAATCGGACCCTTTAAATCTCTGTAGCTCCGAAAGTAATGATCGCACATACCCTGTTCCTTTTACAAAATTGCTTTATTATTAGCATACTCTTAATTTATATACAATTTAAAAAACTGTCATCATCCCTATTAATGTATATATTTTGACCAGTTGTATTATAAGTATAGATATAGAAATAGCCAAAAATCTAATGAGTTTTTACAAATCCGCCCGAGGCTCTTGAATTCGACCCCAACATTTCGTTATTATGAAACTCCTAGTGAACAAATGATCTCGTTCAATCTGTGATATTGGAATTTGTTACCAGTAGATACCTACTCGTAGTTATCTGCTGCGTTGGCCAATTAAACCAAACATCATGGTGTTATGTTTCTCGATAATTGATAGCCAATTGTCGGTTTTGCGTTACTAAGGCTGCAATCGGACATCTCAATAGCTCAAAGGTACGGACTCACGCCGAAAGGTGTTTGTTCGATCCGCGCCCTCTGGACTGTTGTCGTACCTTTTCCTAACGAAACTGTTTGTCTTACTGAAAGTATAATGCACTAGTAGACGCCGCGCGGTTTTACTCGCGTAGTTCCCGTTGCCACAGGAATACGGGGATAAAATATAAGTTATAGTTTTCTTCGATAAATGGGTTATCTAACACTGAAAGAATTTTTTATATCAGACCAGTAGTTCCTGAGATTAGCGAGTTCAATCAAACAAACAAACAAACTCTTCAGCTTTATATTATTGGTATAGACTAGTAGACGCCGCGCTATTTTACCCGCGTAGTTCACATTGCCGCAGGAATACTGGTTAATATAGCCTTCTTGGATAAATGGACTATCTAGCACTGAAAGAATTTTTCAAATCGGACAAGTATTTCCTGAGATTAGCGCGTTCAACCAAACAAACAAACTCGTCAGCTTTATAATATTAAGTATAGATTATTCTTTTTTTAAGATTAGACACATTTTGTTCTTTGTTTGACACTTTTGCGTTGGAATTTGTTTCATAATAGTAGATTATTTTTATTATTATAGTACCTAGATTATATATTATCGAAATCCATACTAAGTGCATACAAAATTTCGATATGGCTTGTGCCGGTACCAACCACTATCGGCTACAAATAGAGATGCAAATGGTCGTTATTTCTGTGAGCACAGATTTGAGTAATTAAATGGTACGTCCCTAAGTTAGATTTTACAATAATGTTGATCTAAATTTGTTTTTAAATCGGGATAAACATTCATTGTAGTTGATAAGTCTTTATAACCTATGCTTATATTAGTATACTAGCGGGCGCCCGCGACTTCGTCCGCGTGAAAGTCGATGTAAACTTTTAACTAGGGGTAGTTAAAAGTTTACATCGACCCTACCCCTACCCTACCCCTACCCTACCCCTACCCTACCCCTACCCTACCCCTACCCTACCCCTACCCTACCCCTACCCTACCGCTACCCTACCCCTACCCTACCCCTACCCTACCGCTACCCTACCCCTACCCTACCCCTACCCTACCCCTACCCTACCCCTACCCTACCCCTACCCTACCCCTACCCTACCCCTACCCTACCCCTACCCTACCCCTACCCTACCCCTACCCTACCCCTACTCTACTAATATGTCTAATATGTCTTAGAACACTCGTTTTTTTTTGTCTCAAAAAAACTCAAAAAAAAAACTAAATTGAAATCGCTTCATCCGTTCGGGAGCTATAGTGCCTCAGACAGACAGACAGATACGTCAAACTTATAACACCCCTTTTTTGCGTTGGGGGTTAATGACCACACAACACTGACTTTCAGATTGTATCTTGATTTTCTATTTCCGCCTTGGTGAAAAACCACCCTTACGAAAAGAGACAACGTCGCCAATTTTATAAACTTTATTAAAATGATTTTCTTTGACGACTGTTCCAAAATTCTTTGTAGGTAATATGACCATAACGCCAAAGAATTGTTGCAATGCGTGTCATACGACTATTTGAAACGCGGAAAGTATCTGGTAAGTATCGTTGTTTTTGGTGAAACCTCGTGTTGTAATTTTGTAAACCTGATTTGTTTTTTTCTTGTTGGAATCCTTCAAAATGTATGTTGTATAATATAATAACGTTTGTCAAGTCATGTCCTAGTTAGCGCTGCAGATTCGTGAACTTATTGGATGGTGAGTAGAGACTAGCTTAAATTTTCAAATCGTCTTCATTAAAATTTATAGGAAATGCTCAGACCAATTATTGTATAGGACCTGCCACGCTTGATGTTACTTTTCTGTCAAAGTATATGATCAACGATCTAATGCGATTATAAAAACCGTCTCTATAGTATCGATGTTAAATAGTTGTAATCGTGTTCGTCGGTTAAAGAGCTCCGTAAAAATACCTTTCTGTGTAATTGAGTGGTGTAAAAAACGGGCAAAAACTTCTAGTTTAGTATAAGATATATACCAAATCTAAGCTCGTTTTCCTCAGAAAATTACTGAGAATTTTGTTCGTGACTATGAGTGCGATACAGGTCCTTCTATAATTGGTCTGAGAAGAAATGTGATATTATAGCCGGTATATATAACGATAAGCATAAAATAAAATAAGTCGGAATATTTCGCTTCTAGATCTCTCTTCTATCTAAACATATATTTATATGAAACACTTATCTACAAAAATTCTCATGAGTATTTATGTATATTACAAAATAATAATAATAAAATCCTTTTATTCAGACAGTATTACAGTTAAAATTATTATCTATCATATTCTGTTACTGTCATTTTTAACATAAATATTATATTTAATTCCTTACACTATATTACACACTTAATTATTTGTTTCGCATCAACATCCCTCTGTCTGTCTGTATGCCATTGTTAGCAAAGGCCTCCTCCAACTTTCTCCATTTTTCTCTATTCTGTGCAGTTATTGTCCATGTACCACCTGCCACGGCTTTGATGTCATCGGACCATCGTCTAAATGGTCTACCTTTTTTCCTTTTCTTGTGGCTTGTATACCAGTTGATTATGGATTTTGACCATTTTTCCTTCCCTCTGATTACATAGTATACATAAATGCTCATAAGTACATAATTGCTCGTTTAAATATTTAAGATCAGTATTCTTATTATATCTACCATACGTTTAAGATGTCGGGCAATACCTTCAACTCTGTTTAGCTTTCCATTTTCCAAATCGCGTAGCAAAGGAAGATAATGTTTGGCTCAACGTTGAACAAAGCGGTTTGACACGACGTTCGATTATGAAATGCAGCCTCGGGCGATATATCATGTGCATATACGTGTGCTTAAGCTTCCTGCAGATTAAGCATGCTTAAACCAAATACCTGCTGTATTTGTGTGTATGCAATGTGCATTCAATTCTGTCAACTGAAATTACGAAAGCCTTTTTGAATGTTATGTATCTGAGAATATCAATTAGTGATCCCAATAGCTTCGCAAAACTAAATTATATTTTACATTTTTGTTTTGTTGAGATAATATGAAAAAGCCTATATCCGACTGTTCGTGTCCATTTCTAATCCGAGCAAAGTATCGAAAACTCTAGCATTAATATAATACGGTTTGTTACCTTTTTTTTCACTTTTGTTTTATTCAGTTTTCACAAATCCCACGGGAGCCATGAATTTTTCCGGGATGAAAAATAGCCTATGTGTTAATCCAGAGAGAAATCTATTTCTATTCCAAATTTCCGCAAAATCGCTTCAGTAGTACAGCTATCACAGTAAAGCTGTGATGTGAGTCACTAAAACGCGTGATAAATTACTCATTAACCCATTACCTCGTGAATCGAAGCCTGATAGGTAACCCACTGAGCCAACGAGCGCGTATCCATTAATTAGTCAACAAAAATATCGTGTCAAAATCAAACAAAATCAACAATGAATGTCCGTAGTCTACTTTTCCCCCAGTGCGGTGAAGTTGGTCTCTCAATTAGCCGGAATGAGGTTTTCGTACTGGATTTGGCATGTTTATCGTAGCAGCCGGAATATGAAGGTAATTGTGATGTTCCAACTTAAATATGGACTTCAAAATTTGCTACTTTTCACTGGTACGTTTTTAAAATTTCAATATTGACACGTTAAACAAAGGACAAATGAGTAAGCTAATTTTCATAATATTGATTTTAGGGTTTTGTAACGCTGTTTTTTCTGCATTTAGGTAACACTAGCAGACGCCCGCAGATTCTCCCGTATAGTTCTTGTTACTTTAGGAATACAGAGATAAATTAATAAATCTATACTAATATTATAAAGCTGAAGAGTTTGTTTGATTGAACGCGCTAATCTCAGGAACTACTGGTCCGATTTGAAAAATTCTTTCAGTGTTAGATAGCTTATTTATCGAGGAAGGCTATATGCTATATATTATCTCTGTATTCCTACGGGAACGGGTACTACGTGAGTGAAATTGCGCGGCGTCAGCTAGTATATCTATTATATTATAGTATATTACTCAGTGGCCCTCATAAGAAGGCTCAAAGTTACTCAGAATGATAGAACGAGCTAAGCTTGAAGTATTTCTGCGAAATGAGAAATGACTTTTGGCTGGTGGGAGGCTTAAGCCGCGGCTAGTTACTACCCTACCAACAAAGACGTACCGCCAAAGTAGTGTGGATTTCATCCTACTCTTAACAAGTTAGCCCGCTTCCATCTTAGATTACATCATCACTTACCATCAGGTGAGATTGTAGTCTTGTAGATAAAAAAGAAATGAAGGGATCGCAGAAGGACTAATGTCACTAACATAGCTAAGTGACTCGCAAAGCTGAAGTGGTAATGGTCAGGGTAACGTCCCAAGGTGCTGGAATGGTGACCCGACACCGGAAAGCGCAGTATTAGTCGAACCCTACATGGTGGTTCGGGGACATCAAGCAGGTTGTAGAGAGTCGCTGGATGCTGGTGGCTTGAGACCGTTGTGTTTAGAAGTTCATCCAAGAGGCCTATATCCAGCAGTGGACGTCCGTCGGCTGTTAATTATGATAATGGCGATGATATTGATGATGACTAATCGGTGAAGATGTAGCTTTCTAATTGTGAAAGAATTCCTAAAAATCGGTTAAGTATTGAGTTAAACGGTAACAAACGAAAAATCAAACCTTACCTAATTTTATAAGCTTAGATACAGGGCTAGTAAACATTTTCACATGTTAATACAATATGTTAACAAATCCACAAAATCCGGCAATAAGGCAATCCCGATGGAAATCCTTTAAGTAATACTGTGTCGAAAACATTTCCTACTGAGTTTACACATGTAACTGCTGTGACCGGAATCCTACCGCCAATTCGTTGACGACTAGAATACGGAGTGGGTTTTCATGATTGTTTTGTTTGGATTTAATTCTTTATTGTACAAGAAAACTTACTAAGGCAAAACTTATGCCTTGGGACATTTTCTACCTCTCTTTGTCTGTCTGTCTATTATCTTTTGACCGCTAAGCCACTGAATAGATTCTGATGAATTTTGTATAGAGATAAAGTATTTTACTTTGGAGCAAAACATAAACTATTCTTTATCCCTGCTGGATGTGGTTTCCGCAAAATTTGTGAAAAACAAAATTTCATGCGAACGAACTTGTGGGATTAAGGTAATCAATAAATATTTTGCCCTAAGCTCTAGAAATAATTAATTAAGGTAAAAAAACAAGGTAAAGGAAATAAATGAAACGTGGCTTTCATCCCGCGCAAAGAATTTTCCAACCCACAATTTGGAATTAAATTGGGAGAGATTGAATAAAATAAATATTCTCTCCATTTTATGTTTACCACTTTGGTAAACTAGAAAATCTGTAAAGGGAAAGGCTTCGGATATTCGGCTCACGTATTACCGAGCAGGGGAACATAAATAACCGGCGAAACAATTTACCTACGAGCCAGTGAGCTATTCTTACAGCTGTTTAGTTTGTTCAATACCCCATGGGGTACGTGCCTTGAATTATGCCAATGCCACACCGCACGTTCTGAGCTTGAGGAATACCTATGTGACCGTATTTCAATGCAGTTTGTACCTAAACTTGTACGTTGTCGAAACTTAATCCTTTGAAGCATTTCCTAGTTAATGATTGATTTGTTTTGCTATTTTCTGCGAATAAAACGACGAAGACAAGCGACGACGTTGCCCAGATCTGTAAAAATCCCTTTACGTACGCTTCGTTAGGAATTTTAGCAAAAAAAATTACTTAAATCTGATATTGTAATGAAACAGTATTAGAATATAAGTTAATTAGCTGTAACTTTACAAAAAAATTAGCAGTTGTTAAAAAAATCATCAACAATGTAGTTTTTGAGGCAATAGTTTTTATCTAAATCTAAAATATCTAAATTTGAAGTTAAGTCTCCCAACACAGCTTATGTTTTTGTACGCATGTAATGGTATTTTTAGTAGAGGTTCTTAGGAGAGCTCGTCCGGGGAAGCTTTGAGGTAGTAATCATTGCTGGGTCATTCAGTCATTTGAAAATTTACACATAGGTACGCTTCGAATCGACAAACAAAGCCAGGCATGTAAGACGTATTCCTAGCATGCCCAGCGAAGTGTATTCTATTTATAGGCGAAGGCTTTCCACTTACAGGTACCAATTTATGAATTACTAGCAGGCGTCCCACGATTTCACCCGCGTAGTTTCCGTTTCCGTGAGATAAAAAATAACCTATTCACAAATTATGTGGCTTTCTAGCGGTAAAATAATTTTCCGAATCGGAGATCCAGATATTGCCTTCTACAACACCTCAAACTTTACTTTTTTATAAAATTTGTTTAAAATAAATGACTATATGTGGTAGTTTACCGTCATTATCAGCTTATTTTAACAGCTAACGACAAGGTCAGACCTCTTTATAGAACAGAAAATATGGAGCTTAGACCCACTACGCTGCTTCAATGTATGCTTCCAGAATAGCGGGATATGGTAGTCATAGGACTTTTACTTTAAAGTATATCAAAGTAAGTAGAATCGGATTCGCTAAAAACACCAGTTTCTACACTAATAATATGAAGAGTCTCAAACATCGTAAGGAAACCTGCATACCAGAGAATTTTCTTAAATCTCTGCCGCGTGGTGGACTTTTGACCTAACCCCTCGCATTCTGAGAGGAGACTCGAGCTCAGCAGTGAGCCGAATATGGGTTGATAATGACGTAATGATGAATGTGAAGAGGTAAAATTTGTGACGTTGTAGGAGGTAATTTCTGGATCTACAGAACCGATTTACAAAAAATGTTTTACCTATCGAAAGCCACGTCATATGTAAGTGTTATAAGTTTTTTTACCCCCTATTCCCACGGTAACGACAACTACCCGGGTGAAACCGTGGGTCTGTTAGTTGACTTTATTTTAGCAAAAAGGCTTTTCATTGAAGGCGTGAACATTAAGGCTTATCTTGGGCTTTATACATCGTGGATGAACAACATTTATTCTCTCTTAAATTATGCAACGTATGTCGAGTCGCGTCACAAATTGTGCCGTGTAAATACGACGTCCTCACTGACGGAGCACAATCAAATCATTGGCGATTGTTTCAGTATGTGAACTGTTTTATTTTTAAAAACAAACATGATTGGGAACTTTTTTTTTTTGTACAAATAATTAAAAGCTTTTATTGTAATAATTGACAGAACGGTCTCAACTTTTCAGGCTTGGCAAAACCGTTTTATCATTAACAAGCCATATTCGGCTCACTGTTGAGCATGAGCCTCCTCTCAGAATAAGAGGGGTTGTGGTGAAGTGAAGATGATATCGTCTGTCTGTCCCATGGTGTAGGGTATCGGTATCGATATTTTTGTGCAATAAATAAGGGATTGCATTGCTAACTTAATCTACGGAACCCTACACTGCGTGTGGCCCGACATGCACTTGGCCGGTTTATTTAATGGATTGCGGCACTCAAATGTACCACGCATTATACTGGACTGAATACATTTTTTTTTATTATTTACAAGTTAGCCCTTGACTACAATCTCACCTGATGGTAAGTGATGATGTAGTCTAAGATGGAAGCGTGCTAACTTGTTAGGAGGAGGATGAAAATCCACACCCCTTTTCGGTTTCTACACGACATCGTACCGGAACGCTAAGTCGCTTGGCGGTACGTCTGTGTTGGTAGGGTGGTAACTAGCTACAGTCGAAGTCTCCCACCAGCCGGACCTGGACCCATTAAGAAAAGTCAGAGTCAAAGTCAAAATTCATTTATTTCAAATAGGCTTAGTTTACAAGCTCTTTCGAAACGTCAGGTAATAATATTTGACTTAATATAATGGTGATAATAATTATTCGAAAACTTAAAATTAAAGTTACGAGGGTTCCAAACGCGCCTTGGTCCGAGAAGAGCCCACAACAAACTCAGCCAGGTTTATCCTTTTTAAGTTTATCACCATATTACAATAGGTATATAAGTAGCCTGTCATGTAATACATTTCATTTCCAAGCAATTTTGTCATTTACGTAATCATTGATAAATCTCAATCGACCCAACCGGGGATCGAGCCCAGGACCTCCGTTTTGTAAATCCATCGCGCATACCACTGTGCCGTCAAAATACATAAGTAATATATGAACTTTTAACATTACATAATATATTAGGTATCTACTAGACATGCTTAGGAATCCCTTGAAACTGTATCTATTCATAGAAATGTTTATACACAACTAAAACTATGTTGGTTAACATTAACTAGCTTGAGCGATGTATATCTATCTATGGGGAAGTTACTAGTGAAGGCATGCTTCGAGTTCTAAGTACGTAGCAATTATTTTATGCAAATAGATCACACAAGGAACTTTAGACCGTAAACTGAAACTATGTAATCAAGGCATAAGTGTTTACAAAGAACGCCAAACAATTTGGGAAAATAAAAATCTGTTATATTAAAAAAAAACTAAGTTCAGAAATACTAAACTAGCACGTCAGATATAGTAGGTTAGTTAATTACTAAAAGGTGCGCATTTCGAAAATCGAACGGTTTGAGTGTAATGAGATAGAATGGGAGGGTCCCAAAGTTATAAAGTAAAACCCTTATATTTTCATTTATTTTGAAGGAAATAATCTCTTAATTAATCGCCAAAACTTTCCAACAATTTCAGTAAGCCAAAGTAATAAAAATTGCTTTCAAAGTCTGTAGTTTTTTTTTCCACCGCTAAAAGCGAAAAATGTTAATAACCATTTATTCTTCCTATCATTTAATCTACCAAATGTAATCGGTCCCCATGACGCTTTAGTAACTGCAAATTTAGCATCCCGGGCCCGGCATTTAGCATCCGGGAGTACGAATGATTTTTGGGAGGTAAATCCAAAAATTGTTCGTACTCGTCTAAAATGCCAAAGTAGTCTGTATGACCTATTAGGCTTAGCATGCGTCAACAACGTACCTATTGACATAACTGTCGACCAATAAGTACCTGTCCCAGCTTTTCGTCCCAATGCAATGAATTTATAATTGTAAATATCATATTATGAAATTTCTAATCGTAAATATCATATTGTAAATATTATATTTTGTTTTGCACTTAAAGTATTTATTTTATTTTGTAGCGTTAATTGCGACATGAAATTTAAAATCAAGTTTAGTTGAGCATAGTATTTTCAGCTCCAATTTTACGTAATAGTCGAAGTTCGAACGTGTAATTTGATTTTTTAGTTTTATTCCCCTCTTCATTTTGCGCGACGAATATCGGGCTTCACAAATTGTGTCGCGTAAATAAACTGTCATCACTAATAGCACAATCGAATCATTGACTGATTGTGACGATATTTTGCGCAAACACCCTTGTTCAAACACAACTACGGATTTTAACGAATAGGCACTTCTATGTTAGCCGCAGATTGATGATATTTGAATAATAGCTTCATCTATTTAATTCATAGCTTATTAACTTCAAAAATGCCTCAATTCAACTAGTCAGTCAACTAGCTGATGCCCGCGACTTCGACCGCCCTTCATCATCATCATATCAGCCGATGGACGTCCACTGCAGGACATAGGCCTTTTGTAGGGACTTCCAAACATCAAGATGCTGAGCCACCTGCATCCAGCGAATCCCCGCGACTCGCTTGATGTCGTCAGTCCGCCATGGGGGATCGGCCAACACTGCGCTTACTTGTGCCGGGTCGCCATTTCAGCACTTTGGGACCCCAACGTCCATCGGCTCTTCGAACTATGCGCCCCGCCCTTTGCCACTTCAGCTTCGCAACTCGTTGAGCTATGTCGGTGACTTTGGTTCTTCTGCGGATCTCCTCATTTCTGATTCGATCACGCAGCTCCTAACATAGTTCGTTCCATCCGCTGTGTGACTCTGAGCCTTCTTATGAGGCCCATAGTTAGCGACCAAGTCTCGGAATCATAGGTCATCATTGGCAACACGCACTGTTCGAAGACTTTTGTCTTCAGGCACTGAGGGATTTCGGATGAAAAGATATCGCGGAGTTTCCCGAATGCTACCCAGTCGAGTTGGATTCGGCGGTTTACCTCTTTCTCGAAATTGGACCTACCTATCTGGACCATATGTCCTAGGTATATGTATCGACCGACCTTAGACCTTATAAATCCAGTTAAAACTTAAACATCCGTTCTAATCCAACGTCTACTAACTTTAAATTACCTCCCTACCGAATTTCATCTATGTAGGTATATCAAACGGTTTTCGAGATATCGTGACCTTTTGCTTTTATATACCTAAATAATTAAGATTTTCATTCTTTATGAAAGTGCTTCCTTCTGTTCAATCACCTCGAAGTCCTTTTTGCAACGAACTTAAACAATAAACAGTTATGGTTTTTTAATTAACCATTACAATCAAACATTATAATTATTTAGTTCGTAAGTATCTCAGTATACATATATATTATATATTCATTACACTTCACAATAACTTCACATCATACTAATATTATAAAGGTGAAACTTTGTGTGTAAGTGTGAAAGTGTGTAAGTATGTTTGTTCCTCTTTAACGCTGCGGCTACTGAAGCGATTTGGCTGAAATTTGGAATGAAAATAGATTTTACTCTAGATTAACACATACGCTACTTTTCATCCCGGAAAAATCCATGGATCCCGCGGGATTTGTGAAAAACTGAATTCCACGCGAACGAAGTAGCGGGCATCCGCTAGTAAATAATAAATTGATACATATAAAAGTACAGATAGAAATTAATCTTATAAAACATGATAGCTGGAAGATCTACTCTATTTAAGGGGTTTGCTTTATTAATTTAAAACACATAGTTCTCAGAATATCATGCATAAATTCTTATGGAATGCAGTACTGATTTTCAATTCCTATCTACAAAGAGGAAAGTTCAAAAGCTAGCAATTCGGTACGTTCACGATCCAATTAGGCGTCACTGGTCGATGCAACCACAGTTTAAATATCACTAGCCACTGGGTACAACTGATACCTACCTACCTATAACTGATTTCTTTATCAACCCGTATTCGGCTCGCTGCTGAGCTCGAGTCTTCTCTTCTCAGAACGAGGAGGGTTAGGCTGGCCCAATGCGGATTGGCAGACTTCACACACGCAGATAATTATAACAATCTCTGGTATATGCAGGTTTCCTCACGATGTTTTCCTTCACCGTTTGAGACAGCTGGTGCAGCCAGCTCAATTGAATTAAAAGACGTTATCACTTCAAAAAAGTTACTTTGGCGACTAGAGGCTGAAATGCTTGTTTAGGCCCGCCATGGAATGGTAATATGACAGTGTTTTTGAGCAAGAGTAGTGAAAAGATATTTTTAAATATCATTGGTGTGCTTTATTTTAATGAGGAAAAATTTAATACAACATAAGGTTATTATATTATGTTGTAAAGTGTTGGATTTGGTGAATTTAGATAACTCTTGATAACTCTGCTAGGACTTTAATCAGACCTAAAATATTTACCTACTTTTAGAACTGGTAATTATTGTTGATAAACACGTAGCTTTGTATATTTTATTTAAATAATCAGTTATATTATCTTTTTACAAAAGATAATTGTAAATATGAAACACTATTCTTCTAGCTCTTTTTAAAGTTGGTTGTGGTCGTTTAATCTTCTTGAAATTAAAATTAAATAATATTTAGAGAAAAAGGATGTCAAAAAATTTAAAATTTCGTACGCGATTGTAATGATATATATCTACGTGTTGCTATGGTTGCATGCGTCAACATCCCATAACGACTAACTGCACGAGGTTCAAGTTACATGCCGCGACCTATACCTACTTTCACCAAAGTGTGTGTCCTGAGTGTCATCCGAAGTAACAGCGTTTTCTTTTATTGAATAAATAAAAGCTATAATAAGTTTTTATTTAGTATATTATGTTTTATTTTAATAAAATGCTATCAATGATTAAAAAGTTGTCCTAATTCTATCACAAATTACAAAATTGACAATGTTATACAGCAGGCGAATACTTTCCTCAAAACTTCATCAGGAAAATGTCCCGCGAAACAGAACAGGAAATAAATTCCGTGATGGATGATTACAAATGGTGTTGTCAGAAAAACATTACATCAAAACAATATACAATACTTAATAAAATCAATACTTACCTATACCCAAAATGAAAAATTAAAGTTTATTTATTACGTTTTCACGTCTAATAAACAGATGTTAAAAATTCGGTTCCCAATATTTTATTCTGTATTACAATGAAAGCTATATTATCAGATAGCAATATAGGCTATATTTTATCCTGCATTAATTACTAAGAAAGCTATATCATCAGAGACCAATATAGGCCATATTTTATCATGTATTACCACGAAAGCTATATTATAAGAGAGCAATATAAGCTATATTTTATCCTGTATTACTACAAAAGCTATATTATCAGCGAGCAATATGGGCTATATTTTATACTGTATTACCAAGAAAGCTATATTATAAGAGAGCAATATGTGCTATATTTTATACTGTACTATCACAAAAGCTATATTTTCAGAGAGCATTATAGGCTATATTTTATCCTGTATTACCGTGAAAGCTATATTATCAGCGAGCAATATAGGCTATATTTTATTTTGCATTACCATGGGAACGGGGACTAATCGAGCGAAACCACGGGGCGTCTGTTAGTTGATTGGTGAAGCACGTAATTTTTCAACAATTTGCTTACTACCATTTCCGTCTATTTTGTTTTGTTATGAAATCGAATATTTAAACGAAGTTTTTGTGGTCTCTTTCATCGAGTGGTCGGAATGGTAGAACCGTTTATTTTAAGGTCTTCCTTGGCCAGTTGATTGTTAATTTTATACAGAAAAGGGTAGGTATTTTTTCCTGAATGGCCAATTTAAACGTACTTACACCTATTTTGTCTGATTTTATGCTTCGTTTTTACCGACTTTTTTAACTAGTGGGGATACGGGGATATAATATAGCCTATGTTACGTCTTACGTACTTTCTTACGTACACTCTGATGTACGGGGATGGGAACTTTGGGTTGATATTTAAAGTTTTTTGCAGGAAACGAATACCTTATAAAATCTTCTGGCGTTGTAGACAGTAGATACCTACATAGTATGTGCAAAGGCAAGCAATTCATACATGCATTAAATCACTGCATACCCTCTGAAATGATTTTCTTAGTGCTTATCAAATACCAATTTTTAGGGCATACTATGATTGGCAACGTTAAGCACGCCACTGCACCTAATACGTCTTACAAAAGGCCGCACTGTAACCAACAACCTGAGGCGTAGAAGTATATATGTGGCTGTAATTACACCCGTAACCATACCCCCAAATTGGAACACAGCAATGCTGTTTAGCGGCAGTAGTACTTTCCCGGCAGAATTTGACAATTTTCTTAATTCTCTACGTGTGTGAAGTTTGCCAATCCGTATTGGGATCCGAATTGGACAATTGGCCTAATCCCTGTCATTCTTAGAGGAGACTCGTGCTCAACAGTGAGCCGAATAAAGGATGTTAAAGATGATGATGACTTTACACAATACACACATCTCTACTCATCCCCAAAGTAGGCATATAGCCTGTGATATGGGTGCGTAGCGGCTTTATTAATTTATATTTATACTAGCGGACGCCCGCGACTACGTCCGCGTGGAATTTAGTTTTAGCCATGGATTTTTCTGGGATATAAAGTAATAATATACTAAATAATAGGCACTGTGCTAATCCAGGCCTCCGTGGCGCAGTGGTATGCTCGGTGGATTTACAAGACGCAGGTCCTGGGTTCGATTCCCGGCTGGGTCGATTGAAGTTTTCTTAATTGGTCCAGGTCTGGCTGGTGGGAGGCTTCGGCCGTGGCTAGTTACCACCCTACCGACAATGACGTCCCGCCAAACGATGTAGCGTTCCGGTACGATGTCGTGTAGAAACCGAAAGGAGTGTGGATTTCATCCTACTCCTAACAAGTTAACCCGCTTCCATCTTAGACTGCATCCTCACTTACCATCAGGTGAAATTGTAGTCAAGAGCTAACTAGTAGAGTATAAAAAAAACACGCAGTCGTCACTCTTTTTACGCGACTCAGAGCTTTCTTTCATAAAAAATAAGTTCAGAGAAAGCTCAGAATACGTTTGTACTTTATAAAGTCCGCTATGCTGGACCTAGTCAAGTGATCGCCTGCTCTTACTCCAAGCGATGAAATTTGTCAGCGCCAAGTCCGCGCCACGTGTAAGCAAACTTAGAAAGAACAAAGTGATATTAACTTCACCATAGAGGACAAACTTTAAAACTATTACTACGAGCCATAAAATACTCAGTTAATTTTAACTTTAACACAGCTGCGAGTTTTAAAATAGATAGCCTGGCACTTTGAATTCGTGAAATGCACCTTTTGCACTCTATGCAAACTTTAATCAGACATATAGTAGGTGTCACACAAAAAGAACAATTTTAATTATAGCAACCACTTGCATCTTTATAGTTAAATAACTTAATTAAAGGACTTTGCTTTGTAAAGGTTTAATTTTCTCTCATTTATTTATTTACACTTTCAATTACAACAATTTTATAATCCAACTCTCTCATTGCTGGGCAATAGGGATGATGACTAGGATATATTGATTTTTTTTTATAATAAATTCGGCTAAATAAGGTCAATGCTAACTAATTTATTCAAAAAAGCAAAGATTGACTGGATATTTGCAAAATAAATAAGATTATAAAATTTCAAAATCTTTTATCGTAATTAGATGAAAATTCATACAGTTTTAGCTTCTTTACATTAAATGTGACATTTTTTCATAAATGAACTGTAAACATAAACGCAGAAATAACAAAGATATTAATAATTTTGTTTAAACGCCCATACAAATCTAACGATCTTTAAGTGCCTACGACGTCATTAGTTGGTACCATTTTGTATGGGGCGTTTTTCAGGGATGCTGCAGCGCCGCAAATCTGACCCTTTAAATCCCGGTAGCTCCGATAGTAATGATCGGAGATACCCTGTTACTTTTACAAAATTGCTTTGCTATTAACATACTCCTAATTTATGTACAATTTAATAAAAAAACTGTCATCATCCCTATTAAGTTTCCAAGTAACGTGCGTATAATGATGATAATTGATAGCTGTACCGTTACCGTACGGGATCCATCTGATTCATAAATTTACCATCGTCATTTTTTCATCATTATCATCCCATATTCGGCTCACTGCTGAGCACGAGTCTCCTCTCGGAATGAGAGGGGTTAGGCCAATAGTCCACCACGCTGGACCAATGCGCATTGGTAGTCTTCACACACGCAGAGAATTAAGAAAATTCTCTGGTATGGAGGTTTCCTCACGATGTTTGAGACACGTGATATTTAATTTCTTAACATGCACACAATTAATTTGATTCACTGATTCATAAATAAATTAGAATTTTTTTTATTTACCTAAGTACTATAAAACAAAATTTTCGAGTTAACTGGAAAGGAAGTTAATGCTTTTGCTGAAAACGAGTACATTTATAATCGGCATTTTTCAGTGGCCTATTAAAATTACGTAAGTATTCATCTTCATGAAAATGTAATATAAGTCAGTGATCTTTTTTCGTGATACAATTTATATTCTAAGTACTTAGTAGATTTTTAATGACATAGCTTTTGTCTGCGGTGAGTCCGTGGTTTCTAATCTCTATTTCTACTTAATGGGATTCCTAAGTACATTTATTAACTGTTCTGACATGTTGGGGTTTTATTTGGCAAGTAGGTAATTACGAGTATAGGGTTCATTTACCCGACATTTTGCAACACGTTTTTGTATATTTTACTGTGTTTTTGTCAAATTGACTTTTAAAATGCACTTGTTTTAAGTTGGCTTAGTTGGCGACTAGGCTGTTATAAGTTACATTTGCTATGGACAGGTCACGTGATCAAGATTTGTCATTCCCATACATCTTTTTAGTTTCGAGAACGTTAGCGATCGTAGAATGAAAATCAACATGCCACTTGGCTAGGGGTCTGTTAGTTATTTGGGATAAGAAATAAATGATTTTGATGAAATTTCACTTACTTAAAAACTGGCTAATTTTGCTTTGACAGTTTTAGAATTATTGGTAAAGAAAATTATGCATAAAGGCCTTTAAATATAGTTTTATTTAATATGCAATCAATTCCCAAATTTAACTTTAAGAATTGAGTTTAAGGTTGAATTTGCAAATGCGACTACTTGAATTGAGTGCCAAGAATTTGTGTTTGGCACTCATTGAGTGGGGACGCTTTTTGGTCGCTAATTGTGCATCCACTTTTTAATAGGAGATCGATGGATTATACCCAATAAATTAAAACGTAAAGGTTGGTTTCACACATTGTATAAACAATCGAGTAATACCTATTATTTAAATATCCTCATCAGCTATTTAGTCGTCCATGAAAGCTAATTTTATGCTTAATTTAACTGTATTAAGCTATCTTTGATCTAAAAAAAATTTGGTAGTTAAAATTAAATTATCTACCTACATACTTACTTATTTTTCTCGAGTTACACCGTGGGGCGCAGCTGAAGATATTTTAACAACGACATCTTTGTTTCATGGTGGAAATCGTTTCTTCTTGCATTTCAACAAGTAATAAAGTATACTGCTTAGTATAGATGGCGCTGTCACAACATAAGCACATCCTCGTTTTATAAGTTTACCACAGATGTCGCTGATAGTCGATTTATTTTTAAATACCAAACTAAGCGCTAAGTTCGCGCTGTGATCGCTGTGAATTTGAATTAGTGTAGAGCAATGATTGTTTTATACTATAGATATGTTACGGGCCTAAAAAAACAAGTAAAACGTGATCAGAATTTAGCGACTCTACTGAGCGCACACAACCAATATTTTGTGTTTACTGCCATTACTTATAGGTATATTTATGTAAATATAGTTTTTACACTTCCTATTCCTAATCACATACTTCAACATTGTAGACAATATTAAGGTATTATGTGTTTACGGTATTGTAAATAACTTTCGTTGTTTATTAGGTATGCGACTAAATGAAATTAAGACAGATAAGCTCATATATTTTGGCCACCTCAGTTTTGATGCCCGCCTGTCTCTAGTATAAAATATCATTGGTGTAGAGGCGTTCGTGGGTTTCGTAGGTTTCCCTTTTTTTTGAAATTATTTCCTTCAATATTAAAAAAACACGCTCGTGGTTCAAGAACAGAAATAAGGATTTTATTTTGATATTTAAATAACTTTGTAACCCTTCCAATGCCTTCAAGACAACAAGACTGTACAGTTCATTCTACCTATTAGCGGTGAGCTCCAAAAAAAAAATTTTATATTATTTCTTCTTTTTTTTATCAGGGCCTTTTCCGCACGTATATAACGCAACGCATTATTTACGTGTATTATTTGTTTAAGATTTGTTTGGTAAATGATTCATTTTACGTTCCACGTGTGGTAATCACATAAAATTGAGCGTTCTTTAATATGGATGGGCCCATCTAACGATTTATATCGATGGCATGACGTAAACTCGAAATTCTAAGGAATTGAAACAGCGCCATCTAGTAGCATCGAGAGACATACATAACGCAACGCATTATTTCTGTGTACTATTTGCTTGATCCGTGATAGCCCAGTGGATATGACCTCTGCCTCCGATTCCGGAAGGTGTGGGTTCGAATCCGGTTCGGGACATGCACCTCCAACTTTTCAGTTGTGTGCATTTTAAGAAATTAAATATCACGTGTCTCAATCGATGAAGGAAAACATCGTGAGAATCTTAATTCTCTGCGTGTGTGAAGTCTGCCAATCCGCATTGGGCCAGCGTGGTGGACTATTGGCCTTACCCCTCTCATTCTGAGAGGAGACTCGAGCTCAGCAGTGAGCCGAATATGGGTTGATGACGACGACTATTTGCTTATGATTTATTTGGTAAATGATTCATTTTACGTTCCACGTGTGGCAAACAATAATTCTAACTATACCGACCTGAAAGGATTCCTTAACTTTAAACCAAACATAGATTTATTTATTAGTTTTTTTACTAAAGCCCAAATAGCAACAGCGAAAATTCAGCACGTGTGAATTGATGAAAATGACCTTACTAGCCAAGTGAAAAACTAACACTTATGTGCTAAAACTCTGGTTATATTGATTTTATCTAACGTAACTTCTTAATGTGTCTCACAGATGATTATATCAGAGAATTATATCGGTTATTTAAATATTATGAAAGACGATTGATATATACTAATCTCATGTCTCACGGACGTATTGTTGTCACGGATGAAAATGTTTGGTGGTAAAAAGTGAAATAATAATAATAATAATAATATTTATTGATTCACTAGTATACATAAAAATAATTTACATAAGTCTGTGATCTCCACACTAGGATTCCCTGTATTGTGGTAATCACTTTCTTCCACAGTAGTGAAACAAGAATATAACAGTTTATGAAGTGTGTGACAAACAATTTAAATTAGGAAGTAAAGTTAAGTTAGGTGGTAAGTTCTTAATGCTAAGTTTATATAATTCAAAATAATTACAATATATATTATATGAATATGCGTGTGTGACGGCCCCTGTGGCGCAGTGGTATGCGCGGTGGATTTACAAGACGGAGGTCCTGGGATCGATCCTCGACTGGGCCGATTGAGGTTTTCTTAATTGGTTTCTGGCTGGTGGGAGGCTACGACCGTGGCTAGTTACCACCCTACCGACAAAGACGTACCGCCAAGCGACTTAGTGTTCCGGTACGATGTCGTGTAGAAACCGAAAGGGGCGTGGATTTTTATCCTCCTCCTACCAAGTTAGTCCGCCATCCATCTTAGATTGCATCATCACTTACTAGAGCTAACTTGTGAAGAATAAAAAAAAAATACGAATACGATACAAGCCTTGGTAATGAGGAAGGGGCTGCTATGCCGAGCCCCTTTCTTTACTTTTTCCACTGCTAGCAATCATATGCGACATGATAAATAATGATAAAAATACAACCGACTTCAAAATCAAACAAATGTAGTAAACTAAAAAGCTAAAAATAAAATCGTATGTGCTACCTTCTGATCAGTTTGAAGGCGGTACAAAGTTAGTACTGTGTTAATTAAAGCCTTCTCTAAAAGAACTGTCTAAAAATCTAACAAATCATGATTTGAACGGCTTGAAATAATACATCACTAACTTGGTACCGCCTACAAACTGATCAGAAGGTAGATAAGGTATTTTGTATATATTTTTCCATATTTATTTACGCATTTAGATGTAAAGTTCTTATCAACATAAATTAACCACAAGGTAATGTAAACCCTCATCTCAATCACCAGACCCCTAATGACTGTTACAAAACATTTAGATGTAAAGTTTTCATCAATACAAATTAATCAAGTCCAAACACAAGGTAGCTACTGTAAACCGTTGAGGTGTTCCCTTACCTGTCCCTGGTCTCCATCACCAGACCCCTAATGACAGTCACAACCCAGCTGGGTGTATAGTTCTTATCAGTACAAATTAATTAAGTCCAAACACAAGGTAACTGCTGTAAATCAATGAGGAGTTCCCGCATCATCGTGCATCGGTTCCATCATCAGGTTGACACTAGACCTTCATTGAATTGTAGTGCTTTAAAATACTAAATGAAAACATTAACAAACGGACTAGTTGCCTGTATAACTTTCGAAAGTTTTCCTCAATTTCTCCAGGATATCATTATCAGATCCTAACATGATTACTATTAGACAACTGGAAAGCATATCCTTTCAAACAAAAAAAAATAATTTTCAAATCATTTCAGGCGTCTTCGAGTGAACATACATAAAAAAAAAAGATTCCGACAAACAGAGAACCTCCTCCTTTTTTGAAGTCGGTTAAAAATCATCCCCACGTAGGCAACTATCTTTATGTGAGCAATAATCTTTAAACGGTTTTTACCAATCGATAGAGTGATTCATAAGAATGGTTTAGTTTTTTTAGTTATACTCATGTATTTATGTAAATCTGATTTTAACTAGTATATTATTCGTTTTGATGTTCATTTTATCAAAGGTTAGTCAATAAATATTGGGTTTTCTATAAAAATGTCATGATCAAGCAGATGCCGTGATGGCAATGAGGCTAATCTATGAGGCATGTGACCGCACTATAATGGAAGCGCGATTCTGTTGTAGGTTACACTTAATGGGTCTTCCTTATGATAAAAGTATGTAATAAAGTATGATTGGATCTTCAGGAATCTAGGAGACGTCACGTTTGTATTCTTGTGACCTTCTTGATGCATTGCGATACAAGCGGAAGGTCCTGAGTTCGATTACTGGCTTGGTGAGTCCAGAATATTCAATTTTTCCGACTCGCGATTCGAATTTAGGCGATAAATAATATATATTGGGGGGGGGGGGCGTCTTCGTCCGCGTGGAAATCAATGTAAACTTTCAACCCCTATTTCAGCACTCTCGTGGTTGAATTTTAAAAAATTCTTGAATCACAGTATATTTAGTAATATTTAGTACTAGCGGACGCCCGCGACTTCGTCCGCGTAAATTTCGATGTCAACTTTACTACTACCCCTACCCTACCCTACCCCTACCCTACCCTACCCCTACCCCTACCGCTACATCTACCCTACCCTATCCCTACCCCAACCCTACCCCTACCCTACCCCTACCTTACCTACACCCTACCCCCATCCTACCCCTACCCTCCCCGTACCCTATCCCTTTCCTACCCCTATCCCACCCGTACCCCTATCTCACGCCTATCCTACCCCTACCCTACCACTTCCCTATCCAACCCGTACCTCTACCCTATCACTACCCTACCTCTACCCTTACCCTACCAATACCCTAAACCCGGTCGTAAACCTACCCTACCCCTTCACTACCCCTACGTTTCCCTACCCGTACCCTACACTACCCTGTAACTTCTCTATCTTACTCCTACCCTTAGCAAAATCGGTCCAGTCCTTCGAGAGTGGTGGCCAAGTATGACCAAGAGAAATAGAGACTTCTATGCTAATAATATAAAGAGGTAAAGTTCGTGTGGTTGTAGGAGGTAATCTCTGGATCTACTGGACCGATTTGGAAAATTGTTTTACCAATAGAAAGCTACGTTATTTGCGAGTGTTATAGGCTATGTTTGATCCCCATATTCACACGGGAACGGGAACTACGTAAATGAAAGCGCCGGGCGTCATATAGCGGAATTTCTGCGTCTTTTAGAAATTTTGTATTATCTCCGAAACTATTTGAGTAATTAACATACTGTAAAGGGCAAATCTTATCTCCATAATATCCTTGCGATTATTAAATAGTTTATTTTAATAAGGATTAAAGTTTAGTTGTATAAATAATGATGTAAACCTAAGTATATAAAATTAATAATTTTTAAAACACAAAAGGTACTATATCTGCTAATATATAGAAGATAGATATATGGTGTCGCGGACTTTTTTGTAGAACTTTTAAAGATACATAAAGTCTCCATACATTAATTTCAATTTTACACAATAGTTAAGGCAGCGCATGCGAATAAGTCTGTTTAAGAGGATTTTCAGTCCGACTTGTATGACAAAAACTGTGATAACTCGGCTAATATATATGATACCAATATAAAATATAGCCTATAGCACTCCCCGATAATGTAGCATTCTGCTAGTGAAAGAATTTTTAAAATCGGACCAGTAGTTCCGAAGATTACCCCATTTCAAAAATGTGACAAACTTACAAACTTACAAACTTTACCTCTTTATAATATTAGTATAGATTTCTTTTATGATTTTTATACAACCTTTAAAAAAAATAAACTCAAAAAATTAAAACTTTCCATAGAAACTTTCAGTCCCTATTTCTCCCTATTTTAGTTTTATTTCAAGGTCAAGTGATTTTCGAGATTTCATGATGGATGACGTCTTCGTTCCGAAAGGAGTTGACTATATAATAATCTTTTGTAGATGTCAGCTATCACCCTGTAGAGCCATTATCATCATCATCATATCCCTGCGACCCGCTTGATGTCGTCATTCCAACTGGTGGGGGCTAGACAAACACTGCGCTTACTAGTACGGGTTCGCCATTCCAGCACTTTGGGACCCCAAACGGAACGGTTAGACCGATTTTAATGGGACGTCACTAGGAGTTATACCTAGAAGGTTATTGAGCAACATATTATAGAATATTTTTTATATCGTAAAAATCCACGGTTTCCGCGGGATCTGTGAAAATCTGAATTTCATGCAGACGACCGCTAGTTATAAATATACTATCGAACGCTCGCGACTTCGTCACCCTTAGACCTCCTTAATCCGGCTCTATCGCAAAATCCGTTCTTAGCGGATACCTACTAACTATAAACTACCTAACTGCCAAATTTGATTCCTGTACATCGAGCAGTTTTCGAGATTTCGTGAATTTTCGCATTATTAAGATTTGAGCCGTGGACGTTCAACTTTAAGTTCCCAGTCACTCGTTGTGTCAACGATTTAGCGCCTCGTAACTACTCGTATGTTATTTGTTTAAACTTTTTACGTAATTATGTATGTACCATGCTAAAGGACATGCATGAGGTCAAGGCTGTGCGGCCAAGGTGAGCTTATAAATGTTTAATTCCTTCAATTTAATATCATATCGATGTTTTGTCAAGAATACGAACATACACAATCAATTGCTTGTCATTGATTTTTTATTCCTCTTTTTTAGTTGAATTAGGCAAAATCAGGGATAATACTCATTAAAACATATGATGGGGTCGTTAAAAAATCATTTTTTTTTAAATTATTTGCCATATATCTATATTAATATTATAAAGCTGAAGAGTTTGTTTGTTTGAACGCGCTGATCTCAGGAACTACTGGTCCGACTTAAAAAATTATTTAAGTGTTAGATAGCCCATTTATCGAGGAAAGCTATATAGCCTATTATACCCGTATAACGTATTCCTACGGAAACGGGAATCACGCGGGTGAAACCGAGCGGCGTCTACTAGTTTTATATATGACCAATATTTCCATTCCTCTCCAACTAGTCGGGAAAGACTGTATTAGGAGTGGGAACGACAAAAGACCAACGGGTCCGGGATCATCATCATTTTCTTTAATAGCTATTTCCTACCATATTGGTATAGGCCCTTCAATCCTTTCTGTTTTGTTTAAGGGGTATATAAATGGACGATATGTAATTTATAGTAAGAGTATCTATCTATCACAGTAAAAACGAATATTTACTCTTTTAATTCGTCCACTTTTTAGTAATTATTCTTTTAAATTAATAGATTGTTTAATATTTTTTACGTTTGACTTGTGTTACCAATTAATAATTAATTCATTTCAATATTTTCTATATTTGTGCAGCCTCACAAGTTGCGTGGAAGAGATCGCTACGAAACGATAAGGTCGTCTTTTGTATTTTACTTCTTCTTGTGTTTTATTGATTCTTTACCTGGTTTTGTGATGTATAAATAAAGCGTAAATAAACAAATCCTTGTCTGGCAAATCTTTTGAAGTCCATTTGTTAGTTTAAACCTAGCGGAAGTGAAACGGAATTCCTAGCTAAGAGTACCTATAACTGCAATCACCTAGTACAGGGTTTCTCAAAGTGGGGTACGCGTACCCCTAGGGGTTCGCCATTTAATGGCAGGGGGTTCGCGACAAGATTTACGTAATGGCTTGATAACTGATACCGAGTTAGAATTAATGTTAAATTAGTCCAAAATTACTCCTAAAATTGAATCCATTTGCATCCATCACATTATTATTACAAAGACATTTCTTTTGGTACTTTATGTGTTACCTTTTATTCAAATAAAAACCTTACTTTGTTCAAGAGTCAAATTATTATTTGAGGCGGGTGTTTCATGAGTTAGTGAGGGGTTCGCTGTCACTTGGAAATTTTAATACGGGTTCGTGGAGCCGAAAGTTTGAAAATCTCTGACCTAGTACATCATGCACCGATGAGGTCGTCTAAAAGTTAACCGCACTGCACCATTGTTCATTAAACTTTACTATTTGAATAACAACTTTACGACCAGCTTCAAACAATAGCAGTTGTTAAAGTTACTGGCATACATAATTCATACGCCTTTTCCGCACTTTGCATGTAATGTAGGTACAACTTAAAGGCAAATATTTTGTTATCAAACAAGGATATATCAGTGTTTGCTTATTTTAATGTATTTTAAGTAAATATGTGGCTGTAGGCTTTGCCATCATGGTTGTATTTGAATGCACGTCACATCGCCCACGTTTAGTTTGCACTGTATAAAATTATTAAAGTTGATATTAGGTATAACAGAGAACTGTCGCTACCTGATTTGCGTTTATTTGCACGTAATTTGTAACCGACTTCAAAAAAGGAGTTTCTCAATTCGACATGTTTTTGAGTGTATGTTTTTCTTTATTAATGTTTGTTACCTAACTTCATCATTTATTAACCGATTTTGAAAATTCTTTTTTTGTTTGAAAGAGTATACCTACTTCCAGATTGGTGCCTACATTTACATGAAAATCGAATTGCAATTTTGTGTTAAAATCAAAATAACTGAAATATACTGAAGTCGGTTCCATTTTTATGTTAACTCTATTATCTATCGTATGTTTAGTCGTGGTTATGACAACTACATAGTTGTCATAACCACGACTAAATGAGGACATCCTCATCAGGATATAAAAGGATTCTCTAAATCTAAAGGGACCTTTTTAGGGATTAAGGTTATTAACTACTGCTTCTCATGTTATTTTAATTATTATCCAGAGAGGAAATAAATAATGTATTATTATTATTATTCATATTGTAACGTGCTGAAAATGTCTGTTTCTGTGTCAAAGATTTTATCTTTATTCGATTTTCTTTCTTTATCTTATTTAGTGTTATTTTTGTGAGATTTAAATGTGCAGATGAGTTATATCCTAGACGTAAAAATTTGGTTACGAAGCATTTATTTTAACTTTCAGTGCAACGTTAGGTATTTTAGATCATGTTTCTTTTCTACGTTTATTTTTTGTACTATTTTATCGAAAAAATGTATGTTTGATTTTATCTTTATAATTTATATTATATTGTAGGTAAAATATTAATTCACTGCTAAAACAGTGTAGGTATTATTTTTATTTTTCTTTTTTTTGGTATTAATGGGATGATACAAAAATAAACAGTTTTTTTAAGCAGTGTTGGTAGTTAAGTAATTTAAAGTAATTTTTATTTGTTATTTTAGAATTTATTAAATAAAATCCATTCATTAGTTACGTCTTTGTAAACAATGAATACAATTAATGGTTCATAGTTAAAATATTATATTATGCTAATACAAAGTTAACAATGAATAAAAAATAAATTAATATGTAAATATTTATTAAATATAAATTATCTAAACAACAACTTACTTCACGCTAATCTAATACTAGAAGGTCATTCACGACAGCATCATATTGTTTTTAAACAAAAACCACAAGACCTTCAAACTGTTCAAAGTTCACGCACAAACAATCAGTTAAAAAAACAAGATAGTCCTTAAAATCCTTGTAAAACCAAGGAATATTCTAGAATGCTCCAAGCTCTGCGTATAACAGGCCCGAATTATCAGTCGAGTCACTCTGCCACGATAGTGAAATAAATACTGCTACAAAATTTCATACTAAAGTTAGTAAACTATACATAGACGTTGCCAATCCTGAAGCCTTGCGACTTCGGTTTGGAGAATAAGTTTGAGGCGGTTTTCAATATACTGATGAGCGGGCTTAAAGTCGAGGTTTCCGCTTGGTAGTAGGTATCGGGCTGGTTGTACTGGTACTGGTATTGGTTGTCGAATTGTTTGTAGAAGTGGAACTTGAAGCCCGGGGCTTCCACTGTGCTGTCGGGAATGGCGTTCGAGATGTAACCGCTGTTGTTATCCACGGTTTGGTAGCTTGAAGTTGCGGTGTAGCTTGTGGCTGGAACATGAGAAAAAAAATCAGTAATAAGTCCAGTAAAACAAGCAAAAACTGAATAAGGTTTAGAATTATGCAGAAAACTAATCGAAAATTTGCGTAACTAATTAAGTGCAACTAATCACCCCTAAGTATACAGATGACATTTACTGAGTTGCAGAAATCCGCTGGATGTAGACGGCTTATGATTGTGGTGTAAGAAAGAAAAAAGTCTTTACAACAGATGGGCATCTAGTGGCTGTCAATGACTATTAATTTATTTAATAGGATGACAGTAAAAAAAAACGAAAGCTACATGAATATATTTGTAAGATACTCACAACAAAGACCAGAGTATTTCCTAGAATCAGCGAGTCCATAGGCACTGCAAGACGGGCGTCCCTTCTCGTATGGGTTGGATCCAAGAACGTTGCCACCGGGGCCGTAGTTGCAGACATACAACTTGGTGTAGCCACGAGCTGGGTCATAGTAGAAGGTGTAACCGCAGCCGACTTGCGATGTCTCACCCCAAACCAACTGCAAAGAAGAAACAGAGGTAAGAAACCTTTCATAATACAATGTACTGATGCCTCAAGACGATGGCTGACGGAAATTTCAAAAAAAGCAAAACTTAGATGAATTAAACAAAAATTGACGTTCTTAAAGCAAGAAAGTCTGCTGTTTCTCTTTAATTTTATTATATAAAACTTTAGATGGATTTCAATTTAGGTATCACTGATCGTCATAAGTTTTAGTGTTTTATTACAAGTATAGCTTGCCACACAAGATCGAAATGCAAAACTACTAACAAAACTTGTTTTTTAACAGGTTCCATTATCAGGTTTAATTCAATCGGAACATTATGACGTAGCTAATTTATGAGTATCAAGGGGTCAGTCGATAAACGTATCTTACCTGAGAATAGTGTCCTGTTCCATGTCCACCGCTGATTGGTTTGAAACCAAATATGCGGACTTCGTCGAACCATGCGTTGATCTGTTTCATGAAGTCTGGTACGGAGTCCACCGCGTCGGATGGTGGACGAGTGGTCCACGTGGCTGCTAGATTCTGCCCCACGGGGAAGCGTCCAACGTCGCGTTGCGAGGCGCGGTCGTGTGCTGGGGTGCATTGGTCAGCCCAACGTTGCGCCGTCGCTGCTAACTCATCGTCCCACACCTTAACAATAGAAATAATACATCAATAATGATATTCTCCTGATAGAATGGAACATCATTATCATCATCATCATCATCATCATCATCATCATCATCATCATCATCATCATCATCATCATCATTATCATCATCATCATCATCATCATAATCATTTTCAGCCACAACGGACGTTATGACTCTCGTAAAGACTTGTGAACAAAATACTACGGTCCCGTTTGATGTCATTGGTACACCTAGTCGACCAACACTTGAGACTCTTATGACCATCAGCTCTTGCAACTATGTTTTTTTCCCATTGCTACTCCAGTTTTGTGACTCATTGAGCTAAGACTTCGGTATTTCTGCAGATCTCCTCATTTTCAAAGCTCAGTCACGCGCTGATTGATATGACCCTTCAGAGCCGTCTCATGAGACTCCTAATTAGCGACGAAGTACGAGTAAAAAGTACAGTAAAGACTGGTGTAATTATTATTCATGTATGTATTAATTCTATTTATAAAATATGTATTATCGTATTTTCATCTTTCGTTGGCTAAAGAGGATTTTCAAAAGACCAATTATTTGGCGGTCTGTTTAAGAATTTCAGCGTTTTACGCATCATGACAGATTTCCGTCAATATTATTTCGAAAACAAAAACCGTGAAGTAAAATGGAAAGGTAAACAACGGATAGACTGCATGTGTGCACTTTGTAGGACGGTGAACCTTCGTAAGGTCAATGTCACTTGGATGCGCAATACCTTCGCTTTCGATTTATTGATCGCTATCAGATGTTTTACAGCTTTTAATAATGATTTTTTTGGTTTCTTTATTCATATGCCTTATTGTGTAGTAGTAAGCATGTTTAACTGATAGTAGGGTTACTAGTTCGGGGTCCGAGTTAATCAAGCATTATTTTTGTAAAATATGTCACGAGAATTGAGAAAATGCTGATTCCACAATAATTATACCTCGATACCTATTCAAATTGCTTTAATTTCGCATTACAGATATTTTCATTTATTTACTACGCCTTTGTGGTTGTTTACTTTCCCGTGAAATAAAAAACACTCTACGTTACTCGCTGATAATGTAGCTTTCCATTGAATACATATTTTATAAAATCGGTTTAATTTTAGTTCAAAACCATTATCCGGCAACATCCGATTTCAAAGACTTAGTTGCTCCATTAACTAGACGTTTTCACTAATTACCGAAACCAGTTTCTTTTATCCCACAGAAGCTTAATAATTTTACTCGAAAGACAACCAGTTTTGTTCCCGTTAAAACTGGATAGCAACAAAATCATAATACACGGCAACATAAGTTATTGTACATTAACATTTATTATTTGAATGGGCCTGCATTGATCGTTATGTCACGTAACATAAAATTATACATAACGAAATGATGTCCACCTGACTACGATCAAGCAGAAATTGCCAATAAAAACGTTTAAATTGAATATATTACGGTATAAATTAAGGATTTACATTGCGATTAACTTATAAGAATCTATAAAAATTGTGGGAAAATAAACTAAATACTGTGATAAATCTTTAACAACCAAGTAAATGGTATAATTATTATTTATTTATATTTCAATCTTATTTAGGTAGGTTTTGGATGATAGAAACGAAAATATTGTAGTAAATAGTATTATAATATATTGTTATTGAAATTTTTGTTTTTTTTTTTTTAATTCAACGCGCTTATCTCAAAAACTACTGGTTGAAATTGAAATATTGTTACAGTGTCTGAAAGTACATTTTTGTTAAAGGAGGTTATAGGTTAGGCTTTAAAAGCGTGTGAAACCACGGTTCACAACTAGTAATAAATAAAATAGCTACATGCAATATCACGTAGTCCACACGCTATTAATATATCTATTTTTACACCTCAACATATTGATTATACAAATTTGGTGCCATAAAAGCATTTTCATAAATTATCACCAATTGAATATTCAATCAGGTTGTAAAATGTACTAAGTAGTGTCATAATTTTTGCTTTTTACATACCATTTCCATCATATTAGCTGCCGGAGGTTGACTGGACACTTGGCCAAGAGCAACTGATTGGCGTAAACGATTGTGGGCATCCACGATCGCTTGCTTTTCATATGCCGTTAGACCTCCAGTTCCTTGAACAATTAAGAGATAATAAGAAATTTGATATATTTTGCTGAATATCATATTAACATGTTAAAAAATCAACGATAGTTAATATATTATTGTTAACGTCGTACACGGTTAAAGTTATACTATTGTTAACGTCGTACACGGTTAATGTTATATTATTATTAACGTCGTACACGGTTAAAGTAATATTATTATTAACGTCGTACACGGTTAATGTTATATTATTGTTAACGTCGTACACGGTTAATGTTGAATTATTGTTAACGTCGTACACGGTTAAAGTTATATTATTGTGAACGTCGTACACGGTTAATATTATATTATTATTAATGTCGTATACGATTAATGTTATATCATTTTAAAGTTGTATTCTTTATTTTCAATGGCAAGTTAGCCCTTAACGACTGATGTTAAGTAATGGAAGCGAAGTTTCTAAGATATATATCGTACCGGAACGCTAAATCGCTTGGCGATACGACTTTGCCAATAGAGTGGTAACTAGCCACGGCTCATGTCTACGACTAGACCAGACTTGAGCCAATTTAGAAATTAGAAAACCCTAAACTGATTTGAGCTGGGAATCAAAACCAAATCTCTGATGAGTTGCACTACCAGTTGCTCAAGAGAGGTCGTTAAATGATCGATCTTGATCTTCAACGTTCAATTTAAAAAATCAAGGTTAAAAATTACTATTCAATATGATGATTCCATTATCCACTGATAAGATTTATAATAAGACCGGTGCGTGTTTCATAGGTGTCTAAAGTCAATAAAATTTTACGACCTCGTTCTATACTAGTATGCTAAAACGGTGTTTTACATAGAAATTGCTTCGTATCTAGACTGGGTGGCGGCGGATAAATTTATGGGACTTTCTGACAGTTCGGATTTATTGCACGTAGTTCACAATTCATTTAGTAACAAGTGTAATTGTTACATGACGGATTTCAATTGATATTTTTAAATTGATTTTTATTATTACAAAGAAATAGGTAATAGACAAAATTTAAGACTACATTGAAATATTGTTTAAATAGTAATTTATTAGTCACTTATTTCTACGATATAACTAGGTTATAGAAACTTAAAGCTACAGTTAAATTTGGAAGATAAACATGTTATAGAAACTATAATAATTAAAAGATTAATAATGTTAATTCCTACACAAGGAAGTCAATTATGGATAGGAAAAAGAAAATTAATAGGTGAAATTGAATTACATACTCAGCATTTGCTTGCCGGCGCCGCAGCCCTCTGTTGCCGTAAGGAGACCTCCCAAAACAAACACTAGGGCAATCATCTTGATTTATTATTATTCACAACACTTTAAACTGAAATATAAAACACGATTTACTATTGCGATTCGTAACAAAAGTGGCACTTATATTTACGAAACGTCAAATGTATTAAGCCGGTGGTCCGCCACACAATGTGTCGCGCTCTCGCCGGTCTTTAGCAATCTGTGAGTTGAATGTTCAAGCGCGCGCTTAAATATCGTTCTCCGAGTTCCCATGGAGACGACGTGACGCCGAGACCTGCCGTTTCTGTTCATAGCCGCTGCAGTACTGCCTCCGGACCCTTACAGTCCCTTACCAAGAAAAATTATCCACCCTGAAAATCACTTTCGTAAACATGTCGAGTTGCTCGAAATGTCTCCTAAAACAGGTAAGCTTCAAGTAAGCTCGCTTCTTCGGTTACGATATAAATTAATGTTAAACGCTCGTCATCTGACCACTTTTTACCTGCGGTAATAATTTAAAACTCATTATTCGGCAGCCGGTGGTTGTCAATGAAATCGAGTTTCTTGTGATACGTCCAAGCCAAAGGTGGAAATATGTTGACAGATATTGGTCGGAACGGAAGTGGTCTTTATGTAAAATTATAGGCGGCTAAAAACAAGGAAAGAATAACATACCCTTTTACGAGTCAAAGGCTACTTAATTTTATGAGCTTTGCAATATAAGGGAAGATGGTCCCATAGTCGTGTCTACTATTCACTTGCAAGGAAATTAATGAGTTATCTACTGAAGCATTTAAATGCAATGCCAAGCACCATTTATTAACATTTTTAACACCGGTAATGTCAAATGATAATGTAAACTACGTCGTCACAAAATAATTAACCAAACCAAAAACAAAAACCAAAATATGTCAAGTCAAAATTCATTTTATTTCAAATAGCCTTAGCTTGCAAGCACTTGCGAAATATCAAGTTATGTTAGGATAACATGGTGATAAGTATTAAGTAAAGTCAAAAACTTGAAATTTAAGTTACAAAGTTCTAGCGCCTTGGCCCAAGCTAACCTTGGACCAAGGCGCCTATGTATTAGTTTCGAATCAGGACTTCCTGAGTTTGAGTCCTGGGGGCAGGCTATAAATTAGATATTCAGCTTTTATTTCTTCTGAAATTTTCAGTAAGAATTCTCTGCCCAGATTTGTTTGGTGGTGTTACACTCCCGCTCTTCGGAGAGCACGTTAAGAAATCGGTCTCAGTTATTATTGTCATTAACATCTGATATGATCGTTAAAAAAGCAGATTCACGCATCATCATTACATTCTGCTAACCATTGGAGTGAAATGATGAGTCTAAGTTTCATTGTACTAAGGAAACTTGACTCTAGTAACTAGAGAGCTGTTAAAAGAGTCAGATAATATTAATCAATACAATCATCAGTACACATAAATAAAATTCAAGTATCTGTCTGTGATTTCACGATAACTGTGTTTTCTTAAGTGCTTATAATTATTTACACAATACCAAACAAAGAAGCTTTTTTTATTTTTGTCTGTCTGTCTACCTAATTCGGCCTTTTCGGCTTGTCAGGACTAATACTTGGAACGGCTAAACTGATTTTAACGGGACTTTCACTGAAAGTTAAAGTATCTTCATGGTTCCCACGGAATTTGTTAAAAACTGAAATTCGTGGACAAAGTCGCGGATGATAAAATATCAAAAAATTCAATTATATTGAACTCAGAATTTCCTTTTTTGTGGCGGATTGATATATACTTATTATTAGTAACGTGTATTTAGGAGACATCTTGTCTGTTGCCATCTGATCCGGTTTACCACCTGAGGTGAATTTTTGTTCGTGCTTTATTAATTTGCATTTTAATATCTTTTATTTTATAAGATAGGTAATGGATTTCGCACAAAATTTCGTTTTTATCCTTTTTTGTACGTTGGCTGGCCATTTTATTTAAAGCTTAATTAGAGACAAGATTTTTCTTTAAGTTTTGCAAAATTGTGAACACAACAAATGTTAACATTAATTGTTGTTTAGTTTTCTACTGGCTACATAAACTAGCTTTTTATAACTATAGATTCGGTGAATCGACAATTACATTCAGTGGTAAGTGATGACACATAATAAAGGTTAAATAAGCTTAGTCTATTCTAGAGAGCCGTGATAGCCCAGTGGATATGACCTCTGCCTCCGATTTTGGAGGATGTTGGTTCAAATCAGGTCCGTGGCATGCACCTCCAACTTTTCAGTTGTGTGCATTTTAAGAAATTAAATATCACGTGTCTCAAACGATGAAGAAAAACATCGTGAGAAAACCAGCATATCAGAGAATTTTCTAAACTCTCTGAGTGTGTGAAGTCTGCCAATCCGCATTGGGCCAGCGTGGTGTCACCTTCCTCACGATGTTTTCCTTCACCGTTTGAGACACGTGATATTAATTCATCTGAAAAGTTGGAAATGCCCCAGATCGGATTCGAACCCACATCCTCCGAACAAAAAAGTACCCATTGAAATCATAATAGATATGTTTACATTAAGTAGGTAGTCACAGTTAATCTTATGGCCCTGAGTATAATAATAATAGATATTTTAGTAAGGTTGGCTAACTTTCGGAAACATAAAAAAAAATTGTGGCATCAACTTTCCGTACAAATTTTCAAATACTGTAATCTGTTTTACATTTCAAACACGTTTATAAACCTGAATTGAATTTCTATTTTAGTCAAACAATCTACGTAATTGAAAACATTTTGGTTATCAACCTATTAAATAAAAATAAAAAAAGATCACACAATACAATAGCTGTTAAAATTTCTGGAGTTCCATAAAATTCAGTTGATTTCATCTCGAAACTCGAATCAAGTTCCGCTGACCTTTAAATAAATGGCCTTATTATATTATTATTATTATACTTGTAATAATTCTCAATCCTGTGTTCATACAATCGAAGTTACAGCTATAAATTGGTGAAGTTCTCGCTATGAATTAATTAATGGAAATTAAAACAAATTTATATACATTAAAGTAAATATTTTAATATTCACACGCTTAATAAACAACTCAAAAGGTAGAATCATTACGGGACGATGTGAAAGACCTTGTAAATGTTTTTTCATTTTTTAATATATTTAGAATAATATAAAATACTTTTTAACACGCATAAATTAGCTTCACTTGTATGTATGAGTATGTATGTAAGAAATCTAAGAGTCTTAATTTGACCCACTTCCCGGTCTTCGATTAGGATGAAATTTTGCACACGCTCTGTGAGTTCTGATGACAATACATGACTATCTAAGAAACGTCATTACAAATCCAATATGGCAGCGTGACCAAGATGGCAGCCTGGCTGTTGGAATTCCACCCCTATGATATGGATATTAAATGAAAGTGTTTGCTGTCAGGAATACGAAACAAATAGTCATATACCAGTCATTGATAATTTAAATCCAATATTTGTTATTTTTAGTGCGTGCTAAAAGAGTGTTTTAGTTTTTTAAACTATTAAAAATTATTAATATTAGAACAAACAGGTATATTCAATTATTTTCTCGCATTTAATGATACTTAAAGAATATAATTAGCGTAGTGTTTGTGTATACTAAATAGATACCTACAATACTACAGTAGGTAGTGTATAGCTTATCTTAAAGTAAGGACGAGGGTCCTTACAATAAGTCATCTTAATTTCTGTTATAACGACATCAGGCAGGTAGACAAAGCGTCGTCGACGTACGCTTGCATCTCTCTCTTTTCTATATAAAATCATGTGTTTCTCTTTTTTATTTTTATAAATGATTCTTGTCAATGGGAATAATTTTAAATGTCAAAACAGGTGGATCGAGTGCATGACTCGCACAAGGAAATGATCAATGTATCGTATCAGAATGGATGCCATAAGATTCTCGATAATAATAAATGGATTTAAATGATAATATAATAAAGATATCAAAGATTTATGTTATGTTTAATTTCTGAGAATGCTGTAGTAATTAGTACTTGGGTACCATTCATATTTTATGCGTAATCTTATGTCTCAAGCATAAATTTATTTCACGTCGATATAATTTATAACTGCGTAAAGTATTACAAACATGAAATATCTAGCAGTTTGCAATCTAATTTCTCGTTAATCTAGGTAATATTATAAATATCGCCTCTATCTATCTGTCTATAAATCTATAAAAGGAAGGGCACTTACTTTACCTATTTAAGTTATTTAAACAAAAGTTTGGAAAAGAACCAAAATTTTCATTGACAAAAGTTTTTTTTTTCATTCTTTGGCCATTAACTACAATCAGGTGAGATTGTACTCAAGGGCTAACTTGCTTCTGACTACAATCTCACCTGATTGTAAGAGATGGTGTATTATGATAATTTATAACTGCGTAAAGTATTACGAACATGAAGTATCTAGCAGTTTGCAATCTAATTTTCCGTTAATCTAGGTAATATTATAAATATCGCCTCTATCTATCTGTCTATAAATCTATAAAAGGAAGGGCACTTACTTTACCTATTTAAGTTATTTAAACAAAAGTTTGGAAAAGAACCAAAATTTTCATTGACAAAAGTTTTTTTTTTCATTCTTTGGCCATTAACTACAATCAGGTGAGATTGTACTCAAGGGCTAACTTGCTTCTGACTACAATCTCACCTGATTGTAAGAGATGGTGTATTATGATAATTTATAACTGCGTAAAGTATTACGAACATGAAGTATCTAGCAGTTTGCAATCTAATTTTCCGTTAATCTAGGTAATATTATAAATATCGCCTCTATCTATCTGTCTATAAATCTATAAAAGGAAGGGCACTTACTTTACCTATTTAAGTTATTTAAACAAAAGTTTGGAAAAGAACCAAAATTTTCATTGACAAAAGTTTTTTTTTTCATTCTTTGGCCATTAACTACAATCAGGTGAGATTGTACTCAAGGGCTAACTTGCTTCTGACTACAATCTCACCTGATTGTAAGAGATGGTGTATTATGGAATATGGATTGGAATAATACTAATATGGAAGCTGGCTAACTTGTTAGGAGGAGGATGAAATTTCACACCCCTTTCAGTTTCTACCCGACATCGTACCGGAACGCTAAATCGCTTAGCGGTACGTCTTTGCCGGTACGGTGGTAACTAACCACGGCCAAGGCTCCCACCAGCTAGACCTGCATCAATTAAGAAAACCTCAATCGTCTCGGCCGGGGATCAAACCTGGGATCTTCGTTTTGTAAATCCACCGCGCATACCACCACAGATATGTCGACAACATGAAGGATATTTTGGAAGTCTTCTTTTGGCTGAGCTTAGCAACCGACATTATAATTATACATAATGAAATTTAGCAAATGACCACCTGCTATTCAATTATGGATAAAAAGTATGTAAAATGTACCTACCTAATTCACACACTCATCTTTACGTCTTCAACGGCATGGTCGTTGTTTGTACTACATCTAGACTGGTTTAGATTTAGTATAATAAATATTAATTATAAATCAAACAGATTGTTCTGGAAAGCTTTTTCTAATTCGATTATGTGTTAATATTTGTTGAAGCTAATGGTCAATGTAGGTATTTATACATTTTATATAGAAACTAACTGCTTCGGTGAATCAGCGGCTAAATTATTTCAAATAATAGTTGACTTAAAATTCCAGATGGTAGTAAAATCGTGAGCAAGGTCCATGTTTTTTGACACTTTTCCTTTACAGCTTTAACAAGATTGTCATGTGGAACAGTAATATCGACAATTATTGAACGGCGCACTAACCGATCGACTAGGACTATATCAGGTATATTGGCAACTGTTGCGAATTATATCAGGTATATTGGCAACTGTTGCGAACTATATCAGGTATATTGGCAACTGTTGCGAACTATATCAGGTATATTGGCAACTGTTGCGAAGTATATCAGGTATATTGGCAACTGTTGCGAACTATATCAGGTATATTGACAACTGTTGTGAACTATATCAGGTATATTGGCAACTGTGGCGAACTATATCACGTATATTGGCAACTATAGAAAAGGATGAAAGAGAGAATGGGAGGTAAATAAGACTCGCGACGTTGGTGGTAGGCTTTATGGCAGGGACACCAGCGTCTAGAAGGTAGGAGGGGTTTTTAGCTGGTAAGAGTCCGGCACTACGCAACATGGGGGTCCATGAGGATTTTCCCCCCTACGAAAAAAAAGATATATTGGCAACGATAAACCTGATATACCTGATAATCGTTCGGTCCCAGTTGAGTAACTTTCTATCTTGAAAGCCCAAGTTCGGGCTGATAAAACTTTTACTGAAAATTTTTTAGAAGAAAAAAATACTCAGCCCGACCCGGGAGTCGAATCCTGGAAGATTGACGAGCATTCTTAGTCACTTAAGCTAACGAGGCAGAATATACTTAGTAGCTTAAACGTAATGTAATTTGATTTAAATCTTGATTTTTAATTTCTCACCGAAATCAGCCAAAGTTGCGGGCCTTTATTAAATAAATAAAAACAAAACAGAGAAAGTAATTACAAAAACAAGCCAAAAAAACAGTTCGACGTTCTCTGAAGTCCAATAAGCCAAAATAAACCGCCGCCGCCGCTCTGTCTCAAGAAACTTGATATCGAGGTTAACGAATGAATTTATTAATCGGAATCACGATAAAGTCGTGATAGATGACACGCTATTAATATCGGCACTCCATTAATAATAATTGTGTTATTAACTATTAGATGAGCCAGCAGTAGGAAAACATTTGTGGTACACATTTATTTTTGTTTCTAGAAAAAGTGAGTTTTTTTATTTGATGATTTGCAGACGCCCCTCGCGTTTGCAAATCATCAAATAAAAAAACTTACTTTGCGTAGTATCTGCGTAGTAGGAGTTGCCATTGACATAGAGGGATAAAATGTAGCCTATGATATTCACAGATAACGTGGCTTTCTATTGGTAAACGAATTTTCAAAATCGGGTCAGTAGATACAAAGATTACTACCTCACAAACTTTACCTCTTTGTAATCCTATCCAATATTATAAACGCGAAAGTTTGTATGGATGTTTGTTTAAATGTTTGTTACTCTTTAACGTCGCAACTAATGAACCGATTTAGCTGAAATTTTAAGTGAAATTAGACCTTACCCTCGGGAACCATAGGCTCCGGAAAAGTCCATGGTTCCCGAGGGATTTGTGAAAAACTCAATTTCATGCGGACGAAGTCGCGGGCGTCCGCTAGTATTAAATATACATATTAACCCTTGATTGTTATTTCACCTGATTTTTAGTGACGATTTAATAAAAATTAAATAAAAAAAACAAAGTGACGATGGAGACAAACATGGAAGCAGTCACTTGGAAGAGGTATAGGTTTATTCTATCCATATCTTTGACGATTTCTAAGCGCCATCGTACCGGAACGCCTAATCGCTTAGCGGTATGTCTTTGCTGGTAGGGTGATCACTAGAAACGGCTTAAGCCTGTCATATGATCAAATCTAAGCTAATTTACAAATTATAAAATCCTAGATTAACCTGAGCTAGGATCCGAACCCAGGACCTCGGTTGAGAACACCAACACTATTAACTGAGTCAGGTCGTCGATATATATTTGTTTTTAGGCCGATGATGCCTAGAAGGTGTCTATATACTGTGAACTCATGACTTCAACTGACATCTTCAATGCAGGTGTGCATTAAAACCTCCTACCATAGGAGGCAGGTCTTTTCAGATCATTATTCATCATTATTCGCCTATTTTAGGGCCCACTACCTCTACCTATTTTAGGGACCAGGCCTCCCACCGCGAGGTTAGACCTACCACGCTTCTCCAAAGCGGGCTGGCGGGTTATGCCGATCCTGTGCGAAAGGATAATAAGTAACGGTGTACAATCTATGCAAAGCCGCCCGGTATAAGGTAAAGCAGTGAGGAAGAATTGAGATCAAACCATTCTTGAGCACACTCCATGGATTAAATAAAAATTATAATAATGTACTCGGCTTGCACGCCTATGAGGCAGATTGTGTAGGAACATTAAAATGTAACAATATCTGTATATGACCACATTCTGGCAATAAATGATTTATGATTTATGATTTATGATTTAAACTTACGATTTTTTATTCTATTGAATAGTGTCTTTCAATTCATTTACATTGTATGAATATACTTTAATTTTATTAATTAATATCTCGAATAATTCAAGACATTATTGTTCAAGGTAATAAAAATATTCCTTCATAATAATCATTATGTGCACGTGCCTTAATAACAGATGCACATGGCAATAAAATTATTTTACGGTTTTATATATTTAATTTGATACTGAAATCAATTTATGGGTTCATTATGGAGTATCAAGTATCAGCTTACATTATTTAATAGTCTCTTAGTGTGTTTGTGAATCTATAATGATGTTTATGTTTAATACCAATAATATTACTGTTTCTATAATAATTATAACTGCTTCGCCTGCTTCAACGAGTTTATGGCATATAAATAATAATATTTTATTACATTCAGGGATTTTGTATATAATTATATGTATTATTTTACACGAAGGTATTGTTTATTATTGTGTGTCTATGCGATTGACTCGTTAGACACCGTACAGATCTAACAAATAGACGAATTGATTGATACGAAAGGTGCGGTAATTATTTAATATGTTATATTTAAGTTATCATCATTATCATTAACAACTCATATTCTTTTTTTATTTATTTATTTAATTTAATATCAAGCAATACCATACATTACATTATACAATATAATAATAATAATTACAAGTTACATTTTATTACATAATGCAAGTTATGGATACCCAGTTTGGGCGTAGCCTTTTGTCGAGTGAGTGATAGGGAGACCGATTTTATTTTTTGTTTTTATTTGTCATTCAAGTAGTCATTCACCGTGTAATAGCACTTTTCGACCAGAAAGTCCCTTAATTTCTTTTTGAAAGCAATATCTTTCGCCTCATTACGTATACGGTCTGGAAGGTTGTTGTAAATTTTTATTGACATTGCGTATGGGCCGGAGCTGTGGAGTATTAATTTTGAAAGAGGGTAAATTAGTTTATTTTCGTTTTTTTCGCGGAAGCGCCGCGAAAAAAACGAAAATAAACTAATTTACCTTCTTCTGCTCATGTTGAGCACGAGTCTCCTCTCAGACAGAGGGGTTAGTCCACAATGCAGGCCCGATGCACATTGGCAGACTTCACACACGTAGATAATAAAGAAAATTCTCTTTTTTTCCAGGTTTCCTCACGATGTTTATTCCTTCACCGTTTGAAAGAAGTGCAGCACCCCGAACCGGGTTCCAACCTTTGCCACTCGAATCGAAGGCAAAGGTTAACCCCACTAGGCTATCATGGCTCTCACTGATTAAGTTATAATAAAGCTTATTATTGTTTAAGTTGTTGTTTGCTGTAATATGACCTTAGTTTTTTTTAGAAGGAGAATATCTTCATGGACATTGTTTTAAAGAATATTTGCCATATCTTTTTTATAATATGATCAATATTCCCATTTCCCTCCAATTCCATTCTCAACGGTTAGTGGACACCTACCGACTAAAAGAACAACAATAGTTGAGATGTCAGTAAAAATCATGCCAATACTGTTTTTAGCTTACTCTGTGTAATGATTGTCTTTACAATATTACTACAGACAGCTACATGGCAGTTAGACAAGAATGGTAAGATTGATTGGATGACATCGCAAACTCGACAGTTATTTATAGCCTGCTGTAGGTTGGTCCTTTTGCCACTTAAAACAACTGTATAAGATAAATAATCTGAATTAATGCCTTTATAAATAGCCTCTCTAATGGATTTTGAAAGTTTTTTACTTGTACCAGATAAATCTATGTTCGCTCATAATTTCCAAGAACTACTTTCGTTCCGTTATCACTTACTCTTACAATGTCGAAGATCAGTACTGAACGCACTTTCACTGTATGATATTAAGTGCACAAAGAAAGGAGGAGGTATTCATACAAACTTGTTTACTTTCAATGCAAATAAGCCAAATTGTTATCTACTATTCATAAACATATTGTATAGTTAGTCATTATATTTATTTGTTAGTTAAGTTTTTTTCTTTACGGAGCTCCATGGTGCTTATCACTTTTGTCCCGTTAGTAGTTTAGTCCTTAGAAAAATTAAAAGGTATCAAGAGGTGACTTCAATTAATTTTGACTAAACTATGTAAACAGATATTTTTTTTTTACTTCAGCACTTTAATCCTGGTGATGCAGTCATACCATCCTCTCTTTGCACTTCTTTATTGAATCGGGAAGAATGTTGATTTTTAGGATGCAAAGTAGATAGTAAAGTAAGTTGTATGCCACGGTACCCGATTCATTTCCTGAGACCCAAATTTCACAGAACAAACCTCGGTCACCACTCTTTGCTACCCAGGCTGTGTAGATTATATAGGGAACTAACCAAGAAAGATATATAGATACCATTGACATATTTTGTGATAAGATGTATAAGTTTAAGACCAAAATAATTAATACTATTAAGAAGAGTTCTGCTTACCAACCCGCCTTTCATGTGTCATTGGTTGTGTAGCCCATGTTTTATCTAATTCTTAGTTTTGTTTTAAGTTTGGCTATTTTACTTTTGGCTTTAAGTTACTTACTAAATTTAATAACCTTTGAGTTTAGTTGTGAAATTAACAGTTTCCTTTTATTTTTCAGTAATTCCTAGTGTTTATTGTTGTTTTCTTTTTCTCTTTTTTTAATTTGTGTAAATTTGTGTTAGTTAATTTTTAAACTTTTTTTTAACACTTAATTTTTAATTGTTAGTACGACCTACACTTTACGCATGATGTGACTACCTTTAAGTAAAGTTGTATGTGTCTCTATACCCTAGTTATTAAGTTTTTTTAATTCTGTATATATATAATTTTGTTGGTGGTCCAAATAATAAATAAATAAAGTTTTTTAGGCAACGATTTACAAAATTAAAAAATAAAATAAGCTTGAAATAAATTGGTTTAATTGTGTAAAGAACGACAATATTTGGTCCATGAATTTTGTAGCAAAAATACTTCATATAAATTTTACAAAATTTTGCTGCATTAAAGTACGAAAAAGTTGATCGCGTAATTTTTTTCTAATGCATGAATAATAGTTTCTTTTATATACCTACAAAAGGTAGTAATTTCAAAACCACAGTCTGCTTTGTGGTTTTAGGTTTAAACTTACTCATAAAAAATTGGCATGTATTGTGATTTTGTGTCGCACAGACCATCATGAATAAATGAAACGTGTTAGTATGGGGTGCGACTACAAATCTTAAAAGTCAGTTTATTTCAAGTAGGCTTTGTTTACAAGCACTTTCAAAACGTCAGGATGCAATATTATGGTGATTAAAACTGTTCTTATAAAATAATTTTCTTCTTGAATCAATGTATTGCTGATACAACCACCAACCACAATGAAATCCATTGCATAGTTTCTAAGATATACAGGTGTGGGTTGTGAATTAGTTTTGGATCACAGAATAAGTTCATAAGTACAAAAAATACATGACTGTGTTAATATTAGTATATTGGACCAAGTATAAAACGTAATTTTTGATATTTTCTACAGAATACAATGAGGTCAATAAAAGTATATAAAAATCCATAGTATATAAGTTTCATATTTTATGTATTGCTATCTATATATGTAAATTTAAATCAATATTTTTGAACTATTGATGATATTATGATATTATTATTGCAACCAATATCAAAATACCTTTATAAATGTATTTATGAGAATAATAAAGCTCACAAATAGTGTATAATTTAATATAAATTATCAAATAAAAATATATGTCGGAAATATATTTTCGACGGATGATGGAAAAAAGATAATTTAATAATAAAAGTTAATGATAAACATTATTGTTAATGGAACTCAAAAATAACACTTGCATAATTGAAGTAAATACGTCTATCGTTAATAATTTGCTGACAGACAATCTAATAGTCAGAAAGGCTCCGTTTGTCATTTAATATTATTAAATGAGCGAGCAAGTAAAAGAAAATTATAATAATCACATGTCAGCCAAAAGAAAGTTGGGTGGTTAGTGATTGTCAAGTGACTCATAATGATATATCATTTTGTTAACGAATGAATTGGTTGACAGGAAAATAACAATTCTCCGTAGACGAAATAAGTTCATTATAAAATAACAGGAAAGTGGACAACCAAACATACTAAAAGCTCGACCCAAATTAAGTGTGACACACGATGATGCATAGCATACTAAGCAATAAGTGTGCTGAAAATTGTACAATTATAATACCTGGGCCACGAAACTATCGCCCCAATTGAAATTTCGCCGCTAAACACTAATAAGGAAAATAATGTTTATAAAACATGAACAAATCTCTCGTTTTTATTGATTTAAATGAGAAGCGTAAATTAAGAGTATAAACAGTATTTCTCTGTGGATCTAGTATCAAGTGCAGACTCGAAATCGACGAAAGTTGCATTGCCGTTGCATCCATTTGTGACATCGTCTTCGTTATAAACAAGATCTTTAGAAAGGAAAGTGGGGTAGAAAGCAGGAGGCTGATGCCCCTTCACGCTTCAAATGAAAACTGGGTACTTAATAGGAACCTTCGCTGCGCTGACGAGTGTGATGATGTCAAGGTATGTACACCCTTCAGCGATCCTTTGACATCCTAAGTGAAGAATATTTTGGATGATTTTTAGGCACCGAAAAATAAAGACTGCTTTGCTTGCGCATTATTCAAAAGACATAGGCAAATATTCATACACATAAAAACTAATATATTAAAATAGTATTTTCACAATTAAATTCTTCGGGTCTGGAGCTTCATTATTGTAAATTTTATAAAAATGCACATTAAACTAATTGGCACTTATTCAAACACGATCAAAGCTCTATACACAATCTGTTTTGTGTGTTTATAACATGCTTTTGCTTGATTTTGACGCTCAACGTTGACGCTTGCAGGGCAACTATATTGCTTCGAGCGTTACTACTCGTGGCCATCTAGGTAATGTATTTTAAACAATAATGAAGGGACGCAAACTGGGTAACAGGGCTACCGAACACTGAAATTAGTTATCAGTATACCAGGAAATTGCTTGACCCAAATGCGTGTGACTCATACGTGCGGTGTATTGGTGCAGAAATCAATGAGGTCAACGACCGACAGCATGTTGCGACTTTGGTAAATTACTAGCGGTTTTTGACGCGTGATTTTACTGACCTACACTTCCTTTAGCTAAAGCTTTTACCAGCTAATTTATTGGCGATTATTGTTTGCATGCTTAACTTGCTCGATAAAGTTTTCAATTCGGTGATTAATTATTTTAAAAGAGCAACAGGTGAGTTTCTTGTCGATTCTTCACGAGACAATATAACAGACAGACAGAAGATGATTCAAAAGTGCTTATAGACTAAGCTTATATGAAATGAGTTTGATTAAATGTTTCGTTATTTTTCTAGCACTTGGCAAACTTGCTCGAATTTTATATATGACACAGTATATCTACAACTAGCTGACGCTGGTTTCACGCGCGTGGTTCCCTTTCCCGTAGGAATAAGGGGATATTAGATAGCCTTTCTCGATAAATGGGCTATCTAAAACTGAAATATTTTTTCAAATCAGACCAGTAGTTGCGGAGATTAGCGCGTTCAAACAAACAAACAAACTTTTCGGTTTTATAATATTATTATAGATAGGGAGAGACTCATATATTAGCATTCAGTGGTTTCAATTCGGATTCTAAACCTATATCTAAATATGAAACAGAGTTGCTCTCTATATGATTTCTAATAATAGAAGACCATCTTTAGTTATTGTGATAAGAATTTAAAAAATATTTTCACAAATTGGTTTGTTTTGACAGTTGTCGTGGATCGTTAATAATAAAAGAAAAAACATCCTTAAAAAGACCTCTAACGAATTAAACTATTGCAATAATAATAAAAAGTTGTCTATAATGATCCGTGTCAAACGATATAATTTGTCTGACGTTCAACATTTGCTTGGTGGATTAGTTATAGTCTAGCAATTTATTTTATTTATAAAAATAAATTTTCTGCTTTGTAAGCAAGCTTTTTTATATCCAAATAAAACATAATTATAATCATCATCATAATCATTAACAACCCATATTCGGCTGCTGAGCTCGAGTCTCTTCTCAGAATGAGAGGGGTTAGGCCAATAATAATTATAATTTATATTTATTTATATATATTTTAATTACTTCAAGGAATTCGACCACTGATGGACATAGGCCTCTTGCATGGACTTTCAAACAAAACGGTCTCGAGCAGCCAGCATCCATCCCTGCAACCCACTTAACCTTACTATGTAGTAGATCGAAGGTCGACCACCACTGCGCTTTACAGTGCGGGGTGCCATTTCACAGCACCTTGGGACCCCAATCTCCATCGGCTTTTCGAACTATATGCCCTGCCCATTGTCACAACTTTGGTTCTTCAGCGGATCTCCTCATTTCTGATTCGACCACGAAGAAACCCGAAGCATAGGCTCGCGCCATCGCCCGCTGAGACTCTTTGAGTCTACTTAAAAGGGCCTCAGTTAGCGACTAAGTCTTGGATCTGTAAGTCATCACTCGTTATGTTCGTAAAGCAACACGCATAGTTCGAAAGCTTTCATCTTCAGGCACTGAGGAATTTTGGGCGAAAAGATGTCGCGGAGTTTCCCAGCCGAGCTGGATTCGACGGTTTATCTTTCTCGAAATTTACTTAAAGGAATTAGGTGATTTGATTTTGTCCGTCGCTTTCATTGATTGTAGTCATATTTAGGTCAATTTACACATAATATAGATATTGTCAGTTGACCAAGGTCTGTCGTAGGGAGGTTGGTCTGCAGCTTAATTCACTATCTTTGATATTTTAATTGGTATGCTAGTTGACATACTTTTACCATACCTACTGGCAAAGACATAACGTCAAGCAATATAAACGATTATGGCCCATACGAGATTGTCTAGGGTACTTAAGACACAATTTTTGTGAAGAGTATCATGAAGAGTACCTATCTATACTAATATTATAAAGCTGAAAAGTTTGTTTGTTTGTTTGATTGAATGCGCTAATCTCAGGAACTACTGGTCCGATTTGAAAAATTCTTTCAGTGTTAGATAGCCCATTTATTGAGGAAGGCTATAGGCTATATATTATCCCCGTATTCCTACGGGAACGGGAACCACGCGAGTGAAACCGCGCGGCGTCAGAATATATTGATTTAAGAATATATTGAATAATACTTACTATGGCATGAACTCTCAGATTATTAAGCCAACAAAGTGAAAATTAAAAATGAACACACTGAGACAATTTTTTATATGTAAGAAATTGTTTAGAATACAATTGATTGTTTATTAATAAACACATTTGAACGAAAAACATACACTATCGATTAGACACAACACTATTTTCCCCGTTTGCTTCCTCAGAGCACTGTTTATAAGCTCGATGCCAACACTTAACTCGATCAATAAAAAATGAAACTGTACGTATACATATATGCATGATGCAATCAGGAATGATCTTGGCTGCCAACCACGTCTGAAGTGACATTTTTATGATGGGTATACTCATATATCTTGGAAACTACCGCCCAAAAATATATAACTTTGTAAATGGAAAAGGCAAAAGTATCTTTTATGTAAGTATCTGTTTTGGAACGGTAATTTGACAACTATAAGACATGGCCTTGACTGCATTCTTACGCCTTTACCGGTAGTTACCACTCTGTCGTGGTGGCTACGACTGGAGAATACTAGCAGATCTGAGCTCAGGTATCCTCCGTGGTGTGCGCGGTGGATTTACAAGACGGAGGTCCTGGGTTCGATCCCCGGCTGGGCCGATTGAGGTTTTCTTAATTGGTCCAGGTCTGGCTTGTAGGAGACTTCGGCTGTGGCTAGTTACCACCCTACTGGCGAAGTTGTACCACCAAGCGATTTAGCGTTCCAGTACGATACCGTGTAGAAACCGAGAGATTGTAGTCAAGAGCTATCTTATAGAGAATAAAAAAATAACCAAGTTGAGGAATCGTATTAAGATCCTCTTGCTTATTCATGGTGCTAGAATTTTTGCGTTTCAACCCGTAGGGTATAGTTGCCGATGAAAGTACCTAGAGACATGAGGCTTAACACCTCACCTCACCTCAGGAATTAAGAATGTCCGTTACAGGCTCAGACCAATTATCTAAGGACCTACCTAGCTAGACGTTACCCCTCTGTCAAAAGTATATGATCACGATTTAATGTGTTTGTACGAACTGGGTCCATAAAATCTATGTTTCATTGTGTTAATATTACACGTATGTGTATTATGATTTAAATTTTTAGTTGTGTGTGTAAACGATAGACAATTTTGTTGGTGAATTTGAGTGCAATACAAGTCCAAAGGTCTTGAGGTAATAAATAGGTCATAGGTTTCTACTTCAAACTAGCTGACGCCGAGCGGTTTCACCCGAGTGGTTCCCGTTCCCGTAGGAATACGGGGATAGTATATAGCCTATAGCCTTCCTCGGTAAATGGGCTATTTAACACTGAAATAATTTTTCAAATCGGACCAGTAGTTCCTGAGACTAACGCGTTCAAACAAACTCTTCAGCTTTATAATATTAGTATAGATTAGTTCAGACAACTGCTTATTTCAGAGTTTATGTATTACTTTAAAATGTCCCAAAATACATTGAGGAGTAATAATTATTGTAAATAATATTCAAGCATCGATCTTATAAAATATTTCTTCTGTATTCAAGCAGGATATTCCCCCGTGTGTATAATTTGTATATTCACTTCATACCCTTGTTAAACACCTTGTGTTTGCCACTGTGACCACAATTTCTCGTTTACGTGTGGTGTCGAATGATTGCGTGTGAAGTGACCCTATAATTTCGCATACATTGTTGCAGTTAAACATCGTATTCCATTTATGGATACTAATATATTATGAAGTGTTCCGATATATTGTTGACAATAATATTTTAACGTAAGAAACAACAAGGAATTTATGGGAATAAGCTTACTTGTAATGTCTAGACATGAGCTTGTACTATGGATAATAAGTAATAAGACCCGGGTTCGATCCAGTATTCGCATGTCCATTTTAGTGATAAGGTCAACAATTAATAACTTATGTAGGTATTTATCTATGGATTCACGTTAGATGGAATTGAAAATATGGCCCTCTCTTTCATTTGTAAATAATTTAGATTCCGTCACTATTGGTCGACATTTGCCTTTTTCTCGCCTCGAGGTATTGACCTATTCCGCATTATAGACGTACAAGTTACATTGTTATAGGGTTTTAGAAGAATACTACTTTATCTAAACTAATCTATTTAACACAAAAATGGAACCGACTTCAAAGTTGTATGTCAGTTATTTTGATTTTAACACAAAACTACTAAGCCAATTTTCATAAAAATTAAATGAGACCAATCTGAAAGTATACTCTTACAAACAAAACATTTCAAAATTGGTTAATAAATGACGAAGTAATGATGTAACAAGCATAGAAAAAAAAACACGCGTCAAATTGAAAACTTTGTTTTTTTTAAAGTGAGTTAATTAATAAAATTCCACGCAGACACAGTCACGGGTCGTCTGCTAGTCGCTTAAAGTTAAAACAATCAGATTTTTGGAAACAAGTTCTCATGCGATACCAATTTACCAACGCTTATTATTATCATAAGTTTAACATGTAAATGCATACAAAATTTCAGATACGGGAAAGGGTAAGGCCGATAACTTTATTAGCGTTGTTATGAGCATGTTTTAGGTCAATATTCCACGTGGAGAACATACTGCGAATAAGTAGCTTTATTATTTGTGACTAGCGGACCCGGTCAAGCTTCGCTTTACTTATGTCCACTTCTTCCTTATCCCTACTCTGCACTATTCTACCTCTACCCTACCCCGACCCTACCCATACCCTACCCCTGCCCCTACCCCTTGACTCTTAAACGTTTTTATGGGAAATAGAAAAGGGTTGTTTTATGGTTTTTCCGGAATCGAATTTTTCTCACCTTATAAACCTTCCCTATACCTCCACGAACATTTCAAGACCAAGATAAGATAATCAGCCGTTATCGATATATATATATAGATTACCAGACGCCGCGCGATTTCACCCGTACTTCCCGTTCCCGTGGGAATACGTGGATAAAGTAGAGCCTATGACACAAATAAATAACGTTACCTACTTGCTATTCGCGAAAGAATTATGAAATAAAAAAGGATTTTTTTGACTGATTTTTTTGGATGTTTGTTACCCCATAACCTAACCATTTAGGAACCAATTTTGAAAATTCTTTATTTGTTTACAGGAGTATACTTCCAGATTGCTCCCAATTCATTTTCATGAAAATCGGTTTAGTAATTTTGTGTTAAAATCAAAGTAACTGAAATACGTCTTTAACGTCGGTTCCATTTTTGTATTAAAAAGATTATGCTTCTTACATTCGTATAGATTAGGTGAAAATAAAAAAAGATCTTTTAATTGCCAATTTATTTCCAGCTTGCAGTGGAAGTCCGGTATCAAAGAGGCATTTTGAGGTAAAATCTTAAACGGTAAAATTAACAAGATACTGTCATTAAGACATTGAAAAGGTTGTATCAAAGTGAAATTCCAAAAGGTTGGTACGAAAAAACATCAAAAGAATTAAGAATTATTCATTCATATTTTTTTAGTAACAAGTCTCGAGCTTCATTAACTCTGTCAGTCTTGATCATTATTAAATTCCCATAGAGATAACGTTGAAGCAGCTTGCTGCGTGTTAGATCTAAGCTCATATTATCTCTTCTCCAATAAAGTGGGCCATTCTTGGTTAAAATTGATGACCATTAGCTGTGCATCGTTATCAACCCATATTCGGCTCACTGCTGAGCTCGAGTCTCCTCTCATAATGAAAGGAGTTAGGCCAATAGTCCACCAAACTGGCCCAATGCGGATTGGCAGAGTTCACACACGCAGAGGATTGAGAAAATTTGCAGGTATGCATGTTTCCTCACGATGAAATTCCTTTACCGTTTGAGACACGTGATATTTCGCGAGAATTTCTTAATTTCTTAAAATGCACATAACTAAAAAGTTGGAGGTGCATGCCCTGGACCAACCCAGTCCGGGGCATCACCTCCACGCCCTCTGGAATTAGAGGCAGAGGTCATATTCACTAGGCTATCACGGTTCTAGCTGTACATACGCTATGTTATACATATATGCTATTAATATATTAGTAGTTGCGAGCTCTATCTGTCGAGTTTGGGTGGGACTTAGCTTCTCTTTCTTCCATAAATTTCTATGTACATATATTCAGTGACCATTATTCTAGTACCGTGAGAATATAGTCATAAAATATCGCCCATGACACTCACAGTAAACGTTAAAGTTAAAGTTGTTAATCTAGCGTTAAAATAGTTTTCAGTAGATCCAGATATTACCCCCAACAATACTTTACCTCTTTATAATATTAATATAGGAATATAGATAAGTTATTTGAAATACACATGCATCTTGCCAACGAATCAGTAAGCCGTATATAAATAGTTATTTAGATTTATTTAAAGAGGATCACATTAGCATCGATCGGTAACCTTTGTAATAAAATTTCATAGTATGTGGGCAGTCCGTGACACATCTAAGGGTTTGTTTTTCCTTATTTATTAAGTACAACCTTCATCAATAACACCACGTGTACTCACTTCCGGACCGTAAATTAAATAACGAGATAACAGTAGGCAAATCGGAGTAATGTTAATAAAACCTACGTGTGTTGTGTTGTCTTTATATGTGTGAGGGAAATACTTTGATCTTATGCTTTTGTTTACAAACTGAAAGTTCCTAATATTATTATATAATAATATTCATTCATCATCAACCCATATTCAGCTCACTGCTGAGCTCGAGTCTCCTTCTCGGAATGAGAGGGGTTAGGCCAATAGTCCACCACGTTGGCCCAATGCGGATTGGCAGACTTCACACACGCAGAGAATTGAGAAAATTCTCTGGTATGCAGGTTTCCTCACGATGTTTTTCCTTCACCGTTTTAGACACGTGACATTTAATTTCTTAAAATGCACTTAACTGAAAAATTGGAGGTGCATGCTCTGGACCGGATTCGAACCCACACCCTCCGGGATTGGAGTCAGAGGTTATATCCATTGGGCTCTCGCGGCTCTTAATATTATATTACTAACATTATAATGAAGTTGAATAAAAAGTTCAGTTAACTTTTTGTTTGTTTCCTTAAACACCGCACTTCTTTGTTGAATTAGGTTTCAGATGAAAATGTTTTTTCTTAATCTAGCATTTTTTTATAATAACTTAGCCTTATCTTCCAAATATAAACAGTTTCCACCTTTCCCCTACAATTAAGCAGAAAGCAGTGAGGAGTGTTATAAGCTATTTTAACAGTGAATATAGTAGCAGTCTTGTTTCGTTAACGGAAAGATTTTGTTCTGCAATCGTCAAATTCGTTGATGAAAAACGTTCCCGTTCCCATAGGAATACGGGGATAATATATAGCCTATAGCCTTTCTCGATAAATGGGCTATCTAACACTGTAAGAATTTTTCAAATCGGAGCAGTATTTCCTGGGATTAGCGCGTTACAACAAACATACAAACTCTTCAGCTTTATAATATTAGTATAGATATGTATATTTGATTACAGAATTGCAAGAATGTCACATTCAAAGAAATACATAAACACGGCATTATTAACTTACTAGGTAGACATGTATATGAAGTATTTTTTGGAAAAATGATATCATAAAAACACAATAAATTCTTTATATCAGAGTTCATTGCGAGTAATAAAATTACTAAAATAACCCGTAACGTTATTACGATGGTTATAAAAATAAACAAACTCCAATTAAACACTACATTTATGTAATGTAATCACGAAATACTAGTATTTGTGGAGCAAAAACATTTGCACTTGAGCTAAATAATGCAAATTAAACAGACAAGGAAAATCATTACAGATTGTCGAATTTTTAAAAATAATTTAATCTTATCCGTTCGTTAAGATGTCAGATATTGCTTGAAAACTGGAAGACTGTGATAACTTGATTATAGATTAAGGAAAGTGGCTTTAAGCATTACCGAACAACTGTGAACATACCGTTGGATTCGGAAGCTTATTTATTTTAAAGGCTCGACAAGTACCTACCCGACTGCAGCATAAATAAAGGAGAAAACCCGAATACCTGGGACATATAATGCGAAACTTCATAAATGACTTGCTCTAGCTTATTATAAAGGGAAAAATAACGAGCAAACAAAGTACACCTTGGCTCAAGAACTTACGCCGATGGTTAAATATGAGAACCTGTTGAGAGCAGCAGTGAAGAAAGTTTTATCATTATCAACCCACATTCGGCTCACTGCTGAGCTCAAATCTCCTCTCAGAATGAGAGGGTTTACGCCAATAGTCCACCACGCTGGCCCAATGCGGATTGGCAGACTTCACACACGCAGAGAATTAACCAAATTCTCTGGTATGCAGGTTTCCTGACGATGTTTTTCCTTCGCCGTTTGAGACACGTGATATTTAATTTCATAAAATGCACACAACTGAAAAGTTGGAGGTGCATGCCCCGGATACGAGACTGCACGCGCCGGAATTGGAGGCAGAGGTCATATCCACCGGGCTATCTCGGTTTCAAAGAAGAAAGTTTAGTCAGTTTTAATAATCGTTAACCTTCGCTAGATGGCGCTTCTTTTAGAAGAAAAGCTCAACAGAAACCACGAATTTAGGCGAAATTAATCAACAAACACACAATCGAAAATTGTCCTTCAAATGAGAATAAAGCTTGTTGCAAGTGCAAAAAATGTAAGAAGTTAAAAAAATGCCTTCGTCTCGCTACTATAACGGCTCTTGTATGAAATTTTACGAAATGAGGCCATATTACAACATATTTTATAACGAAAATGTTAAGGAATTGTCATTAAGAAACCCTCATTTGATATTCAGATGGCCGGATAACGGGGTTGCGTGGAGTGAATTGATCGTAAAGCAAAACTCAAACACCTTCCGTACATTGAAGGTCGAAGCACAGTAAAGATATTACAAGCAGTATAATAACTCGGCCGTATTTTTGAAATAAATACCTACAGCCGCGCGGTACGTAAACATGTGATAGGGCTGCCCGCATGCAGCAATTTAATTACATTTGCTAACTTTGTGTTTCCACTTAGTTTTGTGATTGTAAATAAACTTTTTTTATATAAACAAATAAAATACTTTGTAAATTGTAGTAAAATGGGAAGTGATAAATAAAAATGCGTGTTTTTTGATTGGTTGATTTAATTAAGGCTGATACTACGTCAATGATCTTGAAGGATTGGTCGTATTCTTAAACATATTTATTTCGGTGATGCCATCTAGGTATTACCTCCACACTACGTGAACAAATAAAAAAAAAGATAAATACCTTCATGAAATTGTAGTGATTTAAAATAGATAATGAAACAATGAACAAACGCACTAATTGTCCCTACGATACGATAGTTCCCCTAGATTTCTGTAGGATGCCATTATCAGATCCTGACATGAAAAAAATGGGACTAACCTGAAAGAATATTCATCCAAACAAAAAAGAAACGGTTTACAAATGACGGAAATATCGCTGTAAATACGATACGATTCTTTTTGGAAGTCGGTTAAAATTCTTGTCACCAATGCCAAGCTGAGCAAAAGTTTTATGAGCTTGCACATTAAAGTGCATAAAATCCGCCATTTTGATTTTTTAAGAACTAAGTTACCCAGTGACACTCGGCCTATCTAGACGAGTCTAATGACATATCATTTATCAGTATGTGTGCTTGGCAAATTTGTTCGTAACACTCCCGAAGGTCGGCGCGGTCCGGGAGGGGGGTAACGATGCCCAGCGCGTACGACTTCACACCCGCGCAGTCCTTTCCTCCCGTCGCCCGCATACAAGAACAAGTCATAACATTCAAACACATACTCCTCCTTTGGGCTTCGCCGCAGTCGGGTAACAAAACACAAATGATCCGAGCACAGTCACACAATACATTGTACAAGCAGTCGAGGTTTTAATACAAGCTTATCGTACCTACTGTATCGTGATTCATGAACCGCGTATAGCTACATATTTCAATCGTGTCAATCACTTTCCTTTACTCTATTCACTTTATTTACTAATCCAGATACCTACCTTTATTCTGGAGATAAAAGGAAATACCTTATCCATTAAAAATACAAGATTATGTACCTACCTACTAATAAGTAAATTTATTTTAAAGTTAACCTTTCAGAGTTTCCAGGTAACTTAAAAAAAGTTATCTCTGGATGGGATAATTTTGAATTCATGCATCCAAAAACGGCACAGTATTTCCTACTGGTCATAATTAAAAAAATCTAATACTATTAATACACTTTACTCTGTTAATACACCGTGCGTTCGTTCGTCACCGCGGCACAGTCGCGACTGTCTTCACCCTACGATCACCCCATGTTCAAGGAGCGTAGGTATAGCTCGCGTTTCGACCTCTAGTATGAAGTCCAACTACTGGTTGTAATATCTTTTCTGTGGTCGAAGTACCCACGTCGCTAAAATTGATAAAATTGTAATGCATGTCAGAACCTTTAAGAGGAATGACCATACAAAGTTAACGACAAAATACTGTATTTTTATTTCTAAATATATATTTTTTTCTTCAGAGCTCATGCGCATTCATCATCTTTCATACGCATAAATATTAAATGAATCATCATAATCGCTAGTTTATTTATAAATATTACTAATATTATAAAATTATAAACTAGCGGAAGCCGACGACTTCATCCGCGTGGAATTCAGTTTTCACGAATCCCGTGAGAACTAAGGATTTTTCCGGGATGAAAAGTAGCCAATGTGTTAATCCAAGTTAATCAAAGTAAAATATTATCTATTTCCATTCCAAATTTCAACCAAATCGCTTCAAAGCAGCGTAAAGGTAGAACAAACATACGTACACACACACACTCACACACAAATATTCGCCTCTAAATATTAGTGTGATGTGATGTTATTAGTGTGATTATACCAAATTAGTAGAGCTGTTTTTTTTTTTTTTGTAATCATTGCTTTTCAACTTATATAATGTGGGTCAAGTAGACTTGAATAATGTAAAATCAATTGTAGTTGTATCTAGCATAATATATGAAATATTTAAATTTTAAAACACGAATAAAGAATCTACTAATAAAGAGACAGACTGCTTTGTAAATAGCAGTTTTTTTTTTAATATTCAATCAATTCAGAACAATCAAAAGCAATAAAAAATGTAAATAGCCGTTTTTTTTCGGTTAACTAACAGTTAATACATGATAATAATATGATATTTTCTACCCCTGACATATAGGATTTTCCATACAATCTCTCGTTAACTCCTTTCAAGTTTTATAGTTGCACCAAAGGCCTACGTTTTATCTTTATGGTTTAGTCGAACTGTGTTTTAAAATTCGTTAAATATAAATTACCTTCGTTGGAAGATACAAGGTGTCTCAAACGGTGAGGAAAAACATCGTGAGGAAACCTGCATAACAGAGAATTTTCTTAATTCTCTGCGTGTGTGAAGTCTGCCAATCCGCATTGATCCAGCGTGGTGGACTATTGGCCCCACTCATTCTAAAAGAAGACTCGAGCTTAGTAGTGAGCCAAATATGGCTTGATAATGATGATACAAGGTCATTGACTCAGTTATAAGGAACAATAACTACCAGATAACAAAATATCCTCAAAATTAATTCTGTAACTTCAAGTGCCAAATGTTCTTACTATAACAATATAGTGTAATATTTATATGTTTTTACATGTTCGTTATTCTAGCTTTGAGTATATTATTTTTGAATCGAATGATACCTAACTACTGTTGGAAGCGGCTTTGCATTGTCGGCTTTCTTAGTTAGAACTAAAAATTCCCAGTCGCGGCGCCACGATATGTTGGCGCCACATCTTACCATAGATTGTATGCTAAGTAACGTATTCCATGTTTTTTACTGCAAAGCACGTACTATTTTGCATGTTAATTAGGTACTATATTCATATAGAATGACCCAGACGTGATTGAATTCCAGTTTTATTAAAATCCCAGATGCTTTAATTTTGGTTAGTGCAAAATTCCCTATTGAGTTTTTAAAATAATATTCTGTTACATTTTCTGCACGTTAATGAAAAGAAAGAACAATGATCTATAAAATAATAATTAGTTTTAACAAAAGTAGTCAGTGAAAAGTAGGTAGTTAAAAAAAATCTATACTAATATTATAAAGAGAGTTTGTTTGTTTCAACGCGCTAATCTCAGGAACCGGTGATCTAATTTGAAAAATTCTTCCAGTGTTAGATAGCCCATTTATAGCGGCTATAGGCTATATATTATCCCCGTATTCCTACGGGAACGGGAACCACGAGGGTGAAACCGCACGGCGTCAGCTAGTTACATATATACGTAACTTCTATTGTTAAGAGGAAACGTTAGTGAGTTTGTGTTTCTGAAGTTGTTAGGGGTAATCTTTGGATCTAAGACGTAATCGATTTTGTAAATACTTGTACCAATAGAAAGCTACATTATTTGTGAGTGTCGTGGGATATACTTTATCGGGAACTTTACGGGTGAAACCGTGGGGCGTCAGCTAATTTAATTTTAAACTTGATTATGTTTTGTTTACATCATTCAAACAATCTAGTCACGGCTTTTAACTGTTCAAATTATTAAATCTCACTAAAAACATTTTCATGTTAAGTAGGTAGGTAAAGCCAATGCAAAAGCGTATTCCTTGTACTGTAAAAAAGCATTCAGATCTTATGGAAAGTTGGTTCTATACAAGCCCTTACACAATACTCTCAACTCTTTCATACGGTATGAAACTTAAAAATTAAAAATCTGTTCGATGCGATGCGTCCGATACGTTTAACGTGGATCAGTGGACGCCTACCACATAACTCTATCTTATTATGGTATAGTGTTAGGTACGTGAGTTTCTAGCAGTATCCAGATATACGGTTTTAGTGTTGTGTGAAAAAATAGGTAGTGTCCTGTGCTGACATTTTTGTAATGGAAGAGCGACTACCCAGTGGCGTGCATAAGGTTATCGATCGGGGTATGCAATAGTATAAAAAACTGAACCACACTGGGAAAGTCTTCATATAATAAAAGACTTTCACTGAAAACCAGCGCTGCAGCTAGTTGCAGCATTACGCTGAGTGGGAGTCCTTTATTTGGTCAGTGCGCTTTTCTTTTTCTTTTTCTTTTTCTTAGTTTTAAGTTTTAATGACCAAATGATTTTTTTTTCTTTCTTTCTTTCTAATAAGCATTAAGAAAACAACTCTTAGAGTATGCAGTATTTTAATGCATGTATGAAGTGCACACCACCAACTACCGTGCCCCCAGATTTTGCGCTTGAATTTTTTATTTACATAATATTTATTATGATCGACTTTGGTTTATATGAAAAACACTCACTGGGAACGGTCATTCTTACTCACATTTACACGTTTCTGTCACTTGATCATGTTCTATAAATAAAAGTTTTGGATAATTTTCTTCGAGCACTTTTTGTCTCCTTGACTGACTCGAAAACTTCAGGTAAAGTTTTGAATTGCTGACACAGCTATCACCAGTAAAACAAACTATGCTTTCTAATGAATTTTCAATGCAACAATGTCACGTTGTTTCACAAGTGATGAAAAGAAGTGATTTCACATCTGATTTAACGACAGAACTGATGCTATAGTTGATATAACTGTCTCATCATAATTACATTATTGTTTGTCAGTGAAATGTTTACAAAGCAGGTCTTATTGTGTATTGTATTGAGATTTTATTGCTTAGGTATAGACAATTAAGGTAGGTTATAACGCCTTCAATTCACACAATGTTTTCAATTATGTTTCACACTTTTTTATTACTTTACTTGTGTATACTTTTTTATATTTTTACATTCGTTTTATTGCGGCTTGTATGGAAGTTATTGTCCAAACATTAATCTGTGGTAGGCCTTGTTTCGCTTTTAAATTACTTACCACTATTTGCCCAGCCGGTGTTACAAGAGTCACGAAAATTGAGCGCTTATAACCTTTATGTTATAATAATTACTGAGGAAATATTTTAAAAATAGCTATATCATATTCTGTATTATAATATTATGGGTATCTGTAGCATCGCGCACTGCATAGGGTTTATATTCATTTTGTTGTAAACCCAGGAAAACACGATAATAATGATCTGCGCGCCAAATGTCATGGCCTAAACAAGGTGATTGAAATAGAAACCAAATAATCTATAACAAAATAAGCCGATAGACGTCCACAGCTGGACATAGGCCTCTTGCATGGACCTCCAAGCACAACGGTCTCGAACCGCCAGCATCCAGCGACTCCCTGTAACCCGCTTGATATCCTCGGTCCACTTAGTGGGGGGTCGACCAACACTGCAATTTTCGGTGCGGGACCCCAACGTCCATCGGCTTTTCATACTATGTGGCCTGCCCAGTACCACTTCAGCTTCGTGACTCGCAGAGCTATTTCAGTAAATTTAGTTCGTCTACAGATCTACTCATTCCTGATTCGATCACGCAGAATCTAATCTAGTTTTAGTTAATTAATATTATACTTAAGTTTAATATAAAAGCACTAAGCTTTAAACGACTAATATACACCTGACAGTAATCTACAATTATTTATTCCACCATTTAAAAAGAGTCTCTTTTTGATTATCTATTACACTTACATTATCATAAACACAGACTAAACTACAAACACATTCGCAAGTAATTGTAAAGAACGTTATTTCGAAAAATAAAACATAAATAACACGAAACATTCAGCGTCCTTTTTACATTGCACCTACAATAGGTATTACATAACACAGTGATGTCAAGTTAAACAATAAACAGTCTGAGATTATGTCGTAGGTTTGTGTACTTAGGATGTGTTTCGTGTATTGTGATAAAACGAACGATCACTAAAGCCAATGTAAACTAGTCATTGGATTTAAGTTTAAGCACGCCATTGAAGATCAATTATTCTCACATTTCTGCAGCACCCATCGAATATAACTGATCGGGTATTGGTCGCTGCGTGCATGACGGCTCGACTTATGAAACGTCTTCGCTACTGTTTGCGCTGCAGGAACGTGAGAATAATTGACCGTTAATGGCTGACTTAAGCACCCTGAAGGCAGAGCATTGCTATCACGCAATATTGCATCAACAAAATGCACTATTTGGCACATACCATTTTTTTTACATATTCTGCGCTCTCAAGTATTATTAAAAATTGTTGTGTGTCTCAGGCTTTATATAAATATTTGTGAATGTCTGTAATGAAATCCACAATTATGGGCAATACAAATAAATTTACAACGTGTGTACAATGTTTTTTAAGTAAGTTATAATAATGAAAGCTGTCTAGTTAAGTTCTTTAGGGGCGATAACTTATTTACAATTGACACGTCTTCGCAAACAAACATAACCTTTAAGATTTTTTTTAATTAAAGATGGAAAAGTCGACAAAAGTCTAAAGTGTAAACGTGAGAAGAATCGAAAATCTTGGCTGAGATTTTAAAAATCGAAAATCTGCACCAGAACTAAGTATTTTATGTTTGTTCAAAGCTATATAATAATAATAACAAATCCTTTGTTGCCAATATTATAAAATTAACTAGCGGACCCGCTCAAGCTTCGCTTTGAGTTATTAATTTAAAATTTGCACTTCTTCCCTATCCCTACCTTACACTACCCTACTCCTACCCCTACCCCTACCCTACCGCTACTCTACCCCTACCCTACCCTACCCTACAACTACCCTACCGCTACCCTACCCCTATCCTATCCCTATACCATAAACCTACCCTACCACTACCCTACTCTACCCCTACCCTAACCCTACCCTACCGCTACCCTACCCCTACCCTATCCCTATACCATACCCCTACCCTACCACTACCCTACCCTAGGATTTAGGGGTTTGAAAAATAAATGTAGGCCGATTCTCAGACCTACTGAATATGTACAAAAAATTTCATCAAAATCGGTCAAGCCGTTTCGGAGGAGTATGGCAACGAAAACTGTGACACGAGAATTTTATATATTAGATTAAAAACATCAGCTCTTTAACCTTTCTTACTTTAAAGTGAAAGACACATTAATCAAAAAACTGCTTGGTTTTATATACCATTACATAATTTAACAACACAATTATTATTTACAAACAAGCGGATGCCCGCGACTTCGTACTGATGATGTACTTATTGATATCGGCTCACTGCTGAGCTCGAGTCTCCTCTCAGGATGAGAGGGGTTAGGCCAATAGTCCACCACGCTGGCCCAATGCGGATTGGCAGACTTCACATACGCAGAAAATTAAGAAAATTCTCTGGTATGCAGGTTTCCTCACGATGGTTTCCTTCACCGATTGTGACACGTGATATTTAATTTCTTAAAATGCACACAACTGAAAAGTTGAAGGTGCATGCCCCGGACCGGATTCGAACCCACACCCTCCGGAATCGGAGGCAGAGGTCCTATCCACTGGGCTATCACGGCTCTAATACACTGATATTACCTAAAACACATTGATATTACCTAAAAACTAGAACCAAGACGTCAGAAGGTGAAAAACAATTTCACGCTTACTAATACGGTAACTAAATAAGGTATTTTTTTCTCTAACTTGCGTCAGTCGGCACCAAACATTTGATTTTTGTGAGGATAAAACATAACTGTCACTAATTGACGCATTTGGTGATGCGAAATAGTACATTATGGTATAAATGCGGTAAGTTGTAAATAGGCTACAATAAATCGCCTCTTTTGTAAACAGTGCTTAAACTGAATTAAAGTATTATAAGCTATATTTTATTTATCCCGTCAATAATAACCAGTAAAAAATTTAATATAAATGAAAAAATATCTACGTAAAATTTTTGCCGCCGAAACACAGCACATTAGCAAGTGACGTCATTCATAGATAACAGCGTGATTGCGTTTGCAGTGATGTGATTATAAAACGTCACCGCAAGCGCCAATCACAAACCGATTCCTTGTAGCGAATGACGTTACAGTTTATGATTGGCGTTTGCGGTGACGTGATAAAAACACAACTTTGTTTTATAAAAATATTACAATTACGAGATTATTTTCACAATTTAAAATGTGATTAGAGTTTCTAGGCATCTAAACTGCCTGTATGCCAAAAATCTTTTTAGTTTTGTACAGCAGGCGAGTAGCTTATTACAGCCGAGGCGATATTGCAAGCTCGAGCCTTGACGAGAGCTATAGCTTGTACATATGTTTTCTGTGGCTATAGTAAGGAAGCAGAGGCTGTAATTACCAAAGCGCACGTCTGTCATACGACGTTTTATAACACATTTGCGAGGAGACACACTTTGAACACACTTTGAAAATGAATTTGCATCTTTGCCTGTTTTCCTTATGATGATATTTGGATACGCTTGTAATTTTTACACAGATATCGAAGTGCGAACACCTTATTTTTACACAGGTAAATTCAATAAAGCAAATTAATATTTTTGTGTTTCTGATACAGATATTTACAGGTTGACATTTATGGTCAAAATTATTAAAATTAAAGAATTAAATGTTTTTTTATTATATTTTATCTCACAAAGTTAATTTTATTTATAAAACATTGAGATTTAAAAAAGTACCGTTCGTTATTATACGGATGATAAAGGTTTTATATTACATTACGGCACATGTGCGTAATGAGATACATTACGATATTGAAATTGGTGAAATAAGCGATACTTAACGAAATAAATAAATATGCTGTAAAAGCTCATATATCTTTTTCCTTACTTTGAATTATTATGTCTCAATCAAGTTTTGATCATCATCATCATCATCATTATCAGCCGATGGACGTCCACAGCTGGACATAGGCCCCTTACATGGACTTCCAACACAACGGTCTCGAGCCGCCAGCATCCAGCGGCTCCCTGCAATCCACTTGATGTCCTTGGTCCTAGGGTGGGGTTTACCAACACTGTGTTTTGATACAAGGTCAATAGTTAGGAAGACGTGTAGTTTCTCATAGAGATTTGTAGTATGACTAACGGACAGTCAGAAACTCATCATCATAATCATCATGCATCAGCCTATATATAACTGGTCTCCTCTTCCCTCTAAGAGATAATTTAAAGCTTGCCCACCACGCTGTAGGTACGAATTTCATTTGATGGGCCTAATTATCAACCCTTTGTTCGACTTTGTACCGATCTCTATTAGTTATTAAACCTTCGAAGATCCCGTCTCCTTGAAGGTTTTTTAGTGGGTTAGAATAGGCTGATAACGAAGACGTGGGTATCATGGAAAGTGCTCAAATAGTAATTATACCAGCTGTTACTAGCTAAAAATGCTTTGACGCAGAAACGCGTATGGCGTCCGTCGATGCCATAAATTCATAATATTACGACAGCGAAATGCCGTCATTCGATTTTATGATTATACTAGAAACTCTTAATTATGATAAAATGTTATAAATAAAAAAAAAATTGCCACAGATAATTAATAATTAATTTAAATTTCGTTCCATCAAAAGGTTATCTGTCCTACAATAACAGGTTCTTTTAACTTTTTTTTATGAAAATCGGTGTACTTACTGGTGACCACCAAAGACAGATATTCTTATTATTATTCAAAAGAGGTTATATAAATGCCATAGAGATTTTTTCCGGTAGCTAGAATATATAAAATAGAGTTATTAGAGCACTTAATGATCGGAAATAAAACTGAGGCCGACAAATGTGCATAATGTCGCTTATTAAACAACAAAAGTTATTTAAACAAATAAGACCTTAATATTGTCTGCAATATCGAGTTTTGTATTCAGGAAGAGTGAAAACTATATATACTTAAATATATAATGTAAGTAAATATAAAGTAGGTAAGTAAAATTCGCCCAGTTTAGTAGCTAAATTCGGTTCGTTTTTTGCAGTGATTTTGTAGGGACGTAACATATAATTTTTTTTTTTTTAGTTTTTACAAATTAGCCCTTAACTACAATATCACCTGATGGTAAGTGATGATGCAGTCTAAGATGGAAGCGAACTAACTTGTTAGGAGGAGGATGAAAATCCACACCCCTTTCGGTTTCTACACGGCATCGTACCGGAACGCTAAATCGCTTGGCGGTACGTCTTTGCCGGTAGGGTGGTAACTAGCCACGGCTGAAGCCTCCCACCAGCCAGACCTGGACAAATTAAGAAAATCTCAGTCTGCCCAGCCGGGGATCGAACCCAGGACCTCCGTTATGTATATCCACCGCGCATACCACTGCGCCACGGAGGCCGTTGTTTTGTAACGATATTTTATATTGTTACAAAAGATTATTTCTTTACTAGTAGACGCCGCGTGGTTTCACCCACGTGGTTCCTGTAAGAATGCGGGGATTAAAATAAAGCCGTCCTCGATAAATGGGCTATCTAACACTGAAATCATTTTTCAAATCGGACCAGTAGTTTCTCACAATAGCGCGTGCAAACAAACAAACTCTTCAGCTTTATAACATTAGTATAAATAAACATCGAATTGAATTGCAACAAAAATACACCAAACAGTGTTGTTATTGAGAAAATTATAATGACCTTACGCTGTCTCGTGTCGGTACTATAGATATTAATAAAAACACCGCAACGCCTGATTAATTGATTCTCGGGCCTTTTTTATGGATGTATATCCGACACACTGAACTTTTGACCACTGGCCTTAGCATTTTGGTCTACTGTCACCGTTTCCATTGACATTTTATTATAATTTTGCTAACCTGTAATTATTGCCGGCACAACTTGTTTTAACAGTTATTAAATATACGGCGTGTCAGATTGAGTCGTAAATCATATCATTGTGTTTTTTTTATTATTTTTTTTAATTTATAGAAATATGAATCCCTATTTTCCTTGTCACAGTAAAACGTGTGAGTGGCTGGACCAATTTTTTGTTTGTATTTATTTTTATAAAAGAAAAAATGAGAAATTTGCGAGGATTATTATATTATGCGCCCCGCGAAACAAAGTACCTATGTGAAATTTTGTTTATTACAAATACCAAAGGAACCATTATATTTTCTGGGATAACAAATATAGCCTATGTGTTAATCCAGAGTAAGATCTATTTCAAATTTCAGCCCAATCAGATTAGAAGCCGCAACATAAAAGAGAAACAAACATACTTTACTTTTTTATATTCTTTACAAGTTGACTGCAATCTCACCTGTTAGTAAGTGATGATGCAATCTAAGATGGAAGCGGACTAACTTGTTAAAACGAGGATGAAATCCACACCTTTTTCGGTTTCTACATCGTACCGGAACGCTAAATCGCTTGGCGGTACGTCTTTTCTGAGCCGCGAGCATCTGTAAGTATTTTTATATTTATAGTTGACAGAACATCACCTTATTTTATGAATTAATAAAAAATAACTTCAGTTAACTTTAAGAAATTAAATATCACGTGTCTCAATCGGTGAAGGAAAACATCGTGAGGAAACCTGCATACCAGAGAATTATCTTAATTCTCTGCGTGTGTGAAGTCTACCAATCCGCATTGGGCCAGCGTGGTGGACTAATGGCCTTACCCCTCTCATTCTGAGAGGAGATTAGAGCTCAGCAGTGAGCCGAATATGGGTTGATGACGACGAAGTTCAGTTAACACTGTAAAAACGCTACAAACATTTTTTATCTAAGCATTATTAATTATAATGTAACATTTATTTTTACATAAATATTCTAAAGCCATTAAATAAACTAGAGCGTATCTCTCGAAATAAAAAACACCGTGGCGGTCCTTTTAATTCGTTGTAGTGAATAATTACAACAAATTAGGTTGTTGTATCTGTTTCATGATATAATAGTGACAAATTGTTTTAAATTTACAACAATTTTTTGTTCAGTAGGTTAATACCAACATCGGTATAATAGATTTAAATTGAATATGATTCACTATTTTATTCATTAGTGGCCGGTTTCACTGTTAAAAAAACTAATAATTCAAATGTAACACGAGCCATATATCATTTTTAATTCTTTTTGTTTCTAATATTTCTAAATTGCTCTGTGGGTTCCGCGGCAAGCCAAAGCCTATGTAGCTTTGAATACTGGGTTCGAGGTCTGGATCGGACTATGAAATAACTTTTTATAAGTAATCCACAGATTAAGAATAATAGGCCAATGGAGCGCACGGAACACGACAGTGTCGTAGCCGCTCCAAATACAAAAATCAAAAACGAATACATTCTCGAGTCAGTACGAAACCATGCGTCGCAACTTTCAATGTTATTCAGGAAAAATGGCGTCTTATATGAAGTATGGATCTTTCCGGGATGAAAAGTAGCCTATGTGTTAATCCAGAGTAAAATCTATTTCTATTCCAAATTTCAGCCAAATCGCTTCAGTGGCCGCACCGTAAAGGAGGAACAAGGAGGAGAAACATCCTTACACACTTACTACACACACATAAACTTTTGCTTTTTTATTATTAGTGTGAAGTGTGATTATTAGGTAACTAGATAGTTAACCAAGAGGTAATTAATAATAAAAAGGCGGACATCCGTCCCTGTAAGCTGTAAGACATTAATGAGTCTTTTTCATGTACCGAAATATGTACACGCAAGACCTCTCTCTCTCTCTCTCTTTCTATAGTCGTTCCTTCATTACTGAAGATCGTGGTCCTGGTAAGATCCCAGCCTCCAGCGGTTTCACGCCTTCCATCGGCTTCTGTTCGTGGCCATCGCTGCTATCGTGTAGAACTTCGTCCCTTTATCCTCCTTCAGCTGGTCAGCCCATCGTGTTGGTGAGCGGCCCCTCGGTCTTTTCCCGTCAATGATGCCTGACCCAGTGATGTCAGTGATGCAGTGCAAGACCTAAGCCAATTTTAAAATTAAGGTCCTCCTGTTAGAAACCAAATTAGCCAATTACCTTGTTATAAAATGAATGTGAATTAACTTATACATACCTATGTATTTGCAGTGAATTGATCCTCATTTAGGTACGTTTTCCAAAGTCAAAAGCAGCCGACATGTCCACTTTAAATTGAAATATATCTAAACGCTAATTAGTCACTAAGTCTGCCGTTAATATTGTAATTTAAATATTTTTTAATTAGAGTGACTGTATAAGGAAAATGTATTAAGTCGGTCGATCTATCCTTTGGACTGGTTTGATTTTTTTAATTAATAAAATAACATTAGTTTCGCAGCTAATTTGCTGTTAATTTAAATAGTTAATTAAATTATAAATTCCCAATAAATAATATGAATAGAGTAAATAAAATAACGTCGTCTAATTAAAAGTTGAGACAAGTGTATTTTTTTTTATTTGAGCAGGTATAATACAGACAAAAAGGCGTCATCTAAATTTTTTGTAATATCAGAAGAATTACAACAAAATTTCCAAAAGGCACATTCATAAGCAATTAACTAAACCATTTTTCAACTAAAATATGTAATTTTTAAACCATTTACATTTAAAACCATTTTACTTAAGTTGTCTAAGGACCATATTATATGAAAACCTTTGTCCAGCTTGGCCTATCTATACTAATATTATAAAGCTGAAAAGTTTGTTTGATTGAACGCGCTAATCTCAGGAACTACTGGACCGATTTGAAAAATTCTTGCAGTGTTAGATATCCTATTTATCGAGGAAGGTAATAAGCTTTATATTATCCCCGTATTCCTATGGGAACAAGAACTACGCGGGTGAAACCGCGCGGCACCAGCTAGTTCACTAATAAAAATCAAATCATTTGAGAAATGTCATCTACCTACTGTATGATGACCACCAGTTGGCGCCGGATTATATTTGTTACATATAATGTTAATATCTGAAATGATGGTGACTAATAAAAATGCATAAATAATACTATAAGACATATAAGTGATCGCGTCATTCAGTTTTATGACCAACAAATGTAGAGTTGAAGGTCAATATAACCGTATACCATATTATTTATTTATTATATATAATTTATTTATGTTTAATTAAGTATGTAAATCTTATACCTATTATCAAATGTATCTTACTAACTCGGTCTCGGGTCAGACATTAAATAAACCTAAGAAAATAACTAGTAAAAAAGGTCCCGATTAATCCTAGTAATATTATAAACGCGAAAGTTTTTTACGGATGTTTGTTACTCTTTAACGCCGGAACTATTGAACCGATTTAGCTGAAATTTAGAACAGGAATAGATTTTACTCTGGATAGGTACATAGGCTACTTTTCATCCCGGAAAAATCCATGGTTCCCGAGGGATTTGTGAAAAACTAAATTTCGCGCGGACGAAGTTGCGAGCGTCCGCTAGTTGAGAAATAAATATGTGCAAGTACTACATAACACTTTATTCATTATATATTTAAAGTTTGCCGAAAATATAACAATAGCATCGTGATTGGGGTACCATACTTAATAAATTAATATTTTAAAGTTTATTTTCATCTTGTCACTAATAGTGCATAGTCATGACATTTATGAGAGATTAAATTGAGGTTATGCTGTTGACTCATTATACGGTTATTGTAGTTAAAATTTAAAAAAAAATACTGCATTTTTAAACATAGGTAAATTAGTAAGTTGGTGGTGCATATCCCATACCGGATTCTTACCTACCTCCGAATATCTCGTGTCTCAAATAGTGAAAGAAAGATCGTAAAGAAACCTACATATTATCTTAAAATTTTCTTAACTACAGAGGTATTTGACGGCCTCCGTGGCGCAGTGGTATGCGCGGTAGATTTACAAAACGGAGGTCCTGGGTTCGATACCCGGCTGGGGATCGAACCTTGATGATGACCACATGATTTTTCGGTGATGAGTCCGACCCTTACTGATGAGCTATGGGGGTGTATGTGGAAATTACAGGGACATAAGATTAGACGAAGTTAAGGCTGCCTATTCCCTAGCAAGTGTGTCCTACAAAACCTTATGTATCATAGGAAATATTTTTTTTAAGTACTTTTTGCGTAACTTAGGTACTTAATACCCGCAAGGATTCAATTATTTTGAATCAAATGAAGAGCTTTTGCTACTATCATTTCCTACTTCAAATTAAAAATTATATGATTATTCGGTAATGTGAATGTCGGTAATAATTATTTATTGAGGAAAGTTTAATTGGGGTTTTCCAATTTTTAAAGACTTATTTCCGTGATTGTGGTTGGTATATCCGAACGTGCAAGGTTACGAAATTAATAACTTGGATATGATTTCAAAATACCACATACCATTATAAATTACATGTTTAATTATAATTTAATATTCCATAAAAAATCTCTTTTATAAGTATGAACAACTTCATCTAGCAAAAATGTTAATGTTACAAAACTTAAAAACTAAAGTTCTAAGACGTTTTACATCAGAATAGTTTTGTTACACATTCTATCCTTCAACTTAAACTAATAATTAAACATAAAACGTAAATCTATACCAATATTATTAAGCTGAAGAGTTTGTTTGAGTGTTCGATTGAAAGTACTAATTTCAGGAACTTCTGGACCGCTTTGAAAAATTCTTTCTGTGTTATATAGCCCATTTATCGAGGAAGGCTATAGGCTATATATTATCCCCGTATTCGTACTGGAACGGGAACCACACGGGTAAAACTGCGCGGCGTCAGCTAGTAAGTAATAAGTACAATGTTTTTCCCCGTTACAAAAGCTTTAATATACAAATTTTCGTTGTGTTGTTGTGCTGCGTTTCAAAGAACTCTACAAGAAGGTGCCAATTGGCTTTTCTTACTAAGTGACAAACAAAAGCACCTACATAACAGGATAAGTAGATTGTTTTGTTCACATTCATTTGTTTGTAGGTAGATCGCGAGCGTGCGTAACCAGACCTACCTCACTCAATGAAGCCTGAATGTTTTAAGCCAATATTATTACTCATACGTAACGTTAAACCATATTCAGCACACTGCCGAGCTCGAGTTTTCTCTCAGTGTGAAAGATGTTAGGCCAATAGTCCACCACGCTGGCCCAATGCGAATTGCAGACTTCACACGCAGAGAATTAAGGAAATTCTCTGGCTATGCAGGTTTCCTCACGATGTTTTCCTTCACCGTTTGAGACACGTGATATGTAATTTCTTTAAATGCACACAACTGAGGAGAACAAAAGTTGGAGGTGCATGCCCCGGATTCGAACCCACACGGAATTGGAGGCAGAGGTCATATCCACTGGGCTATTATGCCTTTTACTCATACGTATAATATCGTAATTATGAAATTTGGATTTGAAAGATCTAGATCCTGATTTTTCTAGTGTAAAACGTAATGACGATGTTTTTTACGGGATATCATAAATACCAGAATCTTAGAGCTTCGTGGTATGTCTTAGTTAGTGACTCTTAAAGTTTGATCTTTAAACGGTGTTTTTGAGTAACAACAAGTACAAAGATAGACTCAAAAACCATTCGAATCACCTGGCTGAACAAGTTAACTATGCCAAAGGCGATTCGATGCTTGAAAAGATGGCAAATTTTTGATTGAAATCAACTTATGACATATAGATGGAGCTTATTCCGCTGGGGAAGGTTGCTTCTAACCGCCAAATTTCCCTACAACTTACTGGTCGCATGAGAATAATAGGACAAAAAAAGGTGTTTTTGGAGAGTTTAGCGACTGGTGACTAGATTTCCTATTTTATGTCAATTAAAATTAGATAGTTTATGGTATAGACCCTTGAACACTATAGCCTAAATGAATAATTAGCTACCAAACTTACTAATTATGGTATGAGTACGTATAAGTATGAGTATGAGTATGAGTATGAGTATGAGATATGAGTGTATATATTTTTTTTTCTTTACAAGTTAGCCCTTGACTACAATCTAAATTGATGGTAAGTGATGATGCAGTCTAAGATGGGAACGGGCTAACTTGTTAGGAGGAGGATGAAAATCCACACTCCTTTCGGTATCTATACGACATCATACCGGAACGCTAAATCGCTTGGCGGTACGTCTTTGCCGGTAGGGAGGAGGAGGCCGAAGCCTCCCACCAGCCAAAATATATCGTATAAGTATGAGCTGACAACTTTTCAGCATTCATAAATAAAATAAGTCTGGCTTTCGCAAGCTTTTATACCAAGACGCCATATGCGTCAAATACACAGTACCACACACGGAACAAAAAGATCAAGGAGCGCGTAATAACAGTGTAAACATTTATGTAAGTCAATATTTTCTTTAATTTCCATGTTATTGAGGTTTATAACGACATGTTGTCAGAAATTGACGGTCGAACAGTAAAAAACTTGAATAACACAGGAGACGGGTTAATGCTCGTTATAGTTCTGTGACGCATCAATATTGGTTTGGTTCTAAAATCAGTAAAATATTTTATATTACTCTTTTTATTAAATCATCATCATCATTATCGACCCATCATTCGGCTCACTGCTGAGTTCGAGTCTCCTCTCAAAATGAGATTGGTTAGGCCAATAGTCCACCACGCTGGCCCAATGCGGATTGGCAGACTTCACATACGCAGAGAATTAAGAAAATTCTCTGGTATGCAGGTTTCCTCACGATGTTTTCCTTCACCGTTTAAAACATGTGATGTTTAATTTCTTAAAATGCACACAACTGAAAAATTGGAGGTGCATCCCCAGACCGGATTCGAACCCACACCCTCCGGAATCGGAGGCAGAGATGATATCCACTGGGCTATCGCGGTTCTCTTACCATTTTGATTATGTCATACTTATTTCACGCACAGCCGCGGGCGTTCGCTGGTTTTAAAATAAATTCGTCTTTTTTGTAATATTCGCAAGAAAATGTACTGACACTTTTTTTCAATAATGGCCAACTATTTAATTTATTGTAGAAGGGTTGGCTGCATGTTGGGCGGTGAAAGGGACGGATAGTAAACGAATGCATGTTAATGAAATGCGCATTTTGAGATGGATGTGCGGGGTGACAAGAATAGATAAAATAAGGAATGAGTATATAAGAGGAAGTCTGAAGGTGGCGCCAGTGACAAAAAAATTGAGGAGTAGAAGGTTAGCTTGGTATGGACATGTAATGCGTAGAGAGGAAAGTCATATTACTAGAAAAATGTTGAATGTGCAAGTGGAAGGACATAAGAGGAGAGGAAGGCCAAAGAAAAGATGGTTGGATGGTGTGAAAGAGGACATGTGTGTAAAAGGAGTGGATGATGAGTTGACGAGTAATAGAGACGAATGGAAAAGATTGACATATTTTTCCGACCCCACTTAAGTGGGATAAGGGTAAGGAGAAGATGATAGAAGGGTTGGCTCATTTTTACGCAAAGTGCAGAAATGTAGCCAGTCTTTTTGCCACTATTCCACGTGGGCGTGATTTGTATTTTATTAGGATATGTTAGATTAAATTCCTTATTATATTTTTTCTCAATGAAAAACATAATAACTTAAAGTAAAATTTCATAGTAAAATAGATGATGTTCTGCAGAGGAAAAAAAAATATGCCATTTCGTTTTTGTTTACATCTCATCCATTCTAATAATTTATTACCACGGCAATCGAAAGTTTCACACTATCTATTTATAAAGTGTAAACTAGATGATTACGGTTCCTTTTAACTAATCGTTGTCATTTTTATTACCGTTAGACAGCTATCAAATAACGTAATAAATTTGCAGATTTGCCTAATTTTGAACATCTTTCACCAAATTTATATGCGGTTACCTACTAATCAAGAAACAGTTAATATCTAGACAGAAATATAAAAGGAAATAAAAATTAAGTAAAAGTGTTAACTTTTAATCGAGAGCAATCGTAAAAATTATGAAAGTGTATATTTTATTTTCTGTGATAAATATTTATCTGGTATTACGAAGAAGAAATACTTTATTGCACAAAAAAATATAATTATAAATAAAAACATTAAAAATGATAATTTAAACTTACCATGCAAAAGCGGCCTTATATAGTACTACTTAACTATAAGTAATCTCTACCAGGCAACCCATTACACCATTGCCACCCATTACCCATAACAGGCATAAAATATATATATGTTGTATACTACTTAGGTATATATGTATAACGATTACGGGTATCTATCCACCAATATTCCATCTTTGATGAAATATGGGTGGATGGATACTTTGCGTAAAGTAATAACTCGAGACCGTTGTTTAAGTCCATGCTAGAGGCCTGTGTTCAGTTGACGTCCATCGGCTGTTATTAATGATTTTGATGAATAACTTGACAGCCCAAATGTATTTGTTTGTAAACTGTAGGACCGTCAGCACAGCAGAAACGAATTGTTAAATTATTATTTGAATAAAAACAGGAAACACGCGTGTGACACAGAGACCCATTTTCCAATAAACATTTGCTTAACCACACACTCACCACCCACATATTTTTTTCTGCTATCTTAACTCCCTTAATCAAAATCAAACATGTCTTCTAAAAATATAATATCTTTCTTTAGATATATTAGATAGATAGAATATTCAGCATAAAAAATATTATAGGAAATGTTAATGTCGATAATAAATGTGTGTCATATTAAATATAGTTAAATTATGAATATATGAATCATTTCTTTCAAATTAAGCCATATAACAACAAGTGATATGCCTAACAGGCTCGTCCAGTGGAAGCCATTTTGATATCTAAGGAGACGAGATAAGTTCCATTATAGAAAAGCAAATAAACGAATATATAGCTAACTCCCGCTGTGCATATTGTTATTTTAACTTTATGGTTTTAATAGAATATCAAGACAATTTGTCCTAAATTATTGTTAGAAATTTTTGTAATTCGTAAGTATATTAGCTGACTTTTTTTAGCATTCAGTTTTAAGGTAAGCCTATTTTAGTTTTCCTTAGTAATTTTAGAAAAGCTGAAAGTTTTTCAGTTAATTTCTTCTATTTTAGGTACCTAAGTAGGTAATTAATGTATAGGTAGTAGGTAATGTCGTTCTATTACTGGTTTACCTTTTGATGTAGTAGAAAAGAAACAAAATTGTTACTCTTATTTGATGATAGATATGATATTCTACAAACAAATTTCTGTTTTTCTGACGCTTCTTAAGTTTCACGCAAAAAGTTATACATTACTATTCGTCTTCCAATAATGTTATAATTTACTAGCAAACTCGCATAGTTCCCGTTCCCATAACTAACTAACCGGACTAACTTGTTTGGGTGGAGGATGATCTTATTTAATTAATAAAAAAATGCGGGTTCCAAATTTTTTTTTATTTTGGATTACAAGCCCTATATTTTATGTTCTTTTAAGATAAAAATAATATGTTCTGCTTAGTCGACACTCGGAATAAAGGCCCAGCCTCCATACAAAATTGGGACACGTCCTTTAACCCCAATGTATGAATGGAATAAGTTCAAGTTGTCCTTTGTTATCCAAGATTTAGCTTTTCTAGGTATAGTCATAAACGAAAACATATATACCACTATATCTGGTTTAAAATAAAACTTCATTTTCATCAATTATGTTGTAATAAATAGAATGTTGACCTCTCTAATTAATATTTCTTGATTAACCGCGGACATGTTGTATAAATATCGAACGATATGACTGTATCTGTGTTTCACGTGAGTCTTTTTTATTACTATTTTTTTATTTACAAGTTAACCCTTGACTACAATCTCACCTGATGGTAAGTGATGATGCAGTCTACGATGGAAGCGGGCTAACTTGTTAGGAGGAGGATGAAAATCCACACCCATTTCAGTTTTTACATGACATCACCGACATGACTTGGCGGTACGTCTTTGCCGCTAGGCCGAAGCCTCCCACCAGCCAGACCTAAAGCGATTAAGATAATCTCAATCGGTCCAGCCAGGGAACGATCCCAGGACTTCAGTTCTGTAAATCCACCGCGCATACCACTGCGCTACGAAGGCTGTGTTGTATATTTTTAACACATATCTTGAAAAAAAGTGTCATAAGTTTGACATGTTTCCTCACGAATTTGCTGATTATGATGCGTTTTCAATTTAAAAGATTAAGTCATCGAGACGGTTTTATTTAACCCCTTGACGCAAAAAGAGGGGTGTTATAAGTTTGACGTGTCTGTCTGTCTGTGGCGCCATAGCTCCTGAACGGATGAAGCGATTTCTATGTAGTTTTTTTTTGTATTAAAGGTGACTTATGTGAGAGTGTTCTTAGACATGTTTAACGAAAATCGGTTCAGCCGTTTAAAAGTTGGATGGGGGATGAAAGTGGGGAAGAATAACTAAATGTCTGCAAATATACTCGAGTAGGGTCTCAAATGAATGTGCACTGAATGATAATATTGATGATTTGATCGAGAGTGTAATTATAAATTTCATGACCTTCGGGGGTTATTCAAAATTTTAAATTTTATTATTGTATAAATTATAAACCATCGTTGAAAGTACATTCACATACATAATTTAGGTATATGTCCTGTGCATGCTGAAATTTCCCACCCTCAGGCTACTACTGTGAATTTCTCTGACGACCTCCGTGGCACAGTGGTATGCGCGGTGGATTTACAAGACGGAGGTCCTGGGTTCGAAACCCGGCTAGGCCAATTGAGGTTTTCTTAATTGGTCCAGGTCTGGCTGGTGGGAGGCTTCGGCCGAGGCTAGTTACCGACAAAGACGTACCGCCAAGCGATTTAGCGTTCCGGTACGATGTCGTGTAGAAACCGAAAGGGGTGTGGATTTTGTTCCTCCTCTTAACAAGTTAGCCCGCTTCCATCTTAGATTGCATCGTCACTTACCATCAGGTGAAATTGCAGTCAAGGGCTAACTTGTAAAGAATGAAAAAAAAAAAGAAAGAAAAGCTTAATATTTTATAGACCACTCAAAATCTCAATGAAACCAATTAGTACTCCAAGGCAATGGCAAAAATAAAGATATAAAATAAATTAATTCATCGTATATCTTAAAATAAAGTGTGCGGCAATCTTAAAAACCTTTTAAATTTACTATAGACAGAGTGGCAACATGTTATGGCGAAGAATTAGATAATTTGTATTAATATCGACATTCCAGCATTTAAAATAATTAGTATTGTAGATATAAGTTAATTAAAATCTTGTTCTGGATTGTTTTTTGAACGGTTGATAACATTTTCCTTAAAAAAGCTTTTAATAAATTTAGTTTTATTAATATTGAAGCCAATTAATTCCAATATGAAATTGTACATTCACAAAAACTGCGTATTATTTTTATTAGTTTATAACTGTCACGTATGTAAATATTAGCGGACGCCCGCGACTTCGTCCGCGTGGAATTTGTTTTCGCGTGAAAAAAACGTGGAACAGTTTTTCACAAATCCCGCGGGATCCATGGATTTTTTCCGGGATGAAAATATTTTTCATCCCGGCTATCTATTAATCCAGAGTAAAATCTATTTCCATTTCAAATTTCAGCCAATTCGCTTCAGTAATAGCGGCGTTATGGAGTAACAAACATCCTAACAAATATACATCCATACAAACTTTCGCTTTTATAATATTATTAGGAATAGGATTTACAACAATGTTGTTCATTTCGCAGAATAACTTAATGTAAAAGCTTTTAATAAGCTACTCGTATTTATGTCAAAGTCCTGTCAAAATTGATTCAGTCATTTCAGAGATTAGCTGGTATCATTATCAACCCATATTCGGCTCACTGCTGAGCACGAGTCTAGTATCAGAATAAGAGGGTTTAAGGCCAATATTCCAACACGCTGGCCCAATTGGCACTTCACACACGTACAGAATTAAGATAATTCTCAAGTATGCAGGTTTTCTCACGATGTTTTCCTTCCTTCACCGTTTGAGGTGCGTGATATTTAATTTCTTAAAATGCACATAACTGAAAAGTTGGAGGTGCATGCCCCGGACCGGATCCGAACCTACGCCCTCCGTATATGAAGGCAGATGCCATATCTACTGGGCTATCATGGCTATATTTGGAGTATTACATATATGTTCTACAATCTGTGATTCTATGAAAACAAACATATAATTACAAAACTCCTCTATATTTTATTTATACATTTTGCAATAGTACTCATAATAAAGAAATAATAAAAAATACCCTTTATTCTTTCATAGTAGTAAGTATAACGATTTTTATCGACGTACTAAGCGTGTTACTTAATTTTATTACATTAATAGACCCTATTTTATATTCACAATATTTATAGGTATTTAATGTGTTTTTAATACCTCTATTACTATACATTCGTGGAAGAACTTTAGATAAATAAATTTTACGAGTTTCCGATTTTAATTTAAAATTTAGAGTGACTTTACAAAAATAGGATAAGTTTAATTCATTAATATTTGAAGAAAAAAAATAAGGAAAATACGTCCACACTTCTTAGAATTTTTTTTATACAACTACAAGTCGTGCAACTGTCTCGTTGCTCTAGTGATGAGCCTACGTTTTGTGTTTGGCAGTGGTGTGCGCAGTGGATTTACAAGACAGAGGTCCTGGGTTCGATCCCCGGCTGGGCCGATTGAGGTTTTTTAAACGGTCCAGGTCTGGCTGGTGTGTGGCTTCGGCCGTAGCTAGTTACCACCCTACCGACAAAGACGTACCGCCAAGCGATCTTGCATTCCGGTACGATGTCATGTAGAAACCGAAAAGGGTGTGGATTTTTATCCTACTCCTAACAGGTTAGACCGCTTCCATATTAGATTGCATCATCACTTACCATCAGGTGAGATTTGTTAAGAATAAAAAAAAGAATCTATGCGATTTCTGATAATAATTAGGAGGTGGGTTCGAACCCTGAACCCAAGAAATTCTCAGTGGCAATCCGGTAGGAAGCTGGTGGTGCTATACCGTGCCTCGGAAAGCACGTTAAGCCTTCGGAGTCACTAATTACACCTAAGCGGGCCTCAGCGCCGAAGACTCTCTTTTATAAGGAGGCAGGCCTCGTGGAGGTCTATAGGTCCATAAGTTGACATTGAAGACTAGTTCGAAAGCTTACCTAATCTTTTGATAACCAGCGCGAATACAAGCAGAGGAACACTTCACAGAGCATACAACGAAATAGTCTTACAACACAAAAAGCGATATAAAAGGGAATGTACAACAAAACAAACTCTGAATTTTCTGAATTCTCTGCGTGTGTAAAGTCTGCGCATCCGCATTGGGCCAGCGTGGTGGATGATTGGCCTAACCCTTCTCATTCTGGGAGGAGAGTCGAGCTCAGCAGTGAGCCGAATATGGATTGATAATGTTGATGATGATAATGATTTACATCAATCTTTTATCTACCGATATAAAAGGGAACAAACAATGAACTTTGTAAATAAAATTGATGGGTTCTCTATTGAGTTATTGAGATATTATTAGACGAAAACAAAAGAAAATGGCCATTAAATAGCATACAATTATATTCTATTTAAAGTACTGTCATAATTTTTTATCCCTTTTTGTAAAAAGGTTTACTTTACCACCTTGTTAGCCTTCAATGGTCGATTGGACGATACCTACCGCAGACGGCGACGATCAACCGTGTCGATGTTTCAAGCCTTCAATTATAAAATTGATCGAAAAAATCATTCCTTGATACTTTCGATATTATATGCTTATCACACAAATAAAGGCGAAAGCTTGTGTGCGTTTATTTTTTTTTTTAATTCAGAACATTCCACTGGAGATATAGGTATAGATATTCATCTGATATTACTACATCAGCCGTGATAGTCTAGTAGTTATGACCTCTGCCTCCGATTTCGATTGGTGTGGGCTCGAATCCGGTCTGGGACATGCACCTTTAGCTTTTCAGTTGTGTGCATTTTAAGAAATTAAATATCACGTGTCTCAAAAGGTGAATAAAAATCATCGTGAGGAAACCTGCATACCAGAGAATTTTCTGAATTCTCTGCGTGTATGAAGTCTGCGAATACGCATTGGGCCAGCGTGGTGGATGATTGGCCTAACCCTTCTCATTCTGAGAGGAGACTCGAGCTCAGCAGTAAGCCAAATATGGATTGATAATGATGATGATGATGATTATGATTACTACGTCAATCTTTTATCTTCCGATATAAAAGGGAGTGTGAGGTGATTCACTTATACAAATTATACACCCTTTCGAATAAATTAAAGGAATTACTCATTCTCTATTTTGGTTTTGATGCCATATCTAAGGATCTGTTTACACTACAAGTGCTAATGTTGAGAAAGCTATACTAATATTAGGGATAGATTTTTGAAAAATTAAATGTATTTTTCCGGGATAAAAAGTAGCCTATATGTTAATCCAGGCTATAATATATCTCAATACCAAATTTCAGCTAATTCGGTTCAGTAGTCGAGGCGTGAAAGATTAACAAACATTCATATCAACAAAATCATCAGTTTTCGAAAATCTCAAGAGACCATGGATTTTTCGGGATAAAAATGTGTTAATCCAGAGAAAAATCTATTCTCATTCCAAATTTCAGCTAAATCTCTTCAGTAGTAGCGGCGTTAAAGAGTAACAAACGTACATCCAAACATCCATACAAACTTTCGCGTTTATAATATTAGTAGGATGTTAGACTGAGTAGGCACTTAACAACCGATAACCGATTAACCGATGTCAACATAATTACTCTTACTTATTTGCATTATAGATTTACTTTTTCATTTGTAACAATGTTCAACAAACCGAAATATTAATAAAAAAAAGTAATACTAAACTAATACTAAACTCGAACATACGGATACGCAGCTTTCTCGCAAAAAGCTTCTCTTGGTATGGGTAATATTTCAATGATTTTAGTTAATAGCATTGGATATTATATCTTTCTGTTGTTAGTGAGCTTTACTATAGCCGTGCCTAGGTCAATAGTTCAAGCGCAGTATATATAATTCATTAGCTTTTTAACAGTTTATATGGACACATTCTATATCTTTTGAACGAGATTGTAAAACAGTAAATGATGTCAGTGGATCTGAGTCATATATTTTATAAGAATAATAAATATATTGTCAAATTTTAACAATAAAATCTTATCTACGAACCCATATAGCGTGGTTGGTTCTGTTTATTAATGTACACGTAGGCAGGCCGGGCCTATAACATCAACTGGCTTCACATAATATGATCATTTTCTAATAATATCCATTAATTCTATTATTAGATCAATAGTACGCAATGAAGTATTTTGAGATATAAAATAGCAATTTACGTTCATTTAAAGGCAGGCCCGCTGAATATTTTTGGGTTTTATTATTATGTATTTGAATAGCTTTATTGTCATCTATATATCTTTGGGAACTAAACAGGTGAATAAGGAAGAGCTATGAAAACTGATACTCTCAATGATAATTTTATACTATAGATAGGTTACGTCCCTACAAAATCACCGCAAAAAGTGATCCGATTTAGTTACATTTGACGGCCTCCGTGGTGCAGTGGTATGCGCAGTGGACTTACAAGACGGAGGTCCTGGGTTCGATCCCCGGCTGGGCTGATTGAGGTTTTCTTAATTTGTCCAGGTCTGGCTGGTGGGAGGCTTCGGCCGTGACTAGTTACCACCCTACCGACAAAGACGTATTGCCAAGCGATTTAGCGTTCCGGTACGATGTCGTGTAGAAACCGAAAGGAGTGTGGATTTTCATCCTCCTCCTAACAAGTTAGCCCGCTTCCATCTTAGACTGCATCATCACTTACCATCAGGTGAGATTGTAGTCGTCAAGGGCTAACTTGTACAGAATAATAATAAAAAAAAAAACACCACTGAGCGCACACATGCACAATTTTGTCTTTAATTCCATTATTTGTTTATGTATTTACACTTCCTAAATACACAACTCGACATTGTAGACGATATTAGGTATTATTTGTTTAAATAACGTTCGTTGTTTAATAAGCGACTAAATGAAATTAAGTAAATTTTCCACATTTTGTCCGCCTCAGTTTTGATGCGCTAATGCCTATCTCAAGTATAAAATATCACTCGATAGGTACTCTACAGTTATATTAAGACTTTCCGATAGATCAACTCTACTTTTTTTTTAAACTAAGGTTTTTGTGATTATTAGGTGCCGTTAAATAAATTCTTTAAATCGATGGTTTCTAATTTCGCTTTATAATCTGGTATGACATGCTTTTTATGAAATTGATCCTCTGGCATTTTGTTATCTTGAGCTGAGTTACTCACTAACTTACTCACTTTCATAGAATAAAATCCACCAAAATATACCGAATACGCATGAACGAAGTATAGGTACGTACCTACATAGGTATGTTTTGTGCGGAACCCTCAGTGTGCGATTCGAGTCCCACTTGACTTTTTTTAACCATAATAGTGAGTATACAAATCGATCCGTCCAGTTGATATGATAAATGACTACGCAGGATTAACTATTTCCGCAATAGACTATTTTATGCAAAAAATGTACCTACCTTATCTATTAATACGCAACTTTGATAATTCAAATTGAACATCGTGATTTACCAAACGCTTAAAATAATAGCAGATGAACAAAAAAATATATAATTGTAATTAAAAAAGCATTATGTAGGTAGGTTTTGTATACAATAACTACTTAAGTTGCTATGTAAACAAATAGGTATGGTCCGGGATACGTAGAACATTTTTTTACAATTGATTACTATCAAGTTAATTTTTCGTGAGTAGCTTCATCTAAATTAACAACCTCGTTATTGATACAAGTTGGGAGGAGGGTAGTTTATCAAGAGTAGTTGCAAACCAGATGTTTTTTTTTTACTGTTTAATCAATAGTTATACAACTTAACAGCCACAATTTGATTTTTGTTCAAATTATAGACAATTGTTTTCTAATCTTTTATTATTGTAAAGATAAAGGGGAATGCCCACCAGGTAGGTATATCCCCGTATAAAAGTATATGGAGATATAGTATGATGTATAATATGTTTCTAGAAGAAATGTACCTATATTTTTTTCCACTAGCCATTTGACTCCTAAATGGACGACCGGTCGCCCATCGTATCCGTTACGTGAGCTAATAATACTAAGAGCAATAGGCGAGCACAGTATCATGCTCCGCGCGATAGAGGAATATAAAGATTTTTTAAATGGCTTACAACAATGGTAGATTAAAACCGCATTCCCTGACTGTCGGCTTCTTCAACGCAGACGGGCTCACCGATAAAATACTCGCGGGCAGCGAATGGATAGTTGTGTTAAAATATCCGCCGGTGTAACAGTGAATTAACATTTGAAGCTATATTATTTTTTTCTGTTACCAACAAGCTTAACAAACAAGAAAATGAACAAACTCACAAGTCTTTAAAAATATCGTTATACTCAGGCTGTATGGTGCCCGTTCTAGACAAATTAAAGATGACTTAAAAATGTCGTAAAACGTTGTAGCAAACTTTTTTTTATAAAGAATTTTTTAGACATAAGTAAACTGTCGGGCGGTTAAGGTAGGGCTGGGCTGGGGTTGGGCATTCCCCAAACATAAATATTTATATCTATCTTCAATATCTAGGGTGAATAAACGGTTGGATTGATTGGTAATAACAAAAAGATATAGATCGTAAACAATACTCATTAGTTATTTCTCAAGAATTTGGGCAAAAAATTGTTGATTTGTATTGTTATCTTATAAATCGCAATTGATCCTTAAACCCTATATCATAGATCATCGTCAGTACAAATATTATAAATGCGGATGTAAATAGGTTAAAACTTAAGGGTACACAAAAACAAGAGAACGTTATCATCAGATCTTAAGTTTAAAAAAACCACAAACAGGCATTTTTTGTGTTCACGGCAAAAAGTTGAAAATTCGCCAAATATGTCGATAGGTCAAGATGGGGCACTTAATATTAAATTAACAGACGCCTGTGACTTCGCTTATGTACCTATCAATCGAAGCTGTAGGTAAATACAATGGTGTATCACATCTGTACTATAAAGGCGAAAGTTCGTGTGTAAGTGTGTATGTTTGTTCCTTCTTTACGTTGCGGCTACTGAAGCGATTTCGCTGAAATTTGGAATGGAAATAGATTTTACTGTGGATTAAGATATAGGCTACTTTTCATCCCGAAAAATCCATGATTCCCGCGGGATTTGTGAAAAACTGCATTCCACACAGTCGAAGTCGCAGGCGTCCGCTAGTGTATGTTTCTGTGATCTATGACTTCATTTATTGCAATGAACCTAGTTACTAAAGTAACGTTTTTCATGTTCTATGGGAATAACTAAAACCAAAATCTCTAACTTAACTCTTTTGTAAGGATCTTTCAGAAAACTTTGCCATAATACTTTCTACAATAACAAACAACACCCTACAAATAAGAAAAAGAATAATAATAATCTTTTTTAAATAAAAATGGTACCAACTTCAAATACGTTTATAGTTATTTTGATTTAAACACAAAAGTACTAAACCCATTTTCGTAAAATGGAAATGGGACTTAGAAGTTTACTCTTTAAACTTTAAACAAAAAAAGAATTTTCGAAATTGGTTGACAAATGACGAAGTTATAGGTAACAAACATTAAAAAAAAACGCGTCGAATTGAGAACCTCCTCCTTTTTTGAAGTCGGTTAAAACCAGTTATGTCTGCACCTCCTAACCTGACCTGATACATAAACATAACATAGTAGGTACAGGAGTAAATAACAAAATAGGCATAGAATATTTCGCCAGAACAGTGATACAAAAATCCATAAATCTCTTGTACAAAACAAAAAATAATTAATTTATGCACGTAAAGTAACCACGAGAGCTGTGATAGCCCAGTGAGAGCTGTGATAGCCCAGTGGATATGACCTCTGCCTCCGATTCCGGAGGGTGTGGGTTCGAATCCGGTCCAGGGCATGCATCTCCAACTTTTCATTTGTGTGCATTTTAAGAAATTAAATATCACGTGTCTCAATCGGTGAAGGAAAACATCGTGAGGAAACCTGCATACCAGAGAATTATCTTAATTCTCTGCGTGTGTGAAGTCTGCCAATCCGCATTGGGCCAGCGTGGTGGACTAGTTTGAGACGCTAAGTTGGACTATTTGTAAAGACTACCACCAGTTCGGAAGGTAAGTCCCATTCTAGTTCTTAGATACTATTCTACGAAGGCGCGGTTTAGTAAAGTTTCTGAACCGATACTAAAATGCATCCTTCTTTTGACTCACGTAAGAAGTGTAGACAATCTCGCTCCATTGAAATATAAACTCGAGGTGATTTTTTCGCAATAATTAATTAGCTTTTTATTAGCTTATTACGATTAAGATCTCAAATATATGTTGAGTGACAGATTTATTACACTAGCTAGTGTTTTGCTGGTCTCTTCCTGATTGAGATATTGAAAGTTTTTGTATTATACAATCATAAAGGATGTTAATCTGCTAAGAAGTTTTTATTCGCCAAAATATTCCATTAAACAATTTTAGTACAAACTTTATTTGGAAGTTTTACGATGTTTGTTCACGTGAAACATAATTTTGCGTGTTTTAATTGGCTATAAATAGATTTTATAGTGTTTCGATGAAAAACAATTAAACTTACGCAGACAAACAAGGGCGGAGGCAGTTAACAAAGGCTGGTTTTATTATCCTGTTTTTATTAAGTGTTATTTTTGATTTGTTTCAAATACGAAAAGGAAAACATTACAACAGTTCAATATTACTGCCTAAAGACAAACAGTTGAAGATCAAGATTAAATCTTTCACAATAGCTTCCTATCTTTGATTTACTAAAAAATTTAAAAATCGCGATTTTAAAACCCATATCCTCGTTGGCAATGGAGCGAGCTATGCTTGTAGTTCCTCTGCGTGATCGAATCAGAAATGAGGAGATTCGCAGATGAACCAAATGTCACCAACCAATGTCACGAAGCTAAAGTGACAATGGGCAGGCCACATAGTTCGAAGAGCCGATGGACGTTGGGGTCTAGCGACCCCGCAACGAAAAGCGCAGTGTTGGTCGACTCCCCTCTAGGTGGACTGAAGACATTAAGCGGGTTGCAGGTAGACGCTGGATGCTGGCGGCTCGAGACCGTGTTGTTTGGAAGTCCGTGCAAGAGGCCTATGTCCAGCTGTGGACGTCTATTGGCTGATAATGATGATGATGACCCTCTATATTTATTGTATTTTAGTTTCTATGTATCCAAAGTCCCAAACTTTAAGTAAATAGCTTCAGTTTCAGGGAAATCATTGATATTTATTTTACCATTGATAGGAATATCGCACTCCTCGCTGCAATTATTTGACCTCCAGTCTGAGCTAGTAAACGGGCTGGCATGTACAATGTCATCATCATGAGGCCCATAGTTAGCGACCAAGTCGCGGAACCATAGGTTCACATCACTGGCAACACGCACTGTTCGAAGACTTTCGTCTTCAGGCACTGAGGAATGGCGGTATATCCAGGTATGAAATATTTCAGGCCGGTGTCGGGCAGCAGCGACAAGGCGTAAATAATCTAGCTCTGCGCTGACCAACCCGCATGCCCAGCGTGGTCAGTACTGGGCAAAACTTTGTATGGACGGCGATGTACAGTGTACACTATGTTTAGTATATTGGTTTATTTTTGCACCTCTTTTTACCTTCGCACTAGTGTGAACGCATCTCAATGAATCACTGAAGTTCAAAGATTGCGGCATTGATATTATCTTTGAAGTGCCGCTCAAACAACAATACAAGATGATAATTTTAAATCTTAAGCATTATTTTATTACTTGCTAATCGTTTAATAATGAAGACATGTTGTAATGATTAGGTATGCATCTATTTTTTGTCTTATGATCCGTAGAATAGCCATAAATAGTTTATTAAACGGATACTGTACACATTTTTCTAAATGTAAGTACCACATTTTTCAAACTCTTTATTTCTTACAATTAATGAAGCAGACGATCCAATTCACTGACATAGCTCAACGAGTCGCTACAGTAGCAATGGGCAAGCTTTAAAGTTCGAAAAGCCGATGAACGTTGGGGTCCCAAGGTGTTGGAATGGTGACCCCGCACCGGAAAGCACGGTGTTGGTCGAATCGCAAAGCGCAGGGAGCCGCTGGAAGCTGGCGGCTCGAGACCGTTGTGCTTGGAAGTCCATGCAAGAGGCCTATGTCCAGCAGTGGACGTCCATCGGCTGATAATGATGGTGATGAAGCTTAAAATTAACGAAGGTCTTGCACTAGCAATATACCGGTATGTATTGACCACGGTCGTGGATTGCCCAAAAATATTAGTTTTTGAATTTCACTCCATTCAGAATTGAAGTGAAGTTTTTTTAATGTAATTTGATCGGACGTACATGATTAGGGTAGTTGACTCATATCAAATTTAATATACAAAAAATATTGATTTCGTGTAGTACATGGAATAAGGATCCGAAATATATCGATATTAATTAATAAAAGTTAAGGATTTCGTATAAAACTTAATTTAAAAATCATTTTTTTTAAATTTTCCAAACGTCAACGCTGTCGTCCATTTTGTGACGTCACACTGTTACTTGATGTACTAAAAGTCAAACTAATCAAAAGTTTTGTAAAGGATTTGTTAACATGACGTCATAAAACAAATGACTATCAAGGCCAACTGCGTTTTGGATCGTATTGTCAAATAAAAATTTAAAAGTTAAAATTTTCATGTAATATCGTCTCAAACAAATTTGATTTTTTTTCAATCTCGTAGAAAGATAATGATCAATTGAAGACCATTTAAAAAAGTTTTAACTAGCCTTTCATTACTAGCCCAGCAGTTTCAATAGCATAGTTCCCGTTCCAGTGCGATAACGTGGTTAAAGAATTTTTAAAATCGGTTCCGTAGATCCACAGATTACCACAACCTTTACCTCTTTATAATATTAGTATAGACAAATTATTAAAACTTCAGTAAAGTAAATGATTGCACAGTTGTTCACTGTCCAGTAGTTGTATCAGACAAATGATTTATTAGTGTAGGGATTTTCATACGGGTGGCGGTTAATTAAAACTCACACTCAGTTTAATTAAACGATTACTACTCATTAATTATTGAACTGTCGTCAATATTTTACGCCGATAAATTCAGACCCACACCAAATGAGAAGACCACCATCGCGACGTAAAAAGCTTCACGCTTACTTATGAGTAGGCCTCCATGACGTAGTTGTATAGGCAGTGCATTTACAAGACGGAGATCCTTGGTTCGATCCCCGGCTGGGTCGGTTGAGGTTTTCTTAATAAATCATGAATAAACTTGTAGTTATTTTTTTTTATTCTTTATAAGCTCACCTGATGGTAAGTGATGATGAAATCTAAGATGGAAGCGGTCTAACTTGTTAGGAGGATTATGAAAATCCACACCCTTTTCGGTTTCTACACGACATCGTACAGGAACGCTAAATCGCTTGGCGGTACGTATTTGTCTGTAGGGTGGTAACTAGCCACAGCCGAAGCCTCCCACCAGCCAAACCTGGACCAATTAAGAAATCCTCAATCGGCCCAGCCGGTGATCGAACCCAGGACCTCCGTCTTGTAACCTCTTCCATGTAAGTCTGCTCAGGTGAGATCGCCGTCAAGGGCGAACTTGTCATAGAATAAAAAAAAGTAAGCGTTATTTATGTGTGTGACTAGACATGGCCAAAGCCAAACCATGGTGCCTAGTGTGAGTTTTCAATGTTTCATACTGTTACTATCGCGTTAACGTAAACGCGAATTTATATGTAATTGAAACAGTAGTGCATTAGTGCCACTAGATGGCGCTGTTTCGATTCTTTAGAAATTCAAGCATACGTTAACGCGATCGTCACAGTATCAAACTGCCACTAGGCCCTCAGACCAGACCCGACCAGACCAGACCTAAGCCAATTTAGAAAATATTAAATCCCGTTTTTTAACCTTAGCTGATCTGTGCTGGAAATTGAACCCAGGACCTCATCACTACCAGTACGGCACCACCAACTGCGCCAGAATGTTCGTCAGATATATTTCGGATCAGACATATAAGTCGGTACCAAATTTTCGGAATAAGTTGTGAGCATCGCTACGATATAATTACAGCCAATAAAGGTCCTTTGAGGAAACCGCATGTTTTACCTTTTTTATACCTACTTGACGATATGCCAAAACGGTTGATACGAGTAGGTATAGGTAGGTTGCGTCAAGTTTTTGCTTACCAAGCCCTTGGTGTCAAGGTTTGCTAAAAATTATCGTCTGTTATTTTCACGGAGATTCTCTTTATTTAGAATTTTCCAAAAATCTTTTATAATTATTATAGTTAAAAGCGGTTTTCGACAACGCCATTGTACGAATTTTAGCTGCGGACGCCCGCTACTTCGTACATGAAAATCAGTTTTTATATACATATACATGTTATAAACGTATATTTGAATATTGAATATTGATCCAATGAAAATTTCAGTAAAATTGGTTCAGCCGTTCCAGAGATCAGCCCAGACAAACAAACTGAAAGACAGACGAAAATTTTAAAAACTATAGGAGCCTACGGCACTTACACAATCAGAAAAAAAATCTCTTCGAGCTAGATCAAATAAAAACTTAAAATAAAACTCATTTTATATCGATGGAGCATCCGTTGTAGAATGTATCCTTAGCACTTCCGATAGGACCTTCTGACGCCGTTCGTTTTAACCTTCCTCTTTTCCTAGAAGATATTCATTGATACTTGTTTACACGATGTTTCTAAAAGATTAAAGTATAAGTAACCGCTTCACTGATGGCTATCGTTGAAAATTAACCTTTAATTGCTTCGTAGTTTGGACCACCCTGACCTTTCACACAAATACTGCCAAGTAAGAAATTCTGAGACTAAGGGTTACTGCTAACGTAGCTACGAGGTATACTAATCGTTTCGACTACCTGCGACTAACAGTTTGTGGCGTTACACATACTATTTAAATAGGTATATGTATTTAATAAATATAACTTGTTACTGTTATAAGGAGTAGAATGTAGGTTACATAATATTAAACTCGATAGATGGCAAATTTCATATTTTAAAAAAATATTTTGACACAAAAAATCTTATTTCGACAACGATTTGATAGAGGATTGAACTTTAAATACAATATTTCCATGATAATCCAGGACCATATCTATTTTTATTTCTCATTTGTTTATTAACTTTATTTTTAAATTGTATCAATGCTGATGTACAAAGTGCTGATGTAAAAAAATACTATTATAAATTTATATAAAAATGTGCTCTTTTTTCAATAATTACATTATAATTTATTATAGTAATTTATGTTATTTAGAACAAATCCGTACAACAGGAACTTGATTTTTGTTGCAGCGGCGTCCAAATAACGTTGCGAGAGTTTCTATTTAGGAAAGTCGAGTTGCATCAATTAAAATTGCTACGTTTGTGCTAAGCCTTAATTATCATCGTATGCATCAACAATGGACACGGAAGTAAATTATAAACTTATTAATGAGGAACTTGATGTACTGTAGGTATTTTTGAATGCGTTTAATTAAATAAAAAAAAAGTCATGAGATACGAGACAGACGAGAGACGCAATTAACGCTGTTTGTATATTAACTAACCAATTTGAAAAAAGAAGATTTATTACTGTTAAACTTAGTAATGGCATATTGTCACGTTCTAGCGCATCTTTTTGTTTCCTGTGTGCCTAGTGAGAGTTTTCAACATTTTCCTACTGTTACTATCGCGTTGACGTAAACGCAAATTTATATGGAATTAAAAACAGTTGTGCAGTAGTGCCACTAGATGGCACTGTTTCAATTCCTTAGAAATTCGCGTTTACGTTACGTGACAGTAACAGTATCAAACTGCCACTAGGCCCTCTGTTGGCGATTCCTGTTGTTTTTGCTTATATTCCCTACATACCTACTCGTATTTAAATTATATTGCAACATCACATTTGATGATTTTATGTATAAGCTGTATTATTTTCGTTCGAATGGCCATGGATCATATATTATACTTACGATGGAGGAACATCATATATCGGAAAATTATTGCTTCGGGAGTGATCTCGATGTACAATCGTGAGGAATAGATAGAGATAAAGATTTAGTTGAAATATGACATCATGTGCTTATTCTTTTTTTTATTTTTTACGAGTTAACCCTTGAGTGCAATCTCACCTGATGGTAAGTGATGATGCAATCTAAGATGAAAGCGGGCTAACTTGTTGGGAGGAGAATGAAAAATCCACAACCCTTTCGGTTTCTACATCATCGTATCGGAACGCTAATTCGCTTGGCGGTAAGTACGTATTTGTCGGAAGGGTGGTAACTAGCCACAGCCGAAGTCTCCAACCAGCTAATTCTTCTAACAATATTTTGTATTATATAATAAAAATCGTTATATATATACAATTAACTTAAAATTATTTTAGAAAAAACATAAATGAATCCTCAAATAACGACGCCGGTCTCGAGATATCCAATAAATTCACTCACACAGGAATCTGCAGTATTTTCATCTCAAGGAGGCTAAAGCAATGTCTTTATACTCGCAAGAAGAATGGGGAATGTTGATTGACACAGAAATAAATTTGCCAACGTGCTGAAATGGCACTTGCAGTGTCATTTTGTAAACAACTTTATTCACTACTAGTGGACGCCCGCGACTTCGTCTGCGTGGAATTCAGTTTTTCACAATTCCCGCGGGAACCATGAATTTTTCCGGGATGTGTAAAATTATGTGTTTTTCCAGATTAATGTCTATTTGCTTTCCAAATTTCAGCCAAATCGCTTAAGTAATCGCAAAGGAGGAACAAACATTCACACTTACATACACAATTACTTTCGCCTTAAAACGACGCACATAAATAACGAGACTTTCTATCGGTGAAAGATATAGGTTTCACTTCCGATAGATTATATTGAACCGAAAAATAAATTGTAATCAGTATTTTCAGTTCACAATATGACGGCAGATTATAATATCACGAGTAAGATTATAAGCTAACGTATTTTACAATTTAACGGTAACATATATATATTCTTGCCGTTTTTGGTTGTTAGGTATTATCGACCTTTATTGATTTTATTGCAATAAATAGTGAATCGCCAGACAAGCTGTCGGGCAATTAGATTCCAGTTTCGAGCACCTGTGTCTCGACCATAACTCAACGAAATTCAATCAAGATTTATAATGTGGATCCTATTTAATAATTTATACGTAGTCAAAATAATGTAATCGTTAATTACCTACCATTTTAATAAAACCAATAAATAAATAAATCAATTTGTTTTATTTTTGTGATATTGACCTTTCAATAGGCGAAACGAGAATGATTCTAGAAACTGTTTAGCCAGTTTTAGAATTGCTAAAATGTTTTACAAGGGCTACATCTTGTCATTATTACAATTTTTATGTATCTCGTGCCTACTATTACTATATTTCTTATTATTGTATATTAATCATCATTAGCTACCTATATTTGGCACGAGTCTCCACTCAGAATAAGAGGGTTTTAGGCCAATATCCACCGCGCGGGCCCAATGCGAAACGGCACACATATAAAGAATTGAGAAAATTCTTAGGCATGCAGGTTTCCCCACGATGTTTTCCTTAACTGTTTGAGACACGTGATATTTAATTTCTTAAAATGCACTTAACTGAAAAGTTGGAGGTGCCCCGGACCAAATTCAAACCCACACCCTCCGAATCGAAAGCAGAGAACATAACCACTGGTCTATACTACTCTCTTAGACAGTTCTTATATTCGTAGCATTGTCTCCCTTCCTTTGACCTTTCCAGTGGCGTGTAAAGGTTTTTAACTAGGGTATGCACTATAAGTAAAAATTGGAAAATTCCTTGTACAACATCTATTCTTTGGTCCAACATTGGTGATTCCTTAGGGTAGGCAGTGCTTTTTTTCATCTATGAAGTTCACAACACTGATCCCTTCAACTATTATATCAATTATTATCAGAAATACTCTACTTTCTCTGTTTCTGTCTCTATTCAGATCTTTACTGTCAACACCTGCAGGCTTATTCACTATTTTTGACGTATGCTAATGAATTTGAGATTCTATATAAAAATGCCTGTTACAGTATGTAGATGACATGTTGTCAATTGATTTGATGTTTATTTCAATAGGTTGATAATAAAGACCGAAATAGACCGAAAAAGACCGAAAATGTAAAATTATGGATTGCTGTATTACCAACGCAAATATAATCCAGATATCCTTAAATATATTATTAAGGAAGTAAGGTGTAAAAACCATTACAAGAAGTTTAAGCCCAATTTTGTAAATCCACTTTATTTACACACTCAAACGTTTTAGAACCCTTTGGACATAATTTATTACACGAAAAAATTAAACACCGTTACGTTGTAAATATTTTGTTGCGTGTTGCTCAGAAATTCAACACCATTCCATTCATAACAATGATGCCACAAGAACACCTTTGCCTGTATAGCAGCTATAAATACAGAAGCCGTCAGAACCTGGTAGTAATACATTCACAAATTAAAAAGTAATATTTACAACCCGTATATTTAACCAGGATAACTTAAATTTGGGATTTAATTCGAAATTGGTGTATGATTATAACAGTTCCTAAGTGAAGAGCAAATACAAACAATCAGGTACTAACTTCATCATCATTATCAACCGATGGACGTCCACAGCTGGACATAGGCATCTTGCATGGACTTCCAAACAAAACGGTCTCGAGCCGCCAGCATCCATTGGCTCCCTGCAACCCGCTTGATGTCTTCGGTTCACCTATTGGGGGGTCAACCAACACTACGCTTTCCGGTGCGGGGTCACCATTCCAGCACCTTGGGACCCCAACGTCCATGGGCCCTTCGAACTATGTGCCCCGCCCATTGCCGCTTCAGCTTCGCGACTCGCTGAGCTATGTCGGTGACTTTAGTTCGTCTGCGGATCTTCTTATTTCTGATTCGGTCACGCAGAGAAACTCCAAGTGAGTGATTTTGAGATTTCTAATAAGGTACATAGTTAGCCAATACCTACCTAATATTTATATTCAAAATCGTTTATAACTTTTGGTTCATTAGATTAATCGATATAAAATAGGTAATATAATATATAGACCCCGGGTCAAGAATGTAACCTCTAGCAGATCTCTTAAACATAATGAGCTATTATGATTCATACTATTTTACTTAGCATTAGAAAAGAATTATACCATCAAAATGGAATGCCAAATTTACATAATGTACATCTTGAGATAAGACAAACGTTTGGAAACAGGCTCTAAGGACCTATCCACAGAGGTAGAGTATAGACAAGTGAAGAGAAGTGCAGTTCATAAATGCAAAAAATACAATCGACTTCAAAAACATAAAACGTATACCGACTAAACTAAAAAGCAAAAAAATATCATGTCTTAATATGATGTACTGATAATATGATGTACCTACTGATCTGCAGGTATATATTCTACCTGCTGATCAGTTTGCTAAACCGACTAGTGTTAATATAAGCAATGCAGATTTAGGTTTTTCAGCCAGTGTTCTTTAATAAGTGGTTCTGTCAGATACGGCTTAAATTTACTCGAATCGGTTTAGCACCATCATTAGACCCTTGCAAACAAAAAAAAAATATTCAAATCGGTCCAGTAGTCTTTGAGTAATCGAGTAACATACATACAAAATAAACATAGACTTGAATTGAGAACCTCCTCCTTTTTTTAAAGTCGGTTAAAAATCATGACTACACTGATAGCAGGGATGCTAAATTTGTAGCTACTTGGGCGTCATGGGGACCGATTACGCCAATTAACGATTGCCGTACTAGGTGCACCTGAATGATCTTTTATAATCTAGCTGCATGTGTGAAGAGAGCCTAACTGTGCTTCTACATTCAAGAATGTCAGCATACAGTCGTAAATTGCAGCAAAAAACTGTCAGGCAAGTGTACGATAAAGTGTGTTAATGAAATAGTTTGACATTAACGTTACATTTAATTGCTTTATTAATACAAAGTTTTATTGACATTATTCACAAAATTCGAAATAATGCTTATGAATAAAAAATAAAAATTTTATATAAGTACTTAAATATCGGCCACTAGTGTAGGTTAAAATATATATTTAAATAAGATTTGACAATCATCTTCATTATCAGCAGATCTAGGTCATCATCATCTCCTTACCCTTATCCCACTTAAGTGGGGTCGGAAAAATAAGTCAATCTTTTCCATTCGTCTCTATTACTCGTCAACTCATCATCCACTCCTTTTACACACATGTCCTCTTTCACACAATCCAACCATCTCTTCTTTGGCTTTCCTCTCCTCTTATGTCCTTCCACTTGCACATTCATAATTTTTCTAGTAATATGACTTTCCTCCCTGCGCATCTAAGCAGATCTAGGTACTGGTGGATATAGCTTACTAGGGGACGCCCGCAACTTCGTTCGCGTAAAATCTGTTTTTTGTTTAGTCCGTGGATTATACCAGGAAAAGAGTAATATAAGTTCTGTTCGAAGGTGCATTTTATGTTTATACCAAATTTCTTTCAAATCGGTTCAGTGGTTTAGCTTTGAAAAGGTAACAGACAGACTTACTCTCGCATTTATAATATTAGTATAGATAGGATATATTGTAATGAATTCCGAACAGTCTAAGCAATTTTAGTTTTGAGATATAATCTCGTGAAAAGCCTTAAACGCCTACGTAAAAGCTTTAGCTTAGAACTTTCACACAATATTTTAAATTTCTCCATTAATTCCCTTTTTCATTCATTCTTCTTTAATAACTTTTAAGCTTTATTACTTTCGGATTGACGATGTAGGAATATCAGTCAGTTATTATTTTCAGATATTCAAAATAAATCTATACTAATATTATAAAGCTGGAGTTTGTTTGTTTGATTGAACGCGCGATTGAATCTCAGGAACTACTGGTCCGATTTGAAAAATTCTTTCAGTGTTAGATAGCTCATTTATCAAGGAAGGCTATAGGCTATATATTATCCCTGTATTCCTACGGGATCGAGAACCACGCGGGTGAAACCGCGCGGCGTCAGCTAGTTTATTCATATTTATACAATTCCTTTTAATTAGCACAATAATCGCTGCTTTTCTCACCATAGTCATGACATGGCAGATTGTTGCGATATAACTACTCGTTCGTTGACGGGGCAATTAATATCACACAACACAAACCTACGGATGACTAACAACTTGGTGTGATTAACCCTATTAGCAGAAGAGACATTAATTTTACGATCACGGAAAAAAACATTTAAAACATAGAGATTTCTGTCCAAAAATGACATCACACGTTGGTTATTGATGGCATAGAGACTATAGATCAAGGGGTGTGTGAATGTTGAGTCACTAATTATGTAAAATCATTCATCATTGGCGTTATCAGCCTATGTTAACGGAGATGGGATATGGAACTACGACCCCGTATGCTTCTCCATTCCGACGTGGTAGTTGGTGATAATGATAAAAAAATCTTAAAAGAAATTACACTGAGAATTTAAAAAGGGAATGGAAAATTCAGTATTTCTTAACTTGAATTCAGGACCTCATGACACTGAAGCTACTTAAGCTATCCACTGGACTAAAGAGGCATTAGGTATCATCTAATCTATTGTTAAATCAATACAAGATATCAAACAAAACTAAATCAAATTCATCAGTAACAGCCGATGGACGCTCACTGCCGGATATAGGCTTCTTGCATGGTTCTTCCAAACACAACTCCCTGCAAACCGCTTGGTGTCCTCGGTCTACTTATTAGGGGGTCGACTAACACTGTGCTTTCCAGTGCGGGGTCGCCATTCCAGCTCTTGGGACCCCAACGTCTATCGGCTCTTCGAAGTATGTGTCCTACCCATTGCACTTCAGCTTCGTGCGTCGCGAGCTGTGTCAGTGACTTTGGTTCTTCTGCGGATCTCTTCATTTCTGATTCGATGGATGATGTAACTAATAGTAATATTTAATCAGTGTGTATTCACCTTTACCTATATATGGAGATAAAATACAGCGACGCCGTGGAGTCTGTTCCGAATAAATACAATTATTTCAACTTGAATATTAATGAACATTATGTAAATACGTACCTACGTGTTATGGCGAAGAATTTACTAAGCTTTTTATGTAAGTATTGGATCAATATGTGAAGCGCAAATACGTTTTATGTAATATTTTTCATAGAATCAACTCTTATAAAAATATGCTATAAAGTACGACATACATTTTCCTTGTTAGGCTGGAAGCAGCTGGAAGTATATATATATTTATTCTTTACAAGTCAGCCCTTGACTACAATCTCACCTGATGGTAAGTGATGATGCAATCTAAGATGGAAGCGGACTAACTTGTTAGGAGGAGGATGAAAATCCACACCTCTTTCGGTTTCTACACGGCATCGTACCGGAACGCTAAATCGCTTGGCGGTACGTCTTTGCCGGTAGGGTGGTAACTAGCCACGGCGGAAGCCTCCCACAAGCCGTATATTTAAACTGCTGTGACTGTGAGGTACCTAATTTAAATATTGACTAAAAGAATGTAATTTTAGAATAGGTCATTGTAATTAACTAATAGAGCTGTGATATGACCTTTGCCTCCGATTCCGGAGGATGTAGGTTCGAATCCGGTCCGTGACATGCACCTCCAACTTTTCAGTTGTGTGCATTTTAAGAAATTGAATATCACGTGTCTCAAACGGTGAAGGAAAAACATCGTGAGGAAACCTGCATCCCTGAGAATTTTCTCAATTCTCTGGGTGTGTGAAGTCTGTCAATCGGCATTGGGCCAGCGTGGTGAACTATTTGGCCTAAACCCTCTCATTCTGAGATGAGACTCGAGCTCAGCAGTGAGCCGAATATGGGTTGATGATGATGATGATGATGAATTAAGTAATGAAATCGATGAGGAGTTACCTCATCTATGCTTAGGCTCCATCATCAGATCAACCCCCGGCCTTCTTTAAATTGTAGTGCTTTAAAATACTTATTTATTGAAAACATTAACAAACTTACTAGTTGTCCCTGTAATATTCGAACGTTCCCCTCGATTTCTCCAGGATTCCATCATCAGATCCTAACATGATTACAATGGGACCAAACGGAAAGCATACCATAACAAACGAAAAAAAAAATTGAATCGGATCAGGTGTCTTCGAGTAATCGGTGAAGTAAAAAAAAAGATTCCGACGAATTGATAACCTCTTTCTTTTTTTAAAGTCGGTTAATAAAAAGGTAAAGTTTGCGCAATTGGTGTTATTGTTTGAAAATTCTTTTACAACTACAAAACCACGAAACCTGAACTGAAATTTTATTTTGAAAATTTTTTTTTGAACATTTTTGAAAATTCTTTTTTAACTAGAAAACTACTTTATTTGAGCATTATTCCCTTAATCTTACGGGATCGGAAACTATGCAGGTGAAAACGCGGGGCGATAGCTAGTGTTTCTTTGGTTTTTTGTGTAGTGTAGTGCGCGTTGTAAATTTTTGTACATAGTGCCATCTTGTAGGATTTTAGCGAACTATCTTGCAATGAGGTTTGTTTCTCAGAAGTCTTAAAGTGAATTCAATAAATGCTAACAGATGACGCTACTTGCAAAACCATAAAATTAATAATAAATAATAAAACAACGTCATTACTTTAATAATTCTTTTTTTCACATAAAATATTATTTAAATACTAACTAGAAATACATTAATTATTATATAATAGAACTACACTTATTAACTCTACAAGCATTCTATAAAAACTGGATAGCAATTCTCATTTTCTACAACAACTTTCCTTGCCATTGGTAAATAGCTGTTTCTTAGTTTGATTTTCGTGTTGTTGTTGAGCGTTACATCAGAAAACGTATCAACAACAAGTTTTTGGTGTTGTTGTGGCGTTCCCAGAGATGGCAGCTGTTTCGCGTGGCCATTGATGAAGCCTACCTCTCGACAAATCGCTTCTAATTGGGATTTGGTGTGGTTCAGCGAGGGAAAGCATTTGGTATGCCACACCCCGTGTGATCTTATTACTACTTCTCCAGTTCCATGCCTGAAAATAATTTTACGCAACAGTTAATGAAGTATGAACTAAGGTATTTAATAGCAAATAATCTACTTTTTTTTAGTTAGTAGTCTATTACTTACTAAAAACACTATGTTTGATTTAATTTTATTATGCCTTTTTATTGGGATACTAGCGGACGCCCGCGACTTCGTCCGCGTGAAACTCGATGTAAACTTTCAACTACCTCTACCCTACCCATACCATACCCTTACCCTACCCCTACCCTACCCATACCATACCCTTACCCTACCCCTACCCTACCCCTACCCTACGTTGAAATTTTTCCTGAATTTTCTTCGCTATAAACCTCACGGAGCCCGAGACCTTTTCAACGAATGCAAAACCGTGGAAATCGGTTTGTGCGTTCTGGAGTTATAGCGTCAGGAAGGAAAACCCGACTTTTATTTTATTTTATTTTTATTATTTTTTTTTTATAAAAAGTATCCTATGTCCTTCTCCTGGCTCTAAATTACCTCCCTGCCAATTTTCAGCAAAATCGGTTCAGCCGTTCTTGAGTTATAAGTGGAGTAACTAACACGACTTTCTTTTTTTTATATAGATTTTTTCCGTTATGTGAGTTTATCTACTCGCTTCAATGAGAGTTGACCTATTTAGGCCAATATATCCTATTTAGGCCAATATATCCTATTTAGGCCAATATATCCTATTTAGGCCAATTAAGTAGTGAAATCTGACTTTGTAATGAATTCATCATTCATCATTAGCCGCTTCATTTAGACCAGTCCTCCCTTTTAGTGGTAGGGGTGATTAGTCACTAAAACCCACCAAGTTCCTCCAATGGTTTAATTCAAAGAGCTGGTTTCGTCACCTTCTGATAAAAAAGTATCGAAAAGTCTAAACATAAGTTTGAGAGCCGTAATAGTTCAGTGGATATGGCCTTCAATTCGGAGGGTGTAGGTTTGATTCCGGTGTGGGTCATGCACCTCCAACTTTTCAGTTATGCGCTACGAGTAAATATTACGCGTCTCAATAATGTTGAAGGAAAAACATATTGCCTAACCCTCTCATCCTGCGAGGAGACTCGTGCTCAACTGAGTCGAAAATGGGTTGAAGTTTTGTCAAGCTATGAAACACTTATCAAAAGGTAGTAACAGGCATTTAAGTGTAATAAACTTACGGGGTTCCTTTAGGCGCACTCAGGCCGATACAATTCTTTTCGTCCTCTCCGTTTGGACAGTCGCGAGCCCCGTCACACACCACGTCTAAAGCCACGCAGTAGTCATCTGGCGGTACCGACGATTTAGTACACCTGGAACACGAAATAAATTATCAAAATATGCTAAAAGTTTATACAAAATTTGTTTATTAAAGGAGATGGTCCAAAATTGTATGGAGCCCAGGTCCAGTCATTGTACCCTAGCGGAAATAAAAGAAAATATTTTTTTTTAACTATTCTTGATTATATAAATCTACGAATTTACTTTAATTCTTTCGAAATAATATTAATTATCTCCCAAGAAATGCAACACTAGTATGGGTAATAATGGCGGATTGATGACGTTTTCAATGCAGTAATCGATTTGACGTTTGCTGTTAATTGTCATGTCATAGTTGCTTTAAGAGCGCCATCTTGATATACCTTAAAAACTTGGGCTTTAATTTTATTTATTTCTTTTTATTTAGTTACATTTATTCACTTTAATAAATCTTAATAAGATCCTTGTATTTTTTTTAATTTTATTGATACGGGGTACAAAAGTACCTGAAATGGACCATCTCCTTTGTTTTGATACTGTCGGAAACGGAAATAGAGTAAGTTTAATGTAAATATCTGTAACATTCCCAAACGGAATTTCAATTTGGATTTAGAACGCGCCAAGAAAAATTTATTGTTTTTTTTAACACAATATAATTTGGGGCGCGTTAGGTAGGTACCTCTGAAAAATGCACACTGGTCATCACCATAAATGTTGTCATCATCATAAGTCAGCTTTTAAACGTTACGTTTTAAAATGTTTTACAACGTTAGAATTTAGGTTATAATAGTCTCCAGAAAGGCTACATATGGGCAGCCTATTCTGTTCAAATCTGATTGAACCGAATGTGTTGTCTAATTTCCAGAGCACAGTTAAACCAACTATTTTTTTTCGTGTTGAGTAATTGCCGATGGCTCCATGTGGGACCACTACGTCCACCACTACGTCACCGGGGGGTTCAACCAACTATGGTTGCACTATGGTTAGGCTTAATTTCTGAATTCTGAATAAAATTCTTAAATTCGAACCAGTAGCTAGTTACTTACTGAGAAATATCGCGTTCAGTCAAACCATCTTTTTGAGTAATCTACCTAAGTATAAGATTTAGAAAGTAAGGTAAGGTAAGTTCTAAAAATTCAGGGTACTAACTTAAATCCTTTCTTCGCGTGACATTTACAAAACATCGGGTCCTCGTCGCTCCGGTCATGACAATGGAGTATTCCATCACAGAGTCTCGACGGCATGACTCGACTGAGATAATCCGAGCACTTGGTGTGGCCGGGCTCATCCGTGCCGTCCCCGCAGTCGTCATGGCCGTCTTTGAAAAGTTCCTTCAGGATGCACCGATCATTGTTACATTTCATTTGACCAACGGGACATTCTGAAAGAATAATAATACCTGCGGAGATCTAAATTCTGTAGAAATATCGGAATAAAACGGATTGATTGATGACACATTTTGTGGTTAATTTCTGTCGCGCAAAATTGTAGCCTTATAATATTAGCTTTCTGTCAGGTAAAGTCCAGTTAAAATTGGATCAGACGTTCCGTGAATGATGTATTGTCTATATCTATTGTCAATTGAGTAATTGCTTACCACATCCATGATATAGAGGATCATGGGTACAAATGTCGTGTTTCTTACTACATGACTCTTTAGATTCATCAGCAGCATCTTCACAGTCAGTAACTCCATCGCAGACATTTCGTAACTCTACACACTTGCCTCGTTGACATCGAGCACCTTCGCAATCGTCGAGTACATTTTCTTCTATAGAATTATGCATAGGCTTTTCTGTAAATATAACATCACATTTGTTTGAAGAATCAAAGTCACCGACATAGCTCAACGAGTTGCGAAGCTGAAGTGGCAATGGGCGGGGTACATAGTTCGAAGAGCCGATGGACGGTAGGGTCCCAAAGTGCTGGAATGGCGACCCCGCACTAGTAAGCGCAGTGTTGGCCGACCCCCCCACCCGGTAGACTGACGACATCAAGCGAGTCGCAGGGATTTGGTGGATGCAGGTGGCTCAGTATCGCGATGTTTGGAAGTCCCTACAAAAGGCCTATGTCCTGGAGTGGACGTCCATCGGCTGATATGATGATGATGATTTGTTTGAAGAAGCCTACGCCTACGCTTACGTTGCGTGTTTCACTTTGGACGGACTGGAAGATTTTTTAAATGAAAAATCGGTTTAAAAATTCTTAATACACTTTGATAAACGTCAAGGGGGTACGAACGCAACGGCGACGTGGTGTTTACATTTATCACCACATTTCGTTACGGTACGTATGCAGCGACTTTAAATTGCCATTGTGCCTTTGCTGATACTGTCTTCCAACAAATGTTTGTTTAGTGTTAGTTATTTATGGTGTGGCGTTATAATATGTTATAAAGATTTTAAATGCTCTAGTATGTTTTAACCAGAAATATTTTACAATTCCCATAATGCATTGCTATTCAAGTTTCGATGCATAAAATGTTATTTTAGTTACGTATTCAGTTTCATCCTTCCTCAGGTTAGTTGAGTGGAAACTCGTGTACTAAAAGTGGGTAGATACGTTATTATCAGAGCACGGCTTTCAAACAAGTCATGTTGGAACAAATAACAAGGTATCTAGTAACTTCGCTTGTGTTGTTAATGCATACGAGTTTTAACATAATTAATAAGAAAGTTCTCTACGCCCTAACTAAAGCTGCAGATACACGGGCAATTAAAATTGCTACATTCTGGCCAATATTGGTTACTGACGTCATGACTACATGAAATAATTTACTGCAATATCTGAAAAAATCTTCGTTTGTAACGTCAAATTTTTTATAAACTGCATCATAGCCGAGATAGCCCTGTAGATAGACTTCTGCCTCCGATTTCGGAGGGTGTAGGTTCGAATCCGTTCCGGGGCATGCACCTCCAACTTTTCAGTTGTGTGCATTTTAAGAAACCTGACAATTTTCCTAATTATTTACATGTGTGAAGTCTGCCAATCTACATTGGGCCATCGTGGTGGACTATTTCCTCTCCTAGCCTAAGCCTTCTCATTCTGTGAGGAGACTCTTGCATAACAATGAGCCGATTATGGGTTGTTAATGGTCATGATGTTGATGATTGCTTCAAAGACGTGTTGCCAAGCAATGCTTGCTCCGTAAAAAGTTACTACATCATTGATGAGTTCCTTTATGATAAAGGTGCTTGGAGGTCATTGGATCAGCTTCCACCTTTACACAAGAAGTAAAACTACAAGAAATTTTATTATTGTTATCAATTGTAAATTATAATACTGTATGACTTTAAAAAAAATAGCAAATGTTGAGCTTCTTGCCTTTTCTGTTTCAACAGAACCTGGATTCCCAGTGGTACAAACTTTACAAATAGTCGACTGACGTTTCAAAAGTGCTTGCAAACTGAGTCTACTTTAAATAAATGAATTTTAGATTTTTTTAAATTTCGCGTGTAAGCGCACCGTTCGTTATTAGCGAAAAATGGAACATCCGTACCTTTATAGCTTTTAATCTCATGTTTGAGAATTCCGATATCTGTACCCACTATTATTTTACTACAATCGATGGTATTTTGTACAAACGATGCTGTCGGGTACCATCCTTGTTTTGTATGACAACTAATTATTCCAGCCCAGTTAGAATGTACGTCTGTCTGTAAACCAAAACATAATCTTGTAGAATAATTTTAAATGCCTATCGATTATATTATTATTACTATCTGACACCACGCGGTTTTACCGACGTGGTTCCCGTTCCTGTAAGAAAACTTGGATAATATGCCTACAGCCTTCCTCGATAAATGGGCTATCTAACACTGAAAGAATTTTTCAAATCGGACTAGTAGTTCCTGAGATTACAATCAAAACAAACTCTTCAGCTTTATATATTAGTATAGATTAACAAATATATCGCATAAAAATTCAAGATATGTTATTTTTATGAAAACAAATTTTGTGGTATTTAAATGCACAACAGATTCAATATTGTGTCGTATTTTTGATTATGGTAAAGAATGGTTACAAGAATTTTGTTCAATCATTCCATTCCTAATTCATACTATACATACTATACATAGTCTAAAACCTTTAATTTAAATGTAGAATTCAAATTTTTTTATAAGCCACGTTCACTTAATGACTAAGTTTTGTATTTCGAATGGTAGGTATATCATTGTGATTTACATTTCGCATTGCTTATACAGTCGTCATAATTAGAACGAAATTAAATGCTCCGTGATGCTTGAAATTGTTTCAAGACGCAAATTCCAGTATGTTGTAAACATCAAAACTGAGAGCCAAATTAAATGCTTACTAAGCTTTTACATTTAAAACGAAAGATGAGAAATAATTATGTACACGCGTTAACGAAGAATACAGCAAATACGATATTATAATAGTTTTAATTTAGTTGATTATAATGTAAACTTACAGGACACGAACTGTTCCTCTCTGGAATGAAACACCGGCTACGTTGATCGCAATTATTTGTTTCTTTTAAGAAGACAGTGAATGACTTATTATTTTTTGTTGAACCAACGGCAACGCATATAGAGTTCTGCGTATCTTCAGAAAATCTATAAAGGTTAGATTAGATTAGGCATTGTATAATTAATTACATTACATAAAAAAGTCTGTTATTGACAACAATAATAATTAATATATCCTAGTATGCGAAATTGTTCTCATTCAACTTGTTTTAAATGCTCATCAACTCAATTAACATTTTCATGACTTACGACTATTTTTTCTTAATAGCAAAGAAAATGAATGGTCTTCACACTGATTTTCTATAGAGACTCTTCTCTATAAATAGTCAAACTTGACGTTTTAAAAATTCTTAATGTAATAAGTTAATTTGAAATAATTGACCTATTTGAAACAAATACATTTTAATTGTTTGTTGAATTTAATAATCGCATATAAATTGGAATTCTTTCTCAATTAGATAAACATTTACAGGGTAAACTCGTAATAAAGCTTAATATAAAATATGTACTTACAAGGACGTCACGATCATTGGTTTTACCATAACAGAGTAAACTGCAGGCTTTTTCAAATGCAGTAGAAGAACTTTGCTGCGATATAAGTCTTTCTTAGCATCAACTTGGTATACTTGTTCATACGGACCTACCGTAGATTGTAAAGTTTGTTGTGTACCAAGTACTACAGTAATGTAGTTATGGTTAAAACTAAAATGAAAATTTTGTTTATTGTAATTTTGTTAAACTATTTCATAAATTAAATTATTTCATTAGATAATTAAAAATACTTACGAATAACTTTGTAAACAATAGTGATTTATCAAAACCCAGGATAAATCTACAAGGACACCTGTACACTTGTATAATCCATCGACATAAACCTGAGCAACCCAAGGCCACATGAATAATGAAACATCTTCTAAATCTTTACTTGTACGAAGGTTTTGGGTTACATCAAAATGTGTAAACAAAGAATGGTCACAAAATACATAAAGAGTCATACATGTTCTTGTAACATTAGGCACGCATTCTTCTTTAATGATTTCAGGTTTCGGTATAATCACATTTCTTAGTGAGTTATTCGTATCTTCAGTTTTAAAAGTAAAGTGCACGGGAATTTCGAAATCAATATCTCGTTTATTTTTGTTATGATCTCCTCCACCACTGACGAGGCTATCTTTTATATTTATGTGTTTTAGTAAATATCTGTTAGCTGAACTGAAAAAGTATATTATCTGATTAGAAAATTAGCTGTTGACCACTATACGGTAAAAAATAAAAGTACTAAAAATACTGTACTTGAAACCCAGATAACGACAGATATGTATCGCAGCTTCTTCTTGCATTTTAATTTGCATGTCTTTTTCACAGACTATTTGCCAATTATTTTCATGCCTTTTTGTTATATATCCTTCTAAATTGACCAGTGGTCTGCCACTTACATCGTAAGTTATATGTTTACCGTTCGACAAAGTAACTGAAATATATTAATAAATTAGTTAATTTCACTTGTAATTCTTTGTTGAACTGTGATTAGTAATCTTGTACTTACAACAGTCTATTTCATCCTCTCCTAATGGACATTGTGGTGTTCCGTCGCATATGTACTTTGTGTCCAAGCAAATTTGACTCCGTTTACATAGAAAATGGCTTTTCTCACATGTAACTAAAAATACAGTTATTTTTATTAATGTTAAATAAATTAAGGTGAGTGCGTTAATTTCAGATATATTTACTAAACCTTAGTAATTCAAGGTATTATAATAACTACGTACAGCAATCAATTTCATCCTGTCCATCGGCACAGTCAAAATTTCCATCACATATCAGCTTACTGTCATAAGTCGTTAAATAATCTAAGCATGTACAATCTAATTCATCAGTTCCATCTTCACAGTCAGGTTTATGATCACACCGAGATGCATAAGGCACAATTTGATAAATTCTGAAATTTTAAAGGGAATTTTATAAATAATATTAATATCTACATTTTCTTTTGATTGTTCTATTACGAATAAACGATTACATGAGGATTATCCTCATGTAACTATCACATACCGTCTACATTGAAACTCCGTTGGTGATAAATGTTTTTTCCTTATTTTTGCCGGTTGCAGTTCCAAAAGTGTAATATCTTCTAATTCACTAAAATTTTCATTCTTTGAGTCTAAAGGTTTTGTTGCGTCTGACTTATTTTCTACATGTTTGGCTTCAGAAAATGAATGATCATGTTTTTTATTTTCTGCGTTTATGTTACTTATGCCATCATTAATTATATTAGCCTGGGGCATAAGTTCAACTATCAATTCTTGGGATTCTTTGGCAGCTTTGCTCTTATTACTTTCTAAATTTTGTGTATCGTGTTCTAAGTACTCCCTAAATTCATAATTGTTATCAGTTGTTGTTTGATAAACAGTCGTGAAAGTCGTTGTCTTTAGGGAAATATCTTCAAGATTTTCTTTTTGAATAGGCATTTTATCTAAAGTAGATGACATTGATTGTAAAGAATGTTTTGATGTATCTATTGCCACTGCATGTATTTCTGGCTTCTTATTTGTTAAATCATTGATAGGGTCTGAAGTAACAAATTCATTTGACTCTTGTTTACCGAAATCCTCAAAATAATCTGGATTTGAGATTTCTATAGTAGAAGCATACATGAAATGACTGGCACTTGTATCCAAATCGGTTAAAGGCTTATGTTTTTTATATTTTGATGTAACATTTTCCATATCTTTCCAATATTTTGTTGTACTTTCAATTTTAACATCATCATTACTATACCTTGTAGACTCAGTAATGAACTCATTAATCAAAGTGGTTGAAAGCGTTTTAGTTGTGGTAACTATATTATCATTATCTGCGCTATCTTCAGATGACAAGGAGTCATCAATTTCGTTCGTTTCCTTTGCTTTACTACTGTTAGAATTTTCACTGACTTCTCTCGTTGGAGAATTCACAGTTAGAGATTTTTCATTTGACTCCATTATTGAAATGTCACAGTTAAGCTCATCTTCTCCATCAAGGCAGTCTATTATTTTATCGCACATTCGTTTTTTAGGTAAACATTTTAAAATTCCTGAATCACACCTAAAACCTGGGCATTCTTGTTTTGGTTGAATTAAAGGCAATCTTTTTGAAGCTGTCAATATAAAAAAAATATTTATTATTTTTATGGCATATTATTTGGTAAACATTATAGTTATTAAATTTAAATATAAACTTGCACTTGGACTTACATATATGGTACTTTATCCAATTTACAAACAAACTGACTCGTGTGTAAACTCCTGGCTCGTCTTTTCTACCACACCCATCGCCGTGGCTTACGATACCTGCCACATACCATTGCTGAGTATTCATAGGATTTCTGCATAATAAAGGACCACCACTATCACCCTGAAATTAAAATGAAATTTTAATATTTGTGTGTACTGCATCATGTGCCTCGATAGTAGGTAAGCGTATGAGTCTTCAAATCACAAGGTAAATAAGCTATGATATACTGAGCTGTAGCTGAAGTTGATACTGATAATTGCACTATGTTATGATTTACAATTTAATCTTCGTATAGGACATTTAATTAAATTAATTACCCTTTTGTTTCCAAAATGAATTTAACTTACTTGACAAGCATCCTTTCCTCCTTCCATTAAACCTGCACATATTTCTTTACCGGATTGATCTTCTTCGTGTTTACAATGTTCCCAAATAGGTATTTCTACTTCACGCATATGATCAGCTGTAATCAGATGAAGAAACGTTTATAATTTATATTCAAACAATTTTATATTGTTACATTAAAAATAGTAATTTTAGTAAAATAGATAAAATATCGAACACCACCTGCAATTATATCTATTGACCGATTTCATCCGGTGTTGTGACAATTTAGCCTTTTTTTGATAGCGGGCTTACTTGGAAGAGATACAGGTTCATTTCACCCATACTCTGTCGGTTTCGTACCAGTATCGTACCGGATCGTTAAATCACTTGGCAATACGTCTTTTTCGGTAGAGTGGTAACTAGCCAAGGCCAATATCTACTACCAGACCAGACCTAGACCTAGAGATGGGAATTGAACCCAGTAATTCTCTGTTGAGAACTACAGCAGTATGAACTGCGAGAGAGAGATCGTGAAATCGGTCTAATCATTCTGAATTGCTTATCCTAATAATGTAAGACATCAATTTTATGTGATTTATATCATCATCATCATCATCACCATCATTCTTGACTTTATTTCTATTGAGTTCGTCTTTAATAAAATTAAATTACATACGATCAGGTCCCCGTTCTTCTGTGGCACCCCACCCTACAGCAGTACATATAGTTCCAGCTGGAGGTCCCCACATCCAGTCACTGCCAGCAACCTCGGGACTCGGCAAACAAATAGGTCTGGCCCATCTACTAAACTGTATACCAGGTTTAACTCTTAGCAGAGAAAGATCGTTTATCATGTTCTCTCGATTATAATTCTGATTGACGATAACATGAGTTACACGATAGTTTTGCTCTTGAGGCGAAAACGAAAAGCGACGAAGCATACCGACTTGCACTTCGTAATAGTGTTGCCAGAATCTAAAAATAAAGTAAAACATATAAATATAAAAGAACCAACTGTTTGAATATAGAATTACTTAGAAAATAAAGCGTAGTAATTAAAGAATAAAAATACCAAATAACACATACTTTAAAATTAGCTACAACTTGATATGTGGTGTTTTAAGTATGTATAACTTGGCTTATTTATAGTGATTGGAATGATTTAATAAGAAAGAAGACTCTTTAAAAGAGAGTAAGGACTGTGCTGTGCCCAGTAGGCTTAACATGTAATATATCTCCTGAAGAGAAAAATAAATATTATCAACCAATAACGGTAAAATATCGTTTCTCTTTCGTCCCATAACAATAAAAGAGAGAGCGACATTTTCGATTCCGCTGCTCTTTATTGACATTTTATCCTTCTCTCGTCTAGATTTACAACTGGTGTAGATTAAATTGACACCGGCCTCGAATGATGATGTTACATACATCATTCGATATTCGATTCTTTAAATCCTAAACCTTATGATTTGTTGGCACCGCCTTCAAAGTGATCAGAAGGTAGCACGTATGATGTTATTTTTCGCTTTTTAGTTTATTTTTGTGATTTTGAAGTCGGTTAAATTTTTTTGTTAAACAAGATTTTATAGTAAAAAAACTTACTTATTAACACAATGCGCTGCACTCATAATCCAATTTTGGTTGATAATAACTCCGCCACAATGAAACATCCCATCTCTGTACAGTGCTACCACCCACGGCCAAGCAGTAGGTTGGCTTGGCTTACCACCCACAACCCGTCCTTCAGCCCGTTTTCTCCTTGTTTCCTCCTCGCCGCTTACATATTTGCGAAGCAAATCTGATTCCGTATTTTTATTTGTTACGTATCTTTTTACTCGACCTCCGTAAAACATGGCAGGATATGGTAAAAGGAATCGTTTATTCCGACCAAAGAGTCGACTTTCTATTGCAGCGTCCTGTAATAAAAATATCATAAAAATATATATTATCCTATCAAGTTTTTGCGTTTCATTTTTAAATATTTCCTGTTTATTTGGGATCTTAAAAAAACGAAGATATTTGAAAAAATCTGCAATTGTGATGTCCAATATATTATTCAAATGAATTATATTCCAAACTAATGAATGAATGCCTGCAACTTTTTTGCCTTTCTTTCAAAATTTTTGTTTGTGTTTTAGTATGGCTTGACGGCCGCATTACGTGACCCTGCTTTGTGCATCCACGGTCGTAGGTTCAATTGCCTCAACTGGAAAATATTTGTGTAATGGACATGGGTATTTTCCAGTGTTCATACATCCGAACAAAATACATATATTATGATATAAACTCAGCTATCTTAGCACCAACAACAAACGCTGTATGATTACTTTGGGGCTAGATAGAATAGTATAGTATCGTTTAATTAATTAGAAACACTTCAGAAACAGTCATTTTGAAATCACAGACAGACATTTTAATCGTATTTCTATTGAAATTTGTAAAATTCAAAAAAAGCATTAAAAATTTAAATGAAAGGACAGTATAAAACAGCTTGGAGATTACCTCCTTTATTAGTTGAGATGTTGTGAGCATCCTAGTTCCACATAGTAAATCAGGACATGTGACATACACTGCAGAAGCGTTAAGACATTCATTATGTGTGTGAACTAATCCTCCCAGAGCGTTGTTTATATAGTTAACCTTCAGCAGTGGATCGATTGGCAAAACTTGAATAAATGGTGGTCTGGAAACAATTTAAGTTTTATTTTAACTAAAAATTTAATAATGGTTAACATAAGTGACTTTGCATCATCTTAAATCGAGTTTTTATTTTTTTATTTTTATTCTTTACAAGTTAGCCCTTGACTACAATCTCACCTGATGGTAAGTGATGATGCAGTCTAAGATGGAAGCGGACTAACTTGTTAGGAGGAGGATGAAAATCCACACCCCTTTCGGTTTCTACACGGCATCGTACCGGAACGCTAAATCGCTTGGCGGTACGTCTTTGCCGGTAGGGTGGTAACTAGCCACGGCCGAAGCCTCTCACCAGCCAGACCTGGACAAATTAAGAAATTTTCAATCTGCCCAGCCGGGGATCGAACCCAGGACCTCCGTTTTGTAAATCAACCGAGCATACCACTGCGCCACGGAGGCCGTAAAAAAGTTAGGAGTTATGAAATATTGAGCTTATTTTATTTATCAACGAACTTTCAGTATCAGTCGAAGTTAGAGTTAGGTTTTTGGTTGTGTTGCATCCCCATTAGGAGCATGTTAATCTGTCCATCCCGCTCAATATCATTAAAATCTGATCATTGATCGGTACAGAGTCATACGCATACATTATCACCTACGCGTATTGCAGCAGCATAGATAGTCTAAGATGAGTTTGGTTCTTTGGGCTGAGAAATATTAAAAGCTTTACTATTGTTTATGAAATTCTCAATAAGAGTTGGCAGTGTAGATGTGATACTCAGCAAGCCGTTGGTCAACGTCACTAATATCTGATAGTGATCTTTACAGAGTCAGTTAGTTCCCTATGTTAGCGACCCACTTTGAAGCAAAGAAGCTAACCTTCAAATCCCAATGCCTAAGGGCAGAAGTAAACTTGGCTTTGTAAGCAAATTATACAGGCTGAGAAGATTAGATTAAATAGAAATCTTACCGTATAATGAGTCCCGTTTCACGCCGACAAGCATCGTGAGCCCACATGTAAGGGTTGTTACAAACTGCGTACCAGTTACCTTTATAATTCCTATGCAGATAGCCTTCAGTGTTAGATATTGCAAACAGCTGTAAAAAGATCTCATATAAATGCAAATTTTTGTTTACTTTAATATCGTTTACGTTAGAATGTAATATCTTACAGGTTTCTTATGTAGAGTGGGCGCAAGCATACTGCAATCGATTTCATCTTTGTGGTTGGGGCAATCGGCTACGTTGTTGCAGCGTTCATCCTTAGAGTAACATGTAACTCGTGTGTTAGTATTGGTGTCTTCACAGCTAAAAGATCCTTCATCACAACCTGAAAAGAATAGATTTATCATTCACTAGCCGACGCCCACGACTTCGTTCGCGTGAAACTCGGTGTAAACTTTCAACTAACCCTATCCTACCCCTACTCCTACCCTACTCCTACCTACCCCTAAATACTTTTCTGGTTGTTTTTTTACACCTTGTGTCCGAAAAACCTAAATATCTTACGGAACCCTATTTTTTCCAAAATAAAATTTAGCCTATGTTACTTTTGGATATTGTAGCTTTCGAATGGTGAAAAAATTTTTAAAATCGGTACAGTAGTTTTTGAGCCTATTCATTACAATCAAACAAACATACAAACAAAGTTTTCCTCTTTATAATATTAGTATAGATAAATATTTACCTTTTTGACTACCACATCGATTCTATACATTTCTCTATTTCGATCTGAAATATTTTCTTGTTTCGTTATTTTTAGACCCCTTTTTACGTATTCGCGGTTATAGTTTTTAACTTTATTTTTTATTAATAACAGTACATACTTACATCATTTTATGAAGACTTTAGATTGGATTTTTCAGCCTTCATAAAATGAGATAAATCTTACTATCGCATGCTCTCTTTCTAGATTATCATATCTTACAAAATAGTTTTACCATCACATCCCATTTCATCTTCACCGAAAGGACAATCGAAATAGCCGTCACATATTCTCGCTACATCCACACGAGATTTACAAGTGCATCTCGCTTCGTCGCTGACGTCATTACAATCTACCTGCCCGTCACACCAATCTTTCTCATCGACACAGCTACTGCCATCACTGCAGGACATCATGCCGACGGGGCATTCGACTTCTTTGACTGAAGAATTTGATAATGCATCTTTTGGCAGGATATTTTTATATCTGAAAATATAAATACTCCGTATTGTAAAATATAAATCACCTTACAATCTTAATAACAGTCAACAGTATTTATCATCATCATCATAATTAGACGATTCATCGTCTTAGAATAACTGAACTTTTAAACTACATGGTTTTGAGATGCCTGTATCTAGTGTCTCCCTGTAACTCGCTGGATGTCGTCAGTCCGGCTAGTAGGGGGTCATCTAACACTGCGCTTTCAGTTGCAATTCGCTATTCCAGAGTTCTTCAACAATGCCCTTCAACTATAACTTTGCTACTCGTTGAGTTCTTTATCTGCAAATCTCCCTAATGGTTCGATCACGCAGAGATACTCCAAGTCCGAGCATAGTTTATCCCATAGCCCGATGTCTGACTCTGAGCCTTCTTTTGATGCACATAGCGCCCAAGTTTCCGATCTGTATAATATGATCACTTATTACTGGTAACACGCACTTACAGATTTCCGTCTTCACACACTTTGTAAATTTTACAGGAAAAAATGTACACTTAACAAGTTAACTAATTACATAAGAAACAATAAACATATTAACTCACTTGGGTTCTATATAATGCATAGCAATTTCAACATCTTGAGGATGTGGTTTATGTTTGAGTGTCTCCACATCACGTTCATGATTATAAGCAGATATATAACTTGACGGAACATGTCTGAAATTAATACATTTAATATTAAATTAGGTAATTTTAGTTGAAGTGCTAATAACAAATAAATTATTATGAATACGTACCTCGAAGAATATGGAGATATCTGTGATTGGTAGTCTAACTGTGGGTTCTCGTAAACACCTATAAGTAAAAATCACAAAAAACACATAAATTTAACTGATACAATATTAAGCAATGTTAAAAATGTAGGTATGTAATTCTTTCATTTAATAGTTGAAATATTAATAACAAAAACTAACAAAGCAAAAGAAAGAATAAAATGGGAATGGGAATTAATTCAAATGATTGTATTATGTATGCTGCTAGTGCTAAAATTATGATATAGATCATCAATATTTAAAAAACCAATTTACCTTGTAATTCAGGAAAACTTTGTTTCATGAGACGTGCTAATAAACAGGTATCTGTTAATTGTGGACTAGATGATTCACGTGGAAACGTGGCATGTGAATGGCTCATTTGATTAGGAATGCCATAAGAGTTTTCTAGAGTTACGCTTTTCTTTGGTCTCACAAAATTAAGCGCTGTTCCCTTTTTTGGTATATCTGCACGGTTTTTATTTGATTTCCCTTTGATATTCATATCTATACCATTTTTTGTGTTACTGAATTTATTTTTATCATCGTCATTTTTTGATTTATTTTCTGTTAGCAACTTTATTTTCATAACCAATTCTTTGCAGGCTTCTTTGTGACTTTCATCGTTACATAAAACATCTTTTTCTGACATCATTTTCCGGAGCCTCTGTATTTTATTATCCTTGAATTTCACGAGATGTGTTTTAGTTAAATCGGTATTATTTTTAGGAAAAGAAACAGTTTCTCGTTTATTACGTGATCTTGAAAATGTGTTCAATGTTTTATTTTTTGGCTGGATAAATATAACCATCTTGTCGTATAGTGTTGTAATGTTTTGTTCTTCACTGAATCCCGACACAAAAATCAATTCTGTATTTTGGATTTTTGCTAAAATTGGAAATTAAAAATAAATTGTTTGTTGTTTGTTTAATATTGGTTGCTCTTCAAAGTCAATAAAATGAATTATTTTTATTATATACTTACAATTACTTTCTAGTAGCCTTAAGATCAAACCGAAAAATCCAGCAGCAAATATAATTATAATCAATATTGCTAGTATTTTTTGCAGAAGAGGGTACCATTTTAGGCCGCCTTTTTCTGAAATAACGAAGGTTTCCTTAATGATCCGAGAAGAGAAAATTACTGAAAATCTTTCAAAATAGAAAGAAAAATAATTAGGTCAGTGCGTGAGGGATTATATTTATATTAATCAATATATATGAATTGGGACAACATATTATATTAGAGTCTTAGTTGATATTAAGTTTCTGCAGTAGTAAGTAGTAAATCATAATATTTGGTTCTATTTAAGCTCAGGTAAAATTTTGATTTTTCTGTTTTCTAATTCCGCTCTACTTAAACGAAAACTATTTAATGTATGAGAATGACATTCGTTATCGACAGGTCACGTGATCAAGTTATCGATCAGATCTGTCATTTCCATACATTTTGTTAGTTCTCAAAGGTTTAGCGTTTGTAGAAAATCGATGTGCCACATGACTATAGGCCCTGGTCTTCCTTATAAACATAGGCCGTGGCTAGTTACCGTGCGAATCTGGTACCAGAGTTCCAATATATTACTGCTTAGTGGTCTGTTTATAGCTCTGCACTTTCTCGTTCCCTAGATAAAGGGTTTTGATAGACAATCAGACTGACTGACAACATAGTGATCTTATTCTATCAGCCAACAGACGTCCACTGCTAGACATGGGCCTCTTTCAAGGACTATTTATCCATAAGGTTAGTGCCCATAGAATGACCGCGTTGTGCGTGCAGGTTGGTCAATTGCAGGACTGGATTTTTTCGCACCGGTATCGCTGCTGCGCAACTCAATAATTCATAAAAATTTAGCCACTTGAGAATGATTATACCGCCATTAACGATCTTATTAGAGTTTCATTTCTTTCCTTTTGAGATACGGAATACTTAAAAGGTAAAGATTTTAATTAAAATCTAGAAAACATTATTATCAAGCATGAAACTTATAAGGGAATATTAATTAACTTCAGGAAAGAAAACAAGCCGGAGGTGGCTTAAAATGTTAGTTTCAGCCTTAATATTAAAGACTAGCTGACGCCGCGCGGTTTCACCCGCGTGGTTCCCGTTCCCGTAGAAATACAGGGATAAAATATAGCCTATAGCCTTCCTCGATAAATGGGTTATCTAACACTGAAAGAATTTTTCAAATCGGACCAGTAGTTCCTGAGATTAGCGCGTTCAATCATACAAACAAACAAACAAACAAACTCTTCAGCTTTATAATATTAGTATATATATTGCAGGCATACTGGTTTTATCAAGCGGTGCTACATTAATCTTATGAACATTGAATTATTAATTAATTTTGTAGACACATACTGCTTACATTATATCGTTTAAATTATTAATAATGTCGTTAAGTCAAGAACATTGCTACATTCATTAAATATTAATATACATATGGTAGATATGGTTACCCTTATTTGTCTCAGCCAGATCCATGGGGAGAAGACCGACCATTTTCTTTTCTTCAGGAGCAATCATCTAAATATGAAATAAAAAGCCTTGAATATATTTTTTTTGAAGCCGTGATACCCCAGTGGATATCACCTCTGCCTCCGATTCTGGAGGGGTGTGGGTTCGAATCCGGTCCCGGGCATGCTCCTCCAACTTTTCAGTTGTGTGCATTTTTAAGAAATTAAATATCTCGTGTCTCAAACGGTGAAGGAAAACATCGTGAGGAAACCAGCATACCAGAGAATTTTCTTAATTCTCTGCGTGTGTGAAGTCTGCCAATCCGTATTGGGCCCGCGTGGTGGACTATTGGCCTAACTCCTCTCATTCTGAGAGGAGACTCAAGCTCAGCAGTGAGCCGAATATGGGTTGATAATGATGATGATTAATAAATTTTAATGAAGTTCCGACATGAATAGTTACTTAATTGTCTCTGTTGGTAAAGTTTGGTCGTGGCTAGTGCAAATTACGAATTAGCTGCAAATTTCTATCAGCAAAGACGTACCGTAGGTACGTAGTACGTACTCTCTCGAAAACTATGAATAGTAGTTTAATGAAATACGACACAACCTATTATAACATTTTATACTCACATTTACGTCTTATAACCCAACACGTATCTAAACACTGTCACCAAATAAACACATAATTTATGTTATAAATTAAATAATTAATGTATACTAAGAACTGATTGTCTCCATGTCGTTAAGGCTACTGTCGCATTGCCACATCTATATTGAGGTCGCAATTTTGCTTGTACAGAGTTTTTCAAAACTGCTGATGGGTTCCTATTGTTTTATTATTACAGCTTCATATGTGTATTTCACATTTGAATGTATGTATATTATGCTGACCGAAATAATTATGATATTATTCATTATTAGGTAACAACCTATTTAATCTAAATATATAAAACTCAAAGGCGACTCAATGACATAGTAATCTACGCACGCACAGCCCAAACCACTAGACGGATCGGGCTGCCATTTGGCTACCTGCATGCCAAATGGCAGCCCGAGGCAGATGATGTTATGACGTAGGCATCCGCTAAGAAAGGATTTTGATTTCTAAAGGGATAGAATAGAGGTTGAAAGTTTGTATGGTCGCGGGCGTCTGCTAGTTAAAATTAAAATTGTAGTATTTTGCAACAACCAGCTTCCAAAAGGTAATAAACAAGTATAGTAGGTTCACTTGGAAAAAACATATCCAAACCAAGATGGATGAGATCTACCATCGATTTAAGGGGTTGTATTGTATATTTGCTCGGAACACCAGGTTATCCCTAGAAAACAAGCTACTTGTCTATAAGACAATTATCAGTATGACCATTATACAAAGAACACAAAATTAAGTATTGAAACAATATGTCGAACGCGCCGTGGTTTCTACGAATACCGTTTCTGGTATTCCATTCACGAACATCTAGAAATGCAAACAGTAAAAGAAGAAATAAAAGGAGATTCATGCTCCATACATTTTTGGGCTCTTTTTGAAAATGCCGGCCAACAAAAAAAATGGCATGACTCGTTAGAATTAGCTATTTAGAGCAATAGTTAATATAGCATAAAAGTTGCCAGGTGGCTCTGAACCAAGTTATACAGGTTCGACGATTCGTTATTTCCATACATTTTGTCAATTTTTAAAAGTGCCCGCTAAGAAAAAAAACTGATACGTATCGTTAGAACTGCCCATTTGGAACAATAGTTAGTATGGCACAAATGTTGTAAGATTGCTCTGAATCAAGTTATACAGGTTCAATGACTCGTCACTTCTATACATATTTTTTGAGTTTTGTAAGTGCCCACCAACAATATAAATAATACGTAAATAATACGATTTGATTTTCAAAGTGCCGTTTTACAAAAATATGCACTTATCACTGCACTTATCGTCAGAACTGTCCATTTTGAGTAATATTTAGTATGTCACGAATGCTGTAGGTTTGGTCTCAACCAAGTTATAAAGGTCCGATGTCTCGTCACTTATATGCATTTTATTGAGTTTTGTAAGTGCCCACCGACAATATTAATGATACGTATCGTTTTAACTGGTCATTTGTGGCAATAGTTAGTATAACAAGAATAGAGTAATAGTTAGTATAGTATAACAAACACATTGTTATACAAGTTCAATGATTCTTAATTTCTATGCATTTTATCGATTTAAGCAATACAGTTAGTTGGTAGGTATGACAGAGACATTGTATGATTGCTCTGATCCAAGTTATTTGCGTTCGATGATTCGTCAATTATGTTTTTGTTGATATCTGAATGTAATGAGTAACAATAAATAGGTAATAATGATGAATAGTTAACTAATAATATGAAATAAATGTAACCATGGTGTAAGAGCTGTGTCAACACTATTTGTTATGTTCTTCCTTCTGGACCGTTTCTGCACTTGGCCATGTGATTCGCCGTTGTGCGTGTATTTGTTATGTTATTCAAGCTTGTAAACCGAAATTACCATTACTTGAAGAACTTAATAAAACGTTTTTATTTCTCTCAATGCACAATAACACAATTTTTAGTTACATTTGCACCATAATGTTGAATTTGTGCAAATGCTTAGAATCATTATTTCTATATTTTATTATTGCTTTTATGTTTTCCAACTTTTTCGGAAATCAATGAATGAAAGTTATATAACTTGTTTCAGTACTAGAATTTTTCTGAAGCGTGTGCAACGTGTTACTAACTATTGCTCCCAATGACTAGTTTTAACGTTAGGTACCATATTTTAGGTGAACGGTACTTTAAAAAATCAGTAAAATATATGGATTTGACGAATCATCTAAACAGTATAACTTGATTCGGATCTATACTACAACGTTTATGCCATAAATAGTTATAACGATAGTATTTACTTTGTAACTTACAAAACTCCATCAAATACATTGAAGTGACGAGACATCGAACCTGTATAACTTGGTTCAGAACAATCTTGCAACATTTGTGCCATACTAACTATTACTTCAAATGGGCAGTTTTAATCATAAGTACCATATTTTTGTTAAACGGTACTTTAAAAAATCAATAAAATAAATGGATTGGACGAATCATCGAAACTATAACTCGACCCAAAGTTATACTACAATGTTTATGCCATAGTAACTATTTCTGCAAATGGCTAGTTATAACGATAGGTATGATTTATTTAGTTTGCGGGCACTTACAAAACTCAGTAAAATGTATAGAAGTGACGAGTCATCGAACCTGTATAACTTGGTTCAGTGCAGTCCTACAACAATTTAGCCGTACTAACTATTGCTCCAAATGGACAGTTCTAACGATACGTACCAGTTTTTTTCTTGGCGGGCACTTTTGAAAATTGATAAAATGTATGGAAATAACGAATAGTCGAACCTGTATAACTTGGTTCAGAGCCCTCCTACAACTTTCATGCCATATTAACTATTACTCCAAACGACTAGTTCTAACGATTCGTGCTATTTTTTTTCGTTGGCCGGCACTTTCAAAAAGGGCCCAAAATGAATGATCTCCTTTCAGTAACAAGAAGTACACAGCTAGACTCAGAAACCACCCGTATCACCATGTCTGCCCAGTTAACACATGCAATTCAACGCTTGAAACGACGGCAAATTCTCGATTGAAATGCATAAATATATAACATGAAAAAATATATCTCTTCACAAGATATGTCCTTGAAGGTCCTTGAAGGACCAAGGGGTCGCATGCTATGCATACTGGTAAATAAAAGAGATTTAAACTTTAACGTTCCATAACATTTCGCATAAAACCTCAAAATTATGCAAATTTCAACTTTTTTCTTAAAAACATTTTGACACTGACTTCAATTTTTCATGAGATGTTGTCAAGTTTCATAAACTCAATAAATTTTACGCGGTGATTTTTATTAAAAATGTCTTGCCAAATGCTGAAGAAAATTTAGGCAACAATATAAAGGAAAAAATGTTGAGTGTTTAAGTAATTACCAAAATAATATTGTAAATTTAAGAGTTATCTGAAAGTTTGTTAGATATCCTTTAGTACCAATTCCTTAAAATGTCTGAGACAGTTGCAAAACGGCATAAAGTAACAAAAATCATAGTTTCGTCTCCTCACATCTACAAACCGGTTGGACCTTACAGGTAATCTATGTATATAAAATGCTTTATCCTAATTTACTGACGCACAGCCTAAATAATCTTAATAGAGCCAGCTAGGCATATCCAGTTGTAACTGTCCGGTTGATAAGAAATAAGGGTAGCTGCTCACTGGCAATTTTTAGTTGGCCGACTATCGAACAACTAAGTTGCCAACGCTTACTACTTAGTTCCGCAACTTTTTAATTTGTATGGGTAGTGTTCAATTACTGTGGTAAATCCCTAAATTTGGCAATCAAATTACTTTTTTTTTATAACTTTTCGGGAACTAGGATTTTTCCATTTCAAATGAAGTATTTGCTTTACATGCATTTTAAGTTGACCAAAACGCTTAAACGTTCATCTTTTGGTGCCACTACCCTAATCGAAAGTGAATCCCTACTCTGATACGATCGGCGTCCAATTTATCATTATTATTTATTATAGTTGCTGTAGATGTGCGGGCTATCATATATCGCTATACCTGTTAGTATACTCGGCAACTTAGTCGGCCAACTAAAAGTTGTCAGTGAGCGGGGGCTCTAATAGGTTGCAATTCGATGACCTCTTTGGGGGAACCGAGGGTTTTGTATGTGCAATTATGTACGAAGTTATGAAGATGAGAAGCTACCGGAAACATAAATTATGAAAGCTGGTACTCAAGACATTAGTCGAGCGTGTCGTCGTCCTGGGGAGTCCCTCAGGACGATGATTCTATTTTGAGGATGGTATCGTATTGCATGTGGCAGGAACGTCAGCAAATTAAAAACGCTGTGTGGTGTCAAAATCCATTTATTAAAATCGTCTCAAGGACTAACGGACGATAGTTTATAATAAAAATTCTGCTTTGCTAACGTTTCTTCAGTTTAACACACAAACGCCCTGGCTGTTCATTTTACTGTTACAAGAACCTTCATCCAGACTTATCTGTACATGAAATATATTTCCAAAATAACTATCAGAGGGTGATAAGTGATCGATACTGATGCCAAAAATGTAATCAATAAAATTTTTGTCTGTCTGTATGTTCGTTATAGAAACAAAAACTACTCGACGGATTTTAACGAAACTTGGTACATTTATATAGCGGTTGATTTACTTTACATCACGCTACGACCAATAGGAGCAGAGCAGTGAAGGTAAATGTTGGGAAAACGGGAGAAGTTACTCCATTTTTGTAGCGACATTATTGTAAGGGCTAAAGAGGTTCATGGGCGGACGAAGCCGCGGGCGTCCGCTAGTATTTAAAGCCTTCGTTTTCTTAAATAGTAAAAAGTAAAAATTTAATAGTAATCAAAACATGATCCAGAAGATCGGAAAATCGCTATTAATATAGTTTTTCTCTTTTTCTTAATCGGAGTTCTAGGAGAAATGTCCATTTCCGATTTATTTAATAGATCGGAAAAGGACGGAAGGCTTAGCCGAATGATGTTTACCAAATAAACAGCCCTTTATTGATAACAAAAGAAATTGCTTTTCCGAATAACACAATGTGACCAAGTAATCCGTAATCACATTATTCTGATAAATATTTATTTTATTTATGGTTTGCTATAGGGAATTAGATTGTTTATAAGAATATTACCCATGTAGTTTTTAAACATAATATTACTCCTAAGCTAGGGATATCACATTAATAATATAAAGGTTAAAGTTTGTGTGTGTGTGTGTGTGTGTGTGTGTGTGTGTGTGTGTGTGTGTGTGTGTGTAAGTATGTTTGTTCCTCCTTTACGCTGCGGCAAACCGATTTGGTTGAAATTTGGAATGGAATTATAGATTTTACTCTGGATTAACATATACGGAATATGGGAAAAACTAATTTCGACGCGGATCAAGTTACAGGCGTCCGTTAGTTAAGAATATTTTAATATAATAATTCATCATTCAGTAAGCTCGGAAATCGCTTTTTCATTCGATGTCGTAAATAACTAACTTGGAGCAAGATAGTGTTATATGGCACCTTCGTTCGTAACACTCCCGATGGTTCGCGCGGGCCGGGTGGCGTGTAGCGATGAATGAAAAACCTACGACTGATGCACCTCACTTCCCTGCACGCACGATTTCACACCCGCGCAATCTTTCCCCCCGTCGCCCGCATATCATGGGAGTGTCATCAAAGAACTTGCCTGACTATAATTCGGTTTGTTTACAAAAAGGCGCGTCCAATCAAGATTCACTAACCATCGGAGAGTGTAACGGAACCTTCACTACCCTACCCTTCAACTTCTCTTTCAACGCACGCTGCGAGCGGCAGCACGCGCCACCGCGTTGCAAGAACCAGCTCATGATTAAGGGCCCCATATGGATTTGAAACTAGTTGTGCATACTCCGACGTTGTATCACGTGAGTTTTAGCTGTGTTTCAATAAGTTAATATTCTAAATCTCTTTTCCAGTCAAGCAATATTAGTAGACCATACTCTATACATCTCTGGAGTACTAGGACTGGACCCACAAGCAAAGTTGGTGGACGGTGGTGCTGAAAACGAAGTACGCCAGGCTTTGAATAACTTGAAACACGTCTTGGAAGCTGGTGGGTCTTCCCTTGAAGCTGTTGTCAAGACAACCATTCTACTTGGAAATATAGACGACTTCAAAACTGTTAACGAAATATATGGTCAATGTAAGTTGACTTTTGTTAAGTAATAGTTGATGGGAAAAGCACTACGGTGGATTGTCGTTGGGTTAGTTTTATATTTTATTATGTAACTAGCGATAGAGGAAAATGGACAAAGGATGTAATGGAGTGGTATCCTCGAAACGGAAAAAGACGTCAAGGACGTCAAATCAAAAGATGGGAGGATGATTTACCAAAAGGATGGAGGAGGTTAGCTCGAGACAAAGATTAGTGGAAAAAAGCGGGGGAGGCCTATGTCGCAGGACAACCTGACCTACAAAGTGGTTGCTAAAATTATATTTTATTTTATTTTTACTTGAATTTAAAATATGTGTTATTTATAAGTCAAAATGTAAAAGGTCAGCGTATAAAGGCTTTTACTATTATTATTATTATGTAACTAGCGGATGCCCGCGACTTCGTCCGACTTTAGACCTCTTTAATCCAGCCCTTACAGTAGTATGTCTGTAAAAATAGAGTAACTTCTTCCGTTTTTCCAACATTTCCCTTCACTGCTCTGCTCCTCTTGATCGTAGCGTGATAAAAAGTATACTATAACCTGCCCTGGAGTATGAAGAATAATTGTACCAAGTTTCGTTAAAATATATCGAGTAGTTATTGTTTCTTTAACGAACATACAGACTGACAGACAAAAATTTTACTGATTGCTTTTTTGGTATCAATATCGATCAATAATCACCCCCTAATAGTTATTCTGGAAATGTATTTCATGTACAGAATTGACCTCTCTACAGATTTATTATAAGTAACTATAGATAATCGATCGCAGATGGCCCACCTGACGGATTGTGGAAGACATTGGCTATATTTAGAGCCAGTCGATGGCAAAAGTAGGCAAATTGAGTTTTTTTTTATTTGTATTTTTTTCTTGCAGTTTTCACCAGAGACTGTCCAGCCCGAGCAACATTTCAAGTGGGAAAATTACCCCTTGGCGCTGCAGTGGAGATTGAAGCCATAGCTTTGAGTGGAGATTTGACTATAGCAGAGGCCGGACCATGTCCTTGTTCAAAATAATATTCCAACTAAATAAAAATACAAAAAAATCATGTTTGTGACACCCAAGGGAAGTTATTTACGTAATACTTGTCAAAGTCAGATTACAACCCTAACAGTTTTTTTTTAATTATACGTCAAGTTAAATCTTCACTGCAATTTCCTTGATGTTAAATGACCTACTGGCAATACACCCATAACCCTGACTGGTTTTAACGTGGCCATAACCACCCTTAGCTCTACTAAGAACTGACTAATCTTGCGTTTATTTGTAGACACTCCAAGCACAATGGGCACATAGGCTTACATGCCGACTGGCTTATTCACTATTTGGTCTTTATTATCAACCTATAAACATCAAATCAATTGAGAAATGTCATCTTAATACTGTATGATATCCACCTGTAGACACCGGATGACATACCTAATATTCAGTATCTTCAGCAGATTGCTAAGTAACTTCCTTGGAAACAAATACTTTGTCGTAATCGTTATTATCTAACGCTACAGTGGTTTGTTGTTTATTACATACGAGTATGGAGTAGTCTTGATCAAATATTACACTTGTCCTAAATTACGTCGTCTAAGTTAGCAAGTTATTTACAATACCTAATCTAAATTTGTCGAGTTTGTTAATGCTTGCATGTTTGTAGTCACGTATTGATAAAGTATACTTTCGTTTGAAATTTTCTAATTGGTGATTTTTTATTCATATTATATTTCAAATTGTTTTTATTAATATGTTGTATCTTTTAATATTGTGTTGTACCAATAAATAAAATGTAACACATGTCTTTTTCTTTCAATAAAAAAATATCTACTTCTAGACTGGTAAGAAAAGTCACTTTGAGAGATTTTTTTTAAATAGATTCTATGTATATAATTTTCATTACTCTTGCTCAAAAACACTGTCATATCTATATCTATACTTCTATACTAGTCTATACTAATATTATAAAGAGGTAAAGTTTGTAAGTTTGTAAGTTTGTCACATTTTTTAAATGGGGTAATCTTCGGAACTACTGGTCTGATTTTAAAAATTCTTTCACCAGTAGAATGCTACATTATCGGGGAGTGCTATAGGCTATATTTTATATTGGTATCATATATATTAGCCGAGTTATCACATTTTTTGTCATACAGGTCGGACTGAAAATCCTCTTAAACAGACTTATTCGCATGCGCTGCCTTCACTATTGTGAATAATTGAAATTAATGTATAGAGACTTTATGTATCTTTAAAATTCTACAAAAAAGTCCGCGACACCATATATCTATCTTCTATATATTAGCAGATATAGTTCCTTTTGTGTTTTAAAAATTATTAATTTTATATACTTAGGTTTACGTCATTATTTATACAACTAAACTTTAATCCTTATTAAAATAAATTATTTAATAATCACAAGGATATTATGAAGATAAGATTTGCCCTTTACAGTATGTTAATTACTTAAATAATCTCGGAGATAATACCAAATTTCTAAAATACGCAGAAATTCCGCTATATGACGCCCGGCGCTTTCATTTACGTAGTTCCTGTTCCCGTGTGAATATGGGGATCAAACATAGCCTATGACACTCGCAAATAACGTAGCTTTCTATTGGTAAAACAATTTTCCAAATCGGTCCAGTAGATCCAGAGATTACCTCCTACAACCACACGAACTTTACCTCTTTATATTATTAGCATAGTAGTCTCTATTTCTCTTGGTCATACCACCACTCTCGAAGGACTGGACCGATTTTGCTAAGGGTAGGAGTAAGATAGAGAAGTTACAGGGTAGGGTAGGGTACGGGTAGGGAAGCGTAGGGTTAGTGTAGGGGTAGGGTAGGTTTAGGGCCGGGTTTAGGGTAGTGGTAGGGTAGGGGTAGAGGTAGGGTAGTGGTAGGGTAGAGGTACGGGTAGGATAGGCGTAAGATAGGGGTACGGTTGGGATAGGGGTAGGAAAGGGATAGGGTACGGGGAGGGTAGAGGTAGGATGAGGGTAGGGGTAGGATGGGGGTAGGGGTAGGTAAGGTAGCGGTAGGATAGGAGTAGGTTTGGGGTAGGGTGGGGGTAGGGTAGGGTAGGGGTAGGGTAGATGTAGGGGTTGGGTAGGGTTGGGGTAGTGGTAGGGTAGGGGTAGGGTAGGGGTAGGGTAGGATAGGGGTAGTAGTAAAGTTGACATCGAAATTTACGCGGACGAAGTCGCGGGCGTCCGCTAGTTACCTTTATATATTTGTACATTTAATTTTCAATTACAATAAATCATTGAATATTGTACTAAACTATTTTATTTTCTCGCAATAGTAGTGAAAAGAGTGTAACACATGGGGCTAAACCCATTATAAACTCGGTTTCTATTTAGGCAGCCCTCGCCTTACGTCTCGGGCCCTAAAAATACCTCGTATATAATGGATCTTTTTAGCCCCTTGCATAACAATCTACTATTGTAGACTAGCTTAGCTGCAATCACGTCTATAAAGTAAGTAAATATGCAGCCCTGGAACACGCCGCCAAACCAATTTATCAGGACCAAAAGGTGTTTGATGCGATGCGTCCGATACTACCGTCACATTTGTCACTTTATGTCAAATAACAAAGATAAAACAAATAAATATGCATCAAGTTAACACATATCGACGGTAACATAACGACACAAGTGGTGTAAAAAGTGGCAAAACCATAGAATTTAGGTACTTGTACCGAATCGTAAATCTATGGGCAAAACTTAGTTCGATTATAGCTCAACGAAAAACATTTTTTTTTATTTATTTATATATTTTTTTATTATTTTCTAAAAAAATACTGCATAAATAAAATAAATAAATAATTATAATTGCATAAGTTGACAAAAAAGCCTTTTTTTAAGTAATGACGCATTCTATAGTAGAATTCATTCATTTTCATTCATTGAACAGAAAGTATCAACTCGCTTATTACCTTGTTGGAAGTTCCAAGTCAAACGGGAGCTGGAAGATTATTCCAGATCTTTGCAGTGCGCTTCAGGAATATTGAAGTAATCCTCTTTGTACGTATTTAATAGATGCAGACTACGTAATTGTGCAGATCACTGCGAAGCCTGGAAGTTGTTTGATAAGAAAGTGACGAAGAAACAAAATCAAAGGGTTTATTAAGGTGCGACGCTAAGTATATTTGTCTCGCTGACTGTCTTTTCTGTAATCATTTTTGGGACTGATTTAGTTGAATTTTAATATAATTAAGACCCTGGAACAGAATATAGAATACTATTTTTCTCGGTTGCCCTATCCCGTTCGATAGTATTTTATAACTAGGTCTCGAACTCAGGACTTCGCAATCAAAAGCCATATAGTCTAACCACTGAGCCAACGACTTAAAATGTCCACTTCTTTGATACAAAAACAACTTGTATAAAACATATAAAAATTCTGCAAAAACTGATGTGCTTGGCAAAAACTTTAGCCTCGTGTTTCATATAATTATTTTTTATCGCGGCCAGAGTTCATTGCCACGGGCTTGACATAAAACGTCTTGCACGATGTTACTGAGTTACTCGTAGGTACACTTTTTGGGCGAAACTTCCTCAGTAATATGATGATTTTCCGCCCTTAGCTCATTGTCGCCGCAATTTGCCACCTGCTGCGTGGATATTATAGAGGCGTGTTTAAGATACGATGAATTTGTATAGCCAAGTCTCAATGTGTTTTGGCTGTAGTTACCTACACAATACAGACTATCCTTTTTTTTACACAAATGAACCGACTCTCGGGAATGGTCTAGTTTTTAACAGTGAAGTTCTGGGTTTGATTGCCAGCCCAGGATTTTGTCTAAACTAATTATTGTAAAGAGGTGAGATAATTTTTGTATGATTGTTTGTTGATTTTTTACGAATTTACTGAACCCATTTTCAAAACTCGTCCACTAATGGAAAACTATATTATCAGAATAAAGGCTATATTAATTTTTCCCCGTATTCCCGTAGAAATAGGAACTACGTAAGTATCAGTCGCCTCAACCATCTGGGCATGTCGAGAGCAAATACACTGCTGCTCGAGTCTCTTCTCAGAATGAGAGGGGTTAGGCGAATAGTCCATCATGCTGGCCCAATGCAGATTGGTTTCCTCACGATATTTTCCTTCACCGTTTGTCACTAAAGTATATCCGGGAAAAACCGACAGATATTCTACATTGCGACGATATGCAAAGTCTGCAATTTCGTCAGTCAACGGTTCATTACCATTGTTCCTATAGATACAACATCAAAGCCAAGTTGGTTGAATACAATCGTAACGTTCATTGAAGAAAGAGGCCAGCAGTCACCGATATTGACCGTCATGCATATGCACAAATACTCACGTATGGATAACTATTAGCACGGTTTGTTCATGTGGAAAATTGTCCGCTTTCCCGTAGGATACCTATATAATGTAAGCGTTCATGTGTATGCTTTATTTGTGTTTCTAACTCTGGACTAACTGATTTACTTACTTGAACGATAAGATTCCTTGTTTTTAAAACATATTTGTGCGGGTATTCCTAAAAAACATTACTGTGTCGTCCCAAAAGAACAGAGGTAATTTATATCTATCAGTTATTTTCGCTTGTGTACGTGGAATTTTTTCCATCTTCCAATATGTCTTAAAATAAGAAAATAATGTAGTCAAGTGTATTCAGTTGGGATAATATTGAGTTTCGTATTTTACAAGGAGTTGTAACTTTGAAACTCGTGTACAAAATCTTTCAAAGAGAAAATACTTGCGAGAGTTTGTCTATAATAATATTCTTATGGTTCTTCTTTAAGTTTTTTAATATTAAGAGTGTGCAATATGTAATTTGGTTGTTACAAATGGTTCTGGATCTCAGATTCTGGAAAAGTTAGGAGCCTGATATTTGGGTAAATGATATTTCAAAGTGTTAGCTTCGTCATGACTATACAAAATACACAATTTGTAAAACTTTTATCGATGGTTTATTTTTTTGAAAAATACATGTTTTGCTCACATTTTGCTTTCAATCTCAAGAAAAGCAAACTTATTGTCTTACATTTTTGTTTTGTATAGAAAATTAGGTATATATCTTGAACATGGCCATTTTGTTTTTCGTTATGTTGTTTAATTTACTTGCAATTAGGTTAAAATGGTTTTGGCGCGTCACGTCATAAAATTTGCGTCGCGCGTCAATCGCTCCGTGCTTTTCACTCACGTGAAAGTCATAATTCGGCGTCTCGCTTGCGCTTCGAATTTTATCCATATCGTACCGACGTGCTGCGCGCTCTTAAATGGTGCGTAGAAAGACGAGAACTAAGGTTCTTACTCGTAATTGTGTGGTTTCGAAACTAGTCGTAGTCTCGTACAAGTTGACGTGAGTTTATCTGTGTTGGAGATATTAGTAGACTTTAGTAAACTTCAATTTTTTTGTTTGTTTTTCTTATACCTATGAAAATAAATAAGCTTTTATTATCATGAATGAGATTACATATAGAAATATATATCGTGAAAATGTGTTCAAAATTAAATTCCCATACATTTTGTAAGTTTTCGAAGCGTTAGCGTTTGTAGAAAGAGGATCGACGTGCCACATGACTGCAGACCCTGGTCCTAAAGTGGGTTGTTAAAATAGGCGGATAATAATGATAAAATACAGGGTGCTTGGGAGTGTTTCCCATAACTAGTCCACTTATAGGAGCCGAACTGCATAACTAATTTTTTTTAACTATTTAAAAGAAAAACTTTTTATGTTTTTATACAAAGTAATTCATATAATGTAACACACACCTTTATCTATCCTCGCATATTAAAATACTTAATCGTAGTGGTAAGACTGTCGAATATTGCTACTGGCACTCCGCAATTCACTAGTAAGCTACTTCATGATATTTATCAATAAATGAGATTGGCTAGGTCATAATATATACATATAATAAAGGACACGATTTAAAAACTATTTACAAAATAAATATTTTTTTACTCCGAAAATATTAATTTTAGAATACATGTTCTTAAGATATTTTTAATTAATTTTCCTAACATATATAGATATATATGAACATTCCCATAATTTATATCTATACTAATATATAAAGCTGAAGAGTTTGTTTGTTTGTTTGATTGAACGCGCTAATATCAGGAAAATTATTTCAGTGTTAGACAGCCCATTTATCGAGGAATGCTATAGGCTATATATTATTCCAGTACTCCTACGGGAACGGGAACCACACGGGTGAAACCACGTGGTGTGAGCTAGTAGAATATAACTCTAAAGTAATGGGAAATACTCCCCAGCAGCCTGTATATTTATGCATCTATAATCATTCTCCAATATATCTTTTACGTCTAACAAATTCTAATATCACTGCAAATATGCCTCTAAGCTCGTTTTAAACTTTACAGCCAGAAGTTCGCGCGTGCAAGAAATGGCATATGAGGGGAAATGAAATACGTGACGCTGCAAAACGTTAATATGAAACTTGTGCTTTATACTTTGGCACTGATATTGGTCTCGCACGGTATCAATGCAGCGAACGATACCAAAGTGAATTTGAATGATGGTGATGACTATATAAGTAGATTCGTAGCGGATTTGTGGCTCGAGGGGACAGATGTGGTACGATTTATTTGGAGGGACTGTTCAAAAAAGGTAATATTTTATATACTATATTATTATAATGTTTCAATAACATGGAAATCTAAATATATATAACTCAAAGGTGACTTGACTGACTGACTGATCTGACTGAGTGCTCTATCAACGCACAGCCCAAACCACTGGACGGATCGGGATGAAATTTGGCATGTAGGTAAATGTTATGACATAGGCATCTGATAAGAAAGGATTTTGATCAATTCTACCTTTAAGGGGATAAAATAGGGGATGAAATTTTGTATCCATTGTAAAAAACTTCCACGCGGACGTAATTGCGGGCGTTCGCATCGTTCGCATCGTCATCAAAGTAAGAGATTTTCCATACAAACTTTTCACCCCCTTCTGATTATATTTTCGCGACAAAAATTATCCTATAACCTTCGTATTCTTCGTATTATGGTCTCAAATAGAGACAATTTTCATTTTAATTCAGTAGTTTTTATTATATTTCAATCAATGTTATAAATAAAAATTATCTATCATCCTAATTGAAGACCGGGAAGTGGGTTAAATTAAGATTCCACGATTTGATTTTCTTACATACATATGTACAAGTGAAGCTAATATAAGTGTGTTATAACAACCAGACAATTTTTATTGCTACAACTGTTATTTCGGAATCTAAGTGACCTCGTGCCTCGAAAATGTCCGACGAAAAAAGTATTTTAAATTTTTTCGTCGCGTTCATCCCACGTCGCCCACTCGTACCCTGCCTATGCCTCGTGGCTGAATGCTTAATTGCTTGGCGACACGTGTATGCCGCAGGGTAACTAACTCCGATGACACTCGGACATCTGAATAGACCTAAAACAATTTAAGAAATATAATTATGTCAACCATGTCCAAAGATTTTATACTATTAGACATGTCACTTGCGCGTCAAAGTTGAAGCAAAAAATGGCTAAAGGGTTTTTCAGATAGCATGGGTATGGTGACAGTCGCCTGTATGACGTTCATAATACGTACTATTATCGTGAATCGCGGCAAACTTTCAAGAGTGAAACATACGGAGACGGTTATAGGATACTTTCTATTGCGAAAATAGAATGAGGAGGGGAAGTATGGAAAGTCCTTCATTTTTAGAGTTGCAGTTTTAAAAATTTGTTCATAAATCATAAAATAAATACGAAATATAATGCCGAATATAATTCAAAAATTTTTGAAATTCAACCCCTAAAGTGGTGAAATAAGGCTTGAAAGTTTACATTGAGTTCCACGCGGGCGAAGTCGCGGGCGTCCGCTAGTTCATTAATATAATAGAAAATTAAACGAAAACTTAAACAATTTGAAGCCACGAAAACTAAATAATAGATTAGCTTCAGTGAAAGTTTGGGATAGAGCCTTTTTATGAATTCAGCGGTCCTCGGTGAGGCTTTATTAAAAGAATACTTTCATCGCAAAGTCCCGGTAGCCTGACATAGAAATTTAATAATGTGTTGCTATGTGCAAATAATATGTAAATTCTGGAACGCTTTTCTTTACCTTTTTACCTTTGATATACGCTGCCCATGGAAATTGTAAACCGTGACCTCTCTACCTTATATTATACAGCAAACAGTCGTTATAATGGAGCATTCGAATGTTAAAGTACATAAATTGTTTATATTAAAGCTTAAAAATGCACAATTAAAAAGGATTTTACTTACTACTATAAAAAAAATTATAAAAAAAAATCAACCGACTTCAAAAACATAAAACATACTGACTTAACTAAAAAGCGAAAAATAATATCCTACTAAGTTCTATATATCATATTATGTACTAACTGACGATCAGTTTGAAGGCGGTGTTAACCCGATGATGTATTTATTCAAGCCATGTAAGAATATCATAAAGATTTAGGTTTTTCAGCCAGTGTTCTTTCAGAAACGACTTAAATTAACACAATACCGGTTTAGCACCACCATGGAGACAGGAGGATATATACACTTTCATACAAAAAAAAAACAAAATTGGTACAGAAATGACGTAGTTCTGAGGTAACAAACAAATAAAAAAACGAACATATGCGTCAAATTGAGATCCTCCTCCTTTTTTGAAGTCGGTTAAAAATTATATCAAAGGAGATCATTCATTTTGGGCCCTTTTTGAAAGTGCCGGCCAACGAAAAAAAATAGCAGGAATCGTTAGAACTAGTCATTTGGAGTAATAGTTAATATGGCATGAAAGTTGTAGGAGGGCTCTGAACCAAGTTATACAGGTTCGACTATTCGTTATTTCCATACATTTTGTCAATTTTCAAAAGTGCTTTCAAAGAAAAAAAAACTGGTACGTATCGTTAGAACTGCCCATTTGGAGCAATAGTTACTACGGCTCAAATGTTGTAGGACTGCACTGAACCAAGTTATACAGGTTCGATGACTCGTCACTTCTATACATTTTACTGAGTTTTGTAAGTGTCCGCAAACAAAATAAATCATACGTATCGTTATAACTAGCCATTTGCAGCAATAGTTACTATGGCATAAACATTGTAGTATAGATTTAAATCAAGTTATACTGTTTAGATGATTCGTCAAATCCATATATTTTACTGATTTTTAAAGTACCGTTCACCTAAAATATGGTACCTAACGTTAAAACTAGTCATTAGGAGCAATAGTTAGTAACACGTTGCACACGCTTTAGAAAAATTCTAGTACTGAAACAAGTAATATAACTTTCATTCATTGATTTCCGAAAAAGTTGGAAAACATAAAAGCAATAATAAAATATAGAAATAATGATTCTAAGCATTTGCACAAATTCAAAATTATGGTGCAAATGTAACTAAAAATTGTGTTATTGTGCATTGAGAGAAATAAAAACGATTTATTAAGTTCTTCAAGTAATGGTAAATTCGGTTTACAAGCTTGAATAACATAACAAATACACGCACAACGGCGAATCACATGGCCAAGTGCAGAAACGGTCCAGCAGGAAGAACATAACAAATAATGATGACATTTATTTCATATTATTAGTTAAGAATTCATCATTATTACCTATTTATTGTTCCCCATTACATTCAGATATCTACAAAAACATAAGTGACGAATCATCGAACGCAAATAACTTGGATCAGAGCAATCATACAATGTTTCTGTCATACCTACCAACTAACTGTATTGCTTAAATCGATAAAATGCATAGAAATTAAGAATCGTTGAACTTGTATAACATGGCTCAGACCAGGCCTACAACGTTTGTTGTACTATACTAACTATTACTCCCCGTTCCTATTACAACCAGTTCTAATGATACGTAACATTTTAATGGTTGGCACTTAAAAATCAAGAAAATGTATGGATATTACAAATAGTCACACCTGTATAACTTAGATCAGAGCATTTATACAACGTGTCTGCCATACTAACTGACAAAGTATGTCTAAATGATCAGTTAAAATGATACCTGTAAGAATTTTATTGGCAGGCACCTTTTAAAATCAATAAAATGTATGGAGATGACATGCCATTTAACCTGTATAACTTGGTTTAGAGCAATCCTACAGCATTCTTGTTATACTAACTATTGCCACAAATGACTAGTTAAAACGATACGTATCATTAATATTGTCAGTGGGCACTTACAAAACACAACAAAATGCATATAAGTGACGAGACATCGAACCTTTATAACTTGCTTCAGACCAAACCTACAGCATTCGTGACATACTAAATATTACTCCAAATGGGCAGTTCTGACGATAAGTGCATATTTTTGTAAAACGGCACTTTGAAAATCAATAAAACATATGGATTTGACGAATCATCGAAACTGCATAACTGGACACAGAGCTAAACTAAAATGATTATGCCATAGTAACTATTGCTATTGTAATAGCCGTGATAGCCCAGTGGATATGACCTCTGCCTCCGATTCCGGAGGGTGTGGGTTCGAATCCGGTCCGGGGCATGCACCTCCAACTTTTCAGTTGTGTGCATTTTAAGAAATTAAATATCACGTGTCTAAATCGGTGAAGGAAAACATCGTGAGGAAACCTGCATACCAGAGAATTATCTTAATTCTTTGCGTGTGTGAAGTCTGCCAATCCGCATTGGCCCAGCGTGGTGGACTATTGGCCTAACCCCTCTCATTCTGAGAGGAGACTCGAGCTCAACAGTGAGCCGAATATGGGTTGATGACGACGAACTATTGCTGCAAATGGCTAGTTACAACGATACGTATTATTTATATTGTAGGTGGGCACTTACAAAACTCAAAAAATATGTATAGAAGTGACGAGTCATTAAACCTGTATAACTTGATTCAGAGTAATCTTACAACATTTGTGCGATACTAACTATTGTTCCAAATGGGCAGTTCTAACGATACGTATCAGTTTTTTTTCTTAGCGGGCACTTTGGAAAATTGACAAAATGTATGGAAATAACGAATCGTCGAACCTGTATAACTTGGTTCAGAGCCACCTGACAACTTTTATGCCATATTAACTATTGCTCTAAATAGCTAATTCTAACGAGTCGTGCCATTTTTTTTTGTTGGCCGGCACTTTCAAAAAGAGCCCAAAAATGTATGGAGCGAGAATGATCTCCTTGTTATTAGACTTAGTTAGAATTAGATTAGTAGATTTCTGCTCTGGGAAAATTAATTAGGAAGGAAGGAATCAAGAAATAAACAATCAAGGAATGAATAGTTTTATTATAATAAATGATTTTTAATTATGTTATAATTTAATTTTGTTATTATAAAATTGCACAACATTTTTGTGATGAATCTATACTAATTTTATAAAGCTGAAGAGTTTGTTTGTTTGATTGAACGCGCTAATCTCAGGAAATACTGGTCCGATTTCAAAAATTCTTTCAGTGTTAGATACCCCATTTATCGAGAAAGGCTAAGGTCTATATTTTATCATCGTATTGATAAGGGAACGGGAATCACGCGGGTGAAACCGCGCGGGGTCAGCTAGTAAAATTATAATAGCAGAATGGCACTAATATTAAAAAATCATTCTTTTCTTCAGCTAATCGCAGTAAAGGACATAATAGACCACAAGGAGTACTACCCGAGGTTCGTGCGATGCATGAAGAGAAAGACCCTGAGAGCCTTGGACCGCTGTTTGAGCCCGGATGTGGTGCCGCTCGCTGACGGAGTCAACCTTGTAAGGTTCGAACTGGTTGACCACTCAGGGAACGTCCTGCATGACAATGAGACAAGGTATGAGAGGAATATATCACCATCATCATCATTATCAACCCATAGTCGGCTCCCTGCTGAGCTCGAGCCTCTCAGAATAAGTGGGATTAGGCCAATAGTCCATAATGCGGATTGGCAGACGTCACTGTCAGAGCTGTGATAGCCCATCGAATGTGTGGGTTCGAATCCGGTCTGGAGCATGCACCTTTTCAGTTGTGTGCATTTTAAGAAATTCAATATCACGTGTTTCAAATGGTGAAGGAAAAACATCGTGAGGAAACCGGCATACCAGAGAATTTTCTTAATTTTCTGCGTGTCTGCCAATCCGCATTGGGCCAGCGTGGTGGACTATTGGCCTAATCCTTCTCATTCTGAGAGGAGACTCGAGCTCAGCAGTATTCCAGATATGGGTTGATAATGATGATGAATTAATTTTACTTAAAGCAGACTTAGCATACGCCATTGTCAATATTTCAAAAGTTTTAGACTTGATTCCATTTTTCATATAAAATTTGATTGAAATTCCATCAAATTTTATAATAATAGAAAATCGCCGAGAACAACAGAATACCTGTCACTTTTTTATCTGTCAGAAATAAACTAAGTATTCTATTTATTTCAAACTCTGAACATAAGTTCGGGAAATGTGTAGCAACACAGCAACAACAAAAAAATGATAATCGAATGTACGTTGCCCGTGAAAATAGAAAAGTCACTTTACTTTTTGGACAGCCCTCGTATATAAATAAGTAGTAGTAACAAAGAAAAATTCCAGGTCACAAGATCGTACCAATCATGTACTTAAGGCTTTAGATATGATGTGGGTTGAACTGATATGAGATTAAGCACGCCACCCCACCAATAGATATTTTCATCTACACTTTGTATTACGCCACGCCTCTGATATAAAGTTCAATGGCATTTCAAGCCTTATTCATTTTCTATTAATATATTGTTCAACTAATATCTATTTATAGATGACGCTATAAAGAAACCGTTAAATATTATGATACACTAAAACAAAGGCTTAGTGGAGTACAAAATTATTGAGCTATTTACGAGCAAATGAAAGAAACGTGAAGACGAGAAAATGAAAGAACGTGCAGTGGTTAACCAAGCCGCTTCGCATTATAAAATTTTGTACCCAGCATTTTGGAAGCCTGTGTTGGGCACTGAAATATTGATTTTCTTCCGACATATTCTAAACTAGTTGACGCCGCGCGGTTTCACCCGCGTGGTTCCCGTTCTCGTAAGAATACGGCTATAATATATGGCCCTAGCCTTCCTCGATAAATGGGCTATCTAACACTGAAATATTATTTTAAATCGAACCAGTACTTCCTGAGATTATCGCGTTCAAGCAAACAAACAAACTCTTCAGTTTTATAATATTAGTATAGATTAGCGGAAGCCCGCGACTTTGTTCGAGTGGAATTTAGTTTTATACAAATCTCGCAGGAACCAAGGTCTTTTTCAGGATGAAAAGTAGCCTATGTGTAATCCAGAGTAAAATCTATTTCCCATTCCATCCATCCATCCCAAATTTCAGCCTAATCGCTTCATTAGTTGCAGCGCAAAGAAGAAACAAACATACACACATACATACAAAACTTTCGCCTTTATAATATCGGTGTGGTTAGTGCAGCTCGAAATTAATCCTGTAGTCTCAATTATCACTTGATACGACGATTTTCATCTGGAAGGCTTTGAGGGGTTAGGTTAATAGTCCACGGTTTCCTTACGATGTTTTCCTTCACCGTTTGAGACATGTGATATTTAATTTCTTAAAATGCAAAGAGGTGCATGCCCCGAGCCGGAGAGCTGAACAAAAGTGTCATGTCAATTAAATTATAGTATTTTATTATCAGACGCTTTAAATATGAAAACCGAATAATTTATTAAACATTTTTCATTTTAATGGCCCATGAAATTTTCTAACCTAAACTAACAGAAAGTATACAGGGTTATCGTACGAGCAGTAATTTGTCAAGCTCGCTTAATACAGTTTCCAATTACTATTGCGTAAGCGTTCCAATTTCAACACTGCAGTGACTCGCACTCGCACCTTATTGAAATATTATAGTAGGTCATCAAATTAAAAAAAAATATATTAATTTCGTATAGTACATGGACTAAGGGTCCCATATTAATTAATAAAATCATTATCAAATTTTACAAACGCCAAAACGCTGTCGTCCATTTTGTGACGTCACAATGTTCCTTAATGTACTATACGTCAAACTAATGTTTTCGTCAAACGCTCCGTTTGTGAGGGATTGGATTGGACGTCATGAAGCAGTTCAAATATAGACCATCATGACGGACAAGCGTTTATGATCATTATGTACCTACGACGTCATTATTTCGTACCATTTTGTAAGGGGCGCTTTTCAGTGAACCGCGGCAGCGCCGCAAATCTGACCCTTTAAATCCCTGTAGCTCCGAAAGTAATGATCGCAAATACCCTGTTACTTTTACAAAATTGCTTTACTATTAGCATACTCTTCATTTATATACAATTTAAAAAAATGTCCTCTTCCCTATTCTGGCAACTCAGTTCTTCTGCTATAAAAAATGTGAGATCCTCCAACCAAGTCGGTTACTTTATTCAGTCCGTAATTATGTGAACTAAATTATTACATAATAAGCTAGTTACCTAACAACATATTACACTGACCATAACAATGATAAAAATCTTTAACCGAGTAATGGCATTTCTTATTATTATGTACAAAATATATATATTATGTACAAAAATAATCTCTGAAATATATATATAATCTCTGAATGAATAAAGATCTTCTGGAATTTTTGATTTTTTTGTATTTTCTTTTTTCCAGCGAAGGTTTTAGCAAATATTCGAAGGGTTAAATTTATGTAATGAAAATGGACTTAATGAAAAGTAAAACTTGCACTAAGGAGAAATTCTAAAAATAAACTATGGGCAAACCTTGTTTATTAATGTAAAAATTGACTGGAACGTTACGTTTCAGTACATTTGTAACGGTATTGGAATCACATAAATAGAGATATGAAACAATGAAGGCACGCACGATTACTTTAACGATTGTTAAGATCAAACCATTGTAGAATTGTTTCGTACAACAGATGTGAAAATGTGTGCGTATTAGATTGTACATAATGTTATATTTTGTATTCAATCTAGTCGACTAATCCAGCAATGGATTGTAAACACCGTTTTCCAACCATTTCAAAACTAAGGGCTCACCGTTAGTCTAACATCTTATTTCGTACTAATAGATTAAGAATTAAAAAAAAAAAATTAAGTGATAAATGTTAATTTCAAAAACTATTTCACTTTAAAGTTCGTGGACTGAGAAAGAATTAGAAGAAGGGGAATGGAGAAACCTCGCTTTGCAGAGAATGGCCAAAGTTCTTCGCACTCATGTTATCAAGATTGATTTATTTGAGGATAACGATATTATTGAAAAAGGTAATTATTTTAAAGGAATTATCTTAATTGATTAAATAAACATACAAATTGTCATAACTCAGATCCTGTAAAAAAAGGAGTAAGTAGGCTCACAGATATTCAAAATATTACGTGGAAAACGTTTACCTGGAAGATGCCCATTAGGGTCTTATAGATACCTAGATTGTAAAAATCGGAAAACAGGCTTCGGGAGAGAGTTGCTAGCGATGGGTATAAGAAATGAATAAGTAGATACTCCAAAACCATTACAGCGTAATTTTCAACCGACTTTCAAAAAGGAAGTTCTATGTGTGGCTAGCCCGCCATTGGAGGAGCGTGGTGGGTTTCAGCGCCAGCTCTCCTTCCAGGAGGGAGGTCTGGCCTTATAGTGGGCTGTTAGAATAGGTTGATAATGATGATGTTTGGCTGTATGTATGTTCCCCAAAATATACGTGGACCGATTAAAAAAAACTTTTTTGTCCAAAAATATAATTTAAAAAATTTTGTTCGTGATTAAATTTTTAATTATTTTTAGTCGAATATCGAGGACGTCGCCGACACCATATGATGACAATGATGATGTTTGGAGTTGTATCCATCGGTATGGTCCTTATTCCTATGGGATTTCAATTCTTGTCAGTTCTCGGAGGCAAAGCACTGCTGCTTGCTAAAATGGCTCTAATACTCGCTTCTATACAAGGCCTCAAAAAGGTAAATATTTGTTCAATTAATAACAATAAAAACCTATTGATGGCATCTGTGGTGCAGTGGTATGCGCGGTGGATTTGCAAGACGGACGTCTTGGATTCGATTCCCTGGGCCGATTGAGGTTCTCTTAATTGGTCCAGGTCTGGTTGGTGGGAGGCTTCGGCCGTGGCTAGCTACCACCCTATTGGCAAAGACGTACCGCCAAGCGATTTAGCGTTCCGGAACGATGTCGTGTAGAAACCGAAAGGGGTGTGGATTTTCATTCTCCTCTTAACAAGTTAGACCGCTTTCGTCTTAGATTGCATCATCACTTACCATCTAACTTAGGTACTGCTACCTTGTAAAGAAAAATGAGCTCAAAATCGACGGAGATATAAAAAAATCAAGTAAAAAGCGTGTAAAAATGTTGTAAGAAAAGTTCGTAATAAAAACAGGTTTCCTCATTTCAACAAAATTGAATAACCGCCGAAAATGCTCCGTTATTTTAACCGTGGCGGACATTAATTTCATTTCTGTATTTTTAACCAAATTGTGTTATAATAAAATTCATCCTTTACTAACACATTTAACATTAACATTATATTTTAAATAGAAGTTTATGTTGGGTTTCACGACAGAGGAAAGTTCTGAACCAAATTACATAAAGGCTTTGTTTTAAATAACCTTATTATATGTTAATGCTAAGCAATTATTAAAAGATTAAATAAATTATTAAAAGATTAAACGACTTCAAAAAAAGGAGAAGGTTCTCAATTCGACGCTTATGTTTTTTTTTAATTACCTCATAACTTCATCATTAATTAAACAATTTTAAAAATTATTTTTTTGTTTGAAAGAGCATACTTCAAGATTGGTCCCATTTCATTTTCATGAAAATCAATCAAGTAATTTTGTGTAAAAATCAAATTAACTGAAATACGTCTTTTTATGTTAAAAAGATTATTATACAAAAGTTTAACATAATATTTGTTCATCACACAATTAACAGTCTCATAATATTATCCACGTACTTGTACGTAGCACGTTTACTAATAAACAAATTGATAACCATTTAATAGATGTTTTGTTCCAGATTGCTACAAGTCCGGTAAGCTATGGCTTTTACCAGGGATACCCTTACGACCACTATGAGAGAAGCCGCGATTGGAATCCATCAGTACCACGAGCAAACCCATATGAATCTCCAAATCAAATTAATGATAATAAAGTTGATAGGATGACAGCAGATGCTAACCAAAATAATAAGGAAACAATTGTAAGGAAATCTCATATTCAAACAGAACCAGAGGCAAAGCAGTTTCCAGTTTATTCAGGAGTTATAAACGTACCACCACCATCAATATTCAGTGTGGTAGATGCACCATCTCCTTTAGTTGATCTAACAACACAGCCAGGTGAAGTGCAGGCAGACTACGCTATAGATTTACCGTACAACGGTTTTCATTTTCAAAGTCCCACTCCTGTCATTTCAGCTTGATATATTTGCTAAATTATTTCAAGCTTTATTTAGTATAGTTACTGCGTTATTTACGTATTTTACTCAAGTGTTGTATCCGGATAGGCATGTATTATTTAATATTTATTGACACTTTTATAATCTAGTTTACTTGTAGTTATCACTTTTATGATTGTTATTATAAAGTCTATAGCATTAATTTTAATATTTAATCCACCACTTCTCACTGTATGACGTCTTAGTTTACGACTATAACGTCTAATGGACACTTTACTTTAAAAGCAATTAATGGCTTAGTTTGTGATTTTATGTGTTTCCATTTTATTACGGTAGCCGCAAGAACGTTGATATAGGCGTTGGATTTTTCACATTTTTTTTATTGTAAAGTGTTAAAAATAAAATACTATATTATGATTTTTTCTTACAAATATTAATAGTTTTTTTTAATAGTTGTAAGGTTTAATTTAATAAACGTTTTATTGAAACATTGTAACTTTTTTAGTCTTTTTGATGATTTTTTTGTCTTTTTTGTGTGATTGAGTTCTGATCCCAAAAGCAAAAAAAACTAAATACTTGATTGACATTTACATAAAGACACCAATCCTTTCCTAAGGTTCCTACATACACATTCAATAAATTGTCAGTAAAATAGATATTATTTATTTTCATTTATTTATTAGTTCTTTTTTATAAATTTTTAACAATATCAATATAAATATAAATATAAAATACAAAACACTTTTAAAAAATTATAAAAAAAATCAATCCTCCCGCTGCGGAACATTTGAGAGCCGAAGCAACCTGTAGTCAGGACTTCGGAGTAAGGAATTTATTTTTATTATATATAAATATATTATAGAGGTAGTTGTAGTTACAAAGATTTGGGGATTAAAAAAAATAGACATGCAAATTAGTAATTTACATTAGTTTGGTACAGTCGCAATAATATCACATCAGCAATAATTAAAAGAGATAAGTTTGTAGATTAAAGACGTCCTACATTCAATGTAGGACAGTGGAAGAATTGCCAAGGTGTTTGCTTACGTTGCTGTTGAGCAAATACATACGAAAGCAATCCTAACACTTCCAATTGTATGTGTTTAATTCTTCTTACTAGTAAATTATTTTGGTTAAAAGAAAGAGTAGGTATAGACTTCAATGGTTGCATCATGTCATGACGGCCTCCGTGGTGCAGTGGTATGTGTGGTGGATTTACATGACGGAGGTCCTGGGTTCGATCCCCGGCTGGGGCGATTGAGGTTTTGATAATTGGTCCAGGTCTGGCTGGTGGCTACGGCCGTAGCTAGTTAGCACCCTACCGACAAAGACGTACCGCCAAGCGATTTAGCGTTCCGGTACGATGTAGTGTAGAAACCGAAAAGGGTGTGGATTTTCATCCTAATCCTAACAAATTAGCCCGCTTCCATCTTGGATTGCATCATCACTTAACAAGAGGTGAAATTGTAGTCAAGGGCAAGGGGCAAGTAAAAAAAAATATTTTCGGCCTGTTTCAATGGTTCAATATTGGACCAGGCTTTCCTCCTTACAGAGACTCACAATGCTTCAGTGCGAGGTGGTGGGTTAATAAAGTGATGAAGTATAACTTCAGCAATCTGATAATAAAGTTGCTTCGGTCGTGTCGTAAGCGACCTTTTTTCGCTACCAAGTCGTTCCGTACGCAATATGCTCGAAATGCCCCAACTAATCGGGTACTGTCGATGCTCAATTCGTTGATTGCTCAGCGCCAAGATCTAGATATTTTTGATATAAAACTTCATGTATTTATTGATATTGTAAACAGCTGTGAATTTTAATTTTAATTTTATAGAAATATGCAATTTATGTGTTTGTATTGTATAGTGTATTGTAATTTGTTTATCTGTTATATTGGTATATTGTAAGTCTGTACTTTGTATGCGTTTTGGCTTAGCTGTAAGCATACTAAGGATATATAATAAATAAATAAATAAATAAATAAATAATGATATTGATGCTGGATGACAATGACCGCGATCAAGTCTTAACGTGATCTCCGTGTCACGACGTTGTATCACCACAAACTTCCAAAAAGGCTGAGAATTTTTTAACTGAAGATTTCTTAGAATAAAGAAAATCATACCCCGATCCAGAATTCGAATCCGTGATCTGAAACCACATTGAAAACACATCCGATTTTTTCTGTTTGTCAATATTTTTTCTTTAGCAAAGTAAAGTACCTAAGTGTTTAAAAAGATTAACAATGGATTTCAATGACGCTAATATGCATCACATCATTATTATCAGCTAATACTTAAAATGGCCAGGCATGTTTGTAATCGATATTGAATATTTTAAGGAACTTTAAAAAATTCATTCATTCATAATATGACACCCCCAGCACTGTTCCATACAATGATTTTAAAATCATTCTATAAAATGGTTCAATAACTAAAATATGTTTGTGGCTTGTTTTGTAACACCATATAGTTGGATTTCCATATGAGTGTTGTAAAATGGATTAAATTTGTTATTAATGGCTTAATTTAATACGGAAGACTGGCATAATAAATATAAAGGTCACCATTACCATTACGTCAGATCCATATTATTGGAGTTTTGCGAATCACGTGTGTGGTAGGAACACACATACAATATTACATTAATCTTTAATTTTCATGACGCAGTGATGAAAAACGTGAATGTTTTTCCCGTAAAGTGTTACTAACGTATGACGTCACAATACCACGACATCTTTACGTGAATCCGTAATAGTAACCTTTAGATTAACTACGAGCATATCAGTCTTCCGTATAGATATGTAGAGATAAGCTATTCACAATAGAATAATCTGTTTATAGCCAAAGCGTTCTAATCGAGCAACTATTGTTAGGTACACATATTATTACTAATAGAGTTAGAGAAGCTCTTTTATAATATTATCTTAGATTTATATTTAAATTGTTATCACAAAATATATCTCTATGGTTGCTGTAAATAGTTACAAAGGTTTTGAGTTAAAAAATAAGCTATTTTTGGCATATTTTTTTAAATAAGAACTATAGAAATTCGCATTCTTCTTCAATTAGGCAAAAAAGGAGTTAGCATTAGTCTGGGCGGGGATAGGAATTGAATCCAACCTCTTATATATATTTTAGAGTTATTGAGGTTTTACTTAGTTTAACTGTAAAATTTTCATGTTAAATAGAAAAATAGTTTAATTTCAAGTCACATCTTTCTACTCTTTAGATCTATATGTAAAATATTACAAATGTATTCACTTGCACTTCATAGATGCAAAAATTGTCTGTCTTCCCTAAGGACCTATTCACCGGTATTGGAAAAAGAATTTTTCATTCCGTACGCATAGTGTCTACCAACGGCGAAGAGTCTGTACAAGCAGTATCCCGCCGGGTTACCGTTTACAAATCCAAACGTATTCATTATTGTAATGTATATGTATGGATATATGAGAAACCATATCAAGCAGCACGAATTTCCTTTTCTTTGTTGGGTTACTTTCGACAAAATTCCAAGCTTCGCCACCTTAGTTAAGATTCTTGTTCATGCCACTGCAAATATTATTAAATATGCAAATTACTGAGAAAAAATTACAGCGTATGAATTTACACTTCGTCATGAAAAGTAAAAAAAACACGACGAACACACATTGCTATTCACAAGTTGTAATAAATTCGCAAACTCCGAGACCTACTTTATTAGCGATTCAAAGTAAGCAAAAAAAGTTCGCTACAAACTCAGTCATAACATACGCTTTGAGAAAATAAACTGAATGAATATTGGCTTATAAGGTTCTATACGGTTCTGTAAGCCTGTAAAAGCTTTATAGGCTTTGACATGTGTTTTATAGGCTTACATTCATACAAATGAGATGAATCACTACCGCGAAAATCTAAATTTAATTTATTTTTTCCCAATTTCATTTATTGCTTCATTTATGCTTTTACCAAGCATACTGCCTTTATGAATTGCCTTTTTTGTTCAAGAATAAGTTAGTCTTTGACTGCCATTTTACTTGATATTATATTAAATGTTAATTTTGAAAATAAATATATAGAAAGACAAGAGCTACCTCTTGTTAATTAAATAGGAAGTAGTGTGTATGGAAGAATAGGGAATATCGTCGTTATCAACCCATATTCGGTTCACTGCTGAGCTCGAGTCTCTTCTCAGAATGAGAGGGTTTAGGCCAATAGTCCACCACGCTGGCCCAATGCCGATTGGCAGACTTTACACACGCAGAGAACTAAGAAAATTCTCTGGTATGCAGGTTTCCTCACGATGTTTTCCTTCGCCGTTTGAGACACGTGATATTTAATTTTCTAAAAATAAGGAATATGTATGAAAGAAAATAATAATCATGTGTGTGTGTGATTTGACGTGTAATAGAAATGAATCGATGAAAAATTGGAAGACTTTGGGCCAGCCCCTTTAACTTATTTTTCTTACTTATCGTTGAATAAGAACTAATAAATATGATGTAGTCCTAACTTTTTAGTAGGTAAGTAAAAGAAGTAGATGAAAAGTAAAGGGTGAAAAAAACAAAAGTATTCCTTTTTACCAAAGCATTGCCAGGCATCGCAGAGGTCTGCATCCATATGTAGCTGATGTCTCTTGGACGAACGTCTTCTGTCTTCATACGAAGCATTTCAGTTCTTCGTTCTTGATCCGGATTGTGAAGTTATGGAATGTCCTTCCAGCTTCCGTTTTCCCTACCACCTTCAGCATGGATATTTTGCAAGTCAAGAGTGAATAGGCATCTTTTAGGCTACATTGCTTACTGTCAAGCATGATTGCAGCCAAGAGCTCGCTTAATTAATATTTAAAAAAAATGGAAGAAGAAGACAACACAAAGGATACGAGTAGGTATCTAAACATTTTATTGAGTACCTACATACAGTTTAATCGCCTTATCTGATCATAATCTCCTTGTCCCATCTACTAAGCAAAGTAACACAACAATGGATCAAAGCTGACTAAAGCTGCGCTAAGTTCGTTAAGTTAAAATCGATCCGCATCTTAGGTAATCTGTGTTATGTATGGAGCCCTTCATTTATAAGTTCTATTGGACTGAGAGCCAGACCATCCTTGTCTTAAAAAAAATTGTATACTCATGCTTCTAAGACCAACACAATTATGAAGCTTGGAATGTGGTGGCATTGGCTCAGACCAATTACCTATTGGACTTCATACAAACTTAACCCCTAAATAAATGTAAGTATAGATAAAACCACCAACTTCACAATCCAGGTAAGTATTTTTTGAACAGGTCTTGAACCCAAAACCATTTGTCAGCAACGTACCAACTTTATTCTTTACAAGTTAGCCCTTGACTACAATCTCACCTGATGGTAATTGATGATGCAGTCTAAGATGGAAGCGGCTAACTTGTTAGGAGGAGGATGAAAATCCTCACCCCTTTCGGTTTCTACACGGCATCGTACTGGAACGCTAAATCGCTTGGCGGTACGTCTTTGCCGGTAGGGTGGTAACTAGCCACGGCCGAAGCCTCCCACCAGCCAGACCTGGACAAATTAAGAAAATCTTAATCTGCCCAGCCGGGGATCGAACCTAGGACCTCCGTCTTGTAAGTCCGCGCATACCACTGCGCCACGGAAGTCGTCAAAATACCATCAAAGCAATATTTAATTGAGTAGGAATGAATAGAGTAAGTATCTATTAGCAAAAATAAATAATTTTCTAAAAAAATAAAGTCTTTGTAAATTACGTAATCCATGTCTGAAATGTTTGCTATTAAAAGTTTGTTGAACTCTGTAATTGACGTGAAAAACAGGTAATTAACCTACTACACTGTGTATACTTCTTTAGCCCTATAGGCAACCTAACCACAGAAGCACGATCGAACCGAGATAATCGTATCTATATATCAAATCTAAATAGAAAATGTAAACCTTATCTTAAAAAATGTTACTTGGTATGTGACGATAGGATTTCGCTTGTACATTCGCTATAGCTTGGCAACTTCGTTGGTAACACTCCTGATGGTCCGCGCGGGCCGAGAGGCGTGTAGCGATGAATAAAATACCCAAGACTGATGCACCTCACTTCCTCGCACGAACGATTTCACACCCGCGCGGTCTTTCCCCCCGTCGCCCGCATATCATGGGAGTGTCATCAACGAACTCGCCAGACTATAGGATCAAACTCCATATCTATAAGGCGTCTTAGACCTGTAGGAAGTAAGCTTTTTAAGCTGTTTATTTTTTTGCTTCACAAACACCTATTTCAAATCTGTTAGCCCTCATTCGCACGAGAGTTTTTTAACGGACGTTAAAAAGCGTTCAAATACAACAACTGAATTCCCAAGTGTACGTACACACGACAGCGTTTTTAAAACACAACGCTTTTTTCGAGCAGGGTCGCATTTTAAATTTTAAGCGTTGGATATACGAGTAGACTTTGTATCTACATTTGAACGCTTTTTAACATCAGTTAAAAAAAAAACTCTTGTGCGAATGACGGCTTAGTTGTGCATTGATAGTTAACACGTTCGCAGAGGTACGAGGTCATTTGACCTCGTACGTCTAGCGTCTTCAAGGGTTACGAGGTTGCTGGACCTCGTACCTCACTACAAAGTTTTAGTATGAGGTCAAAAAACCTCGTACCGCACCAGAGGAAAATACAGAAAATCATTGCCGCAGCGAAATAGTTAATAGAGAAACTATTACCGTTCATTTAGATAATAATAATTAATACCGAATATTATAATAGGTATTTAGATGGTACATCAATCATATTAGTCTATAATTACTTCAGTATAATCCCCTACAATCGGCTTGTCGTGTAGTCTATATTATAATGTCTGAATGAAATTGTGACACTAACATCTACTCGTATGTTTAATTAATATTAAATTGAAATAAAATAATGATTTTCTTAAACTAGCGGACGCCCGCGACTTCGTCCGCGTCGAATTTAGTATTTCACAAATCCCTCGGGAAGCATGGATTTTTCCGGAATAAATAGTAGCCTATATGTTAATCCAGGCTATAATATATCTCAATACCAAGTTTCAGCTAATTCGATTTTGTAGTCGAGGCGTGAAAGAGTTACAAACATTCATATCATCAAAATCATTTCATAAATTTGGCGAAACCATGGATTTTTTCGGGATAAAAAGTAGTTTATGTGTTAATCCAAAATAAAATCTATTTCCATTCCAAATTTCAGCCAAATCGCTTCAGTAGTAGCGGCGTTAAAGAGCAACTAACATCCAAACATCCATACAAACTTACGCGTTTATAATATTAGTAGGATTACTTCAATCTGAAGATTCTGAAGGATCTGAAGAATAAATGTTTTTTTTTCGCGAAAAATCGTTACGTTCAATCTAAATGCCGTGCCTAGCGGTAAAATCTTATACAAATAAAATATTTTTATCAACAAAAAATTTATACATTACAAATCTAAAAAGAACATCGTACCTATGTTCTTTCTATTGATCGATTTGAAGGCGGTGCTATGCCATAGCTCATATGCAATAGGCTCATATTGCTTGTTTTGTTTTTGGTTTTCATGAAAATTAAATGAGACCAATCTGGATTAGATGGTACTCTTTCAAACAAAAAAATATTTTTCAAAATTGGATTATAAAGGACGAAGTTATGTAAACATAAAAAAACGAAAAAGGTACGCGTCGAATTAAAAATGCCTAATATAAGAAAAATGGAAAATAAGTATTATGCTTACGATAGTAACGAAGATCATCAGGTTTTTAGGATTATAGCAGATACTAAAACAATAAAGAATCTTAGAGTTTCTCGATGTGAGACCACTTTAAATGTAATTTAGAGATACTTGGTAAAAAAATAATATAATATTTTAAGGTAGGTATAATATTAAAAACAAAACGTTAAATATTATTTAAGCATTTAAGAAATTAAATATCACGTGTCTCAAACGATGAAGGAAAAACAATTCGCAATGGGCGTGGTGGACAGCACTCTCATTCTGAGAGGAGACTTGTGCTCAGCAGTGAGGCAGTGAGCCAAATATGGGTTGTTGATAATGATGATGATGATGATACAACGTTTAAATATAATAACTATCTCTATTATAAAATCTTAGGACTACACAGAATTATTTATTACGCAAAACCCGACACACACTTGGCCAGTTTTTCGGAATTAAAAACAAACAATGCATAAATTCCAAAACGTAACAAAATATTTATCAAACATTTATCTGTATTAACCACTTAGCCATTTATAAAACACAACTGGCATAAACATTTACCGAACAAATAATAGAACACTGATAAAATTTCACTCGTGCTACGATTTGATAACGTTTTACTCTGAAAGACATCATTGAGGGACACTGTTGCGAGGAAAAGAACCAAGTTCATTAGAAAAAGATAGCAGTTTCTTTAGAATATACAGTGAAATTTGTAAGATTTTTTAAAAAAAGACTTACAGAATTTGAAAGCTTTATAAAGTAAGCATTTCATCTCTTCAAGATAAAGTGAAGCCTAAAAAGTTTTTTAGACCGTAAGACCTGCAGATTTTGAATGTTTTTTTTTTATAACATTATTCAGTATAAAGTGATTTTCTTCCAAAAAGTTGTTTTAAAGAGGTTCAGAAGGTTTTTAAAGTGAAGTTGCTTGGCTGAGGACCAAACGCATCGGAGTTTGCGCAGAGCATTTGGAACGCTTATAAAGGGAGTGGGAAAGCCGCCCCATTCACAATTTGTCTGAAGCCGACGTCACAGTTAAACTCGGCAAGTTATCAGTGAGAACTTTGTGAAAACTTTTTTTTTTCAAAATGAAAGTATTTTTGTACCTCGCCGCGGCTGTGCTGGTGTGCAATGGCATCGAAGGCTTACTTTTGCCGGTAAGTTTTTTGTTTAACATAATTTATTTTATCATAAATAAGAAGTAAAAAGTTATTTTTTACAAATTGTAAAATAATATTTACATTGTTATAAAGTTATCATAAATCTTACAAAAGTAAGTAATCGTTAAAAAGCAAATAGTAGGTGGATATGTATTGAAAATCCAGGAAATAGTTTTCACTACTAAAAAAATTATTAAACATTATTTTTTAAACATCAGCTTAAATTCTACTTGCTCGTTAAGATAGGCAAATAAATATACACACAAATTAAGTACAAAATTATTAATTGTGTGTTGTAAAAAGTATTAGATATTCATTAATTTTACTATTAAATTTATACAATTACTATAAATACAAAATCGTACCAGAAAAGGAAGTTGAAATTAAGACCAGAAATAAAATCCATATTTCAATTTTAACTCGTACTTACCTTTTCTTAATTTTTAATTATTATCTACCACTAAACACTCTTTTTATTATAAAAAGGTTCTAATTAAAGTTAATTACTTTTAAATTATGTTTTCACAGGCTTAAAGACGAGATGCCAAATTGTGATGCGGCTTTCAAAATAAATTACTCTTATCCCTTTTCCGTAGCTTAAATTACTTCAAAGTAATTACTTAAACAATGGATATATTGTCATAATCAGCTATGGACCAGTCTTTTTAAAAAACATTTGCCTCTTTAAATTATATTCGAAAATCTTCTAAAATTTGAGAATACTGGATTTTTCAATTTTTTTAGAGATTTGGTAAAAAAATAAAAAAATTAATAAAAATATGATTAAAATCTACTCACAAAGCAAGCGTTTGTGTTCAAAAGCTCTTCAAAATTTTAAATTATTTTATTTATTTATTTCATACTCGTATACTGAAAATTATTAATTTTTGTTTAGAATTATTTTATACGTGTGTTCCGAGTTTCATATTTACGGTCCGAAGTGTATTTTTTTTACGTATTAATCTCTATAGCTTGGCAAGTTGATTCATTCATCGCTACACGCCCCCCGGCCCGCGCGGACCATCGGGAATGTTACAAACAAACTTGCTTTTTTAATCTTTTACTAGTTAACCCTTGAGTACAATCTCATCTGATGGTAAGTGATGATGCAATCTAAGATGGCAGCGAGCTAACTTGATATGAGTTGGATGAAAATCTACACTCCCTTTCGGTTTCTACATGACATCGTACCGGAACGCTAAATCGCTTGGCGGTACGTCTTTGCCGGTATGGTGATAACTATTAATAATATGCTCCTATCATAGATAAATACAGAAGCTAATTATGGAGTTTAGAACGTGGTTGCTTTAGAAGGTAGCAGATTTAAAGGGTCGAGTCAATCTTCCAAGTAAAGAGCGTAATTGTTAGATATTTTCTATTGATCATGAAAAATCATGTCATAATTAATGATATCTCGTAAGATTTGTCTGGTTAAGTAGAAAATAACAAAAGAAAATATTATTTATTGTATGACTAAATTAAAGCCTGTACCAACCACAAAAACAGGCCACTTGTTAATTATTTTGATAACCGCAAAACAATACGGCTTCGAATAATTTAATCAGGAATTGTATGCCGTCGTTTTTGTGGTTAAAAAAAAATTATACTCTCGGAAATTTTTCTGACCTTTCAGTATTTTTCTCTTTTATTATCCTAGTAATTAAAACGGAGTTTCGCTTTTTATTAAATTAAAGTTAAGTAGTCTGTCGTTTTGTAAGTTAAAAAATATACCGACTGAGGAAATGGAAAGAGTTTCCAATCAGAAGGCTATGATGTGGAATACCCTTCCGGCGTGACTTCCTGCAACGTATGATTTGTGCTCCTTCAAGGCAAGAGTGAATAGATATTTATAATTTACTAGGCGTGCTTGCTCCAACCTCACCATTGCTCTATATCAGGAATGATTTTAGTTAACCTATAAAGTTCGTATAAAAAATCGATTTTACAGGAAGATTTTGTGTATTATAATCAATTTAATATAATAAATTATGTTCAATCACAAAACATTACTTTTTTTCAACTTGCTCGACAATAGCTTCAAAAAAAGTAATAAAATTGTTTTCATAGCTTTACAGAAAATAGTTTTTTTTTAAATTATTGTAATTGAAAATTGGTACCTATCCATACTTTGTACTGTGGGATAATTCGCTTTTATAGAAAGGATTGCGGGCCTTATAAATTAATTCCATTCGTATCTACTAGTCTTATCAATAATTTGGATTTTTCACATCTTTCAATCTTTCTGAGGTTGATCTAAATTGCTACGTAACCAAAAATGTATAATCTGAATTAATTTCTTATCTTCTATACTATATATCTTTAGGGTAGGAGTAGGTTATGTGTAGGGTAGGGTTGAGTCCCTACTCAACCCTCTGTATGGTATGGTAGCTGTAGAGTCGGAGTAGGGTAGGGTTTCATGCGAACGAAGTCGCGGGCGTCCGCTAGGAATAGATATGTCAAAAACATTCTGAGACTCGTTAGAACATCATACTTACCCGTTATCGTATATTTACTTTTACGTTACACACAGAATATGAAATTAATAATTTAATAATTCACATGTAAGCCTTAACTTTAGCAAAGCTTTGAAATTACCTGGAAAGGTGTGGTACTTTGATTATAATTGTAAATGAAAATTGGTAATTTATAAGTTAGCACAAAATTGCTGTAAGACGGCGATTAAATAATCTATACTAATTTTATAAAACTGAAAAGTTTGTATATGTTTGTATACTTGAACGCGCTAATCTCAGGAACTACTAGACTAATTTGAAAAAAAATTTCAGTATTAACACTAAATTTTTCAAATCGGTCCAGTAATTCCTGAGATTAGCGCGTTCAATCAAACAAACAAACAAACAAACATAGATTCCATTTCAAGTAGGTACGAGTGGATACGACAATAGTCTACCAAGCGGGAATCGACCCCATGAACTTTCAGCGTTAATCCAGCCGCTTTAACGTTGAGCTATTGAGGGTAAAAGTCTCCATTGAGATTGGTTCACAACTTTCTTTTATAAATTAACGAAGGTCTATCACAGCCTCATAAACCATTCATACTTCAAAAGAATTCAGTAGAACATCACTATCCAAAGGGATTTCTACAATTTATTCCAGTAGATGTAGTTAAACATTAATTAAAAGTAAACATTACGATTATACGTGGGTTTTACGAGTAAGTCAATATAAAGTTAGTAGTGAACATTTCCGGCCTTCCACGTAGTAATTGATAAAATAATGACGACATTTTATAGTAGGGTGGGGTCAATATACACTTATAGACGTGTTTATCTCCTAAGGGCTCCCACACACGGGCCACCACAACCACAAAACCACAAACGCTACCAGCATATTTCCTGTAGTTTTCATTCATTTTATGTGAACTCGCCGCACACGGTTGACGCCAGTGGCCGCCACAATCGTCACTGCTCGCTTCTTGTAGCCCGCACCGGCCACTAAACGCCGTCACAAAACGCTACTCGCGCGTTTATGATACTGCACGAATGGGTTAAAAGAGTAGCAGCCATAGACCACAAGTGGCTGTCGCGCACTTCAGCTACTTTTGTGGCCCCTTCTTGCATCTTGTAGCGGCGTTTGTGACTGTCGTGTGCGGCGACACTAAGAGTATAATAGTTTTATTATGAGTTGTGTTTATTGACAAACTATATCGGGTACCTACTACTACTATACTATAGTTAAATAATGAGTAGTATGAGTAGATAGTGTGTCGAGTACAGTAATCTATGCTTAAACAAACTGTACTGTAACTGTAGAGTTATCAGATTATAGATAACTACTTGATATTTCCAAGTAGGTATTGGAACTCTGGCGCATTTGGGCATAGCTTTATTTACAATGAAGATCTATACTTATAATAAAACTGGTCGAATTATATACATTTATTCGTAATTTGAGATTTTACTTATACCATTTGTAACACCAAACGTTACCGTGGCATAACGTACGCCAGCGCCATCTAGAATCTATACTTATAATACGAATTCTGTACATTTTGTACATTGAAGATATATTGAAATTTTTTGATGGGGGACTTACTGAAGCTAAAAATATTTTTTTTCCGATTTTTTGTCTGTCCGTCTGTCCGTGTTTTTTTGTTATTCGGGCATCATGCTGAAACCACTGAATGAATTCAAATGCAGCATAGCTGTATTACAACCAAGATGTTATAATATTTATTATTAACTGTAATTAAGTACTATTAGTAGGTACATTATAAGGCTTTTCTAATAAGACACGATAGGTCGTGGCCTACCTCGCAATAGAGAGCTACTAGAGAGATATGGAGCTCAAGTTCAATTGAGGTAGATAATGTAAATTTTTTAACGACTATTATTGGATTACTTTTCAGTTGTGTGCATTTTAAGAAATTAAATAAGATAATTTTCTTAATTCTCTGCGTTTGTGAAGTCTGCCAATCCGCATTGGGCCAGCGTGGTGGACTATTCGGCTATCTCCTCTCAGATCAGAGAGGAGACTCGAGCTTAGCAGTAAGCCGAATATGGGTTGATAATGATGATTATTGGATGTTACTGATAATGACCAGGGTGTAACCTCTAGGAACTGAGAATTTTCGTGAAAAATGATTAAAAGAAAAAAATATTAGTATTACATAGACTACTATAGGACCCATAGGACTCGGACCTTCGGATCCTGAGATCATCGGACCCTCGGATCCTTGAACCCTCGAACCCTGTGATCTTAAACCACACGGGTTAACCACTTCCCCAAGAAGGCGATTCGTATGAAACAATACTGTTAGTATAGTAATTATGTAAAAAAGTGACTCCTAACACATAATAAAGGCGTTACTTAATATGAACTAATGAAATTAATAAATAGTTCCGAAATCCAAAAAATCAAAGATGCGTTACCCCTGCAGTTGCACCATGATATTTTTGGGCTGTTAAAAAAAGAACATATTACAATGAAGAAAAAACATACTTTCCGAGTTCAAAGCTGTTTTTAATCGTTTCACAATTGGTAATACTCACAATAAAGAAAATTATTTACGTATAAATTTAATATTCATGCCTATGGGCAGGGTTGGTAAACATTTTTGACGTTTTCTCATTACTTTAATACATTGAAGTTGTTTGCTAAAATATTACAAGGGGAATTTCCTTTTAATATCTACTTACTTTAAGCTACCATTATGGTCCAATGGTTAGCATATGTGGCTTTGGATCACGAAGACCTAGGTTCGAGTCCCGTTTCACGCTTTGAAATAATGAGCTTAACTTTATTCCAAGATGTTTTCTATGTTAATTTTCACCCCGCAGGGCAGTTGCACACAGAAATCTATACTTATAATAAATCTGTAGAGAGGTCTATTCTGTACATGAAATATATTTCCAAAATAACTATCAGGGTGTGATTAGTGGTCGATACTGTTGCCAAAAATGTAATCAGTAAAATTTTTGTCTGTCTGTCTGTCTGTCTGTCTGTATGTTCTTTATAGAAACAAAAACTACTCGACGGATTTTAACGAAACTTCTTACAATTATTCTTTATACTCCTGGGCAGGTTATAGTATACTTTTCATCGCACTACGATTAATAAGAGCAGAGCAGTGAAGGGAAATAATAGGAAAACGGGAGAAGTTACTCAATTTTTTAAGCTTCCGTCGCATGGTATGTTCGTTATAGAAACAAAAACTACTTGACGGATTTTAAGGAAACTTAGTACAATTATTCTTCATACTCCTGGGCAAGTTAATGTATACTTTTCATTACGCTACCGTCAATAGGAGCAGAGCAGTGAAGGGAAATGTCAGGAAAACGGGAGAAGTTACTCAATTTTTTAAGCTTCCGTCGCATGGTATGTTCGTTATAGAAACAAAAACTACTTGACGGATTTTAAGGAAACTTAGTACAATTATTCTTCATACTTCTGGGCAAGTTAATGTATACTTTTCATTACGCTACCGTCAATAGGAGCAGAGCAGTGAAGGGAAATGTTGAGAAAACGGGAGAAGTTACTCCATTTTTTCAGCTTCCATCGCCATCGCATGATCCCTACCATAGGGGTATGGTAGGGGTAGGGTAGGGTACGGGTAGGTGTAGTAGTAGGGTTTCACGCAGACAAAGTCGCGGGCGTCCGCTAGTACAAAATAAAATTTATAATCTATACTACTATTATAGTATAGATTATAAATTTTATATATAACTGGTTCGATTTGAAAAATTCTTTCAGTGTTAGATAGCCCATTTACCGAGGAATTGTATAGGCTATATATTATCCCCATATTCCTACGAGAACGGGAACCACGCGGGTGAAACCGCGCGGCGTCAGCTAGTTTAAACTAAGAATAAGCATGCAAAGGTGGCCTTATTGTTATAAGCAATCTCTATCAGGCAACCCTTGACGAGAGGACTTGAGAAGAAATTTTTACATTAAAATAAAAGTTTACCTACTTAATAGATCAATAAAGTATATCAGCACTTTGTATAGGCAAGTACCTAGGCATAAACAGCCGCCTAGACTAGTATTTATATTACATTAGGGATTTCCTAATTTGTAAAGTTTCTGTGTAATTAACACAGCATTAAAACGTAAATAATAGTTTGCTTAATGCCTACCCTGGTATAAACCATGCACGCCACAAAATTATATCCCCAGAGAAGCAATAATTCTTTGAGTAATAAAAGGACTCCATAATAATCTTAATAGGATTACGAATGTTAATAGCTTTATAAAGAACATGATAGGGAGCTAACATTATATTAGGGAAACTCAAAATAAAGCTCAGGAGGACTGTATAAAATCCAAAGCTTAATGAACTTGGAAATTAATTTAGAAAGTGACCGCTACCCAAATTTAATTTAAGTGTTTTTTATGGACGTTCGCATAATTAACACAGTTCGTATTCACATAATTAAAACTTTGAATGAATGTTGTACTTTATAAATATTGAAACTGGATATCATCAGAGAAAAAGTAAAGTAAAATATATCTATAGCACAACACTGTTTGAAAGAGACAAATTAGAGATTTTGTAGCTATTGACTTCGTTATTAGACCTTATTTTAGTTCATCATTTTAAGTTAATATGCGTGATAGCCCAGTGGATATGACCACCGCCTCCGATTCCGGAGGGTGAGGGTGTTCGAATCCGGTCCGGGGCATGCACCTCCAACTTTTCAGTTATGTGCATTAAAAGAAATTAAATATCACGTGTCTCAAACGGTGAAGGAAAACATCGTGAGAAAACCTAAATACCAGAGAATTTTCTCAATTCTCTGCGTGTGTGTGAAGTCTGCCAATCCGCATTGGGCCAGGGTGGTGGACTATTGGCCTAGCCCCTTTCATTCTGAGAGGAGACTCGAGCTCAGCAGTGAGCCGAATATGGGTTGATAACGATTCTAAGTTAGGTTACATAATTTGTGTTCAATTTAACAATACAAAGGTAAAACTTAGCTTCTAAGATTTAAGAGGTTACTAAAAACATCTCGTAAAATCGACGACAATCGACATGAATATTTTTTGACGGCCTCCGTGGCGCAATGGTATGCGCGGTACATTTACAAGACGGGGGTCCTGGGTTCGATCCCCGGCCAATTGAGGTTTTCTTAATTGGTCCAGGTCTGGCTGGTGGAAGGCTTCTGCCGTGGCTAGTTACCACCCTATGGACAAAGACGTACCGCCAAGCGATTTAGCGTTCCGGTATGATGTCGTGTAGAAACCGAAACCGTGTCGGGTGTGGAATTTCATCTTACTCCTAACAAGTTAGCCCGATTCCATCTTAGATTGCATCATCACTTACCATCAGGTGAGATTGTAGTCAAATATTTGTAGAGAATAAAAAAATAATAATAATCAGATTATAAATTATTTTGCCTGCAAGCATATGACCTAGCTATTTAAAACAAGCAACTTATCACCGCCTGATAAAAGAGTTTTTAGGACTTCTCTCAGGTGACTAAAGCAGCGTTTCATCACCTATATCATATTCTCTACCTCAATACCAAGTGCTTCTGACATTCCAAGATTATAGATCTCCCATTTACGGAGTGATCTGAGAATGATAGTTTTTGTTATTACGAGTATCCCCTGTACAACTGCGTGGGAGAGAAAATTACTGCCAATAAATTCCCCTCCATATAATCCTACGTAGGTGGTAAGATTTTGGTACTAAAATAGATGGGGTAGAATATCGCTAAGTGCATGTAAAATCTTTATCTTTACTAATATTATGAAGAGGAAAGATTTGATTGTTTGTTTGACTTGGTGAAGGTTGCTCCCGCCCCCTTGATCTGAAAATTAAGAGAAAAATTATTACAAAATATAACAAAATTGATTAACAAAATCGTTAAAGTCATATTCAAATTTGGGGTAACTAAGGCAAAAATAGGTTTTTTTTTGATCCACCTATAATCGGCTCACTGCTGAGCTCGAGTCTCCTCTTAGAATGAGAGGGGTTAGGCCTTAGTCCACCACGCTGGCCCAAAACGGTTTGGCAGACTTCACATACGCAGAGAATTACCCCGAACCGGATTCGGAACCACACCCTCCGGAATAGGAGGCAGAGGTCGTATCCACTGGGCTATCATGGCTACTAAATAAAGATTAATAAGGCAAATATAGTTTTAATACATATTAATTTTAAAAAGGACAACAGATGCATTTCTTCTTCGTGAAATTCTATAGAAACAATTAAGTAGTTCTAAAAATAGCCCGGAAACATCGTTTTAAATAGCAGTTTCTCTTACTTAATCGCTTTCAATTGCCACTTGCCCTTTCCTATCGTTTTCAACAAACATTTCTATCGTCCACTTGTGTCAATTGAACTAGCATTCTTATATTTTAAGTGATTCACACAAATTTATCACTGGCAACACACACTTTTCGAAGACTTTTGTCTTCAGACACTGAGGAATTTCGGATGAAAAGATATCGCGAAGTTTCCCGAAAGCGGCCCAACTCGCCATTCATTTGATGCCAAGTCCGTCCCAGTCCAGAAGCTTGAACACTTCTTCCAATACGGAGGTAAATAGCTTCGGAGAGATCACATCTCCCTGACGCACTCCTCGCTGCAACTGAATTGGCCTCGTAGTCTAAATCTGAATACGGACTGACATATTGGCGTTGTCGTACAAGCACTTCGACACTTGGATGTACCTTAGTACAACCCAGGTTTACGTTATACGTCATTGATAAATCCTGATCTATCTGTTGATGAAAACCTCATGAAAGTACTCACAGTAGTTTAGAGTTTATTGAGAACCGACAGACAGACGCTGCTAAATTTGTAATCTGTTTTAAAACAATGAAGGTTTATATAGTTTATATTATTCAGAGATATACAATATACATATACAGGTTGTTCCGTAAATAGTACAACATACTTTAGATAGCTGACATCGAAGCCTACTAAAATAACGCAATATACATGTTAGCCGAAATTTTACGATTTTAAAGTTATATATTATTTTTTCTCCAAAATTCAAAAATCCCTACTCTCAGTGCAATTTTGTCGACCAAAAATGACTTAAGCGTTGATTTTATGATTGATATAACATTTTTGGACACCCTGTACATTGCTTTACAAATTTATAGCAATTTCTAATCTTATAAGCGCGTGTATATGAAAAACTTGTGAGTTACCTACCTCATTTCTATTTTGAAGAGAATTGAGAATAAATTAAATGCTAAATTGTAGTGCGTATCTAAGTGTAGGTACACGTAGAAAAGTACCTAACAGTAGATACTTACTTACTTACACAATATAAAATAAGCTCTTTGAATAATATATTAAAATACGTACCTATCTAACATACGTCATCATTTTTCTTTAATATTAAATAACGGATTCGTTTACAAAAGATCTACTTTATTACTTTTTTCAAATTAGACATAGATATACTATTTTTAGGTAAAGAAATTTTCATTTAGCATATTTTTCATAATATTCCATGAAACGAAATATATTATTTACTTAAGACAAACATGAACACAGCTGAAAAATTTTTCCTCTGGGAAATAATAAAAAGACAGAGTCGAAAGGCTTGTAACAACAGAACGAGTGAAATATTTTATAACATATTTTGTATTCCTTTCAAAGGCCCTTCCTATTAGGCCTCCAGTACTCTACCGCTCAACGGTTTAGACCTTGGGTTGTAACTTTTCAATTTCAATTTCAATTTCTTTATTTGCTGAATACATAAACAATATTATACAATGTATTCGACCATCTCTGGCATGCAATTAGTCTAGGAACAAATAACATTACTATAAAAATTCATTTACTGAATAAAAAGATTTATCTAACAACCAATCCAATATATATCAGAACGCGTAAATTTACAAATAGTGGCCTGCAAGAATCTAAATGTCGTTATAAATCAAATCGATAAATAAAATCGATAAAAAAAATCGATTCTTTATTTGCTTAATTTCAGTGTAATGTTACCTACTACTATGTTGCTTTACGAACCTGACGATGACATAACGAACGACAATGCTTCCCAGGCAAAGACTAAGATTTGAATCCGGTCCTGTTCATACACCCCCAATTCCTCAGTTATGTGTATTTTAAGAAATTAAATATCACGTGTCTCAAACAGTGAAGTAAAATATCGTGAGAAAACGTCCATACATTTTTTAATTCTCTATGTTCCAATCCGCAGTTTTTTATATGCAGTTAATTTATTAGCTATGCAATTTTGTTAAATAACATAAAATTGAAAATTTTCGAAAACCCCTAAAGACTTTTATGATAGAAATTATTTTTATCATCATATGTGAGCTGGATCAAAGCAAGTTGTTTATTTTTATTTTCAATATGAGCAATCGGATTTTCATGTCGCAATTTTCCAAGCACCATTTTTCTCATCAAACGAAGCTAATAACACTCTCGATTAACTCATCAATATTCTCTTTCAGTGCGCTTTCATTTAATTATAATAATAAAATGTTTTATTTACCTAATGAGTACAAAATAAAAATTCAATATGAAATTTAAAAAAAAATGTGACACATTCGGTTCTTACCCACTTTCACACCCCACAACTTTTAAACGGCTGAACCGTTTTTCATCAAACATGTCTAAGAACAATTGCACATAAGTCACCTTTAATGCAAAAAAAAACTAAATCAAAATCACATCATCCGTTCTGCGGCTATGGAGCCATAGACAGACTGACAGACAGACAGCCCCTCTTTTTGCGTGGGTGGTTAAAAAAAGGGAAAACAAGTCTCATCCAAGAAAGTCCATATAAAAGGACGATATAAATTCCTAATAATTTAATAAAAGGACACGTTTTGGGGATAATAATAAAATTCGCTAGTTTATTGAAATGTCATCCCTTATATAGCCCGTAACAACCCCACATATCTGGATAACCAAATAATATTCAACCCGCGTTCAGTAAATTATTTTATCCTTTTCTTTTAATAATATTCTGAATTTGGCTCTCAACCAATGATATTTCATACTATAGATATGTTGCGTGCCTACAAGATCATCGCATAAAGTGATCCGAATTTAGCTACTCCACTGAAGATGGAGAGTGATTTGGAAAAACACTCATATGGCACGATTAAATGATTAGGTTATGAAAATCCTCCAAGGACTCAAGAAGTTAAAGTAAACAACTTTAGAAACATTTAATAATCAAACTGTACCAAGAGCACATAATGGCGAGAAACCATCAATGCGTTGCTTTACGTTGCATAGTCCTAGCTCCGTTACGTCGACACTGCATCGTTACCGATACATTTATTTATTTATTTATTATTCAACAAAAAACACATTTCAATTAAGCCTAACCATAGTGCAACACGAACAGTTGGTTTTACTGTGCACTGGTTATTATTACATAATACAATATTTAAGTACAAAAATAATTAAATGGTAAGCTACATTAAAGCGTCGTAACGTCCCAGGCGACGTTACAACGGACGTCGGACGTCATTTGTTTTGCATGCATTGTTAAGACTGTCTTTGTGCGTGCATCGCCTTCTAGCGCTGCAACGTCGTGTGTCACTGCGACGCAAATGTGGCATTTAATGCGTTGCCCCGTTGCAACGACACATAGTCAAATTCAAAATTCAAATTCAATTTTCATTTATTTCAATTAGGCCTAATTTACAAGCACTTTTGAAAATTTATGTCATGATTTTAATGATGGTAATTGAAGTCGAAAACTTAAAATTGAAGTTACGAGGGTTCCAAAGCGCCTCGGTCTGACAAGAATCCACAACAAACTCAGCCAAGGTTTATTTTTTTTGTTTACCACACACACTAATGAGGCATCGCCTGCAGTATTCAACATACAGTACAGTACAGTACAGTACAGTAGTATGAGATGATATTTTTCTCAGCTAATAATGTAGAGAGCGGTTCTCTGAGCATTTATTACTACGTGTAGTACCCAGGGGTGTAATTAATTAGCCAGCGGGACTGCTAGCAGCGTGCGTCCCAGCTGCATACTTTTATTTATTCGACCATAGTAAAAGTCATTTGTTACAGCGTTTAAATTTTAAAACTGGCTTCATGAAATATTTTTCTTTCACTTCTTAAGAGTGTGCAATATGTAATTTGGTGGTTACAAATGGTTCTGGATCTCAGATTCTGGAAAAGTTAGGAGCCTGATATTTGGGTAAATGATATTTCAAAGTGTTAGCTTCGTTATGACTATACAAAATACACAATTTGTAAAACTTTTCTCAATAGTTTATTTTTTTGAAAAATACATGTTTTGCTCACATTTTGCTTTCAATCTCAGGAAATACAAACTTATTTTCTTACATTTTTGTTTTGTATAGAAAATTAGGTATATATCTTGAACATGGCCATTTTGTTTTTCGTTATGTTGTTTAATTTACTTGCAATTAGGTTAAAATGGTTTTGGCGCTCACGTCATAAAATTTGCGTCGCGCGTCAATCGCTCCGTGCTTTTCACTCACGTGAAAGTCATAATTCGGTGTCTCGCTAGCGCTTCGAATTTTATCCATATCGTACCGACGTGCTGCGCGCTCTTAAAGAAGAAGAAGAAAAGATAAGTAGTCTTGCAAAATAGAAGATCTCTTTTATTCTCTCTTTCGTGAGAATGTAAGCTGAATAGCGGGTGTGTGTTTTCATTAATTTTCGGGTACAGATAATACTGATGCACTTTCATGTGAGATTACCTGTTCTACGTATTAAGTTGTGTTTGTTTATTTCGGTTTAATATTAATTGCATATTTCTTAAATCTTTTTTTTTTAATATACGATGTAGTAACAAAACAGTACAAAGGCTGTCTTTCTGGTAAAGCAGTCATCTTCTGGAGAAAGTTGCCTTATAAAATTAAACCTGTGTATAGAAATATATACGAATTGAAATACACCTTTTCATACAATAACTATCCAATATCAATGTCAGACTTTGAACGAATCATATTGTACTAGCCTAGCCGTGAATAGAACTTGTGTTGGCGGATTTCAGCTTTCCTTAAGAACTTTCATTGTAGGTACTGTCAAACAGCGGCGTGCACTAGGTTTTAACTAGAGGAGGAATGTACATAGGTTCGAACTTCGAACTCAAGTTCTCAGGTTAGGCAGTGCATTTATGCATCCATAAAGTGCACGTCAATGCTAGCAGATTCCCCGTGATTTCACCGGCGTAGTTCCCGTTTCCGTAAGAATCTACACTTATATTATAAAGCTGAAGAACTTGTTTATTTGTTTGCTTGGACGCACTAATAACGGACGGACGAACCGATAAAAATATAAAAATAGGGTTTTTATTTGAATGTTTTTTTGAGAAGTAGCAGGTACATATACCTGCTACTTCTGAAAGCCACGTGATCCAAACTCCATGACTGCCTGTTGTATCTATAGTAGGATCATGAGCTAAGAAACTTAAAGCCTTAGACTAATAATCTATAGACCCGCAAAACCTAACAATTTTTCTCTCCTAACGTAAGCTACTTCTAGGCTATGTGAGCGTAAGAGCTAATTTAGCTTCCGCCACACGCACAAGCGTATACTTATCGTAGCGCAACGATGCGTCAAGGGCTCCCATTGGCAGGGTACATAAAACGGCTTACGAATCCTGAGACTATCTATGAGTTATAAATCTATGCTTAAAGCTTTACAAAATTACGTAGGTGTGCCCATCACAGGATTTTTCTCTGTATTGTAGTCGCTGTGAATAGATTTTGAGTAGGCGTCCTTTTAGCTTAACTCAGAATTTCAGTATAGTATTTCCTTTTAAATATTTTACTGTACATTTTATATAAATAGCGTGAAATACAATAACGGATCGTCGGATTTAAAGCGCTGAAGAGTCGATCATACGTGAAAATAATTGGTGATTTATTCTGAAAACGTAAAATATATTATTAGTAACGATATTTACGTAAAAATATGATATACTAAAGTGCAGTAGGTACTGTTTATAAGAGTACATACTAGCTATCTAATAGCTAGCTAGCTGAGCTGAAAAAGTATAATAGATTTATACATATTTTAGAAGATTTGCCTAGCACCTATTCTCTGACTTGGGACATTGGGAACTTTATTGTAGTTAAGTTAAGGTATATTTTTGTTATTGACGGCCTCGTGGTACAATAAAGAGTGACCCGACCCTTACTTCAGTGCTTTATATATTCACGGCTTTGGGTACGATTCCCACAACTGGGAAGTATTTGTGTTACAAGTGTGAGTATTTTAACGTTATATAAGTATTTATATGTAGTACTAGCTGAAGCCGCGCGTTTTCACCCGCGAGGTTCTCGTTCCCGTAGGAATACGGGGATAATATATAGCCTATAGCCTTCCTCGATAAATCGGCTATCTAACACTGATAGATTTTTTCAAATCGGACTAGTAGTTTCTGAGATTAGCGCGTTCAATCAAACAAACAAACTTCAGCTTTATAATATTAGTATAGATATAAAATCTATTTTTAAAAAGTCAGATGTTTACAATACTCAATAGAAATACCCAAAACACAGGATAAGCTAACTTTGGGGCTAGATATATTGTTGTCCGTATACCTGTATTTGTTTATTTTTCATTCATACGAAATAAATTACAGTAAACTATACAGTAACCAATGAATTGACGTATTAGAAGTACCGTAAGAGTTAAGTTAAGTTATAGTACATTATGGTATAAGTCCAGTATGTTGAAAATCACAGCCGAGGCGATATTGCAGCTGGAGCCAAAGGCGAGAGCTGTAGTAAAGACGCATAGGCTGTAATTATCAAAGCGCACGTATGTCATACGACGATTTATAATACATTTGCGAGTAAACACACTTTAAATACACTTTCTGAAAATAAATTTGCATCTTCGGCAATATTCGCCAATATTATCGCCTCAGCTGAAATTTTCAACTTACGGCACTTAAATCACTTAAATAATCAAAGTGAAATTTGAATTTGTGAAAAACTATTTGTACTTTTCAATAGGTACATCAGTAAAATAGATAGAAATTCGCATTTAGTTTTAATGATCGTAGTCATACCATAGTTTGAATCACGCGTGGTCCCTACAATGTTACCAATTCGTCCAATAGTTTTGTTACAAGTTTAGAGAACGCGCAAATTCAACCATTTATACTTCGGCTCGTTTTCGAAGCAATAAAAGTCGTGGAAACTATTGTTCGAACCTTGGGGATTTAGAAATGGGTAGACGAATAGGCGGAATCTATTCTAATATTATAAAGCTGAAGAGTTTGTTTGTTTGTTAACTTGAACGCGCCAATCTCAGGAACTACTGGTCCGATTTGAAAAATTATTTCAGTGTTAGATAGCCCACTTATTCAGAAATGTTATAAGCTACATATTATCCCAGTATTCATATGGGAACGGAAACCACGCGGATGAAACCGCGCAGCGTCAGCTAGTAGAATCATATAATCAAACTTACAATGTTTATTATGTTAAGTCAGTCATATAAGATTACTCATGTGCATTCCATTACGTCCGAACTTCCCTTCGCTCAATATTATTTTCTTTTTATATAAAACCTGTTAAATTTCTTGGTTGGTGCGAGGCTTCGGCCGTGGCTAGTTACCACACTACAGACAAAGACATACCGCCAAGAGACTTAGCTTTCCGGTACGATGTCATGTAGAAACCGGTAGGGGTGTGGATTTTTATCCTACTCCTAACAAGTTAGCCCGCTTCCATCTTAGATTGCATCATCACTTACCATCAGGTGAGATTGTAGTCAAGGGCTAACTTGTAAAGAATAAAAAACTACCACGCGGACGAAGTCGCAGGCGTTAGTAGTAATCAAATAATAATATTAACAACATTAACATTAATTCACTTAACAAGGCGCTGCGATACATATTTAGTATGGCAGCGCCTCGTCAAGTGTGCGTTAACCCTAACTCTGTGCTCGTAGGTGTAAATGGATGACAATAGGGTCGTTCTGAAGCCCACGTTCGATTTTATCTTACAATAGGATGTTGCTTAGCCATTAGGTGGAAGAAGTACCTACATTAGCCTCGTTCAGATTTTTATTATAACATATTCTTCGTAATACAATGCTTTTAAAATGTGTGCTGCACTTTTCACGTGGACATTTTATTAAGTGCATAGTGTCCATAGCCTTTTAATAAAAAATATTTTATGGATTATTTGATAATGTAACAGGATTTTCAATAGCTCAACAAGCGGTCGGACTCTTCACCGAGGGGTGGTGGATCGATCCCCGCCCCGTTGGTCTATTGTCGTACCCACTCCTAATACAGTCTTTCCTGACTAGTTGCACGAGAATGGTAATATTGGTCATATTTAATAGATATGACAAATATACTTTAAAAAATAATTTAAACATACCTAATTTTATAAAGGCTAAAGTTCGTCAGTCTATGAGCGTATATAAAGCGTACATATACAGGGTGTCCCGTAATACGCAAGTGCAACGCAATTATTTAAATCTTATTTGGTAAGTACCACGATAAAACGACGATATTTTTAATGTCGATATTTCGACCCAGTTGCATGGATCGTGGTCACGACGGGACTGAAGTTGCGAGATGCGAAGTTGACAGCAGCTGTTAGGGGCAGCTGGATCGATCTCTTTCTTGTTCTATTTTCTCCTTTTTCAACAACCTCACGTTCTTCTCTGTTTAGGCAAACCGCACTCACGACATCGCTTTTTTTGTTATTAGGATAAAAAACAACGACCCGCAAAAGTCTGCGATAGCTGATCACATTCTACATCTGCCCCTAATACCTGATGTCAACTTCGCATCTCACAACTTCAGTCCCGTCGTGACCACGATCCATAAAAGTGGGTCGAAATATCGACATTAAAAATTTCGTCGTCTTAAAAATGTTCATAATAAACAATCACGAAATAAGTTTAAAATCATTCATTTTGGTAAGTTTAGAATAAATCCGTAGGCTGACTAAACTTCTTGGATTTTTCAAATTTTTCTAAGTTGAATCAGTTTATTGACGCTGTTGTTGCTGTAAATAAATTTGAAAAGCTTATACTATTTTGTTTAAAAGTTCATGTAGTTAAAAGCATTTTGTTAAGTGCTAAAGTGGGTCGAGGCACCGGGGAATCAACTTACTAGGAATATTATGGTGTGTGGTTAAACTAATTCAAATTATTTTATTTCGTTTATAAACGACTAGCGGACACCCGAGTCGAAATTCAGTTTACAAATAACGCGCAGAACATTGATTTTTCCGGGATAAAACTTCCCCTAAATCCATTCAGAGATTTTTGTCCTGAAAGAGTATAGTTCGAACCTACACCCCGCGGAATGGGAGGCAGAGGTCTCATCCACTGGGCTATCACGCCTCTCTAAGTCTAAGTTGTTTATACTTAGAGAGTACCTAGTACTAACATTATAAAGAGGACATTTCACTTTGTTTGTTGCGAATAGGCTCCGAAACTACTGGGCATGTTTTTGCCAAAGGAATGCTACATCTGTGAGTAACATATATTATTTTATATCCATATTAAAACTACGCAGGTGAAACCACGGAGGTTCTGCTAGTGACATAATAATTGTTGGGCACGTGTTACGTGCGTGATATTAATTAAATGTTACCTAACCTCATAAACGTCTAATCTGAATTCTGTTTCAAGTATGATTATGTTAAGCCTCTCATTTAGGGCCGTTGTGAATTTTAAATAAATACGGGAAGGATCAAAAAACATTGGGCTTAACATTTTATAGTAAGACATTAGTTAGATAAGTGCCATTTGTGAATAAAGAGAAAGTATGTGGCCTATTTGCGTCAACGATGTGTTGCTATGTTGACCTAAGCCTTTTATCTTGACTGTAAATCCCATACTGGTGGCTATAAATCTATGTGTATTTTTTACTCCACTGCACTACGAGTAAAAGGACATTTATGTTTTTCGGTCATGTGCAAGAATTTTGTTATTTCGTTTGTATTTTTTCTCGTAAAAAGAGATAGACCAGGCGCTGTGAGGTATTGAGTGTGCAAAATAGTTATGAGGACCGCATTCTGCTCACAGTTTTGAATTTAGAAAAGTATGTAGATTATAATGATGCATGTTACTAGGAGGTAAGTTGTTGTTGTGACCGGGCGACGGATTTGAGGAGCACCGCCCGTATATAATTATAAATAAATAATAAAATAAATATACTTGAACAATACCTACACACATCACTATCAAGCCCCAAAGTAAACGTAGTTTGCTAACATTTTTGTACGCAGGTATTCCATTTTGATCGCGTGCTTATTAGAGGGTGCTTAATGATTGCATCAAGGCTACATATGTTAGAGACGCCTCTGTTGATCCACTTTTTTTATACCCCATCCCGTTCAATATCGAGTATATGGACTGAACAAACTGCTTTGTATTTAAATTTGTATGTATTCTGGCAACAGCCAGACTCATAATCTGCATGCTTTCCGAGTTGAAAACCGTGAACAGAATGCGCTCATCATATTATGCATATTCAACTCCTCAGAGCGCCTAGTCTAAGAGGTTTTTTATGCTTGACGCGTCAGTCTGTGTGTTTGCTCTTTTACAAAAACGTTTTATATTAAACCTGTAGATACGCCTACGAAAAATACACCGTAGTGTTGAGCGTTATTGGATGCTGCCAAATGTTTTTCATCCCGTGCGTGAATGATCAAAGCCTGTTCAAAGGGTTATTCTCTATAGCTCAAAGCACTTCACTCACATATCCGTGTTGATAGAATAGAATAGAATAGAAAACACTTTATTTGTTAACACTGAAAACTTAAAACTAATACACATCTTGATACTTATAGCTACAAATATATAAATAATATAGAATTAAATGTATTGTGCCAATAAAATGGATCCGAATCAGCTAGAATGTTGCAGGTACAACAGTTTACAGTACCTACAACGCTGATATTCTGCCAAATCCTATTGAGGGAAGAACATAACGAAGAAGCTTAGAAGAAGGTTAGAAGAAAGTTATAAAATTAATATGTAATAATTAAATAGAGAAAGCAGTGTAAAGCCAGTATGAAAGATAACAAAAGTTATAAATAAATGTTATTAAAGAAGCCCAATTCGAAATTATTTTTAATAAAATAGCAGTTGGCTTTAACACACACGTGTTTCGATTGTGTTTACGGTCTTGAAACGTTTGTTTGCATGTTTGTTTTTAGCAGGATTAATTAATTTGTATTGCCAAACAACGTGGCAATATTGCCAGCCTTCGGGCCACTTTACCAATGAACATCGATTCGGACACATTCTACGACGTCCGAGTCTTTAGATATAATTGAAATTTAATATAATTTCCTTTTTTATTTTTATAATATGTTGTTAATAAAATAGCTGTAGATAGTTAAGTTAAGTACCTACGTAATAATAATATCATTGTAAAACTAAACAAATAATAGCGGGATTATTTTACAATAAATAATTTAAAAAGTAAAATCTGTTTTTTTTTTTGAAATTGTAAAGCTACATAAATAACATAGAATGCTAAAGTATATTCATAATTCCGTGGGTAAAACCTATATAAGTACTACCAGTTTAGAAAGTGATATCTACTTAGAAAATCCATGAAAATAAATCAGCAGCAACCCTATGAAAATGTAATAAAAAACGTGACATGTAATATTTTTTTCAATAAAAGATACAATAACAAACCAACCAATCAACAGCGAAACTCAGTTTCTAAAATATTAAGCCTTAATTCAACTACACTAATAATAATTACATATGTTCGCCTGACATACAAATCACGATGGGTAAATAATATCGACCATGAGTCCAACAATGGAAGGAGGGTTTTATTACACCATAAAAGGGGTATAAAATATGTCCTTTAGCTTCTATTAGGGTGCTTTCCACGTATCACTCATATTCACTCACACTCAGGGTCACTTAAGAAAAGGCAGATTTCAGGTTTCAGAATAAGAAAGCTACGGATAAAATGGTGAATTTTTCTTTTAAGACACAATACACATCTTTTTGAAAGAGTGTCAGATTATAGATGTTTGATACACTTCTGTAATTTTTTTTTGATGATTCAGTAATTTGTTTCAAAAATATATAAAACGAGTATATGATTTTTAGTTTGGTACTCGTGGCCACCTTTCGATGCTGTCACCAGACCAGCTCTAAGGCTTATACATTGTATATTGCTGCGTATTCAATGAAGATACGAAGCCCAATCGAAATTCAGGAAGAGTCTCGGCTAGCGCTTGCCTCCAATACGCTGTTGTCAATAACTGGGGGTGCATTATAAAGGTGCTATTTCAGCATTTTGGGTAAAAAGAATTGCTTATGTGTCCTATATATTTTTACATAACAAATAAGGATAGAACCGTCAATACAGAGATCTCAATAAGATAACGCGCGTCCCTACTTCATAGATGAATGGATGATAAATCGCCGTAATACAGTGTCATCAGCTTGAGAGAGGCGTTCAATAGGGTTCTTTTACATCCTGACTGATACTGATTACGATATCGCGATAAACGGTGTATAAAAGTATAGGGGAAAGGTAGTGGCAGAAAATGTATTTCTATGCTTTTAATGGTAGTTAGTAAACTTAATATTTAGGGTGTAAATAGTTATTATTTATAATATAGACAGCAATATTAATTTTAAAAGTCCTGAAACTGGTTCAGCAGTTTCCGCTGACCGCCCGCGCGAGTAAAAATGAGCTATTTTCCTCTATAGATATAAAAAAAAACCTCTAGGGGCAGCACCGAGGGATAGAGGGAGCACCGATTCACAAATGTGTTGAATTTTCTATTGAAATCACCATAAATGCCAATGACATTTTGTTTTCATGACCGTGTGCTTTAAAGTAAAATTTACTCATTGTATCCCGGGATGCTTGAAACTCTAATCACCTAGGGGCTTTCCAGAAGGGTTGTTTATGAAATTAAAAGAAAGCAAAGAAGGTTAATTCAATATTCAGCCTCTGTTTTAATGCTGAATGCTGGTTTGTGGGAGATTGTTCACTTCACGGCTATGAATTTTGTCACTTAAGCCTCGATGACACGGGGTGAGTTTACAAGCTACAATCAATCCAGTAGATCGCTAGCAGCTTGTATGCTTAAACTTGTAAAGAATGAAAAAAAATAGAAAATAACAAATAAATAGACTCTAGATAAGACTTTCTTCTTTTCTTTCTTTTCTCTCTCCAATAAAAATGAAATGTTTCAATCATACATCAGCAGAAGCAACTGAACCCGCAACAGCGTTTTTATTGCTATGGTAACGCAGAAGTGTGTTGTACAATCAGAAACATTCTAATTACTCGCATCCATGCGCTAAATGCAGTCTGTACTTTGATATCTCTCCTGTTAAGACATCAAAGACTGTTACGTACGTAGGTACGAACTAATTAGTTGGCTGTGGTAATGTGGTTACGAGCTATCTACAATTGAATATAAATGTCATAAGTTATGATCATATGACATTAAGGGTGTTTTTACACCAGAGATGTGCTACGTTGATGTAGATGCGTTTGCACCAGTCTGCGTGCTATAGATGCGTGCTATGGATGCGTGCTATGGATGCGTGCTATGGATGCGTGCTATATTTAGATGCTGGCTATGGATGCGTGCTATAGATGTCTGTTATGGGCCGATATCTATCGATACATTGCAAACTAGCTAACTAACTTAGCTCGTGCTGCGCCTGTTTCTCGCACACTTACTAAGCTATGTATTGGTGGAAACTGTCACATATTTTCGTAGCGTAGATTTCACATCTTCGCAGCATAGCACATCTCTGGTGGAAAAGCACCCTTAATGTAGTAAATAACGTCATATAATTTATTACAATGAAATGCAATATAATAGGTATATGCTCAATACTTATAAAATTAAGATGTAAAGTTTATGGTGTTGTAAGGATAGTCTCTGGATCTATTGAACCGATTTTGAAAATTCTTTTACTTTGTGAGTGTCTTATGCAATATTTAATCTCCGTATTCTTAGGGAAACGGGAACTAAGCGGGTGAACCGCGGGGCGTTGGCTAGTTTTAGTTTTACAGCCCACATTTGATTATAATAATGGTCTTTATTTAATACATAACCAAACTGGAAATCAAACGCAGTAGGTAAAAGCACAACGCCAAGGCATAAACAAAATTAAGGCGTTACCTAATAAAAGGTTCACTAATAATGAATAATGATGGTGTTCCATATAAATTCGTTTGAGAATTTTGTGTTAATATGTTTTTATTAAATTTTTTAGGGTTGGCGGGAGCATCGTGGTCCGGAAAAACTGATGTCATGGTTTTCCCGAGTTCGTCGCTACCCTATCACGTCGCATAAAATCATCGATCCAAACGAAGGTAATTAGCAACTACTTAATCTTTATATTTTTCAATTTAAGTTGAGATGTTTCAATTTTCAGTGGTAAAAGTCCAGTGACTTTATGAATGATCACAAAAACAACAACAAAAAATGGAAGTGACTAATATCATCAACTCATATTCGGCTCACTGCTGAGCTCGAGTCTCCTCTTAGAATGAGAGGGGTTAGGTAAATAGTCCGCCACGCTGGCCCAGTGCGGATTGGCAGACTTCACACATGCAGAGGATTAAAAAAATTCTCCGCTATGCAGGTTTCCTCGCGATGCTTTCCTTCACCGTTCGAGGCACGTGATTTTTTTTTAATGCACACAACTGAAAATTGGAGGTGCATGCCCCGGGCAAGTGACAATTTACTTTTATTTAAAAAAAATTAAAAAGATTTCTTTTTTTATATTTTCTTTTTAATTTTTTTTTGACAAACATTATAACCGTGTGGATGAATATATTCGAAAGAAAGGATGATGTTTCCTTTAAATAGTAAAAAAATTAGATCTCGTATAAACGCAGTGATAATAGAAGAAGAAAAAATAAATAGTGAAAAACTAAACGTACAATTAAAAGATTAAAATATATATTTATATTTTATATGAAAATGTTCGTTTATCACCAGCTGGCCGATTCCCTATTTATTATCAACCTATTAAAAAAACATTAAATCAATTGACAAAACGTCATTAATCTACTGTATGATATCCACCAGTAAGCACCGGATGACATTTTGGCTGGTGGGAGGCTTCGGCCGTGGCTAGTTACCACCCTACCGGCAAAGACGTACCGCCAAGCGGTTTAGCGTTCCGGTACGATGCCGTGTAGAAACCGAAAGGAGTGTGGATTTTCATCCTCCTCCTAACAAGTTGGCCCGCTTCCATCTTAGACTGCATCATCACTTACCATCAGGTGAGATTGTAGTCAAGGGCTAACTTGTAAAGCATAAAAAAAAATTACATACAATCTCAATTTAGTATATGTCAACTAGCATACGTCAAAGATCAGCTGGCTATATAAATGTTTTGTTTGAATAACGATCATTAATATACATTCTTAGAAACATAAACTAAGCAAACACAACATGGATTATAATAATATAAAATAGCGGGTAGTTCTGAATACATTAACATACGGTTTACATTCATGAAACCTAAAGGTTACGCTTATTACAACAGTCTTATACAGGGTGCTTTTGAGTGTTTCCCATAAATTCAAGTGTTTACAAGTCCACTTATAGGATCCGAACTGCAATACTGAGTTTTTTAATTAAAAAAAGAACTTTTTTTTGTTTTTATACAAAGTAATTCAAATAATTTCGCCTATCTATGTAGCACACGCTTTGATCTATCCTTACATTTTAAAATACGTAATCGTAGTGGTAAGACTGTCGATATCGACGAGATATTGCAACTGGTACTCTGTCTATTTACGTCTATTTACAAAAGAAATATTTTTTAGACAGATAATTTATCTATATCTACTAATAGTAATTATTTCATTGTTTTTTTGTTTGTTTGTTTGCATCGAATAGACTCTGAAACTACTGAACCGATTTGAAAAATTCTTTTACTGTTGGGAAGTTACTATCCCCGAGTGCTATAGGCTAGATTTATTCTCGTACTCCTAAGTGAACGGGAACCACGCGGGTGAAACCACGCGGCGTCTGCAAGTTTAAAATGTGTTTTGCCTAGATTGCTTCCTGGTAACATCTGAAGAAGGGGAACTGTTCTTCAAATCACCGTCAGATGAGCCGGTGGTGTGCGGCATCTACATGATCACTGATCCCGACAAGAGGATTCAGGTTATCTTCAACTATCTGGACGTACCTTGCGAGAACGGTGGTTTGGTTGCGGTGAGTTAATTTTTTTTTATTTTATAACAATTTTTCGGCTGGTGAGAGGCTTCGGCCGTGGCTAGTTACCACCCTACCGGCAAAGACGTACCTCCAAGCGATTTAGCGTTCTGGTACGATGCCGTGTAGAAACCAAAAGGGGTGTGGATTGTCTTCCAACTCCTAACAAGTTAGCCCGCTCCCATCTTAGATTACATCATCACTTACCATCAGGTGATATTGTGGTCAAGGGCTTACTTGTAAAGAATAAAAAAAAAATCAAAAAAAGAAGTTCCTATTAATCTTGAAAGTGTTTAAGTTAGTGCAAAACGTCAACCAAAAAGGAAAAAACAAAGGAAATTTCACACATAAATCTGCTTGTCAACCACTAAGAGATGTCATCGTTCACGGTCTCTGTTTGTTCTTGAAAAGCAAGTTTTGAAATAAAAATTCATTAATTAATGACCTATATGACGCGAAGAGAGAGCAATTGCTTAAAAATATTTTTTTTTAATTTTATTTCAATCTTAATATTATGAGACTTTTACCGATACCGATACGCTACTGCTGTATGTTTGAATGAAATATTTCAATCAAACATTCATCGTTGGCTTAAGATGAGAAATATTTATATTCAAATGAACACTTTAATAGAGATCTAATAATTAGAATGAATTATTCAGTTTCAATAAGAACTCATAATTATTATTTTCTATTCCAAAGCAAATTTAATTAACAGGGTGAAGTTTTCAGTGACAAGATAATAAATTAGTTCTGAGAAGCAAGGGCGAGAAAATGAAATTGTAACTTAACACCTAACTAGATTGCAATTTATAACTTTGATCAGTAGATGTTTACAAAGTTGTTATTAGATTCTTTAACGAAAGCAACGTGACTACAAAATGGTTGTGTAATCATCTTTGTCGGGAACTGCCTTTATACTTGGAAAACTTAATTATAATATTTAATTTTCTCTCAAAGTGTGTTTACTTGGAAATATAACAATTACGCAAAATAAATCATTTATTTAAGATTATCTAGTTTAAATTTAAGTGCAAGAATCTTTTGTTCAGTTTGCCTTTACAAACCAAAAAGCATTATGAAACTTCGTCCCAGACTCTGTCTTCGTCTCTTTTCTCTTCGCAAATTCATTATTATATAAAAGAACTTGTCCAATTTGTGAATTTCATAACAACATGTCGTAATTTTATAGAAAATAATATAAGAAAATGAAAACATCTAACGTAAATTGTCTTACGTACCTACAAGATAATGGTTTTTATCCATTAGTGAGAATCGTATCAAAATTCATAGCTTGGTAAGAAATAAGAAAAGAAGTAGATAAAAGAAAGTGATATCGTTCAATACTGTATATTTACTAGCATATTAATGTAAATTGTGTAATTAAATGCATAAATTACCTGAATGGTTAAATAACTAATGAACTAAAATAAAAATTGAAATAGCCTTCCTATATTTGTCAATGTTAATGTTATGTTCTTTACATTATTATTTAATTTTTTTTTGCAAAATAATTTTACACACACACACACACATTTAAGAGAATAAATTTTCTTAACGCACGGTTAACTCCAACATCGTGGCACAAATAAATAACTTTGCTAAATTAATATCTATCATATTAACATGAATTTTACATAATACAAAATGTGTAAAGTTAACATATAAGTTAAATATGCCTTTCAACATTTAAACTTGTTAAATTCAATTATTTTAATTGATTTCCCTCATTTCTCCTTGCGTAGGCTTTATCTTTATAAGCCTGTTTTTAATGGCCCAATACACTCCAGATCTCTTCTCAATATTATGCAAGATGATTTGAGTTGACTGAAAATTCAACGTTTCATAATCCCAGGACTTGAACACACGATTTTATAACCCAAAGACGCATAGGTAAACTGTTAAACAAACAAGGCAATGGGCGTAAATTTTGGGATTGAAATAATCAAACAAGTTCAAACAGTTGCTTGTTTTTTCACTAAACAATGTGCAAACAAAAGCGCAAATTATCTGATTGTTTGATTAAAGGCGGAATTATATTTGTCTGACGTGTCGTGATGTGACGCATCAGAGCAGAATCGGTATCACATATTTTGTATGGCAACGTTTACACTCATGTGTTGTGACATGTCGTAATGGCTTCTGATGTGTCGCATACAAAATTATACTGATTCTGTTCTAATGCGTCACGACACGACTCGTCAGACAAATATAATTCCGCCTTAATACGTATTTTTTGATAGAGCTTAATCGTTTTAATATGACGTATTTGTTCGTAGTGGGTGGATGGTTGGGAACTGAACGGACAAGTCTGGCCGGCTGACTCCTGGGACGACGACCGAGTGCTGGAGTCCTGTGACAAGCGCCCACAACGTAAGCTGGTGTCGAGACAAAATGCTGCGCTCATACAGTACAGGGTACCGGCGAGAGGGAAAGGATTTGCGGTCACGATACGGCACTTGAGAAATGCGAGACGTAAGTTATTTATTTATTCATCATCATCGTTGTCAGTCGTAGGACATCCACTGCTAGACACGTCCACACTGGAGGTCTAGCCTCATAAAAGGGCTTAAAAATTCATTTATTTCAAGTAGGGTCAGTTTACAAGCACTTTTGAAACGTCAGTTGACTATTATTTTGTAAAGATTCAACCACCGGTTCGGAAGGCTGGTTCTGCTGAGAAGATCCGGCAAAAAACTCAACAGTTGCTCTTTTTAAAAAAATTATACAGTATTTTAATTACAATTTCTTATAATTTTACTTTCCGTGTGAAGGTAGAAGTTTCAAGAAAGGAATTCTATGGCCTCCAAGCACCTTTATCATCAATGTTGTAGTAACCTCGACTAAGTAAATGTATTTTAACACGTTGCTTAAAGTGCTGGATACTGTGGACTTAATAGACACATGTTCAATCTTAAGCTTCGGGACAAAGATTTGTGCAGACTCTGCCTAGAGGCAGAGGTGACGCCTCTGGACATTCTACGTAATTGCTCAGCTCTAATATATACGAAACCTCCATCTAGGGCATTTCTTCGTAAACCCTAAAGAGGTAAAACACATTCCAGCCAAGAAACTGCTTTATTACCTATCGGCAACCAGTATTGGAAGGGGAATTTAGTTAGTTGCGATCACTATAACTATCGGATGCGGTGACGTGATCCTAGGACCTCTTGAAGACCTGCAGAGCCGCAACTTCAAGAAGAAGAAGAAAATGGCTTTGAGCCGCCTGCATCCAGCAGTTCCCCGTTACCTGCTTGATGCCATTGGTCATTGTTCCAGCACCTAGGGACTTCAACGTCCATTAGTTCTTTGAACTATGTGCCCTGCTCATTGCCACTCCAGTTCTGCAACTTGTTAAGCTACGTTGGTTCTGTAGTTCATAGCCCGCTGAGTGACTCTAAGCCCTCTTATGAGGCTCGTAGCTTTAAGGAAAGATAGGTTTATACGCATAATAAATGAAATGAGAATACCCAATAAAAAAATAAACAGGATCTATCAAATGATTTATAGTCGATTTTTTCTCAATTTAGCAAAGTCACGACGTAGATGTCTTTTATGGATGGCTATCAAAGCATTTCGTGTGAGGCGGTGGCAATTTCGGTATATGATTAGCTCATCATTGGTCTAAGTACCTGTAAATAGGCTTTTACTGAGTATACGATGTGTGAAGGAAGTATTTTTAAGGTTATGAAAAACAAACTGTTTTCGTGCTAAAAATGTGTTTTAGTAATAAAACTATTACGAGTTTTTCCCCTAATATTGGAAAAGCAAAAGAGTAAGAAACTAAACTTACGTGGTTATTACCGAAGTAATAACTGTTTTGAGTCACTCCTCGTTACAGAACAGGCTTATGACTAACGTCTTCGTTCGTTCTTTAAAAATCGAGTATCTGCTGTTATCGCTGCGTTGCAAAGACTTGCGGTACTGTCGGATTCAGTGTGCTCGTGGCGTTCGAGCCGTCCACATCTCTTGTTGTGTAATTCTTTATGGGTTACTTGGGATAGTCGGGGAGAGTGGAAAAAGGGAGTTAACAGTCAAATGATCATTTAACCCTACATACAACGTTCACAAGTGCGTGCGACTTCACTCAAGGTCATTAATTAAGTTGTTTTGACAAATGTTGTGAACCTTTGTTCGACATTAGTTTTCATAATTTTGTAATATCTTCTGAGTCTGCTGAAACTAATAGTTTTTCCGCAAAGAAAGTCGCGCGCGTTTGCTATTACCCGTTTCATAATGTACCTAATGCCTAACGCTTTGTATACAGTAATTTAATGTTAATGTTACTTAACAAACGCAGACTACAGGTAAACATCTCAAACGGTTGTTATAATAGAAAAAGCAATATCGAATTTAGCGTGAAAATAGACTGTAATAATGTACAAGAGATTTATCTCAATTTTTGTATTGCGTGGGCCATATTATGATATTACACAATCTTCGCAATATTTGTTCGTGATTTGTTAGGGTATTAATATATCAAGTGTACCTATTGATTGAACGTAGAACAAAAGTGTATCTTAATCCGTAATTATATACTTGAATGAATACAATAGTGGCTCTGCGAACTATGTGGCCTGTCCATTCAGACTTCAGCTTCACGACTCGCTGAGCTAAGTTAGTGTCTTTGGTTCTTCTGCGGGGTTTGGGTCCCGAGGTACTGGAATGGTGACCCCGTACGGGCAAGCGCAGTGTTGGTCGACCACCCACTAGGTGGTCCGAGGACATCAAGCGTGTTACAGGCGGATGATGTATAGATTATGTTCGATCGGTATAAAACTTCATCATCATTATCATCCGTTGGACGCCCACAGCAGGACATAGGCCTCTTGCATAGACCTCCAAGCACAACGGCCTCGAGCCGCCAGCATCCAGCGGCTTCCTGCAACTCGCTTGATATCCTCGGTCCACCAGTCCAGTGGGGAGTCGACCAGCGCTGTGATATCCGTATGGGGTCGCCAACGTCCTTCGGCTCTTCGAACTATGTGGCCTGCCCATTGCCACTTCAGTTTCACGACTAGCTGAGCTACGTCAGTGACTTTAGCTCGTCTGCGGATCTCCTCATTTCTAATTCTTGGTATAACACTTACAGCGTTGCTATTGACAGCAAAATAATTGAGTTTCTAATTTTTTTTTTTTGTTGTATATGCAATCTCTTGACGATTACCTACACTTGATGGTAATCAGTGATCGCTGAACTGGTTCGTTGATTGTTAGCTGTAAATTTCTACCTACTGGTTTGGGTTTGATTCCTGGATAAAATACAGAATCAAACATAATCATCGTAAACCCATAGCTCCAAATAAATGCTCTAAAAGGTAGCTCTAAATGCCATTTTCTTTAAAAACCCTCATTTAATTAGAATAATCATGAGAATTTTGCTTCGATAACTTAAAATATACATTTGGTTGTTTTCTTTACCAGCCTGTAACGTGATGCTATTCGGCGCCGAGGGTGTCTACACACTGCGGAACCACGGTGTAACTGGGAACTGCTCGCTCATAGCCGTCTCTCCAGCTACAGTGCGTGTACTGGACCTTAACGTGGGACAGTCGGCGAAAAGAGGCGCTCTACTCGACATTGAAACAGGCACTATTCACCATGTAAGTGTCTTCATCATCATCATTATTATCAACCTATAATAAAGAACTAGTCTCTATACACGAGAGGGAGGGATTTGATCCACCACGCTACTTCAATGCGGGTTGGCAGGCTTAGACTGTTCACAAAGACTGATGGCTTAACGTGCTCTCCGAGACATGGGTGTAACACCACCATTTTCCCAACTTTTATTTATTACTGAAAATTTCTTAGAAGAAAGAAAAGCACTTCGTAACACTATTATTTCGTAGAACGAATAGCTTTGTGATCCGAAGCCACATACGTTTATTACAGACCTGGATTAGCTAATAAGCATAGGGCACCCCATCTAGAAGACAAGATGAAAATTTTAGCAATTTCAAAATCCGCGCTTTTTAAATTGACGTTTACGTTCGGGTCGGTCGGAGACTTACGAATAGGGGGCCCATAGAGAATCATTGCTTAGGGCATCAAGTTACCTTAATTCGGCACTGCACTGTTCTAACGAGACAGTGTTCTGCCAGTCGGTTTCAATACTTCACGTATTCAGGGGACATCCGTGGTATCCGCCCGCTGTTGTGTTGCACAGATTAAAATCCGAGGCACATCCGAGATATTCTCATGGATGACAGTGAAACATCGGGTGACGGAAGACGGATCTAATGCGTGAGCACCCAAATAGTTTTATGTCTTCGGAACGTATTTCCACAGACTCGGATCAAATGCAGTGTGTAACCGCCCTAAGCTGTATTTAATAATTGCTTATGATTTTAATGACTTATACATTTTTAGATTAATTTTTGCTTCGATATAGATAGGTATACGGTTTTGACGGCCTCCGTGGCGCAGTGGTATGCGCGGTGGATTTACAAGACAGAGGTCCTGGGTTCGATGCCCGGTTGGGCAGATTGAGATTTTCTTAATTGGTCCAGGTCTGGCTGGTGGGAGGCTTCGGCCGTGGCCACCCTACCGGCAAAGACGTACCGCCAAGCGATTTAGCGTTCCGGTACGAAGCCGTGTAGAAACCGAAAGGGGTTTGGATTTTCATCGTCATCCTAACAAGTTAGCCCGCTTCCATCTTAGATGCATCATCACTTACCATCAGGTGAGATTGTAGTCAAGGGCTAACTTGTAAAGAATAAAAAAAAAATAAAAGGTATCTAAACTTCATTCTTAATAAATGTTAGATTAAGTACTAGCTCGTAAGTTATTTGACCTGCGGTTGTCGTAATAAAATAGTTTACGAGTCACGAGAGAGGAGCAAGGGAAGGCCGTTCAACTCAAGTTACAAATCTACTTAAACGACGTATATTTATAAACCGTAGACAATGAAATATAAGAAAAATTCCAATAGTGATTAAAAAATAAGGTAAAAAATAAGTACCATTTACGACAACAATTAATACGACACCGGCTTAGCACCGTCTTCGAACTGATCAGCAGGTAGAACATAATATTATGATGTTATTTTTCACTTTTTAGTTTATTAGACGTACGTCTTGTCTGGAAGTCGGTTGGGTTTTTTGTAATTAAAATTTTTAGTACTTACTAAAGTATCTAATAAGTATTTGATTAGAAGAGTTAGTACTTACTAGTTAATAAATATTCAATACTTATAGACCTTAGAACTTATAGAACTTCTCGAACTTTATTTTATGAAGACTTACAAATTCTGTCCATGTTCGTAACTTTTTTAATATGAAGACCTTTTATTAATTCCGAGAACGTACTTTTATATTCATATGCATTACCTACTCTGAAGTATATTTTTTTTTAGAAAATCAATTCCATATTTTTTCTAAATGCTCGTTCGCATTTGTTTAGGTTTTTAAAGTTTTTCATTTAATTCATAAAAAATGTTAAAAAATGGTAAAAATATAAATCAATGGATTTTTTCTAAAAAACTCTTACTAGGAAACTGAAATTTTGAAATTAGTGTTTTAAACACATGCCTCGGTGATCAAAAACAGAAATTAATAATATGTCGGACTCATAGTCCGGTCAAATTAAACCAAAAAATAAAAGTAAAGTTACTTAAATTTCCACCAAGCTGAAAATCGGTATGTTTAAATTAACCGAATTATCATAAAAATATTCAAGAGGTTAACCTTAATATATAAATGCAAAAGGTGATTCATAACGAAATCTCAAAAATCGCTTGACGTACGTACTAATATTCTAAATGCGAAAGTAAGTCTATCTTTCTGTCTGTTACTTTTCACGGCAAAGCTACTAAAAAGTTTTGCATTAATTTTGGTTTAAAATTATAATGGAGCTTGGTCCGGCACATTTTCAATTCCTCGTAAATCCCTTCCTTGCTCAATTTTTCGTAATAAAATGTTGATCTCGGAAAAATCGTTTTTTTAAATCCCACACACCATGCCTGTGGGATTTAAAAAAAAAACTGAATATCGTTTCGTAATCGTAAATGTAGTTTCAGGCGTCCGCCTGTTTTTCATTACGTTACACACTTTTTTTAGTTTTTCTTCATCGTAGTAGAAAGCTCTAGTCCGTTATTAAAAATTTTATATGAAAGTAACGGTTTAGCGGTCCACGACGAAAACAAATATTGGAAGGGAGGTTTATTACAGAAAAATATTGATGTCTAACAGACTTGTATTCTAGGTATATATTGTGTAAGGCCTATCTAAATACTTAATTCCTTTTCTACAATGTAAAAAGAAACATATAAACATTGGCTAATTGACTATTTAAAAAATATGTTGAAGGTTCCATGATCATGATTCGTTATGACCAGCTGCTAAGCCTGTGTACTAATTACTGATCATGAGATGGAATCGATTCCTGACTAGGACCATATGTAGGCTATATCGTTATTGTAGGGTATTTTTTTTTATTCAAGACAAACTCAACCGGCCCAGTGTACCACGGAGAATTGTACCGTACCGCCTAACCATTCTCTTTAATACCTGTCAACGCCGCAATGTAACTCAAGGCAAGAATTGCGTGCTAATTATGGCAAGCATTTACTTTATCGCATCATATCTTTATCTACCTGCGAATATGTTTTAAATTGTCATTTAGTTGTGTTCCATCTTCCATTACAAAGTAATACACGTATTCAATATCAAAAGGCTTTTTAATTAACAAAACCACGAAGATCAAGTCCGACAGCAAACATTTTGGCGACCGTGACAGGACAACAAACAATACCAGATTCAAAATCAAAACATTATCATCGTAAGCGCAGTATTGAGTATCATAAGTTTCCGCTCCAAAACATTATTGTACGAGAGAGTGCTTTTCCTTTAGTGGGGTGCTCAAGGTTTTTAACTAGGCTAGGGTATACCTACAAATTTTTAAACATACTACTACTTGTACTATATAGGTTCGCAATTGAGTCCTTATTTTAGACAGTGCATTTATTATTTTAATCTATGTAGTGAATGAAGTACACGCCACTTCTTTCCTTAAGGGTGATGAGTTTATCAAAAATATACCAATATCGCTTTAATTACTTTTTAATGGAGATTTAAGCGAGCTTACGCTTGCATTAATTAAGGCGTATTTTTTTTGCGCAGTGCTCAAAGAGGGGCTTAACCGACCACGTTGATATTGGAGGCGCAAGCGGCCTGGACCATACCAAAATGGAGATATACGACAGCATATGCGGGCTCGACTCTACTGAAGGTAACGATATATATCCATTATTCATTCTTACTTATATTATAAACTAGCGGACGCCCCCGATTTCACCCACGAGAAATTTAGTTTTCCATAAAGCCCGCTGGATTGCCTGGATGTCCTGTATTTTTCCGGAATGAAAAGTATGACCTTAAGTCATAGTAATTAAAAGTAAGACCTCTATGTTGCTTAATAACTTCTTCTATCTTTCAGTGAAAGTCCTATTTGAATCGGTTCAGATTATCCCGGACAAAAAGGCAATACTCTAAAAAAGTTCATTTGTGTTTTAGTATCGTGTAAATAATATGCACTTGAGAAACTACAGGTATCTTGAATTCACGGAGAAACACTTCAATTTTTTTAATATGTATTGATGTTAAAGCAAATCCGTTTGTCTGTTACCTTTTCACGGCAAAACCGCTGAACCGATTTACATTAATTTTTGTACAGTTATAAATATGACTTTGGAGCAGTACATAAATCCACTTTTTATCCTGGAAAAAATGCATGGTTCCTGCGAGATTTGTGACAAACAGAAATTCACGCGAGCGGAATCGCAGGCGTCCGCTAGTTTCAATAAATGTTTTTGAAGACGTTCTGTAATTTTGTATTAACTCTATCGCTGACTAATGGGCCTCATTAGAAGGCTCACAGTCACTCAGCGGGCGATGGAGCGAGCTATGCTTGGAGTTTCTCTGCGTAATCGAATCAGACATGAGGAGATCCGCAGAGGAACCAAAGTCACTGCCATAGCTCAACGAGTCGCGAAGCTGAAGTGGCAATGGGCAGGCCACATAGTTCGAAGAGCCCATGGAGGTCCATGCAAGAGGCCTATGTCCAGCATGGTCGTCTATCGGCTGATAAGGTATCAACAAAAATTCAAATTGAAAAGTATATTTCTGCAAAACGGTATTTTCCCCAAAAAGGAACAAACAAAATATCAAATTAACTTATACAAAATGCTGAATGTTCAACAATAAATCGTATTATTTATTAGCAAAAGAATATTTTGTATAATAAAAAAATATGATAATATTACTAAATGCTTCAAACCTTTGCGACGAATTCCTTTTGACAAGATTAGTATCCACCTAATACTGAAGCATTAAGGAAATAGGATCTCCTTGTCATCTCAATGATATCAAAGGAATAAGATTGATTACATAGACGGGATAAAAGAGTGAAGTGACCGTAAGCAGCTATTTGAGGATCAAATATCTATTGTGTCCTTTCTATCTTCTTTTCATTTAACGGTAACTTGGATAGGGTGATTTTAAGTTATTTATTTATTTATAGCATTCATGCACTTATATACTAAAACACAGGTAGTCTCAATGTTAATCGCATGGTTGTTACATGAGACCCTGTCAGGGCAAAGCTAATTCTGCTAATATTATAAACGCGAAAGTTTGTATGGATGTTTGGATGTTTGTTACTCTTTAACGCCGCTACTACTGAAGCGATTTGGCTAAAATTTGGAAAGGAAATGGATTTTACTCTGGATTAACACATAGGCTACTTTTTATCCCGAAATAAATTATGGTTTCCCGAGATTTGCAAAAACTGATGATTTTAATGATATGAATGTTTGTTACTCTTTCACGCCTTGACTACTTAACCGAATTAGCTGAAATTTGGTATTGAGATATATTATAGCATGGATTAACACATAGGCTACTTTTTATTCCGCAAAAATCCATGGTTCCCGAGGGATTTGTAAAAACTAAATTCCACGCGGACGAAGTCGCGTAAAATATATTACGGCGAATTTTCTTTGAAAAATTAATTGACGGATCAAGCCAATGACCCACCTAACAGTAGCTACGTAAGTAGTTAAACGTTCCCTATTAACAGAGCAGAATGATGTCCTAAGGAAAACTGCCCTGTGGCCTTTAATCTTAGACTCAGTGCCTTTACATCGGCAATTTTGCAAAAATTACATTCAATTAAAATAGACAACAATTGAATTAAATGCATCATTGTGTCGGTACCGCCTTCAAATTGATAATAATCATCATCATCATCATCATCACCATCATCATCATCATCATCATCATCATCATCATCATCATCATCATCATCATCATCATCATCATCATCAAACAGTAGTAGTAACAAACAGTAGAAAAAAAACATATAGGTACCTCCTTTTTTTGAATTCGGTGTAAAAGAGCTTAGTTAGCTTGACGCTAAAGTCGTGGTCTTGAAAATAATAATTTATTTACTCGAGAATTTCACCTCTAAGTAACTTCAATTTTCTTAGAAGCTGATATTTGCTGCTCAGAAAATTTTCACGATGACGCGATAAAAGGAATGAATTTTCCACCGAATATTCTCTAAACTAAGCAATGAAATTACTAAATGTCTATTAGGCATAATCGGCAGAAGCCTCACAATAAATTGAATACTTGATTATAAAATTTCCTATCTATCTTTTATATTTTTCCAGAATTGATTGTTTTGCAAAACTGGTTTCTGAGGGATTATAACATTACACTAATATTATAAAGGCTTAAGTTTGTGTGTAAGTCTGAAAGTGTGTAAGTGTGTAAGTATGTTTGTTCCTCTTTTACGCTGAAGCGATTTGGCTGAAATTTGGATTGGAAATAGATTTTAACCTGGATTAACACTTAGGCTACTTTTTATCTTGGAAAAATCCATAGTTCGAGCGGGATTTGTGAAAAACTGAATTCCACGCGGACAAGGTCGTGGGTAGTATACTATAATTGATTAAGTTAGTAACTTTAAAGTCTCTTGATTGACTAAAATTCGTAAATTGATACTCTGTCATCATCATCATCATTATTAACCCATATCCGGCTCACTACTGATCTCGAGTCTCCTCTCAGAATGAGAGGGGTTCGGCCAATACCACCACCACGCTGGCCCAATGCGGATTGGCAAACTTCACGATGTTTCCTCACGATGTATCCTTCACCGTTTTGAGACATGTGATATTTAATTTCTTAAAAAGTTGGAGGTCTCCGGACCGGATTTGAACCCACACCCTCCGAAATCGGAGGCAGAGGTCATATCCACTGGGCTATCACGGCTCATACTCTGTAATAGTATGATATTAATCTGTAAACGTGGTTATTCCTGGTATAAGTATTTCTTCACCAATTAGATAAATGCGAACAGAAAAAAAACAATGCTAGTTATAATATAATGGTAATATAACAGGTATTGAATTGAAGCAGACCAATTAAAATTTTGTAAAATAGACCTTTTTTCGCGAACTGGAAATGCTAATTTTAAACTTATCTATGAAATAGGTCCGGTAACACGAATAACTTCGAACTTTTACCTGATTAAAATTACGGAAGAAACTTTGTAATTAAATTTAAAGTAAACATAAAATTTCGCCTCAACACGAAATTCTATTCGAAACTCTAAATCATGGAGAAGAATATTTTAGTAAAAATTCTAATAAATGTTCATTCAGTATTCTCAAGGCTAAAGTTTCGACTAACAACGTTGAAACGGTGAGCGTGGCACTTTGTAAACGGAATTGTTAATTAAGCGACTTCACAACGTGTTGGATCGCCTGATGTCGGGTATACAAACAAACTCTTTGGATCAGCATCGCAACTGTATGGAGATTATGAAGTTGGCGAAGCTTACGAACGAACGCAGCTTGATTGTACTGACTCGTAGAGGAAACATTGTGAATAAAATTTGCATTTTAAATGCAGAATAATACCTACTAGTGTTAAGCACAAAAGCATGCTACTAATGAGCAGTTGCTACTTATTAGCATGTGTATCGCAACATTGCTATTAATTAGCTTGCTTATTTCGAGCTAGCTCAAGAATCAATGTGTCGTGCGATTTATGAGCATGCTACTTGCTGCGCGGGTGGAAGGGGGCGTGCTTTTAGCGAGTCTGAATAGGTTTGCATATTGAGTATGCTAGTCGATCAGGCTATTCTGTATTCTCTTCACCTTCTAACACGATACTATAGACAGAGAGCGATAGATAAAAATTTGCATGTGTAATTGAAATGTTTGCTTTGGGCATGCTTATTCAGGAGCACACTTAAAAATAGTATGCTTATTGCTAGCAAATGTAAACTGATGATAAGCATGCTTGTATGGAGCATACTTAATAGCTCGTTTTTAGCATGCTATTTTAGAGCATCTGTTACAGTAGCTTTATGTTAGTTAGACAAAATAAATTCATGAAAATCGGTTTAGTAATTTTTAAATTTAAAATTGGAATACTGTATTTTGAGCTTTGACTGTCATCTTTTGAGCAATATACATAACTAATAGATCATCAATTTGAAAAGCCTTTCAAAACCAAATAATTTACCTTCATTATCTCAAGGTATCTAGTATTTACATATTCAAAATACAAATATACATTTAATTAAAATATGAAGAGCATCAAATTTGTTTACTATGCTCGTTGGAATTTCAGCTACGGAAATTTATGTAATATCACGTACATTTGAATGATTATGTTGATTGCCAAATTGTTTGCGCGTAAACATAGTCATGCACTACGTAGGTAGCAGTGGCGAAGGTTGAAATTTTGTCAAAGGTAATCCAAAATTTAAAATTACCAATATTCCCATTAGGAGTGGTTACGACAATAGTCCAACGGGGCAGGGATCGAACCACCACCCCTCGGTGATGAGTACGACCGCTTTACCGTAGAGCTATTTAGAAATTAATTAATTTGCTATTTTGCGCGTAAACTTTATATCCAAGTGACAATGGCTGACCAAAACCATCTACTTACGATACACTCCAAAACAGGAGCATTATCATATGTTGAATGTTAGATTGCAAAGTCAACACATAGCTACAAACTTTGTACCTAGGTCACAATGCTGTTATCAGCTATGCACGGGATATGTTTGGTTAAAGGCTGGGTGTGTTAAGACATTATATCTGTTGTTATATGCAGTATATAAATTTACATTATTAAAATCAACTGTCTTAGTACCCATAACACAAGCTGCGCTTACTTTTGAGCTAGATAGTGATTTATGCTTTGTTTAAGTAGGTATATTTATCTATACTAATATTATAAAGAGGTAAAGTTTGTAAGTTTGTAAGTTTGTCACATTTTTTAAATGGGGTAATCTTAGGAACTACTGGTCCGATTTTAAAAATTCTTTCACCTGTAGAATGCTACATTATCGGGGAGTGCTATAGGCTATATTTTATTTTGGTATCATATATATTAGCCGAGTTATCACAGTTTTTGTCATACAGGTCGGACTGAAAATCCTCTTAAACAGACTTATTCGCATGCGCTGCCTTAACTATTATGTAAAATTTAAATTAATGTATGGAGACTTTATGTATCTTTAAAAGTTCTACAAAAAAGTCCGCGACACCATATATTTATATTCTATATATTAGCAGATATAGTACCTTTTGTGTTTTAAAAATTATTAATTTTATGTACTTAGGTTTACGTCATTATTTATACAACTAAACTTTAATCCTTATTAAAATAAACTATTTAATAATCACAAGGATATTATGGAGATAAGATTTGCCCTTTACAGTATGTTAATTACTTAAATAGTTTCGGAGATAATACAAAATTTCTAAAAGACGCAGAAATTCCGCTATATGACGCCCGGCGCTTTCATTTCCGGCGCTTTCATTTCCCGGTAGTTCCCGTTTCCGTGTGAATATGGGGATCAAACATAGCCTATGACACTCGCAAATAACGTAGCTTTCTATTGGTAAAACAATTTTCCAAATCGGTCCAGTAGATACAGAGATTACCTCCTACAACCACACGAACTTTACCTCTTTATATTATTAGCATAGAAGTCTCTATTTCTCTTGGTCATACCACCACTCTCGAAGGACTGGACCGATTTTGCTAAGGGTAGGAGTCAGATAGAGAAATTACAGGGTAGGGTAGGGTACGGGTAGGGAAGCGTTGGGGTAGTGTAGGGGTAGGGTAGGTTTAGGGCCGGGTTTAGGGTAGTGGTAGGGTAGGGGTAGAGGTATGGTAGTGGTAGGGTAGAGGTACGGGTAGGATAGGGAAGTGGTAGGGTAGGGGTAGGATAGGCGTGAGATAGGGGTACGGGTGGGATAGGGGTAGGAAAGGGATAGGGTACGGGGAGGGTAGGGGTACCGGATGGGGGTAGGGGTAGGATGGGGGTAGGTAAGGTAGGGGTAGGGTAGGGGTAGGTTTGGGGTAGGGTAGGGGTAGGGTGGGGGTAGGGGTAGGGTAGGGTTGGGGTAGGGTAGGGGTAGGGTAGGGTAGGGGCAGTAGTAAAGTTGACATCGAAATTTACGCGGACGAAGTCGCGGGCTTCCGCTAGTTTATTTATAATATGAGCTGCTGATGAGTTGACGTCATGAACAGAGAAATGCTATCGTGAGGAAGGAAAATGCTTAGTTCGATAGTCTACGGCTTTGTTCTAATCGCTGCGTTAAGTGTCGGCGGTTTTGTAATATTATGTTAAAATTCACCAGCTGTGCCGACATTAGCCACTCTGTGTGCTTCAGGATTTTACGTACCTACAAACTAAAACTAAAGTGTTATTTATAGTCTACTTAATTCTCCTCAAGGCTACGTTAAAAAGGATTAAGTTTTTATCATTTCATCATTAACAACCCATATTCGGCTCACTGCTGAGCTCGAGCCTCCTCTCAGAATAAGAGGGGTTAGGCCAATAGTGCCAAACAGCATTGGGCCAGCGCCCAATGCTGTTTGGCAGACTTCACATTCGCAGATAATTAAGAAAAGTCTTTAGTATGTAGGTTTACTCACGATGTTTTTCCTTCACCGTTTGAAACACGTGATATTTAATTTCTTAAAATGCACACAACTGAAAAGTTGGTATTGCATGCCCCGGACCGAATTCGAACGTATACCCTCCGGAATCGGAGGCAGAGGTCATATCCACTGGGCTATCATGGCTATGTGTTTCTATTTGATGCAGTCAATAATGCCAAAAACTTAAAAAAAACTTACACTCATGTTGGCTATAAAGTTTACGTATTTAAAGCGTATTTTTGCGACACTTCCTATACCTCTTCTCAAACCAGCTCAGTTATAGTATTAGGTACTTAGTTACGTTTTCACGAATAACTAACTTAGGTTACTAGCTACTAAGGTTACTAGCCGTGCCTTGCGATGTTACCCGCGAAAAATAAACATTTAATTTTTCCGGGATAAAAAGTACCCTATGCATTAATCCAGGCTTTAACCTATCTCAATTTCAAATTTCAGCAATTCGGTTAAGCAGTCACGACGTGAAAGAGTAACAAAATTCAAACTATCATAATATATCATGAATTTTTCAGGATAAAAGTAGCCTATGTGTTAATCTAGGGTATAATCTACCAAGGTTTTAAATTTCAACCAAATTGATTCATAGTTGCAGCGTTGTAAAGTAACAAACATACAATCTTTCGCGTTTATAATAGATAGAATATATTCTTTATTGTGTATAAAAAACAAACATAAAACAATATTCATCAAGTAACAAAATAATTAGGTAGAAATATGCACAAAGGCGGTCTTATCGCTAATAGCGATCTTCTCCAGAAAACCCACAATGGAAGAATCAAGTAGATAAAAGAAAACGGATAGTGCTATAATAAATAATAAATAAACTCCGTTTTTTCAGCATACCGTCCAGCTTTCATCGCCTGCGAGGATACAGTAGTTCGGCTCGTGTCCAGCGGCAATTACCAGAACTCTATCACCCTGGGCTTCGAACCTCTACCCCTGGAGCATTACGAGCATGCCGATCTCATCTGTGGCCTCAATGATATGTAAGACCACCACTCGCAATTGGACGTCGCTTCCCGCCCACGGTATTGATGTCTAGACTAATTAACGATGTTAATTAAGTTTATAACACGTTCACTACTGTTTTAACAAAGTAGGTATTGTAGGTACTAACGCGAATAGAATTCTGCGGTTTAGAGTAAGTTGAAAGAAAAAGAATACGTTTTTTAATTAATTTTCTCTGGTATAAAATATACAGAAATGGAGTTAATTTAGTAGCTTATAGCTATATTTTTTAAAATTATTTTTGATGTGAAACATCTATATCCGCACGTAAACCAATTTCTGGCGTGGCGACGCATGCCGTGGCGACGCGTCGCCACTCTATATGATGGTATATATTATATACAGTCTGCAGTAGTGTTTACGGTGTGGCGACGCGTCGCCATGCGCAATTAACTCTGCGATTCTCTCCTACTCGATCCGGTGTTAAGCCATCTCTCTCGCTACACTGAGCTGAATACAGTGTTGTTTAACTTTTACAAAATAATTTAGATGTTTCACATCTGCCAGGCGTCCCGTGGTGTTTTGTATTGGTTTTAAAGCTAATTTCAGTTTGTATTTATTTAATGTTTCTGTTAACTACTGAGAAACAGTGAAACTTCTTAGGTACTAAAAAATAAACTGGATTACTTATGTTTTGGGTGTAGATCTAAATTTTAAGTAACTTAATAAAAATATATTGAAAAATGTTACATTTATCTGTGTAATAGTAAAATGTATTCTCCTAAAGTATAACCTTTTATCTATATTTAATAAGAACTTCCTATATCTAGTCAATCGATGTATGAATAACCGAGTTACAAACACGTTTATTATTTCCACCCCATTATTATAATTTGTTACTGTTAAAATCAAAAGGCAAAAGTTGTTTCGACAGTTTTTTCGATATTTTTTTATAAATAAACATAAAAAAAATTAAATAACTTATTATATTTTAAGTAAGTATACCTACCTACCAGAGGCGAAGAGAGTATGGATATAAGAGAAACCATATCCTAAGGTATGAATTTCCTTTTCTTTGGCCTACCTTCGACAATATTCCAACCTTCGCCACTGATACCTTACCTTTTTAACATTCAATTCATAGACATTGTGGGAGCGCCCCCAGGAGATAGTTCAGCCTCTGAGTGTCAAATTTAAACTCTATGCGTTTAAGATTCGACACTCAGCGGGTGAATTCACCTGGGGCTGCCACTGCAATGTCTATGAATTCTACTGTAAAAGTGTGGGTAGTTCTTCAAAAAAACAGCAAAAAATTTTTTTTGTTTAGTAACACGACATACCTATTGGATTTGGACTAGATAATTTGTACAGATTGTAAAATGAATGAATTTGTAACAACGGGTGTCGTGTCTACCATTCAAAAACCAAAATGCTGTCGGAAATTTTCATTCTGATAGAACACGATTAATATAGTTATATACTCTCCTAATTTTGTTTCTATATATTATTATGAATGTTATAAATCCAATGTGTGTAAATATTATTATCTTTAAATTATATTTGTGTTTTATTTTCCCCAAATATCTTAAGTATAGTAGATAGCTATAACTACTTATAGTTGTATTCCTAGGTAACTGTTTGTCTCTGGATGTAGGAACAATATACTTAAGTCGTTGAGTAGATGGTGTTAAGAATTATTAGTGTCTAAACTAACAATTCATGTTTCCGATACTTAGATATATATATGAGTAGTTCTGTTGAAGATTGATTAAGCATATGTTTAGTTATTTAAGCAATATATACTTTGATATTAGAGTAAGATACTTTGATCTAGCAGAATACCAATTTGACTGTAAATAGCTTACGTACACTTTAACTTACATTCTTTAGCTATAAGTTGTCAATAAACGTTTATATTATTTGGCTTTTACTACCCTTAGCTATAAGTTAATACATTATGTTATTACTATTTCACTGCTCGTCGCCCTTGTAGAAAATAAGCCTACAATGTTGCTATCCTTGTCTTATCTGTGTTCCTTGTCTAATGTATATACTTGTCTCACTCTAAGTTTAAGTCTATCTCTGTCTAATTGTAAGTCTGTCCTTGTTTACTATTATCGTATCTTACTTGAATAAATATAAGAGTATGCGAACGCCTCTAAAGCTATATAATCCAGCACCCCAATAATATTTCACACACTTCACTCCCGAAGGCTGAAGCGATCGCACCTCTACATAACAATAATTACGTGTTTTATTTACGCGTCAATTCCTGTGGTTTGGACTCTCCAAAATCCTCCACAGTGCATGGTCCTTCGAGCCGGATTCACCGAGCCGGCAAACATCATTGAAGATAAGCTCAGGCAAGAGAGCGTCTCCGTGGAAGAACTGAAGAGGAATCAACCTATCGCCGCAGAACAGGGTTCCGCGGGCTTGGAAGATCGTTCAGTTGGGCCACGGAACTGAAGTGACGTCATCGAAGTCTGCCTAGACTGAAGAAAAGGCATCGACCCTTCGCTGCGGGTGCATTGAGGCGAAGCCGAAGTAGCTGCCGAAGACCGCGAGGCTTGTGGGGAAGATCGTTTCGTCGCGCAATAGAAGACCTTCAACGGAGTCACACCTTCAACAAAACGAAGAGGAATCCACCTTCGCTGCGGGTGCATTGAGGCGAAGCTCCGAGTAGCTGCTGAAGACCGCGAGGCTGTTGGGAAGATCGCTTCGTCGCGTTGGAGAAGACTTCAAGGGAGTCACCTTCAATAAACCGAAGAGGAATCCACCTTCGCTGCGGGTGCATTGAGGCGAAGCTCGGAGTAGCTGCTGAAGACCGCGAGGCTGTTGGGAAGATCGCTTCGTCGCGTTGGAGAAGACTCTAAGCGGTTTACCGCGCCTCATCTGTTCACCACCTAACGGTGTCAAACGGTGAACAGTGAGTTAACGCCTAACGGCGGGAGCAGTATACCAGACGGTACTGCCAGCTTGCCTTAACTGGCTATAAGTCTGTAACAGTCTGATCGCGCCGATACGGTTCACGTGAGATAGGGGTCCTCCTAGTAGGCACAGCCGAGGGTGTCGGGCGTTCCTCCCGATACCTGAGCACTCTAACCCTCACGTGTTACCCTCTGTCGGGCGATTCCCACCTCACCTTACCTATTACTCCATCCCTGGGAGAGTGTGTCTTTCGAGACCCTCAAACAGGACTGCTAGGGCATTAGGGCTGATAGGACAGTTAGGGTATTAGGTACGGTAGGTTTATTAGGGTATTTATGTATTTTATTTTTAAGGTATTTATTTATTTTATTTAGGGTTTTAAAACGGTATGTTTATTAGGGTATTTATTTATTTTACTTTATTTTACTTTATTTTTCAAGGTATATAATTATTTTATTTAGGGTTAACGTTAGGATTATTAGGGTTTTAGGGACAGTAGGATTGGTACAGTCAATAAAACCCCGAAGACGGAGAGAGCAAGTGGCTCTAGGATTAGATTAAATTATAAAACAACGACGTACGCGCGACTATGGATAGTTTAATAAGCACAGAACTACGAAAGCTATTAAACTACCTACAAGTAGAACGAGTTTCACATGAAGACCCCTGCATAAACAATAATCGGACAGAAGCCACAAATGACAAATCCCGCATAGATAAACGGAACCGAGAATGTAAGAATAAAGAAAGACAAAGAGCCATTTTAAAGGCACGTATAGAGATCAACCAAGCACGATTGGAACGAGCAAATGTAGAAGTTGAGTTAGCAAAGTTAAAAATAGAACTATCACAACTCACAGAAAACAGTAGCTTTAATAAAGAAACTGAATTAATTGACAATCATTCACAAGATTTACAACTTCCAATTACATGTAAAATTAATGACATCACCTTTAGTAATATTTCAAAACGAACGGTAATAAACAAAGACAACAATTATGAGTCATACGATTATAGTAATTCAGAAGATAAAACTAATATAGTTTCGGTCATTTCTAAACCAGAAGAGCAAACTTTTATGCGTCAACCAGAACAACGTAAGTTAAATCAAATAGAAATACAAAAAGTCATTAAATCGCCACATGGAACTTTTGGAAAGAAAAACAAACAACAGATTGTTCAGATAAGAAAATTATATACAGCTTATTTAAAATTACCACAAGAAACACTCTACAGATTAAACGATAGTACAACACTAATGTGTTTGAGGAATAACGCACCAAGTAGAACATTAAATAATATTGTTAGTAAAATCAATAATGCGACAGTACCTTTTAAAGAAAAAAGATTCAGTCTTGTAAATAAAAATAAGTCTAACTTGATTTTAAAACCATTTGGAAATGAAGACAGGAGATTGACCTTGGCATCAAAACCCATTATTAATGATGTTATCAATAACTGTGTTCATTCAATTAAACTCGGAAGTTCACCCAAATACCGAACGTCAATATTGGATAGTTACACAGAACATAAATTCAAACCATATAATTGTTTACAAAAAATCGTAACAATACAAGACACTATCAAGACTATTACATGGCCGCATAACTACAAAAATGAAAAATGTGGCAAGTTTAGTAGAAATCCTAATACTAAATTGGATTTATTAGTTTCTTTGAAAAAATTATATATCGAAAAAGAATATTTAAAATTGACACCAAGCAAGTTACGTAACTTAAGTTCAACCGCAATATCTACATTGAATATATCACCTACAAGAATACAACACATTATTACTAATCACATACATAGACCTGTGACAGGAAAATTATTAAAGAAGAAAATTCATTTTAATCCAACTAAAAGAAAACATCCGTACTTGAATTCAAAATCGATTGCACAAGAAAACGTCAGAGAGTGCCCATGTTTTAAGTACAGAAGAGTACGAAACAAATATGATTGCACACTATGTTTATTTAAATTTATAAAACAACGTAATCACAATCTTCGAACTTACGATACGGTTAAATATACAAGATCGCTAAATTACCTAAAGTTAATATGTAACAGCTATGCAGAAAAGAATAAAAAACCAAAACCATCAGTTAAACAAATAATAAAAGTAGCTAAGACAAAAGCGAAGAAAGGTTCCAAAGAAGTAATAAAACTTGGTTTATTGCAGCCACCTGGAAATACTAAAATAAAACCATCAAATTTCTGCCGCAACAACCTTATTGTCATAAAACAACTAATCTCAGAACGCAATTATTCAAAACTAATAAAAGTTCATAACGAGCCTTCAGATCAACACAAAGAAGGAATAACAACAATAGAGAAAGACATAATAAAATATATTTTCGAAATAGGCATAAGCAGTTTATTACCGTCAGCTGCAGATAAGGAATCAATGTCGGTATACCTAAACCTTATTGACCACCTTTTTATAAAAACAGAGCCGCTAAACAATGCAAAATTTAAATACCGCTACCACAATCAAAAAAATAAAACAAATAACAAAGGGCAGCCGACGATGGTCAATAAATTCAAAGAATCGAGGTTTAAAGAAGCAAACCATAAGCTCTTAAAATTAATATTAGTAGCCAAAGATGGGGGCAAGTTTAAACAAATAAGAGTTAAACAGAATTACTTATTCCAACATATGACTAAACAATGGTGCACCTATAAATATTTAGTTAAAAAACAAAAAGTCTTTGTGTCAGAGATAAGAAACCAACGATATGGAAGAATAGCATTTATACAATCTCATTGCTACTTAGATTACAAACTAATAATAATTAATATTGTTACAATGCAAGAAACCTTGATAACAGTAAAATATGCTAAATATCAAAACGAGGGGGAGCCCCATGTTACGCTATTAAACGTTATAAAATATATCGGTTTTACCTATTGGAAGATAAGACTCAAAATTAAGAACTTGAGTCGAGGCACTGAGACCTAAGCTAGCTCTAATATACAATAAACAAACATATAACCACCGTCATTCGTCGTCATTTAGCATTCTGAGCAATTTCTCAATTAACGGCACCTATAATTTCAACAAAATAAGAACTCCGAGATGTAATACGATGTTGCCATCCAATTACGTCATATCATAGCAACAATAATTTGTAAAACACCTGCGATCATTAAGTATTAGTAGAAATTATTAACACGTACCTTGTGAAAGCATGCGAATAAAAACTCAGTTAATATTAATATTTGTCATAATATATAGTGAATTCAAAATCATGAATAAGATCAATTAGAATTACTTTAGTTAAAGTTAATAATTAAAAATCAACAATTATACTCCTCATACGACTTTGATTTATCAAAGTAGTAAACTACCTACCTTACATTTTAGATTTAAGTCTTTATATACATCCTACAGCTGTCTTTAGTAGTAAGCATACACCGCAAAAAGTGGTGGATTAAATTCAAAACCTAGAATCAGTTAATCAGACACTATGCTACAAGTCAGCAAGAAAACATAAATTTATTTGTTTTAGCACCAGATTTTACTGTTCTTATACAACGCCCGTATCGTCAACCCCTATATTTTGGTGCTGCAGATTCCATATCAATATATTACATCTTCGCACGAGGGGGAGACTGTTAAGAATTATTAGTGTCTAAACTAACAATTCATGTTTCCGATACTTAGATATATATATGAGTAGTTCTGTTGAAGATTGATTAAGCATATGTTTAGTTATTTAAGCAATATATACTTTGATATTAGAGTAAGATACTTTGATCTAGCAGAATACCAATTTGACTGTAAATAGCTTACGTACACTTTAACTTACATTCTTTAGCTATAAGTTGTCAATAAACGTTTATATTATTTGGCTTTTACTACCCTTAGCTATAAGTTAATACATTATGTTATTACTATTTCACTGCTCGTCGCCCTTGTAGAAAATAAGCCTACAATGTTGCTATCCTTGTCTTATCTGTGTTCCTTGTCTAATGTATATACTTGTCTCACTCTAAGTTTAAGTCTATCTCTGTCTAATTGTAAGTCTGTCCTTGTTTACTATTATCGTATCTTACTTGAATAAATATAAGAGTATGCGAACGCCTCTAAAGCTATATAATCCAGCACCCCAATAATATTTCACACACTTCACTCCCGAAGGCTGAAGCGATCGCACCTCTACATAACAATAATTACGTGTTTTATTTACGCGTCAATTCCTGTGGTTTGGACTCTCCAAAATCCTCCACAGATGGTACGTTACGCTTTGGTGTGTGTTACGTGCACAAAGCAAGCGTATTTGGCGTACTCAATATTAAATTTAATAAAAACAATATTATTTCATATAGGTAGTGTAACATATAATAAATGTATGCAACTTACAAGCACTGCGTGCGGAGTGCGGGCGCGGGGAAACGAAACAGAAGTCGTACGACACTTGCGTTCCGTGACGTTGTGCGGGTAAGGGTAAGACGCATACTGTGTAACTGCATAGTGTTTTATTCTAACCTAACTTATTACGGCCATAAGAGTAACCTGTACAAGTGGCGACCCTGCCAGGATACTAAAATTCAAGGTTAGTAAGAATGCGCACAATACGCACAATAAAAGAAATGCATAATGAAACTAATGCAGTAATCGAGAGGTAAATCAGTAACCGGTCAGCTTCGTTGTTTAACATTATAATCTGATAAGTATTAAATATTCTGTATTACTTTTTACTATCTAAAATCAGATAGGTCCCAGGTAGATGGTATAAATTAATACCTACTCGGTTGTGTACCGTTAACATAAAGGTAAATCCAACTAAGTTTTGTTTTGAGGAATAGTGGGTACCTAATTATAAAATAACGTAATAATAGCGGAGTTATACAGCAAAGCTGAATTTGTTACATTGGTTAGTACCTACCTAAATATTATATTTCTACACCCATGACACATCGTGTGTAAAGGTACCAATCGACATATTGTTGACAGAAAGTACACAGGATGTAGGTAGTTAGGTAAAATAATTTATATTGATATTAAGAAATTCACAAGATAAAGAAATATTATCTAACCAATTTACTTTTTGCTAAACAAAATTGTGGGTATTTTGAACAATGTGTGTATATACGAATAAAACTAAATATCACATTTCATGTTTCATGTATGTTTGTACATTTTGCGAAGGCCCCTTTTTGCATTACGCCACTTCGCACCTACTCCACAGTACAATCGACGACGGCCGTCGTCAATGATAATTTTAAACTATAGATCGGTTATGTCCCTATAAAATCACCGCAAAAAGTGATCAGAATAATAGGCTACAAAACAGTGCGCACTCATGCGCAACTATGTCTTTAATTTCATTATTTATTTGTACTTATATCTAGTTTTACACTTCCTGAATTCCTGAATGTATTATTTGTTTAAATAACGTTCGTTGTTGGCCACAACTAACATTGAGATGTGGAAATTTCCTCTTTTGAGCGCCTCATTTTTCATGACCTAGTAACACACCTAACAGTATTTAACATCATAGGCCGTCGTAGGTAGTTTATTAATCTTCAAATTATTTGCACTGAACTTATGATACCTATATGCCTACCTAAGTTATAACTTAGTTTCATATTTGGTTGTAAGACCTAAATATATAAAAGTGTGTATTACTCACTTTATTTATAATTGCACTTTATTTATAATTAACTTACTTTCGTTATGTCAACAATATTAGATTAAAATGGGTGTAGATAAGAGGAAGTTTGGTAAATCAAACAGTTCCTAAAAGATCTTTCAATAATAAGATCTAGAGGTAGTTCGGCGAAAGTCGGAACAGTACCTAAAAAGGACATTTCTCCTTAATCAAGCTAAGAGGAAGTTAGAAAACTAAATGGTTCCTAAAAGATCTTTTAATGGCTAATGCAATAAGATCTAGAGGTAGTTCGGCGAAAGTCGGAACAGTACCTATAAAGGATGTTAACTCCTTAACCAAGCTAAGAGGAAGCTAGAAAACTAAACGATTCCCAAAGGATATTTTAATGGCTACTAGAATAAAATCTATCTATCTTGATCTAATGGTAGTTCGGCTAAAGTCGGAACGGTACCTAGTATATCAACTTTAGGTCGGAGTTCGGAAAAAAAAAATATCCTGTAATGGTAATATTGAAATATACCTACTATGTGGCCAGTATGGATAAAATATAAGATGTAAAGGTAATTCGAAAAATCGAATAATGCGTTTCCTAAACAGGTACACCAAAAAATGTCGCACTTATCACCTTTAAAATCTTTAGATTGCGACGGTGATCCAGTTTCACTTGGGTTACGTTGGGAAAAATGGAAGCGTGCACCTGGGTTGTACCTCATAGCGGCCAATGTTACCACGCCAGAAACAAAAAGAGCTGTGCTCTTACATATGGGTGGATTAAGCTTGCAGGAAATATATTATGATATACCCGGGGCCCATATAGACACTGCTGACGAAAACTAATGACATTTGTATAGTAGCTATAAATAAGCTTGATGAGTACTTCGCTCCTAAACAAAGTTGTGTAGTTTATGAGCGCCATTTGTTTAGGCTAATCAAACAAGAGGAAGGAGAGAAATTTGAAAAATTTCTTGTCAGGCTCAGACGTCAGTGTTCTAAATGCAAATTCATTGCCCCTAAAGAACACATGATCGATCAAATCACTAAGAAATGTGAATCGGCCAAATTAAGGAAAGCGATTCTGACTCTTGGTGACGAGGTGACTCTAGATAAGATTATTACAGAGGCGAACGCCTTAGAGACAGTAAACCGACAACTTAGTAACTTCAACTCATCTGGACCAAGTAAAGATATGTCTAGAAACATAGTGACTGGTAATAAAAAGAGTTTGAATGCAACTCCCTGATCTCGCTGTGGTGGCAATCATTCAAGCGATGACAAGTTTAGCCCAGTCCGAAACAAAATATGCATAAAATGTGTGTATCTAGGACATTTCCGCAAACTGTGCAGAACTAGATCTAGAAAAAGGATTTTTAGCGAAAATAGTGAAGATAGAAATTCCAAGAAGAAAAATCTAGAGATTTTTCTAGAAAAGAATAAGTGGATTATATTTTCAACGTTTGATACCTCTAAGTGCACATTGGGGACCGTAGAAACAGTTAATAGATTCGGGTAGTAAATGTAACATTATTAATGATGTAACATAATGTCAATAAAATGGTGTTCGTGTTGAAAACCAACTTAGAAATCCGAACAAAGAAATTATGACTTACGGAAGTCAAAAGCCTCTTTATTCTTGGGTCCTTCGTCTGTACCATAACAGTCGAGAACGGGTTTCCAAGTATCAAAAGCTTTTTATGTTATAAAAGACGGTGACGCCGCCACTGAGCTTGGGGTTTTAAAGGTTGGAATAGATGCTTGGAGGCCGTTGGATCAGCTTCCACCTTCACACAGGAAGTAAAACTATAAGAAATTGTAATGTTGTCATCAATTGTAAATTACAATGTTGTATGATTTTTTAAAAAGAGCAACTGTTCAGTTTCTTGCCGGTTTCTTCTCAGCAGAACCTGCGTTCCGAACCGGTGGTAGAATCTTTACAAATAATCAACTGACGTGTCAAAAGTGCTTGTAAACTGAGCCTACTTGAAATAAATGATTTTTGATTTGATATATATAAATACAGTCAAACATAACTGTTTCCTAAGTTCAACGATGTTGAAAATCATATGCCCATAGACATTTCTATCAAAACAGTTGCTCAAACTTGCCGAAGAGTTCCCATGCCCTTGAATGGAAATAGAAACTAGAATCAACAAGACAATGCAAGAGCTCATGGATTTAGACATTATAGAGACTGTAACGAACCATCAGATTCGATTTCACCATAAGTGCCTGTTTTAAAAGCAGATAGATATGTTTGCATCTGCGTAGACATGATACTAGACTTATAAATGTTTTGCAGGTTTTAAAAGTTAATCTTGGTCTGCTAAATGAAGCCAAAGTACTTACAAGGTTAGACAAGTTGAATTTCTTGGACATAAACTGACAAGTACATATAAGCAATAGAAGCGTTCCAAGAACCTGTAACTATTGAAGAGGTACGGAGCTTTTTAGAATTTGTTAATTACGTTGGTAAATGGATTCCAAACTCAGCAACGTGGTCTGAAGCTTAACGCGAACTGTTAAGACTAAAACTAGGAAAGAGTGCTGATATTACTTCTCATTGGTGTGATCAACATTCACAAGCATTTGATGGTTCGAAATGTATCATGAGTGAGATTAGAACTTTAGGTTATTATGACCCTCTTGATCGTACTTAAGACTATGCTGATGCCGTTTCATTTGGTTAGGGGCTGTGCTCGCTCAACTTAATAATAGAGGGCGCGTAATAATGCATACGGTTACAATAGTCTCACTGATCGAGAAAAACGCTATTGTTAGACCGAGAAAGAGGCGCTTGCATTAATCTGAGCGGTAAAACATTTTAATATGTATCTGTTTGGTAAGGATAGTTTCGAGCTTGTAAATGTCGTTAGAAGTAATACTTGGATCAGCTGGCCTATTCATTATTTTGGTCTTTATTATCAACCTATTAAAATAAACATAAAATCAATTGACAAAATGTCATTTACCTACTGTGTGATATCCACCAGTAAGCAATGGACGACATTTTTATTACATAGAATTTCAAATTCGTTAATGTCAACTAGCATACGTCAAAGAAAGTGAATTAGCCTGCGGACTCCAAACTGTGCGCAAGAATAGAACGATGGGTTCTACGATTACAATCGTATAATTTTAAAATGGTCTATACACCCGGTAAGAAAAATAATCTATCGATCTAAGGCGTTCGCCTCTGAGGCATCGATCTAAGGCAAGCTCAACCATTAGATTTATTAATCGGTACGGATGAGCGCATCCCATAGACCTCATCATTGCTTTCCATCGGGCATGATTGTAGTCAAACATAGTAGATTGTAGTCAAAGTAGATTGTAGTCAAGTCTATTTACCAGAAAAAGTAATAAAACCTACGTTCAAATGTTTTCAGTAAGAAACTTAATCTTTGTGAAAACTTTTGCGCAGTTATATCTCGTACATTGGAATGATTAATTATTTCAAAAGGGATTAACGCAGTAAAACAAATAGTATAGTTAAAATTTATTGAATAATTGTCCGAATAAAGATAATTATGTTAGGTACTTTAAATTCAAAGCAAAACTATTTAAGTCTAAAATATTTCGGGAAAAAAAATCATCTAGGTACTATTAAATAAATATTATAAAATTCTTAATCGAATGCGCATGTACAGTTAAATACGCGTAAGGCAATAAATAAGATAAATAAATTAATAAATAAAAAACAATTAGTATAAAGACGAAATATATAATACTCCAATAGTACTTCCTAGTTTTTATTATTAATATTTTAATAGAATCTGGGCGCATGACAGTATAACGCCAAGTTCTAAATAAGTCAAGAATAATTATGATAATTTTATGCATATTTTTTGGATATTTCATTTTTTATAAAATAAAATTCTTCTTTGACAATAGGTAGTGCTTCTGTTTAAATATTGACATGCCGAGATTTCAGTCTGTTCATTTTTAATGTATTCTTGGAGTCATATATAGTAGAATAATATATCAGTTATATTCGCTGATTGGGTCTGTGTTAAGGTTTTATTCAAGATATGAATATACATAATCCATTCATAGCGTTGTTAACTGTACATCACAAAATTTTAAATTATATTTTTTCTTTAATTTTCTATTATCAACTAAATGTTATATGTAAGAAAATATTTATATCAACAGAGATAGACCTAAAAGCGTTACAGCACACCATACTTATTGAAATCCAAAATTATTAACAGATATTGTCAATGTCATTTGCATTTCACTTTTTAATTGGTATTTTTATGAGTAAGTGCACGCCGATATGTATACATTACATAGCACCTAATGTTTAAGCAACACCTAACTACCAGATAATACAAGAATAGTTAGTAGTTATTTCAAATATTTTATGATACAGAGTATTCTTGTGTGTCGAAATATAGAGTTTTTACAATACTAAAAAAATTACATTTAATTAATTAATACAGAAAATATTATTAATGTTTTACGAAATTTTTCAATAAAAAAGAAATATGTAATAAATTAATAATATCCAGTTACTGATAACGTAAATAATTTAAATCCAAATATCTTAGCAGAAATTATTTAAATTTAAATAATTTATAATTATAGTCATTCTGTGTAAATTTTGCGTGAAATTGAAAGCGATGCTGCTTAAATGATTTAAAAGAAATGTTGTAAGTTACAGAGTTAATAAAACCATTATGATTGTAGAAATTTAACTGTTTACACTATCAACGTTAATAATAAATAGAAGTAGGTAAGTTTTTTTTTTTTATTTAAAATATTATAATATTAATATGATTAAACATATCGTTTTGTTGGATCAATATGTTAAAGTACCTTTTCATCTCAGGAGCTCAGAAAGACTTTTTTTTTATAATTTATCTGCCAGCATAGAAAGTGACTTTAATTCGAATTTGAATTGTTTGAATAATTGTTATTTTTTTTATTTCTTTTTTCTGGCCGTGAGATGAAAAGTAATATGCAATGAACATTGAAATTGCCTCTGAACACCTTTGGATATTCTTTTAGTAATAAAATATACAAGAATCCACTTGATCGATATTTAATTCGCACACTTGTTGTAAACAATATATTCTGCAGCTAGGCATAACAAATATTCATTTTTGTATTTTACTTCGTGTCCCAAGAAAATCTTTTTCATAAATAATTATCATAAAATTTACGATATCTACGGCATACGGCGTACATTAACAAATTGTAAAATATATTTTTACTAGTATTATAAAGTCTAAGGTCGCAGTTGCAGTTATAATTTTAATTGCAAGCCGTTCTAATACAGACATCGATTATTTTTGGACAACATATAAAAAGCTTTTTTTACACAAAAACATTTAACATTTACTAACAAACAACTTTCTCTAAGAATCTACACATTTATTTTCTGTTTAAGGATAATACCATTCATAACATTTTCAGATTATTAGGAATTACAATTTCGTGTAAATAAATAAATTTTTAAAATATGAATCTATTTATTAAAATAAACTTTATATTTAACAATATTTTTTTATCAATTATATTAATGTTAAACGATCCAAATAAATAACCCAATTTTATTTGGCAATAATATGTCATATAGGATGATATTTAATACTTCGATCACTATTTGCTATCTTAATCTTATATACTAAAATTACACCTAATCTATACAACGAAACTGGGTGCAAGTTAAATATTTTGTGAAATATAAAAACAATATAGACACCGCTTAAAAACTACACTTTATTTAATTAATATCTAAATGTTTCGAAATTATAAAAATTTTATTATGACAAATGGAAACCACATTCAATCAATATACACACATAACAAGAAATTATATTGGCTTATGACTACGCCAAACTCATATTCTTTACATTCCATTAGGCCTAAAATTAAACTTACGATATTATTTATATTACCCTACAGATCACTAAATTATTAAACGTAAACTAAACACATGTTTACGAGTAGGAGACTCAACATCCATTCAGCTCTATTTGCGATTTGTTTAATACATAGGTGGAATATCGTTGTACAAGTATGCGCGTATTATTTAATTTTTTATTTATATTCTGGTGATAGAAGCTTAATATGAAATAGAAAATACAAAAAAAACAAAAAAGGAAGATCCCGGTAGATATAAAACGTACTTTATAGTAGAATTCATCTATACTAATAATAAAAATAAAGAGGCAAAATTTTTACTAAACACAAAACTATTGGATTTGGATTTTTTTTCCCAAATAAAAATTTTTCCCCCGTATCACCACTATAACAATCTTTAAGGGTGAAACCGCGAGGTTCTGCTGATCTTCTTCTTCTTCTTAGCGCGGTCCCACACTAAAAAGAAGATTCTGCTGATATTTAATAAAAATCTGTCGACGGTAAAGTGCGAGTATCGGTATGCTATTTACCGTCACTGCAAAAAATTCGTCCTCATTGTCCTGCAAAGCTGATTATACGCAGAAACATACTTGTAGCATGCGTAGAACAACCCAGCTTAATATGGCGAATAGAGCTGATTGTATGCAATTAGTACGTTAATATTAGGTATGCTATATATAGTAGTTACTTTTTGTTATTTGAAATATAGTTCAATTTGAAAATGCAATGGATATATTATGCATTCAAAGAAATAAATAGATTAGTATTCGATATGTAAGTGGTCGTAAAAATATGACATTATTTGTTTAGTGTTACTGTACCTTTAATCATAAATATATTTTTTTAAGAAAACATATTTTTAAGTTATGGATTTTTAGGGTCGTTGTCAGATCTTTGAATTTAGTTTAGTCAAATTAGATTTGGGTCATTTCTATCAAATATGTTTAACCTTTATTGGTTTTACATAATTTAATGCTGTCTATTTTGAATTAAGTAATTATAATTATGGTAAGTATTACTATTTTTATTATCACTTTACATCTTATTTTTAACTAATTAAAGCTATCCCATACAACTTTTCATATTGTGCTTTATTCGACAAAAAAGCGAGTTGGTGCATTCTTCTAGTATCAGAACTTGTACAATATATTTTTATTGTTACACGTGCACAATGTTTTTAATGCACATTGGCGGTCTCATTGATTGGTAAACTTTATAAACTTTTTTATATAAGACCTCATTCAATTCATTCATTAAATCAAAGTAAATAGATTTTATCGCATTTTAATAAATCAGATAAAAAGGACATACTAATCGGGAGATATCTTCATATTAAATTAATTTTTAACATAAAAGTCGTATATTTAGCCAAACACACGGTTTTTAGTTTGGCTTAAATGGACTCTTTCAAAATTGTTAATTTGGTTTTGTAAATATACAAACAACTTATACCACGTTTCAAAAATGTGTCTTAATTTTAACATTTCTTAGAAATTTTGGTAAGAGATAACCGTGTTTTTCGCATAATAACATGTGCATATGTAACATACACTTGTGAAGGATAACGTTCCGTGAAATACTTTTCCTTTACAGATTACAGATGCCTGTAAAAAATAACACTACTATGTGCATGCAAACGCTTAGTCTGTTTATTTGTAAAAACTACAAAACTTGCACTAGATAGCAATACTATTTTAAATACAATAGTTAGAAATGATTTGCATTTTATCATCTATGGTTCATATTATATCATTGAGTTGTGTAAATCAATTGGGTAGATAACTATATTTCATATATTTTTAATCCAATCGAAGATAGTAATTGACAACCGCATATAAATATTTTTATCACTAATGTTTTCATTTTACAAATACCATGTTTTTAATTTTTTTCATAAATTCATAAGATGATTTTCCATTTAAAGCATTATTATGCAATAGATTAAGTCAATTCGACGGAAATTTTTTACGATCACGGCCATGATAGACTTCAATAAGATTAACACCATTTTTATTAGTTCTTGCTTCAATCTCTTCTCCTATTCAGCCTCTAACCATTTTTGTAGTAGCAACGTCCTGGTTGTTTTCATGTATTACGACATTTTTTTGCTCACATGTGTCACCACTTAAGTGAAGATGTGAGCAACCAGAGCAGCAAGCGGAAGCGACCGGTTTGTCATATAGGCAGTTACGATTTGTGGGCATCGTCATCATTTCATCACACTAATATCATAAAAGATGTTTGCGTGTAAGTGTGCGAGTAAGCATAAGTAAGTTTGTTCGACCTTTGCGCTTCGGCTACTGAAGCAATTTGGCTGGAATTTGGAATGGAAATAGATTTTCCTCTGGATTAATACATAGGTTACTTTTCATTCCAGAAAAAAATATGGATACCGCGGAATTTGTGAAAAACTGAATTCCACGCGAATGAAGTCGCTGGCCCTTCCTAAATAGTCCTGAAATTTAATTTGTTTTTCTAATGTCGCTGAAGTTCCCATTACTCGTAGGTTTACCAACGCCACTACATGTGACAACATTATATGTTAAAGAGCTTAATAAGAGCTACATACCTTCAGTTTTAACTGTGCAGTATTAACTGTACAGTTTTTTTTCCAAAGATTTTGATTGTAATTTCAATTAGAAAAAAGGTCTGTACACCGTATCAGAGTGAAGATATTTAGTAGCGTGTTCTTCATATATGCATAAATACACTGCCTACCTATGGTTTTAACCATTATTGAAAATCATGATCCATTATTAAAAATGTATTTTCCCACATCGCAGTGAAATCAAAATATAAATATGGATATTACTGCCTAGTATATTCTCCATTTTAATACTATATTATGATAGACAAAGTGATAAACTTAATTCATAATTGAAATTGGTACAGTAAATTCGCTTCTGGTAATTTTGTATTCAGTTTCCTATTAAATGTTCCTGTAGTTACAGTACTTGGTTACTAAACTACCGTGCGCCCAGATACTGTATTCAGTGCTTACCATATAAGGAAGCACTGACTACGCTACGATGGATTTTATTGTAGGCAGTGCTATTCAAACTTCGTAAATATATAAAATGCGTGTACTATTTATTATAAGTTAGATAATTTATAGTATTTTTATATACTAATTTATAATCATAATATCTATATCATTCATACATAGAAAAGTTTACAATATCGGGACATCGCGCCTAACTTATAAGAAGGGATTATTTACAAAATATAGTTATTATTTGTTTGAAGTCATAAGAATTGGATTTCATAAGATCCTCAAGTGGTTCAAGTCAATAGCATCCTATATAGTAAATATATTGATAAAAATTCGTCTCACAACGTACACCCATCTATACGTATAGTATAATGTAATATATTATTATATAAAATTCTAAAATTTTGCTCTAATTAAGATATGTATCATTTGCTATCCAAGCAGAGGCACACATTGATATGTATAGTGATAATATATAATTGAAATTATCTTGTCTAAGCTGAGCATCGCATCGCTTCAACAGTCAAAGCCGATGTGTAGACAATCTTTCTAGATAACCTAAAGGTACGATTCGAAAAGACGCGACGAGACAAGACTGTCGCAAATTTCAGCATTGATAACTCTCGACCAAATATAAAAAATTTACTCGAAATACGTTTTTATAATATATTTTCTGATTATACAATGCAATTATACGAGGAAGTAAAGGTAACATTGTTATTTAAATGAAAAAATCTTTAAATTATACACTGTGACAAGTAATCGAAGAAAATCTTATAGAGAAATTTTTATACTTCTCGTGCTAGGATTCTTCATTCTTTTCAAACCATTTAGTATCAGCTGATCTGAGTATAGCTAATTTTCCTATTTTTACCTTTCACAACAAGTTGAAAAACAGGTATATAGTATTTTGTGTACTAGAATTAAAAAAAAATCAAAGAACATCATTTTATCGACAGTTAACTGTTTTCACAGTTTTTTCATTTTCAACAGCATTTTCAAGCGGGATTCGTCTAATCTACGTCGTCTCTCTTCAAATCGTACCTTAATATATTACACCTTAATATAGACATAATACTTAACTATGAACATAATTTTGATAGACAACAATACCTAAGTATTCTACTAGGTAGAGGAACATTGTGACAGCTAATTCACTTAAGCGGCCTACACCTTACAAGTAAATACAGAGACTATAAAATATTTTGTTTTAGAATAAATTCCCCTAAATTCTTCTGGCTAAAGCCTAAATATACAAATCGGCCTAAAACTTTAGATGATACAATTAGATATTTTAAATGTCCACAAATATGTCCAACTTTTCATTTTACATTACATTACATTTCCGTGTGTCTTTGTATCCAGAATTGACGCTAACCAACTGATTTTACGCATTAAGGTGATTACGCATACACCTGATTCAAACACTAAAATCACATAATAAATTAATTTAAGTTAATTGTTTTATTACCTCATAAAATTTCGTTTCGAGCAATTAATGAACGCAGTTGTAAGAATAGGCAAAATACAATTTCCTAAATGCAAGATCTAAACCTAATAGAAATCTGTAAAATGAAACGTTTAACAATAATCGACCTCAAAGCGAGAAATCAGTTTCTTAGAACGTTGTTATTGGACCACCCTTCTCTATGTCACACAAATCTTAAAACAGTCTCAAGTAGGTATCTAATTCAAAATTACCATTTTGACCTATCAGTGCCTTGATTTTTTCATATCCAAACAAAACTTTTAAGATTCCAGTGCCTCTCAAATACCTACTTTCCCTTACAATCTAAGTATGTGATTGCCGATCAAAAATATTACATTATAAACTTGCTATTTAACGTTGCAATGGTGTGCCCTTAATGGCGGATGAAACGGCTTACAGCGCGCCCACAGTGATAGCTAATGTTGTGAGAAGCACTAAGGGTAGTGTTGTCCCTGCGACGCTACTGTATGGGCCGGTCACCGCTCCATCGCATGGAACGTGTTCTAGCTCTGAAAAAGAAACAATTCATCATCATTATTAACCTGGAAACGGAGCAAAGCTCTCTTTATAGGAGAGAGTATAACTTGGAACTTAGATTAACTCTCAGGGCGGGTTGATAGTGTTTTATTTTATAACAATGACTGTCACATGATAATGATAATGACCGTGACTGTGCTCTCCGAAGCACGGGCGTCGAGCTCGGTGCTACATTTCCAAGTTACCGATTCTGAGCTGAGATCATAGTCCGACCCTGAATTCGTACCTAGGACCTCATGATTGTTGACAGTGGCATAGGCTAAGTACCTACTAGATCAACGAGACAATCTACTTAGGATATCATCATTATTATTATCAGCATATTTTAACAGCCAACTATTGGGCCATATCATCCTTCTTACAGGAGCGGGGATATTAGATTAGACCTAAAACGCTGCTTCAATGCGGATTGTCTTAGCTTAGGGTAGTGTTAAATTCTTTAACGACAAATTAATGTACTCGTAATAGAGTACGATATACGACTTAACGTAGGTGTTCACTTATAGCTGGCATCCACTGATCCGCATCGTACGTATCGGACGCATCATCTTTTACTGATTACTTTAGATACTTTGTATAGAAAGTCATGAAGTGCGTCCACTAATCCGCATAGAACGGATTTCATCTACCGTAAAATTCAAATCCATTTGATGCGATGCGTCCGACGCGTACGGTGCGGATCTGTGGACGCCTACCATTAACGTGCTCTCCGAGAGACAGCGGTGTAACACCATCAACTTCCCGATTCCGAGGTGAGAAGTTTTAGAGAGAATTTCATTGAAAAAATTAAATCATTTCATATTGGATAGAAGCAGGCGTTACTTTGCGGAAGTTCATCATGATTATATAATGATTTATTTATTTTGCTATCATCCGCGAAAATTCGGCGAACCCAACGTGCAATTGCAAAAAATTTTTGCAATTGCACGTTATAGAGTCAACATCTCCTGAGGATGCTCCGGTTTCGGGGTGAAACGTACGTAGAGAGTATTTTGTCGGACCTGGGTGACGTTGTCGCATGGGTTCGCCGAATTTTCGCGGATGATAGCAAAATAAATAAATCATTATATAATAAATCATTTCATGGTAAACCCAGAACTCGGTATCAGGAATCATTTCATAGCGAAACGCAGAATTCAATCGCACGAATCATTTCATGGCCAAACACAGGGCCAAACTCAGAACTCGATTCAAAGAGGTCGTAATTCACAACCGACCCAGCGAAGTAGTTACATACTTACCGAATTATAAAGAACTCGTTAACAATTTCGAAACAGGTTTAGCAAATCTTTTAAAAGAGCCAAACTAAAGTCGCGAGTATTCTTTTTTACTGGCGTTTGACGGCTGCACGATCAAAACATTCTACTGGTTCTTTAAATTTTAGATGTCCTGTCATTTGAAATTAGTTCTACATAGTTGGAATGTGATTACAACGAGTCGTATACCAATTATGTACCTAATTTGACATCATAAAATTAATTACCAATTTTGTACATTTTTAGGGTTCCTTTCCGAATAAAGAAAAAGAGAACCTTACGTAATAATATCACTTTATTGTTTCTCTAGAACCTTTACCTCGGAATCGCGTGGAGGTATCCTCTATACTACTATAAAAGTTGGCAAGTCATTATGTCTTACAAAATGGAAAAATCTAAAAACTACTATGCAAGGAATGACGGTGCAGTTAACTGTACTATGTCATTGTAAGGGTTTCATTAGCACAAACTTAAACTGATTTTAATTATCTTTATGATGTTATCGATTTATACGGAACCCTCAGTGGGCGAGTCCGACCCACATTTGCTGGATTTTTTATAAATGAAAAGAAAAAAAGTGATTTAAGGAGGTCCTTTATGTGATCGCCTCCATCGCCTGATGGAGCTCGCAAGCAGAAGCAGAAGAGATAAGTGAAACTAATCTCTAGAGGCGTTTCGTCTGAGATTCGGACCTTGGCTTAAGGCCGATAGGAAAGGGTTTTGGCCGACTTCAACTTCACTTATGTTTGTGTAAGTTGCTGTGGGCTTAACATGCGACCAACGACATTATTTCTTGAAGATAAATAGACAAAAATATCGACTAACAGAGGTGCAAACGGAAATATCGCTCTTTCATTGTGGACTGAGACCACTCCGTTATTGGTGGTCCACATTTCTCTTTTTCACTTTATGAGTATGTATGTCGTATATCTTATGTCGTTTATGCCGTCTGGATATGCCGTCTGGATCGTAAGCCCTCATCCGCACGAGTGTTTTTTTAACGGACGTTAAAAAAGCGTTCAAATATAGTATGAAGTTAAATAAAGGTCTATTTTCAACACCCAAAATTGAAAATGCAACACTGCTCGAAAACAAGCGTCGTGTTTTAAAAACGCCTTCGTGTGAACATATACATGGGAAATCAATTTTGTTTTTGATTGCTTTTTTGACGTTCGAACGACGAAAAAAAAAGGTTACCATTGAGTTTGTTGAGGAAATCATTCCAGAACGCACACGCCGAGGCTCGTGGCCCGCGCGGTCCGGCCGGCCCGCTGGCGCTGTCGGCGGTGTATGTGTAGTAATGGGGCGACGACCGCGAGTACAGGGGCCACTTCTCGTCCGGTTTGTGCGGCTTCCTGGAACGGTGCACAGATGCGTTGAGATACGGAGATACGCGAGATAACACCCTGCCGATAAGCACTGCTTAATGTAAAACTTTTTTTTTTAATAAGTGTATTCTATAATACTCAAAGAGGCAACTTCTCGTCCGGTTTGTGCGGCTTCCTGGAACGGTGCACAGATGCGTCGAGATACGGAGATACGCGTGATAACACCCTGCCGATATGCACTGCTAAATGTAAAACTTCTTTTTTTTAATAAGTGTATGCTATAATTGATTGAGCTATCAATTACAGAGTAGGCTACTTGCCTCTTTTGTAAACAGTGTTTAAATGGAATTATGGAAGTATTATATGCTATATTTTATTTTTTCTCGTCAAAATAACCAGTAAAAAATTTAATATAAATGAAAAAATATCTACGTTAGCTGGTGGGAGGCTTAGGCAGTGGCTAGTTGCCACCCTACCGACAAAGACGTACCGTACGATGTCATGTAGAAACCGAAAGGAGTGTGGATTTTCATCCTCCTCCTAACAAGTTAGCCCGTTTCCATCTTAGATTGCATCTTCACTTACCATCAGGTGAGATTGCAGTCAAGGGCTAACTTGTAAAGAAAAAAAAAAAGAAAACGTAAAATTTTTGCCGCCTAAACACAACATTTTAGCAAGTGACGTCATTCATAGTGATTCAAGCGTGATTGGCGCTTGCAGTGATGTGATATATCACGTCACCGCAAGCGCCAATCACAAACCGATGCCTTGTAGCGAATGACGTCACAGTTTATGATTGGCGTTTGCGGTGTCGTGATAAAAATACAATTTTGTTTTATAAAAATTTTACAATTACGAGATTATTTTCACAAATAAAAATGTGATTAGAGTTTCTAATCTCAAAAAATCTTCTTAGTTTTGTACAGCAGGCGAGTAGCCTGTTGCGCGCACTACCATTGCTCGCTGTCCTGCGCTGGGGCGATGTAAAATGTATATTCCGATTTGTTGCAACGCGATGTATTAAATGGAATTTTTGTTTAGATTATTAAAGTCGTCGACTTGGGTTAATGGGTTTTCTCCGGAGAGTACTATAATATTTTATAATTCAAATTATTCATTGTTTATAACTTACCCAGTTAGCGCAAATCTCGTAAACGACTGCATAATGTGCGCGGCCAGGTCTCGTTCCCGGGTGTGGTACTGGAGGGACATGTTGAGAGGGTGCCCGAATACATACTCCATCTCGTCTCCGTGCATCACACCCATCCACTCGCCCCACAGGCTGGTGCTGGTGCGCTGAAAGATGCAAGAACAAGCTCATGACTAAGGGCCCCGTATGGGTACTAAATTTGTACTTTGGGATTACTTCGACGTCAATCATGTAATCTAAATCATTTTTTATCATTTCAATATTATGGCAAACACTCACATTATTTAAATAGGGATGATGACAGTTTTTTAAATTGTATATAAATTAAGAGTATGCTAATAGTAAAGCAATTTTGTAAAAGAAACAGGGTATCTGCGATCATTACTTTCGGAGCTACAGGGATTTAAAGGGTCAGATTTGCGGCGCTGCCGCGGATCCCTGAAAAACGCTCCATACAAAATGGCACGAGTTAGTGACGTCGTTGGCTCGCTGATCGTTAGATTTGTATGGGCGTTCAAACAAAATTACTAATATCTTTGTTATTTGTGCGTTTATGTTTATAGTTCATTTATTGAAAAATGTCACATTTAATGTAAGGAAGCTAAAACTGTACGAATTTTCATCTAATTACGATAAAAAAAATTTAAAAGATTTTGAAATTTTATAATCTTATATATAATATCCAGACAATCTTTGCTTTTTATGTATAAATCAGTTAACATTGACCGTATTTACCCGAATGTATCATAAAAATCAATATATTCAAACCTAGTCATCATCCCCATTCAATTTAAGAATCTCATAAGTAAATAACTATAGTTTATATAAAAACAAAATTGTTTATTCGCTTATTTCGTAAAGTTTTCTTTAAGCATATTTTTAGTATTTATTTATTTATTTATTTATTTATTTATTTGTAACGCCAACAATGACAGCAGAAAACATTATATATAAGTGAGTTACAAAATTCTTGAACTACTGCAGCCATCTTTTACAGGCATTCACAACACTGCAGAGTCCGGTTAAAAACTTAAAGTAAAAGATTAACTTACAATCTAAAATAATTTACCAAAAATTTAAAATAATAAAAAAAATAATTAAAATGTCAAAATCAAGAAGGTTTACAATGTTAATTAAAATGTCAAAATCAAGAAGGTTTACAATATTAATTAAAATGTCAAAATCAAATAATTGAGTTTAAGAAAGGGATGTCATTAATTAATACATAAGCTAAAGTCATAAATTAATATAGAAAAATAAACAATAATACAATTAATTAATAAAAATAACAATAATAATAATATTTACAGAAATGATGTCAATTTCCTTTTAAAACTAAACAAGGTGTCCTGAAAGATATCAATATCATGGCGGGTCAGACTGTTGTAGTATAGTGTAGTCATATATATTTTTATGGCAAAATCTGAAACATACTATATTTTTCTTAAGAAATGTCGGCAACTCTAGATGAAGGTATATATTTCTCATGCCGGATCTCGTACTATAGGGCTTACGCCACATTTTATATGACTGTCAGCCCGAATGTCTCAATAGATTTATGAACATGCGAGGTGCACTCGTCAGATACGAAGCAAGCTTTTAGGCCAGCTGCAGACACTCGTTTCGATTTGGAATTCCGTGAGACTACCGCAAACTTTACGTTTTTCTTCATTCGGAATATATGTCGCAAAAACTCGCTATATTTACATACGCATGTTTTTTGTTCCGTTCGGAAAAAAACGTACATGTGCGTCATTTAATGTATTTCATATTGATTCGGTTCGGCATTCGGTTTTCCGAACACGGAAAACGAATATGGAAAGCGAGAGTATGCGGCCGACCTTAGAGTCGTGATATTATGTGAATACATGATTGCAAATGTTTTCAGATATCAAGTTATATTTAACTAGCAGACGCCCGCGACTTCGTCCCTGTGGAATTCTATTCTATTTTTCACAAATCACACGGGATATGTTTTTAAATACAACGTTCGCAGTTTTTCTGTAGTGTATTTAGTATCAGTATTTCTTACGTGTGAAACCGGGGCGGATCGCTAGTTATACTTATAAACCGTCCTCTTCAATCACTCTATCTATTAAAAAAAACGCATAAAATCCGTTGCGTAGTTTTAAAGATTTAAGCAAATATATAGCTATAAAATAAGCATATACAATATACATATATAGCTCCCGTGATAGCCCAGTGGATATGGCCTGTGCATCCGATTCCAGAGGGTGTGGGTTCAAATCCGGTCCGGGGCATGCACCTCCAACTTTTCAGTTGTGTGAAGTCTGCCAATCCGCATTGGGCCAGCGTGGTGGCCTAACCCCTCTCATTCTGAGAGGAGACTCGAGCTCAGCAGTGAGCCGTATATGGGTTGATAACGACGATAGCTATAAAGAGACATAGGGATATAGAGACATATGGATATAAGGACATAGGGATGTAGAGACACAGAAAGCGACTTTGTTCTAAACTATGTAGTGATAGTTTAAGTTAACATTGTAACTAAACAGGCAAGTAACACTAAGAAAGCACAACTCTTAGAACTGAAAAGAGAAACAGCACAGTTCGTATTAGTATTTCAGGAGCATTTCAGTTTGAAATGTCAGGTTTGAGTAGGTGTAGGGCGAAACAACAATTCACCCACTCTACGTTTTGTATTCAAAATAAACGCCCATGCTTCCAAGTTTACAACTGATTCGAATAACAATCCTTCACTGATTCTATTGTAGTTCAAGTTTCTGTTTGTATATACTGCGCGACCCTCAGTCTTCCTCATGGTGGAGAGGTAATACTAATATACTAGCAAAGTCCTTTACACATTCGTAGTTTTCCCGTTTCAGTACGAATACGGGAATAAAATAACTTTAAATAGTTAAAAAAACTAAAAAACACGAATATTGGACTTAAGTCACGTGACTATTTTTTTCGTATCCCTGACCTTTCATTTGATATGGCGGACTGGCTGTTTGAAATTTTGCACACTTTCTGAGTTCTGATGACAATACATGACTAGCTAAGAAACGTCATTAAAAATTGGATGGATTTCAAACAGCCAGTCCGCCATCTTAGGGAGGCCGTCACATTGGAATTGTAATGACATTTCATAGCTAGTCATGTATTGTCATCAGAACTCAGAGCGTGTGCAAAATTTCATTCCAATCGAAAACCGGGAAGTGGTTAATACCTTTATGTTACTCGATGAATATTGAGTATGTAATTTTCTAATGCTCACTTGTTTAAAATCAGTCAGAGAGATTTGTGTTAAATCGCCATAAACAAACAAACAAATAATCAAATTTATTATTTTATTATACCATTTGTTAATATTAGTTAAAAACCAATTAGTTTATTTCCGCGAGATATGAAATTGCGTGAAAAACTGATGGTCACGAATGGTACAGCTAGTGCAGATTAATTTGACATCTGGCTCGAATGATGTTTGTACTGTTTGTTTGGATATTGTTATTGGTATTGTTTGGTAGCTATAGTATGCGCATTATCATCTGAGTCGTCCGGTCATAAAAGTCAAAAAAGATAGGAATGTGCAGCGCGCCTACCTGCGCACCCTAATTATCGATAAACGGCTACCTGCGCACGTGCTAATGATGAGTCAATAATGATTTGGACGATTCTGATTGGTCGGTTTCTAATGTAATTGCATTGCGTATTTTTTTTGCTATAAATGTGTTTACTGCAATTAAATAAATACATTCATGTGTTACTCGTTGCGCACTATGGATACTAATATATAATAAATTTGGCAGAAGACGAAGATTCTGATGATGAAGACTCAGATGAAGATTAATTTTATTTAGTTAATAATTATATAATATGAAATATGTATTATATTAAATCAAATATTGTTAATTTTTTTAATTTTGTGAACAAGATACGATAATAAACTTTACTTATCGATAATATGTCTTTCATTGTTACACCCTTCACTAGACGGCTCCATAAGACCCATAAGTGCAAGCGAGATAGATATAGAGAAATGATTTATGGCCCTAAGACTCAGTTGTTAATGCTATTAGTATAGGTGTCAAGTTAATGCGCGAGTTATATGTATATCAAAAATCAACTACTTTTTTTTGGCTGAAATTTAGAATGGAGACGACTTATGAGACACGCGGATGAGATTGTGGTCATTAGCTAGTGTATTCTATAAAATTGAATCGAATGATTTTGATATTTTTATTGTTTAGGTATTTTTTCCCAAAACATGTAAACGAACAAACAAAAGTATAAGCGTGAACATTCAAATGTAATTGCTCCGAATGTTGCTTGACTAATCAATTACTCATGAGGCCTATTTGATTAATTAATCGCTTCATTAATTAATCAGAGGAATAGTCAGCGTAGTTGTAATTTTGATGGGCAGCGATGTAATTACAATCCGAACTACATAACAACAGTAAGTAGTTACTGTAAAACGACAGAATAAACAATAACTAGCGAACAACCCGGCTTTGCACGTGTTCTATGTAGATACTAATATTATCATCAGTTACTACAGGCATATCTTTATAGCATACCGTCTCCCACAACGCTACTATACTTTGGGTTGGCGGGCTTATGACGATAAGGTGAAACTTCTATTTGAGACCCCACATGAGTGTATTTGCAGACATTCTTCCCCACTTTCAACCCCTACAACTTTTTCGTCGGGGTTAATAACACGATCAGATATTGATCAGGATCAATACGATCACGATAAGGCTGAGAATTTTTGAAGAAAAGCTCAGTATTTCAAAGCTCGACCCAGGACTCGATTCCGAACTCGAAGGACCAACGAGGGACGGAAACTAACAAACTTAACTTCTTTCGTTAGCTTCACTCGTAACATATGTATGTAAGAAAAACAAATCTTGGAATCATAATTCGACTCACTTCCCGGTCTTCGATTAGGATGAAATTTTGCACACGCTTTGAGTTCTGATGAGAATACAGGACTAGCAAGGAAACGTCATTACAAATCCAATATGGCGGCCTGGCCAAGAGGGTGGACTGGCTGTTTGAAATCCACCCCATGATGGATACCTATCAAATGAAAGGGATTTTTTTATTCTTTACAAGTTAGCCCTTGACTACAATCTCACCTGATGGTAAGTGATGATGCAGTCTAAGATGGAAGCGGGCTAACTTGTTAGGAGGAGGATGAAAATCCACACCCCATTCGGTTTCTACACGGCATCGTACCGGAACGCTAAATCGCTTGGCGGTAAGTCTTTGCCGGTAGGGTGGTAACTAGCCACGCCCGAAGCCTCCCACCAGCCAGACCTGGACAAATTAAAAAAATCTCGATCTGCCCAGCCGGGGATCGAACCCAGGACCTCCATTTTGTAAATCCACCGCGCATACCACTGCGCCACGAAGGCCGTCAGAGTTTGCTGTCAGGAATACGAAAAAAAGTCACTTGACTTAAAACGAATATTTGTAATTTTTAGTGCGTGCTAAAAGCGTGTTTTTTTGTTTTTAAAACTAATATATTTAAAGTTATTAATCTATACTAGCGGACCCAGTAAAGCTTCGCTTTACACATACCCAAGCAACCAATAGCAATAAAGCTATCGGTGATTTTAATACAGTCAAAGAAGTCTAACGGCGGACGAAATCGCGAACGTCAGCTATCGTCATCAACCCATATTCGTCTCACTGCTGAGCTCGAGTCTCCTCTCAGAATGAGAGGGATTAGGCCAATAGCCCACCACGCTGGCCCAATGCGGATTGGCAGACTTCACACACACAGATAATTAAGATAATTCTCTGGTATGCAGGTTTCCTCACGATGTTTTCCTTCACGTCAGCTATAGATAGTACAGATTATGAGTATAATATTGTGTATGCGCTACTATCAACGTTCCCCCTTGGATTATCTCATTTCCTGTAACAATACTCGTGCTGTACTCGTCATAATGATCTCTAGTTACGACTGATTGTTGAACAAGTGCAAATAAATCCTACACCAGTTAGTCCAATGGTTCAGTTATGCTCCATTAAAATTAACTAGCGGACGCCCGCGACTTCGTCCGCCTTTAGACCTCTTAAATCCGGCCCTGTCGCAAAGTTCTTAACTGACGGACGGACGAAATTTCGTCTTTGTACGTCAAGGGTTTTCGAGATATCGTGATGAATGACCTTTCGCATTTATATATTAAGATTCGAGTCATATCCAAACGTTTGCTTAACTGTGAATTTCTTTTGGTCCCTTTATCCTCTTATTTCGAGTCTGTAAGACATAACTCAAATATCGAAGAAGGATTATGACTACAGACCTACACGTTAAATCTACAATAACGAAAATCGAATCAAAATAGCATCATAAGTTTTGAGAAAATCGCGGATATCATCATGATTACCTACCGTTTACCTAGCGCATTTGAACGGTACACTATAGGGCCAGGTCCGGCCCTGTTGCAAAATCCGTCCTATCTGACGTCTACCATCTATAAACTACCTCCCTGCCAAATTTCATTTTTGTACGTCAAGCGGTTGAATGACCTTTCGCATTTATATATTTGTTCTAGTTTTTTTAATTAGTCTCCCTCCTACAAGAGCATGTAAACAACACGCTACTGCAATGCAGGTTGGTGGGCATCACATAAATACATATCTATTATCCGTATTAAATACTGAAACTCCTTTTTTTAAAATCGGTAAAAATAAGTACGTTTTCCATTCCCAACAAAAACAAAACAAACTAAGTGGGAGATAAAATAACACCGGCGACTCGATGCAGTGACAGGCATATAAATAAGAATAGTAAGGTCACAGCCCGAAATAACCCTCGTTAATCTACGACCTGCGGCCTACCTACAGATATATCCCGCCGTCCAAAAATTTATTAAGGCCACTCAGTTTTATACCTAGGCTTATAATTGAGAAGTTAGACACTTGATAGCCCAGTGGATATGGCCTTTGCCTTTGATTTGGAGAGCGTAGGTTCGAATTCGCTCCGTGACATGCACCTGTAACTTTGCAGTTATATGCAAACGGTGAAGGAACAACATCGTGAGGAAACCTGCATATCTGAGAATTTTCTTATTTTCTCTATGTGTGTGATGTCTGCCAATCCCGATTGCAAGCATGGTGGGTCAAGCCGCGCTCTAACTAGCGCGAGCGTGGTGAACTACCCTCTTTAGGCAATAATCCTTGTATGAAGTTTAAGCCCACCACGCTGCTAAAATGCCAGTTGACAGGTAAAGTTAAAATATTATTTTAGGAATGTCTTATTATAGTGTTAATGATTATATAAATGATAAAAAAGCTTGGTGTTTTAAACTGTACTTATACGACTATGTGCTTAGTTTTTAATAAGTTTGTAAAATGGTGGTAAACAAAAAAATAAAACTTGGCTGAGTTTGTTGCGGGCTCTTCTCGGACCAAGGCGCGTTTGGAACCCTCGTAACTTTAATTTTAATTAAAGTTTTCGACTATTATTACCACCATTAGATTTATTACATTAGAATTAAATTATGACATAATCCTGACTTTTCAAAAGTGCTTGTAAACTAAGCCACAGAAAACATATTTACAAGACTAAGCCTCATTGAAATAAATGAATTTTGAATTTTTGATTTTTTTAACAATAAAGAAACGAACCAAATACAATTTCACGACCACCTTATACGTATTCGTAATAAAAATATAACATTTCTTTCAAGTTTTATGAAAATGTAAGTTTCCTCGTAGCAATATCCGGGGCAGGGAAATTGATAAAATTCTATTCCCCACAGTAGGTATGTCACCCTTCCCTTATACATTATAATTTACATATACAATACTGGTTGACACAAGGGACTCTACTACTAAAGGCTATATTTTAAAACTAGCTGACGCAACGCGGTTTCACCCGCATGGTTTCTGTTCCCGTAGGAGTGAAGATATAATATATAGTCTATAGCCTTCCTCGATAAATGGGCTATCTAACACTGAAAGAATTTTTCAAATCGGACGAGTAGTTCCTGAGATTAGCGCGTTCAAGTAAACAAACAAATTTTTTAGCTTTATAATATAAAGTATCGAATTAATCCATACATTATAACTAAATGTTATAAATGCGAATGTGAGTTTGTTTGTCGATTTCACGCATAAACTACGTAACTGATTTTGTTTTTTTTTACTCTTATGGAAAGCTACATTATCAGTAGCAAGTAATGTAGGTCGATGTAGTCAGTCCATCTAGGGGTCGACCCACTGCGCTTTCTAGTGCGGGGGTCGCCATTCCAGCACTTTGGGACCCCAATGTGCATCGGCTCTTCGAACTATGTGCCCCGCCCATTGCCACTTCAGCTTCGCGACACGTTGAGCTTTCTGTAACTTTGGTTCTTCTGCGGATCTCCTCATTTCTGATTCGATCACGCAGAGATACTCCTAACATAGCTCGTTCCATCGCCTGCTGTGTGACTGAGCCTTTTTATGACCAAGTCTCAGAATCATAGGTCATCACTGGCAACACGCACTATTCGAAGTCTTTTGTCTTGCTTCATATAATAATTTCATCTTCACATCTTCGTGGCACGATGGGATGTGCGGGCGCTGCTGCTGCATCAGCAGAGACCCTCAAGCGGCGCAAATATAGCAATCTCGTCGGAGATTACATATTTGAGCTGTTTGCGGTCGAAACACTAGGACCGTGGGGTCTGAGTACACGCTTTCTTTACAAAGAAATTGCAAAGCGTTTAATCGACACCTCTCGTGACCAGAAGGCTGGCCTATATTTAGGCCAAAGAATTAGTATTGCCATACAACGTGGCAATACTGCCAGCCTTCTGGGCACTTTACCTATGATCGTCGATTCGGACGAATTCTACGAAGCCTTTAGATATAATTTAAATTTAGTATATTTTCTTTTTAATTTTTATAATATGTAGTTATAGATATTTAGGTACGTAGTTTTAATATTATTGTAAAACTTTATAAAATTGAATAAAGAATATACGAATATGTTAGCTCATAATTTCATATTGTGTGATATTATATCAAAAGCACGATTAGTATGAAGCATTCGGGAGACTTGGTCGCTTGCCTTCATACAAATAATTAATGAAACAGCGGTTCATGTGGACTTGTGTTATACTACGTAATTCATATACCTTCGGGTTGAAAGGGATTAGGGAGTGAGTCCGTTTACCGAGTTTTTTTAATTCTTAACAGTTAAAGATATACAACCAAGTACTTACAATATCATGGACCCTGTATTAGATTCAACTTATAAACAATCGGTTGAGTAATTGTGATCAAGATTTTAGCAAATGACAATGATATTTTAGCACTAAAGTGTTTTTCCGTGATAGCCCAGATATGACCTCTGATTCCGTTTCCAGAGGGTTCGAATCCGGTCCGGGGCATGAACCTCCAACTTTTCAGTTGTGTGCATTTTAAGGAATTAAATATCACGTGTCTCTAACGCTGAAGGATAAACATCGTGAGGAAACCTGCCAGGGAAATTTCTTAATTCTCTGAATTGAAGTCTACCAATCTGCATTGGGCCAGCGTGGTGGACTATTGGCCTAACCCCTCGCATTCTGAGAGGAGACTCGAGTTCAGCAGTGAGCCGAATATGGGTTGATAATGATGAAAGTCTTTCTCAGATAGCATGGGTACGCTGACAGTGGCCTGTATGACGTTCATAATACGTAGGTACTATTATCGTGAATCACGGCAAACTTTCAAGAGTGAAACGAATTGTCACCCGCACCATCCTACATGAAACAAACTGTAACGACCAGTACCAACAAAGTCTTACAGTCCTAAAGTCTTCCATACTTAGGTACCAACGAGTAGGCACTTGGTATGCTAATTGTAAAGAAAAGACTAGAATGTTTTCGGCGCAAATATGGGCAAATTGGATAAATGGTTTGCTATAAATCAGGAAGTTACCAAGGACGAGGCGATTTGTTCACAACTTTGAGAAATGGACGCTCACTGAATTTTATAAGCATATTCCTTGTTATTTTTTAATAAAAGGACACAAACATTTGTCTAGTTGCTCATTCTATGAAGAAAAAGCAAATACCCATTCAAAGTAAACCTATTCCTCCCTCATTTTAAATTTAAAACTCAAAAACAAGCTTTTAGCATGCACTAAAAACTACAGATATTAGATTTAAGTCACGTGTCAATTTTTTTTGTATTCCTGACAGCAAACCCTTTTTATTTGATATCCATATCATGGGGGTGGATTTCAAACAGCCAGTCCGCCATCTTGGCGAAGCCGCCATATTGGATTTGTAATGACTTTTCTTAGCTAGTCATGTATTGTCATCATAATTCAGAGCGTGTGCAAAATTTCATCCTAATCGAAGACCAGGAAGTGGGTCAAATTAAGATTCCAAGATTTTTTTACATACACAGTTAAAAGTTAAGCGTGTAAAATCAAACCATGCTATTTTGTAAAAAAATAATCATTTAAAAATCAACACTGACCCAAATACTAATCTGGCTAAATTAAAATGCTTCCCCGTAGTTGATGACCTACTCAAGTAGAAACATTACAGGAAAACTCAAGAGTAAAAGAACGGAAAGAAACACCTGAGGAAGGAAATTCTGATTGCGAACTCTTTATTGCTCGACGTGAAAGGGAAACACATGTTTTTTAACTGACTTCCATAAAGGAAATTTAAATTTAATAAAAAAGTTCTACTTTCGGCTACATGATGTTCAGCCAATGATGTAGTATAAAATTATCATATCAGCGATATTTTCGGTCTATATAAACCGAATTAGATTTTTTTTTAGTAATTTACTCGTACTTTGATAAAAAGCTGCGGTTTGGTACCTACTTCCATATCAAGACGTAGTTACGAGAATCCATGGGTTTTCAGAAAATTAATTATAGCCATCAAAAACAATACCTACCTTTACTTGTAAAATTTACTTTACAATTCTCGCAACTCAGTTCTTCTACCGTAAAAAGTTGTGAGATCCATGTAATGTGTAATATCAGGTTCGTTACTTTATTCAGTTCGTACATACGGAAGCTTCCGTCTCAAGTGATCACGTAATTTTTCTCGAGCATTTGACAGTATCAATGTTGCACTCTTATTATCAAAGTTGTCATATTATGGGTTTGATATTGATACTGTTAAATGGTTTGATAGTTATCTCAGTAACAGGACACAGTTTGTGGAAATAGCATATGATGATGGCAGTAAACGGCGTTCAACATCTACGTTAGTACCTAGAGGTGTACCACAGGGTTCGGTTTTGGGTCCGCTTCTCTTCATTATATATTGTGCGGATATAATCCAGCAGATTAAAAACTGCAAGTACCACCTGTATGCTGATGACCTGCAACTGTACTATTCCTGTAAGCCGGAAGATGTTGATAAAGCCGTTAATTTGATTAATGAGGACCTTGATCGAATAGCAGACTGGTCTGAGCGTAATTCTCTTGTCCTTAACCCTTCAAAGTCAAAATTCATTTTATTTGGTACAATTAAACAGTTGCATAAAGTCAATTTGGAGCATGTCAATATTTCCATTAGGGGTAACATTTTGGAGCGAGTTTTCCAAGCACGTAATTTAGGTCTACTTATGGATTCTGGCCTTAGGTTTGAGGATCATGTGGCAGAGGTAGTTCGAAATTGTTTTTATCGGCTAAAAATCATTTATAAGGTCTGTGATTACCTCTCTCAGGAACTACGTATAAAATTGGTCGAATCTTTGGTATTGTCAAAGCTCAATTATGCAGATGTTGTATTTGGTCCTCGACTTCTGTGTAGAACCAAGCGCTTAATACAACGAGTACAAAATGCTTGTGCTCGTTTCTGTTTTAATGTCCCGTCAAGAACTCATATTACTCCATTTTTGAACCATCATAGTTTGCTAAAGATGAGAACTAGAAGAAAGTTACATTTGGCGTGTTTACTGTTTGGAGTTATTAAGGAGGGTAAACCACTGTATCTTCTTGATAAACTCACTTGGGCGGCTGATGATGAAACCGTGCGTCGCAGCTGCCGACATCAATTTCGGGTTCCCCCTCACCGTACTGCCGCGTTTAGAGGGTCATTTACATACTCCGCTACTAAATGCTGGAATAATATTCCCCCACCAATAAAAAAATTCAAGTCTAAATTTAAATTTAAAAAATTATTGAACCGATTTCTCCTCGACAAACAGATGGAATTCCAGCATCATGTGGCGGAGTTTTCTTTCTTATAGCAAATATTTATATATTATACTATGTGTAACTTATATGTGTAATCAATATTATATTTAATAATGTACAAATTTAGTAATTATTCATTCATATTACATTTTTATATAAATATTCTTTTTCTTTATTATTTATTATGTAGTTATAGTATGTAAATATAATAATAATAGTATAGTAGGTGAATTTAAACTTGGGAATAAATTTGATTGTTGGTTTTAATACTGTAGGTACTTTAATGTTATATAATTTTTCTTTTTGTTCTTTTTTATATTTTTTAAACTAGTTATAAGTTTTAATTTGGTTTTGCTTTTAATATAGGTTTATGTTGCCTGTTTTCGTGGTGGCACTTAGAACTGGGTCCTAGCTGAAAATCAGCGCTGTATGTTCTTTGTTTATGGGGAGCATACAGCAATATGCTGAGCTAGGACCTTTTTCTAGGTTATGCCACATATCGCAGGGTATTATTCTTAAATAATTGTGATGTGTGGCATAATGTAGTAATAAATATATTTTCTTTCTTTCTTTCTTCTTTCTAATTAGCTAACCTAACAACACCTATTCATATCATTATTAAAAATCTTTTGTATTTTAAATAACATAGATATAGAAAATTAAATCCTAATGTATTAATTACAAAATTTAAAAGTAAAAGACCGATAAAACAACCATCTTAGAGCCAAACTACAATATACAGTTATCGGCTCTTCACAGAAGGCCTTTTTTGAATTAAGTTATAATATCATCATCATCATCATCATTATCAACCCATATTCGGCTCACTGCTGAGCTCGAGTCACACATGCAGGGAATTAAGAAAAATCTCTGGTATGTAGGTCTTTCCTTCACCATTTGAGACACGTGATATTTAATTTCTTAAAATGCACACAACTGAAAAGTTGAAGGTGCATGCCCCGGACCCCACACCCTCCGGAATCGGAGGCATAGGTCATATCCACTGGGCTATCACGGCTCTAAGTAAATAATACATTTAGTAAATACCATACATGAAACTGAGACAAACGAGCGATTACCTCAGACATTAGGTGAAAAAAAGTACGAATAAATGATAATCTGTTAAAAAACAAACAAAGAAATGATAATAATAATTAAAGTCGAAGGAATTCCTAAAAGAATTTATGGACGCTTCCGAGCTTCTGCTAACATAATTTGAAATTCCTTTTTATTGCTGTCACGATGTTTCAGTAACAGGAGTCCAGAAATGCGGCGCCTTAATTTTGTTAGCAAAAGACTTTGCCATCGAATTATAATATTTTATTCTTTTTTTTCGAATAGGTAATATGTACCTACTTGATTACCGAATCCGTTGTCTTAGTGGAACTCTAACAATCAATTTACCTACTCATTTAGTAATTAATTTTCGTGGCTTTAAAACATAACATAAAATTGAAAATTTTGAAAAACCCCCTAGTCATGAAATTATTAATTACGCTCTCGATCAAGTCATCAATATTCTCTTTCAGTACTTTACAATATTTTCTTTCATTTAAGACCCCACTCAAGTGTTTTTGCAGACATTCGGTAATTCTTCCTTACTTTCAACCCCCAGAACTATTAAACGGCTCAACCGATTTTCATCAAAAATATCTAGAAACACTCGCCCGTAAGTCACCTTTCATACAAAGAAAACTACATTGAAATCGCTCATCTGTTCGGGTGATAAGGTGTCACAGACAAACTAACTGACAGACAGACACGTCAAACTTATAACACCCCTCTTTTTGCGTCAGGGGTTAATGAGCTCGGTAGGTACTTTAACTGTGAGATAACCAAATGAACGTTTTCGCTGACAATGTGAAGTGTCCTAAATTCTCGAATGTGCTAACGCCTTTTCAGCCTTTCTTGATGAGTACTGTTTACCAATAAAGAAATTAGAAATGAAGGTAGAAAACGCATGTCATTTCATAACTTATTTATTTTAAATTATGTATTGTTTGTTTATAAAATGTTATATAAAATACATTAACCATATCTAATTGTTCTAAGCTTATTAATCAAATTTATTTTCACTAATTTAAAAACAATTTAATTATAATTATTATTAGGTGTGAAATGACTAGACTATACCCTCATTTTTAATTTGTTTGTTGGCAAACAGTACTCATCAAGAAAGGCTGTAGTATAGAAGTATCACTGTCAGCACAATAATTCAATCTTGAAATAAAGTACCATCAAAAACAATTCATAACCTACCTTTAAGATCTCAAACGAAATACGTCTGTACCTTAAAACCATATCAATTTACACGAGCAAAACTGTCTTTTGTTTCGTAAATTGAAGTAACCTCTAGTAACCTCTGTTCACCGGCAGTTAGCGGGCTATGGATGCTACGTGGCGCGGCGTAATTTATTGCGGCTCAGATAAGGCTGAGGTCAGATCGTTGATGGATAGGATCAAAGTGGAGCAAATCTCGTTATATGTCACGCCAAGTTTAAGAAATGAAGTGAGCAGGTGGCCTATTCACCATTTTGCTCTTTATTATAACAACATCCTACTAATATTATAAAGGCGAAATTTGTATGGATGTATGTTTGTTTGGATGTTTGTTACTCTTTAACGCCGATACTACTGAAGCGATTTGACAAAAATTTGGAATGAAAATAGATTTTACTCTGGATTAATACATAGGCTTTTTTTATCCCATCACAAAAAAAAAACTATTTTTTCCCGAGATTAGCGAAAAGCGATGATTTTGATGGTATGAATGTTTGTTACTCTTTCACGCATCGGCTACTTAATCGAATTACCTGAAAGTAGTAGAGATAGATTATAGTCTGGATTAACATACATAGACTACTTTTTATTCCGTAATTTTTTTTATTCCGTAATAAGAAAAATCTATGGTACCCGGAGGATTTGTGAAAAACTAAATTCCACGCGGACAAGTCGCGGGCGTCCGCTAGTATTAATAGAAATATCAAATCAATTGAAACATGTCATCTGTTCGTATGATATCCACCAGTAGTCACCGATGTCAACCAGCACCCGTCAAAAATTCAGCATATCCTATCTATCTACGTTTTAACTCAAGTGGTTAGTAAAGTTAAACGGTAAGTTACCAGATGGTGTTAGCAAAAAGGTAACCATTTATAAGATTTATGCATACCATTTTAAAAAAATAAACTTCGCGCACACATCCACTTTAATATTACAAAAGCCTCTAGAGCAAACGACGTTACCGCTCTTTGTAAGAAGGTTGTTTTTAACTGAACAACCTGAACCAGCTACGGTGCAATTCTTTAAATATTTGAACACAAAGCCGTTGACAACGTTAGGTGAGCACCATTGTTGGGAAAATAAAAACATAACACAATAAGTAAAAAAATACGTAAGAGAAAATATGTACAAAGAAACTTTAAAAAAACTGCTCGATTTTCACATATAAAATATTAATGTTGACTAGGGACATAATTATTATACCAAAAAATCAAAAATATGATTATTACTTAGACGGTTGAGAATCTGGACCAAAGAAATGTTATTCAAAAGTGTTATTATTTAAAATTCAGTTTAGTAATTAACTAACCCATAGGGTTAAGTTTTACTAACACATTTTCATGTACTACTAACACTAATATTAAGAACGTTTTACAACCAGAAAGTTTAATTAACTAAAATAAATGATAACTATACTAATATTATAAAGCTGAAAAATTTGTTTGTTTATTTGTTTGAATGCACTTATCTCAGGAACTACTGATCCGATTTAAAAAATTCTTTCATTGTTAAATAGGCCATTTATCGAAGAAGGTTATATGCTATTTTATCCCCGTACTAGATAGGGATATGGAGATAGAGGTAAATTATAAACTCGCACTTGCAAGTTTTAAAAATATCATTACAGAATAGCCTAGCAGATGTGAATGATAATTAATAACCGGAACCGAAGGCTTAACCCAACGTATAGTATGGGTAGGCTACATTTAAATCGAGCCTTGATAGCCCAGTGGATATGACCTCTGCCTCCGATTCCGGAGGGTGTGGGTTCGAATCCGGTCCGGGGCATGACCTCCAACTTTTCAGTTGTATGCATTTTAAAAAATTAAATATCACGTGTCTCAATCGGTGAAGGTAAACATCGTGAGGAAACCTGCATACCAGAGAATTATCTTAATTCTCTGCGTATGTAAGTCTGCCAATCTGCATTGGGCCAGCGTGGTGGACTATTGGCCTTACCCCTCTCATTCTGAGAGGAGACTCGAGCTCAGCAGTGAGCCGAATACGGGTTGATGACATTTAAATCGCGTAATACCTACAAGTATTTCTTTCGTTTATTCTCCTCGGGGTATAAATTAAAACTTAGCTAACAAGCTAACAAAGACTACCTGACTTATACAATGAAAGCAGAGCCTGTAGCGAAGTGTGCTCGATTAATATACTTCTTAAAGCAGTCATGGTCAACCTGGTGTATTGTTCCACGTGCAATTATAAAGCCGACTAAACTAAGTGAACTAAACTAAGTGAAAACTAAGTTAAGCTTAGTAGTTAGGGATCGGCCTACACAATATTAGTTAGTTCGAATTAGCTGGGCTATTTAACATACCTTCGCTGGCATAGTTTCCAGCTAAGTGAGCTATGCTTATTTTTTTCTACAAGTTTTTTGATTACAATCTCCTCTGATGGTGATTTAATTTAATGATGATTTAAGTGATGATGCAGTCTAAGATGAAAGCGGGCTAACTTGTTAGGAGGAAGATGAAATCCACAAAACTTCTTTTAAATAAATAAATTTTAAAGAATTTTCAAAATAGGTTAAGAAATCACGAAGTCATGAGGTAGCAAACATTAAAAAAAAACAAGCGTCAAATTGAGAAGCTCCTTTTTTTTTAAGTCGGTTAAAAAAAGCATACGTTTTCTAGATAAAACCATAAAATTTGTTGTACATTGATGGTTCTATTAGATCTGAGTCTTTAATTTTCTAAATGAAACCTTTTTAGTTAGCTAGGCTTGTTACTGGCCTGCTGCAGCGGTTAATAAATAATGAAAATCATGTTTATCGACCAACGGCTCCACGTGTTGAGTTGAGTAAACAAATCACGTGCCACATCGCTATATCTCAAAGAGCTGTCGTCACGACTGCACCGATTACCACTTCATTGTTCGCAAATCGTTACCCTTGGGCATGCCATCCTCTTTTGTGCTCCAATCAAAATATTCTTAAGGCGTACTACCTATTTTTCCGGATCACTCATTTTGAATTTTTTCATCATTATCGCCAAGGATATTTTATACTTGGCAAATTCGTTCGTAAGCTATGCCCCGCGCGCACGATTTCATACCTGCGCAGTCCTTCCCTCTGCTACGCGCGCACGACTTCACACCCTCGTAGTCCATCCCCCTGTCGCCCGCATATCATGGGAGTGTCATCAGTGAACTTACCAAGCTATAGCGATACTCGCTCAGCAAAGCTGAGGCCACAGTAAAGAAATAGATTTTTTACTTACTGTGCTGAGGCGGACAAATGTGTACAATTGTCTTAATTTCATTTAGTCGCTTATCAAACAACGTAATTTATTGAAACACATAATACCTAAAATTGTCTTCAATGTCGAGTAGTTTAAAAACTAAATAAGCGTACATAAATATATAATGTAAGTAAACGCAAACCGGAAGGAAGAAATCCGTAGGAGAACGAAAATAATCGATGTAGCCCAAAGAATTAGCAAGTGTGGCATAGTACTGAAGTGGCAGTAACAAAACTCTCATGCGAATAAGGGCTTAGACATTAAATTAGTCTTCAGTCAGATTACACCAAAGACGAGTAAAGTATTCGTACCACAAAGCGATTTAGCCTGTATAGTTGAACAAAACGACCTATTTAGCTTTCATTCGCACGAGAGATTTTTAACGGATTTTAAAAAGGCGTTCAAATACAACAAATGCATTTCCAAGTTTTCCAACGCCTTTTTAACGTTCGTTAAAAAAACTCTCGTGCGAATGAGGGCTTAGGCCTACACGCAACTCTATATAACGTCCTATTCCGCAATTCTCTATAACGACCTATTTCGAAAATTTATATCGCAAAGGTGTAGAAATAAATTGTCACGTAGCAATTCACAATAAACTTCCACAAAACCATTCAAGCGTAAAACAGAGGTCAGGAAAATAAATATCTTTCAATTGTACCAAGTAACATTTTGAGTGTGATAGCCCAGTGGATATGACCTCTGCCTTCGATTCGAGAGGTGTTAGTTCGAATCCGGTCCGGGGCATGCACCTCCTACTTTTTAGTTATGTGCATTTTAAGAAATTAAATATCACGTGCCTCAAACAATGAAGGAAAACATTGTAAGAAACTTGAATATCTGAGATTATTTAATTCTCTGAATGTGGGAAGTCTGGCAATCCGCATGGGCCAGCGCAGTGGACTATTGGCCTAGTCCCTCACAATCTGAGAGGAGAATCGTGCTCAACAGTGAATCGAATATGGGTTGCTTATGATGATGATGAACCTTTTGAGTTGTCAGCTTCTCTATCGTCTAGTGGCTTTGTATCTTCGGGTGACGATGTCCTGGGTTCAATAGAAAGAAGTAGTACTAGTCTAGTTCTACTTCTTTCTTTAAGATATTTTTAGTATAAAAGATGGGATGTTGGTAGTGTTACATCCCCGTGACTCCGAAAACAGGTCTCGATCATTATAATTTAAACAGGTTATTAAAACAGGTTTACCTAAATATTGTATACAACGTCGAGTTGTGGGTTTAGGAAGTGAAAAACTATAAGTATATACATAAATATATGTCAATGAACAAAAAATTATGCATGCGTGCTCTTAGTGGAGTCGTTAAATTCAAATCTCATTTTGTGGTGATTTTGTTGGCACGTAAAATATCTTTAGTATAATATAATCATTGGTGGTAGGTTTAAGTTCCATACTCCCACTCGTATAAGCAAGTTCTGTAGTGTCAATCTTATGTAACGGTCCCTATCACAGAACAGACAGCGCTAAAAGCTAACGCTTATCTGTGATCCCTATTATTCGCTCGGCTCCATCTCGGCTCACAGAAGATTATACGAAAACATCAAAATGTCATCACTGAATATTAATTCCTCAATATATTATACATATGTACTGTCTCGAAGCGCATATTTCAGCGGAAAATGCAAAGCGGCTAAATTTAACATTTTAACGATCGCTCGCCCGCATGAATTTACAAATCCGTTCCGAGGGGTTTGATGAGCTAATGTTTTATGCCTCCCTCAACACAATTGGTCCACATGTCCTGTTTGTCCATTTACAAAACGGACGTTAAACATTTCGCCTACATTTCATTACATTGTTGATTCTTTACATTTTCCGGTCGTTCAACATAAATGACTGAGATTTTCATACGAAATTGTGTTTGTCTGTTTGCTCGCTTCACGCTCTAAGTACTCAAACGATCGTTATGAAATTATGCATACACACATCATGAAAAAGAACATAGGATTTTTTTCAAGAAAACTGTTTACATGTGAGTAATAGCCACTTAACCATATTTATCTATTTATTGATGTGACAATAACTTATAATTTGATGGAGCAGGCTGCACACTCGAAAAATGACGTCATGAATCGTTCCCTCACTCTAGGGTTGCCAACTTTTTTTACAAGAAATAAAGTATATTCTGGTCTATAAAGATTATTTAACCGTATTTTCTTTTGAAAATTGCAACCATTCCATCAGTATGTTCTTATGACGTTGTTACGTTCAACTATAGTCAGTAAACCGACTTTACAGAAAACCGATTTTTTTATCAATAACAACACATAGAGCTTTACTGCAAGAAGGTGTAGTGACTAATATGGAGAAAAATATACGAGATTTTTGCACTGCTTAGAAAATGTAAATGATGTAAACGTAAATCTATATTTTACATTGTCGCCAAAGATTTGCACTATTAGAACACTAATTAGCAAAGTAATTCTTGCTTCAGATTTACACTAAGGTCTTGGGATAGTAGGATTTGTAATACGAAATGAATTGTGGGGCGAAATCTAAGTTACTGATAATCGGTATTTATTTAACTCGACTATATTATGTTAAGGAATCCTTTATTATTAACAAAGAAATACTCACTATTGTTAGTCTAAGCTAGGTAAAGCAAATTAAATTATATTACTTTAATCTATACTTATTTTTTTTAATACTAACTGACCCGGCAAACGTGATACACCCTTATCACTTAGGGGTATAAAATCTATAATAGATAGCAGCCTATTCTCAGACCTATCGAATAAACATAAAAGTTCATCAAAATCAGAGGAGTATGGATAGCTACTAACATTGTTCCTCTAGAATTATACTATCGAATGCCCGCGACTTTGTCCGCGTGGAATTCAGTATTTCACAAATCCTGCGGGAATCATGGATTTATCCGGGATGAAAAATAGCCTATGTGTTAACCCTGAGTAAAATCTATTTCTTTTTCAAATTGCAGCTGAATCGCAGTAGCCGCAAAGGAGGAACAAACATACACACATAAATACACACACACACGCACACACACACACACAGCAGTGCGACTAGCAGATGCCCCACGGTTCACCCGCGTAGTTCCCGTTTCCATGGGAATCTAGGAATAAAATATAGCCCAAATAGCGCATTTTCAAAATCGGTGCAGTTAATCGAGAGATTACCCCTTACAACCTTTACCTCTTTATAATATTAGTAATAATAGAAACAAAGGTCAATTATTATATTTTAGTTATCCACATGTCAGCACATTATTTGATTTGTGCGTGAATAATTATGAACTCGTCGCCATCATTCGCCTAACTCCACTGGGAATCAACATGTGGACAGTTCAATATCCATAATTATTATTTTTTATAAACCATTAATTTATAGGCACGATGTTATTATTTCATAATTAATTATTGAGAGCCTTTCTAATAAAAAAAGCAGATATTATAACCATCAAGACTATCTAATGTTACCAGTTCCTCGATTACATGTGGTATTAACATTATTTATGATATTGTGGAGGGGAGGTATCAGTGTTGGTATAAATAAGAGGGTATTTGATGACTTGACCTTTGAGCTTAGTTGTTTGTTAGGCAGCGTAGACACCGTCATGCTGCCAGTCGCGTTAGTGATTTTGTGCAATAATGTTGTAATTATTGTTTATCATAAATTGTTTGTGGGCATGGCGAACATGTCGGGTAGGGAAAGTGAGTGTTTTTTGCATTCTGAAAGGATCCTTTGAACCTACCTCCAAGGTCACAAATCCTGGGATCTGTTCGAGGTGTTTCCTTTACCATAAAATAATGGTACAATCACTGGTGCTGCTACCCCTCACGTCACAGTACTTTGAATGAAAATATTAAGAACAAATTGGGGCGATCAAAGAATAACAAAACACAATAAAAATCCCTTTGATTTAAAATCTTGCGTTTCTGTATGTTAACGTTTTTCTCTAGATTTACGGAAAGGATTTGTATGCGGTTTTTATTAATAAGTTTGGAGGAATCTATATTCTGTGTATCTTAACCCAATTATTAAATTTCTCCTATATATTGTAGTATAAAGCGCAACAGAATACTTGTATGTTTATTTAAACGCTATCTGTGGGACTACTTTTAGTTTTGTTGAATAACATAGGTAGATTCATAAACATAACCATACTTAAAAGGGGGTAAACTTTCCACGAAGACGAAGTCACGCGCATCTGCTAGTAGTAAATATTTTAAATTATTCCAAACAATTACAAGCATGAAGAATTCTCAAAACGAGTTAAGAGCAGGTACGCAATACGTAAGAAACTTAATTAAAATTCGCTCAGGAAAAACATTTCTGCGTTCAAAAGACTTTTTGCCTTTGAATTAGATTATGGTGTATCTTCCCAAGAGATTGTTAAAGTTTTTCATTCATTTTAATCAAGTGATGTTATCTGCTATGGCAACCAATTCGTAACCATGGTTTGTAAAAAGTACATTACATATTTTTTTATAATGTATTTAGTGCATTATATTTTTTTCAGTGTAGAATATATTTGATAGTAGATAGATAAACAAGGTGATGAAATGAGAAATGATATTCATAATTATGTAGGAGGTAGTTTTAGTTCCGAGCCTTGAGTCCCTAAATAGAAACGTGTTGTTTTTTATAGTCCATAGATAATATTCAAGATATTAATTTTATGATGATCCTAATTATGAAGGTTATACGATTATTTTTTCCTCTTTGTTAAACATGCAAAAAATAATACTTAGTCTTATTTCCCATGGAGCTTGTAATGCTATTCATACCCGCTTTGCTAATAAGCTATAACTACCGACGATTCAAGATACAAGAGTGACCAATTTTTGTTAAAATAACTTAATAATTATATATAATATTCTAGTGAAACTATAAAATTATCATGACAGATTTGGGCCATTTATGTCATTTAAGATTATGTCGATATGCCGAGCGGAACGCGGGTAGAGTTCACAAAATGACAGGTGTCGCTTTGAGGGTGCGACGAAGAGACGGGTAAACATTTTGTGATAATTTTTATTAAAAAAGCTTGTTATACGAGTACAAGATAAAGTACGCTTACCTTAAGTACATTTACTGTCACTTTATTATATTATACACCTTGTATTTTTGACCAAAACGCCTGATGGAAAGAGATGATGAGGTCTACGATGATGCCTATCCACTCTTGTTTTGAACTTTCTGACGTTTCAGAAGTGCTTGTAAACTAAGTCTAATTGAAATAAGCGAATTTTGACTTTGATTTTGGCCTTATAATATTAATCATGAGGCAGTGGAGTCGTTTAATAGTATAGTCTTTTCGTTTCAAGTTGAACATTGTCACCCTAAGCACGCCACGTCTCATTGGAACAGTCTGGTGAACCTAAATTCCAAATCGCCTACCAATTTACAGCGATACGACCGGTCGTATCCTTAAATGCTTTTGTGCGTTACTATCGCGTCCCAGGCATGACGTCCGGACGTATGCTATCTCCCAATCGATTTACAATTTAAGGAAGAATCCTGGAACTGGTGCCAGTGACTAAATAGGAGAATAGTAAAATGTTTCCTTGGTTTGGACCTATAATGCTGCTTTCAAGGATTTAACTTAGTTTAACAGAAACAGGCTAAATGATAATGATTTCAACAATGAGTACATGATTGTAGGTAAATGCAATAGCATCAATAACAACTGATGATAATTTGGAATACAATTCGGTCAATGAACAAGGCCCATGAACATTGATTTCAGAACACGTAATTGCTTTGGGACTACCTTTTGATGACACGATTGCACCTCGAACAACCGCCTCTCTGTAGGCAAGGTGAGGTAACACAAAGTTCACAATCAAGTCCTGAACATCAGCACTGTATTGTCTTCAAATTATAGTCATCATAATCAACATCATTATGACTGGCTTATTTCAGTTTAACTAGTGACGTCATTGTTAATAAAATATCGATGAATTCTAAAGATGTTGTCTAATTAAGTATTATTTTCGTAATCCTATAGCGGTGTCAATTATTAATCAATAAAGAAAAAGATGGCACTCTAAAAGTTTAATATGGCGAATGTCTTAAACATATCTCGATAAGTACAATCTAGGACGCCCGCGACTTCGTCCACCCTTAGACCTCCTTAATCCGGCCCTATCGCAAAATCCGTTTTTAGCAGATGCCTACTAACTACAAACTACCTACCTGCCAAAATTCATCTTGATACATCAACAAGTTTTCGAGATTTCGTGATGAATGACCTTTCGCATTTATATATTATTAAGATAATGGTATACTGAGTCGAATACGAAAATACTTACATATAAAAAACTGCAGTGTTGACACTAATTCATGATATCATTTATAATTAATTATCTCATATTTTATCCTAGTAGGTATGTTATGAAGGTAGTTAAATGGTTAAACAGGATATTAAATTAACATTAACATAAATATAATTAATAATTAAGCTGATAAATTTAAAAATACCTTATCATATCGCTCACCACTATAATGTAATTAACCCTTAGTCAATAAATCACAACCAACCTATGATTTTAGAGACCGCTGATGAAACATTTAGCTTTAGCAGATAACAGTTCGAAGTGTAGATAGGGTCCGTATCCACAGATTTAAACAAAAATAATTTGCAAACATGTATCGGTATTTGAGACCGCAAGTAAGTTGAGGGTTAAAAAAGTAGAACTACTTACATGAGTAAAGTAGTAGTAGTAGACATCGACCCCGGAGTCAGCGAGGATCTCAGCGAAGTAGTTCGTTGGGCAGACGAAGAAGTAGTCGCCGACTACGTCAGCAATCATCTTCTGGTTCAAATAGCCGTCTGTGATCTCTTCCCAATCCGTGTACTTGAAAAAGAATTGGTAAAATAAATTTACATTTAATTTTAATTTTATTAATTTATAATAACGCTGCGCGGTTTCACCTGCGTGGTTCCCGTTCCCGTAGGAATACGGGGATAAAATATAGCCTTCCTCAATAAATAGGCTATCTAACACTGAAAGAATTTTTCAAATCGGACCAGAAGTTCCTGAGATTAGCGCGTTCAATCAATCAAACAAACAAACTCTTCTACTTTATAATATTAGTATAGATGTTGGTGAAAACTTGGTACCTGAAGAAAGTCTTTATAATATAAATATTTTTCCCCATTTTCAACCCCCAGAACTTTTAAGCGGCTCAACCGATCTTCATCAAACATGTCTAAGAACACTCGCACATAAATCACCTTTCATACGAAAAACCTAAATTAACTGACTAAAACAGACTGACTCACAGACAGACAGACACTTCAAACTTATAAAACCCATTTTTTAGCGTCGGGAGTTAAAAATCGCTCTTTTTGTACGAGTAGGTACGAAAAAAACAAAAAAGAAACACTATTTCATCTCCTCCATAAATATACATAACATCTAAAGCCGTAAACCTTCCGTGGACGGGCAATAAAAACATAAATCTGAAAAGCTGAAAATCTAGGTCATTTTATTATGGATAGCCTACGAGTACGCCCACGGACCTATCAAAGTGCTAATAGAATCTGCCTCACACTAGAGAAAAATAGCACTCCATGCTAATGACTCTAACATCGCACTTCAACATTTTTTTATATTTTTATTTTACCTACGAATATCACGATTATATAATATAACTAGCGAATGCGCGCGACTTCGTCCGCGTGGAAATCTATTTAAACTTCAACCTATAATTCACCACTTTAAGGTTCAAATTTTAAAAATTGTTTAATCACATTATACTTTGTATATATTTTATGATTTAAGAATACATTTTAAAAACTGTAACTCTGAAAATGAAGGACTTTCCATACAAACATTCAACCCCTATTTCACCCCATTCTGATATTATTTTCGCAATAAATAGTATTTTGTAACCTTTTCCGTATTATGGTCTCAAATAGTGTCAAGTTTCATTTGAATTCAATCAGTAGTTTATGCGTGATGCCAAAAACCACGGAAACACAGGCAGAAAGATAAAAATTAAAAAAAATATTTTTGGCTTCAGTATCGATTGTATAATGTCCAATACACAGTTTTATTATAAGTATAGATATACATAGTATTTACCTACTACAAGTAAAAAAGTACTTAGTAGATACACACTAATATAACGAGTATATAAGTTTGTGTGTGTATGTTTGCTAATCCTTCACGTCATTTGGAATGAAATAAACTTACTTTTATCCCGGTTAACTCAATGGTTTCCAAATAGGAGTATTTACATCTTTCCATTGTCCTATTATTCTATTATAATTCTAATTAATAAATTAAGGGGAAATCATAATAATCTTAATTGATTAAGGGGAAGTCAATAAATAATATAAATAAAACCTGAAACTGTTTTTCAAATTATACAAAATATTTTAAGGTCAGTTCGAGTTGTTATAAATTAGGATATTTATGTAATAATCAACATGAGAAATAACTCATACGTGCTATGCATAAAAAAGTTAAGTACCATCTACTTGATGTAGTCTTAACATTTAACTTAATTGTTAAGATAGACCGTAACTTCTCCACTGACACTGAGAGCCTCGTAAAGTAATTACTCAGTCAAAATTAACACTCAATTCTTACAAACTTTTTAACCAATTGAGTTAGGCTTAGTCTTAGATAATGAGGGATGACTTAAAATGTACTGCAGAACTACTTAAGCTAACTTACGTTGTAACGATAAAACTGCGTATCTAACATTTTTTAAGCGCTAGTAAAAAAAAATATACCCTCGGAGAGAATGAAGTATATTAAGCCTTCGACATTATGATTAACATCTGACAGTGATAGTTAAAAAAAACATTATCAGGCTGTCCGCCAACCTGTATTGGAGCAGAGTGGTGGGTTTAAAGTTCATATTTTGTTGTTGTGTATTCTTATCCTACTAATATTATAAACGCGAAAGTTTGTAACGATGTTTGGATGTTTGTTACTCTTTAACTCCGCTACTACTAAAACGATTTGGCTGAAATTTGGATAAGAAATAGATTTTACTCTGAATTAACACATAGGCTAATTTCATTTCGAAAAAATCCGTAGTATCCCGAGATTTGCGTAAACTGATGATTTTGATGATATGAATGTTTGTTACTTTTTCACGCCTCGACTATAAAACCGAATTAGTTTAAATTTGGTATTGAGATATATCACAGCATGGATTAACATATAGGCTATTTTTTATCCCGGAAAAATGCATGGTTCCCGAGGGATTTGTCAAAAACTAAATTCCACGCGGATGAAGTCGCGGGCATCCGTTAGTGCTTAAATAAGAGACAAATAGGTGTATCTTACTAGTAGTACCTACTTACGGCCAGTTTCTTCATCGCAAGTAACAGTCAAAGTAACGTCATAAATCAAAAGTGACGGTCTTATTCACTGAAAAATAAAGTCTTCTTTACTACTTACTACTTTTACTGTTACTTTAGCTTTACATGAAGAAACTGGCTGTTAGATATTCATAAAATGTGGTATGTAACTTTACTTACTTGGAACACGATAGCTTCGCGTTTTATTTTAGAGAATTCTTTGAATATTGTATCAATAATCTCCAAGAACTTTTCCCGCTGCAGAAAGCTCGGCCCATCCTTTTCAAAGTAGTCGAGGAAGTCATAGAGCAGAAAGTAAGTACCTGTAAGCAAACAACACGTTAAGCCTTAAAGTTTAAAGTTAAAATAAATATAAAGATAAAATAAATAAATAAAATAAATAAATTATAAAGATAAAATTGACGGCCGCGTGGCGCAGTGGGTAGTGACCCTGCTTTCTGCATCCACGGCCGTGGGTTCGATTCCCACAACTGGAAAATATTTGTGTGATTAACATGGGCTTTCCAGTGTCTGTGTGTATTTATACATTATATATAAGTATTTATATGTAGTATATAAATGTATATGAATATTATAATATCAACTATCTTAGCACCCATAACACAAGCTACTCTGTATGCTTACTTTGGGGCTAGATAGTGATGTGTATTGTTTAAGTAGGTATATTATTATTATTATTAAAATTGTATTTCTAAAATTATAAACAGCAGTCCTTATGTTAATATGTTTGAGTCTCTGTATGTTTTAATAACTGGCTTAAAGAGTAAATTAAATCTTGCTTTAAGAAAAGGAGGTTTGCTTTTCCGAGACAATTTGAATTTTAAGACGAGCTAAATAGGCATTGAAGCATAGATTTATAACACATAGATAGTGTGTAGTCGCAGGATTCGTAAGCAGTTTTATGTGCCCCGAAATAGGAGCCCTTGACGCATCGCTACGCTACGATAAGTACGCTCGTGTGAGACGACTAGTGTAATTAGCTTAGCTTTTACTCTCACATAGTCATAGGCTTACGTTCAGAGTGAATAATTGTTAGGTCTATAGGTTATTTAGTCTAAGAATTGAAGACGGGTATTGTATCCGAAGTCATCAGACTTACTGAACTGAAAACTTAATTAATCATCATTTACATAATAAATAGGCAGACGGTATCACGTTGTGAAATAACTGAACCACCATAATGATGCCGAGTATCCATAATATGCGACTGCCCGGTCGGTCAGGCCGAATATGGTGTGAATGTGTGCGTCGGTTGGCTTGTGCGTACATACGAACGGCATCAAATACGGGTGTCTAACTTTTTACTTCAGGAGACAGTGTCTGTCTATTTATTAAGTCTATGTTAATGATATTATTTAATTGAATGCAATACCAAAAGTTCACCTATTAGCAGGTAAAAATAAAATCGTTGATCCGAAAACTTTACTTCGTTAAATTGAGCAAATATTTGTGTAAATTTGACCTACATTAATCACTTGGGCCGGAAATTCAAAGTTTGCGCAGAATAACGAGGCTTGTTAGCGACTAAAATGGAAGGTATTTCAGCAAAACTACAACTGGTCTTAGTAGTATTCAACCGTTTTTAAGAAGAATTTCATTAGAAGAGCTAACTTTCATTTTTTATTTAAACAACTGAACATTGTTTAAAAAATATTTTATAAGATATAATACCTACTATTTCATAGAACAGAATACGTGATAACCCAGCTTTGCCCTCTGCCTCCGATTCCGGAGGGTAGTGGGTTCGAATCCGGTCTGGCGCATGCATCTTCAACTTTTCAGTTGTGTGCATTTTAAGAAATTAAATATCACGTGGTTTCTTCACGTTGTTTTTCCTTCACCGTTTAAGAAGTGATATTTAATTTCTTAAAATGCACATAACTGAAAAGTTGAAGGTGCATGCCCCGGACCGAATTCGAACCTACGCCCTTCATTACGTGCACTGTATGAAAAATAGACACCATTTCGTATCGTGAAGGCATGTATTTCAATTGTTAAAATCTTTTTGAACATTATCTTCAATCTGTAAATTAGTTTAAAATATGTTCAAATTACAATATTTCTTCCATAAATATAAGCCAAGTAAAATTCAATCTGAATATGAAAATTATTTCTTTGAATGCTACATCGCGTGTCTTAAATAATGGATTGACACACCTGCATTGGGAACTGTAAGATTAATATTGTAAACAAATTATTACAAATTCCCTTTGGTATGAATTCGCTTCGGTAACTGAAAATTTGTGAAACATCTTGTGTCAGACGCTATACAAACTTTGTGTCCAGCGATATTTTGTAAGGATGCGTTAGCCCTCATTTACACAAGAGTTTTTTTTAACGGACGTTAAAAAAGCGTTCAAATTTAATATGAAGTTAAATGAATTTCTATTTCCAACGCCCAAAATTGAAAATGCCACACTGCTCGAAAACAAGCGTCGTATTTTAAAAACGCTGTCGTGTGAATATTTATACTTGGGAATGCATTTGTTGTATTTTAACGCTTTCATAACGTCCGTTAAAAAAGCTCTCGTGCGAATGAGGGTTAATATTCCTTTAGCGTCAATATTCTTCTAGGTAATCGAGTTCGACCATAAACTGCATCCACAACCATTAAAAAGCTTTTTTTAAGGTATTCAATGATCTGTGACCAATGACGGCATTTACCTTGTTTTAACGTAAATAAGGATTATGTATGAACCTTTTTAACCGACTTTCTAAAAGGAGGTAATCAATTTCAACCCACCAATTTTTACCAGTTCTGTATGTTTGTCTGCGCATATCGCAAAGAATATGAAACATATTATATTTTTTTATTGCTTGGATACTCTAACTACTAGTACTCTACTAAAAGTAGAGTCCTTTTCATGAAAGAATTCCAGCGACCTTGTACATATGTTTTCTGTGCCGCGGCTAAAACCTGATCTAATATTGGCAACGCCTTAGACAAATGACAAAGATCGCGATTCTTTCATGAAAAGGACTTTAAGAGCGTATTTTTTATCAAAATATTTTCATTCGTTTTTAAATAATATAGATAGATATAGGGCTAAGTATGTTTGTAGTCGGTTAATTTCTAGAAATTATTCCTGCTTTGACATAAATTTTGTCAAAATTCACCGAAATATAAAACTACCTGCATACAAAGAGCAGCCTCGCGAGTGTCTTCATTAAAACACACTCGTGTATGTGGGTGCCTACTTGGCACGTTGAAGCGTGCTTGCCGAGCGCATTATGAAATTCTTTTTGTTAGAAGATGTATGATAAAAATAACTACCCGTTATACTATTATCATTTTTGAAACTGGATCTTAATTTCTACTTTTTCCGCTTTTGGAATTGTTCATTCTTCTATTAGCTATGTACGGTTTTTTCATTGGTAAAGTTTATTGCTAATTTGCTTTTTACGAATGGAAAAGATTGACATATTTTTCCGACCCCACTTAAGTGGGATAAGGGTAAGGAGATGATGATGATTGCTAATTTGTGGTTAGTTTTAAAAACTACCACATCTAGTCTGTCAATTCACAATTGACAAAGACACTGCCGCGCGTCATGATCGCTAAGATTAATAAAAAGGACGATTGTTCAAAGTTCCTAGATTACAGGTGGTACTCATCATCATCATCATATCAGCTGATGGACGTCCACTGCAGGACATAGGCCTTTTGTAAGGACTTCCAAACATCACGATACTGAGCCACCTGCATCCAGCGAATCCCTGCGACTCGCTTGATGTCGTCAGTCCACCTGGTGGGGGGTCGACACTGCGCTTACAGGTGGTATTAACATTTATCATTTATGTTATTGCAGAAGAGAGGTAACCATGTTGATATAAATTAGTGGGTATTTGATGATTTGAGCTCAGTTTTTGTTAGGCAGCGTAGTCACCGTCACGCTGCCAGTCGCGTTAGTGATTTTTTGCAATATCGTTTTGTGTTGTAATTATTAGTAAATTGTTTAGTGTGGGCATGGAGAACATGTCAGACAGGGACGGTGAGTGTTGATGCATGCAAGGGATTCCTTTAACCTACGCCAACGTCACAAGTCCTGGGACCTGCTCGAGGTGTTTCCTCTACCACAAAATAATAGTACAATCACTGTTGCTGCTACCCGTCACGTCACACGATAACTTAAATAATCAAAGTGTATTTTTGTGTGAGTGATAAGTGATATTTCAATCGGCTATTTGATGTTCATTATAAACGAAAATATAACGCAAAGCATAAAAAAAAGATACCCGTTAGTATAAAAACATTATTTATTACACAACTTTCCGAATGCTGTTGTTGAGATGGTCAAACCGGATTTATATTTGTCTGACGTGTCGTATCGTGACGCATCAGAACAGAATCAGTATCATACATTTTAAATGGCAACGTTTACATTTATGTGTTGTGGCATGTCGTGATGGCTTCTGATGTGTCGCGTACAAAATGTATCATACCGATTCTGTTCTGATGCGTTACAACACGACACGTCAGACAAATTTAAATCCGGCTTAATGTACTCAACAATACCGATATAGAATAGGATAGTACTTACTCGTATTGCGTGTACTCATGTGATTTATGACTCTGTCATCTCATATCATATTATATTCACAGCTGCAACATCTTTTATATATTGTATCAAGATATTTTTTTGATCTAAACTATGTTATCTATATCTATATTAATATTGTAAAGAGGTAAAGTTTGTGAGGTTGTAGATGTCTCTCTGGATCTACTGAACCGATTTTAAAAATTCTTTTACCAATATAAAGACACGTTATAGAGTGTCGTAGGTTTTATTTTATCCTTATTCCACAGGAATGGAAACAACGTGGATGAAATTTGCTATACTCGAAATTTTCTTAGATGTCAATTTTAAACAACAATAATGGCTGACTATGAACCAAAGACAATCAGTATGGTTGAGAAGTTAACCGCAGGCATCGTAACGATATCAAGTAGGTATCGTTAGAACTGAAATAACTAAACTAAAATATCCGTTACTATACGTCATCTTAAAAAACGAATACGTTCCATATTCGTTTCGTTTTCCAACTTTTCAGTTGTGTGCATTTTAGGAAATTAAATATCATTTTAAGAATATATACTCCAAGGAGAAGAAGTGAATCATGAAATACATGAAAATGTTGGATATAGTAATAATAATAATAATAGTATAGCCTTTATTTCCAATTTTTAAAATTTTTAAAAATTACAAAAGATGCAAAAGTTACAAAAAAACATTAACATTTCATTTCATTTTGTTGGATATAGTAGCGACATTATTTCCGCATACGAATATTTTTGAAATAAAGTCAGTGGCAATTTATAATGGAAATTTTTAATTTTTAAATTGTTGAAGAAAACAATCGAGAAAAACAAAAAAGCTACAAAAATGTTTTTCTAATGAATTAAAGATTATATATTACACTAAACTAAAAAAACTAAACTAACTAAAGAAACTAAAAAGGGAAAGATAACATTATTATATTTTCTACCTATTGATCATTTTGAAGTCGCTGCCAAGCCCGATGTTGACTTAAGACGTTACTGAAAAAAACACATGACAGACAAAAATAATGTCTAAGAAACAAAAATCTTTACGATAGGGTAGACCTTGAATTAATAGATTGAATACACTGGCTTGGCAGAAAATATAATGATATTATTTTTCCCTTTTGTAATTTCGTGGGTACGTTATTATTTTGTCGGTTGTATATATTTTTTTAAATTATTATTTGTTTTTTCTCAACTGGTTCCTTCAACTATTTTAAAATCAAAAATCTCCATTTAAAATTGCCACTGACTTTATGAAAAAATATTCGTATGCGGAAATAATGTCGCTGCTATGTCCAACGTTTTCATGTATGTAGATTTACTTCTTGTCCATGGAGTATAATATATTCTTTGGTGCTGTGTTAATAAAGATACACATTTATTTTATTTATAAGCCACAAAGGACACAAATAAAATTAAAAAATATGTACATAGTTATCGACACGTTATAATTTCATGTATCTTTCCCATCTCTTCAATTCATAGACAATCTAGCATTACGAAATGTCAAATTCGCAACATTTTCGTTAATCTGTAGAAATAAAACTTGTTGTGATTTCGTTTTTAGTGAAATAAATGTGATAAAATAGTTTATTACAAGCAGTTTTTATGTAATTCGCGGTGTACACGTTAAATGAAGTGATGTGTATATAAATAATTTAGTTTAAACGGACAGTTAGTGAGAAATATGTGAATGTCGTGACAACGGATCTTTGTTTACCAATTTTGCCATGTAAGGAAAAAAACACTATAGTAATAATACAAAGAGGTAAGCAATACTAGATTTTTTATTTGTTACAATTTAAATCAAGAATTACTCGACAGATTTTAAAAAAGCTACGTCGTCACGAAATAGTTAGGTATATTCAATTCCCATTTTCCCAACTGAGCGGGAGCATCTAAAGAGTTGAATATATATACAGAGTGGCTGCTAAAATTCAACCATATATAAAACCCTGACCAACAACGTTTACGAACCCTTTAATAAACAACAAGCTATCGACGGAAACCCTAATTGCCTGATTGTCATAAACGTCCGAGGTAGACGTATCACCGGACGTTCGTGTTAGGTACCGTAATCACGTATTTATCCGAAAATCGACGGCGAAAATTCTCACAAGCGTTTACGGACAAAAGACGATTTGGAGCACTCAAGACTTTATTACAATAATGATGTATAAAATTAAGTTTGAGTCCTTCTAATGGTTAGTCTAAGAAGCCTAGGTCCTAATTTATTGTCAATGGGTCAAAGGTTGAGTTAAAATTTTTATTTTTTAGGGATCGATGTTTTTTATGCGGTTTACTAAACTGGCATAAATCGTCCCGTAATGCATAATTGTGAAACAAAGTATTAATATAACAATAACTTCTATAGTTTTTCATATATAGTTCTTATATTTTAACTTTTTTTTACTTTATATAGTTTCTTATTTGTGGCAAGGAAAATTAAAGCATATTGAAGCAAAAAAGAAAATTAATTACTATAACTAGCAAATTATGCAAAGACTGTTGAAAATTAGGTACTTACGGCTCTTTTAATCCATTTTTTTTTGATATTTTTGGTCATGCTATAATTAAATACTAAGATCAGTGATAAAGTATCGATCATCATTATTAATCCATATTCGGCTCACTGTTGAGCACGAATCTCCGCTCCGAATGAGAGGGATTAGGCCCTAGTCCATCAAGCTGGCTTAGCAGACTTTACACACGTAGAGAATTAAAAAAATCTCAGTTAAGCAGGTTTCCTCTCGATGTTTCTCCTTTATTGTTTGAGACACGTGATATTTAATTTCTTCAAATGCACACAACTGAAAAGTTGGAGGTGGATCCCTCTGACCGGATTCGAACCCATATCCTCCGGAATCAGAGGCAGAGGTCATATTCACAGGGCTATCACTGCTTTCTACGATAATGGGATTCACTCATCATGAAATCTCGAAAACCAATTGGCAAGCAAAGATGAAATTCGGCAGGGAGCTTACAGTTAGTAGACGTCCGCTAAGAACGGATTTTGCAAGAGGGCCGGAATTAGGAGGTCTAAGGGAGAACGAAGCCGTGGGCGTCCACCAGTTTAGCGTTGTGGGTTCATATCCGCCACGGGTGTCCACCAGTTTATTATAGAGCAGCGTTGTGGGTTCATATCCACCTTCTATTAAGAGAGAGGCTCAAAAAAAAAAAAAAATCAAAAATCATTTATTTCAAGTAGGCTCAGTTTACAAGCACTTTTGACACGTCAGTTGACTATTTGTAAAGATTCTACCACCGGTTCGGAAGGCAGGTTCTGCTGAGAAGATACCGGCAAGAAACTCAACAGTTGCTCTTTTGAAAAAGTCATACAGTATTATAATTTACAATTGATAACAATTACAATTTCTTATAGTTTTATTTCCTGTGTGAAGGTGGAAGCTGATCCAATGGCCTCCAAGCGCTTTTATCTTTAAGGAACTCATCAATGTTGTAGTAACCTCGACTAAGTAAATGTTTTTTAACACATTGCTTAAAGCTATGCATTGGCAGGTCCATCACAGTCTTGGGGATCTTGTTATAGAAGAGTACACCCAAACCTACAAAAGATTTTTTTACTCTTTGGAGACGATATGCAGAAATAACTAACTTATGCCCGTGTCTAGTAAGACGTGGGTTTAAATCTCCTTTTCGTTTGTACAAATTAATATTTTGTCTTACATAGACTATACTGTTATATATATATTGACAGGCTACTGTTAGTATACCTATTTCTTTAAACTTTTGACGAAGGGACTCGCGTGATTTTAATTGATATATTGCTCGAATTGCTCTTTTTTGAAGTACAAATATAGATTGTATATCGGCAGCCTTGCCCCACAATAAAATACCGTAAGACATTACGCTGTGATAATGAAGATCAAGTCAACATCAGAGAATGTATTCGTATCCAACTGAAACATGCGTTAAGAATGTTTAGTCACATTTCAGCGGCGTTGCCACAAATTTTCCCGTCTGTGGCGTTGATCCAGATAAATTGCACCAAATGTGATTTAAAGAGCGTTTTTTGCAATTTACTGTGCTTTGACCTCGGTGAGCGCGAGACATTTATTTCATTTGAAAATCCCCAAGGATGGAGTCGTCGATACGGTCCACCATTTTCAAATTCTCTCAACCCGGGTGGGGTGTAGCAACAGGGGGGCAAACGGGAGAGAGGGGCCCGCCTAGTTACGTGGGCGAGTCTGTAGTACTTCAATAGTACGAACGTTCCACGGCGTGGTATTGTTGTGTTTACGTGGTAGTGCGCATGCGTGCCTCCCTGCCTCCAGGTGCGAGCACCCAGACGACCTCGAACCCTATGCCCGATATTGATAAGTCACGCTTTTACAACAAAAACAAGCAAAGGTCATATCTCGTGGAATATGATTTATATTGTTGAAACATCTCCTAACGACTACCTCAGAGAACATTTTTCCGAATTTTTCATCATTCCGTGGGACTAATTTTGATACTTATTTTCAGTTTTCGATACGATATCCTGCATTTTGATTTTTCTTCGCAAGTCCTCTCGTCAGGGGTTGCCTGGTAAAGATAGCTTATAGTAAGGCCACCTTTGCATGCTAAGTTTAAATGATTAATTTTTAATGTTTTTGTTTATTAATGTATTTTTAAGTGCTATAAAGTATTTCTTCTTCTTCTGGATGATTTTGTCGTAGGCTCTTTTCAGATTAAGATCTTAAACTCTAATAGCCTTAGTTTTATACTTTCCATTTACTCATTACCATTGCTTTGATTTTTGCCTTATGTAGGCATACAACTATATTGAACACAATATTATCCCCCATTGTAGGTACTAATCGTATTGTAAAATTGGTTTAAAGTATCATGTATATATTATCAAAGCTCAAACCAGCCTCAATTCTCATCAGAGATCAGGTAAAAAAATCGTGATGTAGGTAAATTCTGCATTAAAAAGTTTCTTTTTTGGGAAAAGTTCTAATGGATTACAAAACTGCAGGCATCTAAACATTGAGAGTCACACTAATATTATAAAGGCAAAAGTGTGTGTAAGTGTGTAACTTGCACACACACAAACTTGTTTGTTCTTTTCCGCTGCGGCTCCAGAAGCGATTTGACTGAAATTCGGAATGGAATAAATTTTACTCTGGATTAACACAGAGGCTACTTTTCAGCCCGAAAAATCAATGGTATTTGTGAAAAACTTAATTCCACACGGACGAAGTGCAGGCATATCTGGTGGGAGGCTTCGGCCGTGGCTAGTTACCACCCTACCGACAAAGACGTACCGCCAAGCGATTTAGCGTTCCGGTACGATGTCGTGTGGAAGCCGAAAGGAGTGTGGATTTTCATCCTTCTCCTAACAAGTTAGCCCGCTTCCATTTTAGATTACATTATTACTTACCATCAGGTGAGATTGTAGTCAAGGGCTAACTTATAAGAATAAAATAAAGGCATCCGCTAGTTGCAAAATATTTGCAAAATCTTTTAAACATGACTAATATTCCCGTTTTCCTCTAATAAGTCAGCAAACTGTTAAAATTGGGTATGCCAATAGAGTCTGCTTGCACAGTGGTTTTAGCGCTAGTTTGAGCGCTTTATCTATGTATCTGTGGTGATTTTAAATGCTTTGTCTATGTTCTGTGCTTCTATACGCTTTGTCTAGGTTCTGTGGTTTTAATTAATTGAGAGTAGAGATTTTAATAAATTACCAAGCCTTTGATTCCCAAAATTTGTCTGGAAATTCGGTACCCCTTACGTATTTCAGTTTTAGGTTAGTTTAATATTTCTTGAAAATTTCTAATATTATTCTATCTAAATAGCTGAAAAGCATTATTGTTTTAGGAGTAAGAACTTCAGTAATAATACCTTCTGAATTTCAGCCTTACCTTCTGAATTTTACCAAGCCTAGGAGTTCTTGAGTCTAATTATAATAAATAATATGAAGATGAAAAACCTTAAAAAACTAAAGGTCAAAACGAAACCTACTTGCTCTAATTGCAATAAATAACTCCATCATACTCGTACAGTCGCGCACATTTAATTTGCGAATGTAAATGTTTGCGAAAAGCCTTCAAGTGTAGAACAAACTTGCCACTGCAGTTTATATTAATGAGCTCAGGAAATACCTGTGTATTTGATGACATTCAATGTAGGTATTATATGAAACATGATATTCCAAACCACAAGGTTTACCTTGTAGATTTTGCATATTTAGTTTATTATAATTTTTAATTAAATAAGGGCTCTTATACACGAGCTGTGTTGCCATCGGCAGAAGCAACTGCTGCCTTCGCCGACTATCGACTTTCTTTTACAGGAGCTAGTTGCAAAATGGATTTCGGAAAAGAACTCTGTACACTTAGAAAGAAAAAACATGTTAATTTTTGCCATGTAAAAAACGAGACATTTCATTGCACTCTATCTACTTTTTCAAAGAAACGAGCAAAATTTTTCAATTATTTTCGTGTGTCAATGCTTCTTTTGACGAGCTTACAGCTTTTTTTACATGCAATAATAAGCAATTCAACATTGATGTCGTCACTGGAGCTCCATTTTGTAAGTCCACAACTAATTTTGTAAGTGCTGAACTATTAACATTCGATGCAATGTATACTTATCGGGTATAATACAGATTGCATGTGTGATTATGATTGCCAGTGATACAGACTTTACTATAATTGGGTAGTTGACTCATATCAAATTAATATAAACAATATTAATTTCGCATAGAATAAGAGTCTGAAATATATCGATATTAATTAATAAAAGTTGAGGATTTCTTATAAAACTCAATTTAAAATTTTCTAAACGTCAAAAATGCTGCCGTCCATTATGTCGTCGTTTGTCACTGATTCAAGTGTTGAAAGATAGAGGCTCAAGTAGTGCTTTATATTAACGAATTCTAATCAAAGATTTTATACTAGTAGATACGTTACTAACACGTCGAAACTGACGCGAAGAAAGCTGGCTAATTGTCTTGATTTCATTTAGTTGCATAGTAAATAACGAAACTTATCTAAACAAATAATACCTAAATGTTGTGTATAATGTCGAGTTGTGTGTTCAGGAAGGGTAAAAACTACATATCTATATACATAAACATACAAAGTAAGTTAAAGTCATTATTAACCCATATTCAGCTCACTGCTGCTGCTCAGAATGAGAGTGGTTAGGCCAATAGTCCACCACCTCGCCCAATGCGAATTGGCAGACTTCACACACGTAGAGAATTAAGAAAATTCTCTGGTATGCAGGTTTCTTCACGATGTTTTGCTTCACCATTTGATACACGTGGTATTTAATTTCTTAAAATGCACACACCTGAAAAGTTGGTGTAAAGTAAACTTAAATTTGTGCGCTTAGATGGAGTAGCTAAAATCGGATCATTTTTTGAGGTTATTTTGTAGGCACGTAACATGTCTATAGTATAAAATCGTTATAGTAAAAGTCATTAGTTCTAATATAGTTCCCAACAACATAACGATAACATGAGTGCAGAAATATGCGCACAGTTTTAATAGGTCATCGGAATGATCCCGAATGAAATAATTCGCCGTATCAACATTTCCAAATGAATAGGGATCACGTCCATTAATTCTGAATGGAAATTGCCCGTTTTGTTTCTCTTTTTACGTTCGTTCTGTATTTTTTATGGCGGGGATTTGTCGCTAAAAATTCTTAATTCTTGTTTCTTCCGTCAACTTATAATATTTTTTTTTATTCTTTACAAGTTAGCCGTTGACTGCAATCTCACCTGATGGTAAGTGATGATGCAATCTAAGATGGAAAGGGGTTAATTTGTTAGGAGGAGGATGTAAATCCACACTCCTTTCGGTTTCTACACGACATCGTACCGGAACGCTAAATCGCTTGGCGGTACGTCTTTGCCGGTAGGGTGGTAACTAGCCACGGCCTAAGCCTCCCACCAGCCAGACCTGGACCAATTAAGAAAACCTCAATCGGCCCAGCCGGGGATGGAACCCAGTTATAATAATTAACATTATGCACATTTTCAATAAAGGTCTTATTGAAAAGTAATTGTTTTTTTAATCTAGCGTTGTCGTCGTCAAAGTAGTAGAAAGTACTCAACTTGACGGAATATTTGTTTTATATGTAAGTTTAATTTTAGTTGTTCACTTTTAGTTTAGTAAATAAATCCTTCAACTAAAACTAACGTAACTATTTTATTTACTTTAGTCGAGTAAGTAACTACTTTATAGTTAATTTAGTTCTGAGTTAACCTGGAAATATTTCTAAAGCTTTTTGCTTTACGCTGGTAAAAGAGAATTTGATATAATAAATCATTCTGCTTAATGCACGTAAAAGATTAAATGCAAATATTTGCGTCAAGCCTTCAGTGTGTAGCAAACATTACAGCGATGCACTTTAGATTAATGAGTTCTTACATAGAAACAGAACGGAACGTTATGTAACGATATACCTTTGGACTAAGGGCCCATGGACGCCAGACTTGCGTCTTTATTATAAAGCTGATAGTTTGTCAGCCATACTCCTACCGTACCTAAATAAGTACGTTAGGTAACTATGGGTTTCAGGACCCTGGTGATTTTAATAGTTCAGACCACCGATTTTATACTATTAAAATAATATGTTACGTGACGTATACTATTTTTAATGCAATAAAGGCTTGCGCTTGATTACGATTAAGCCTGATGGATGCGTTCTAAGTTGGAGCGCGCTTACCTAGAAGATGCATATTCACTCTTGCTTTTATACTAGTAGATATGAAACGTGATAACCCAGTGGATATGACCTTTGCTTTCGATTCGGAGAGCCTCTAGCTTCAGTTATATGCATTTTAAGAAATTAAATATTACGTGTCTCAAACGGTCAAGGAAAAACATCGTGAGGAAACCTATATATCTGAGAATTTTCTTAAATCTCTACGTGTGTGAAGTTAGATAAACGGCATTGGGCTTGCGTGGTGGACTATTGGCCTAAACCCTTTCATTTTGAGAGGAGACTCGTGCCCAACACTGAGCCAAATGTTAATGATGATGATGATGATGATGATGAGAGAAGTAGGTATGTTACGTTTTTATAAAACCACCGCAAAAAGTAATCCGAATTTAGCCACTCCATGGAGCGCACACATACGACCACTGTTAAAAGATATTGATTAAAGTTCATTTACTGTAGCACGGTGCGGGTGACAGTTGCGCACAACTTTGTGTTTACTTACTTAATTTGTGGACAATATTTAGGTATTATATAATTTATAATAATATATAATAGCCTCCTTTGTTCGCCTCAGTTTAGACGCGCTAGTGACATATCTAATGGCATAATTATAACCTTTGGTGCAGACCATTGAAGTATACTCGTAGTACTCGGCGTAGTCTTTCTATTTCAACTGGCTTGAAGTGAGAAATCAAATTCCAGTCGCTAGATACGTAGTAAGCTACGAGTATTAAAGCCACTAAGGTATAAAATCCATAATTGGGAACTGTACCTACTTACCTATAGTAGGAAAGCGATTTTATAAATCATAATTTCAGCTTTTATACACTCCCGAAGGTCTGGTTATTACAGGCTCCCAATCTATTTTAAAAGTTAGCTCGTAGCTAATACATAATCCGCGCAATCATTTTAGATTTTTCATTTTTCCAACTGCTAAAATGCAGCAAAAGTTTTAGATATTTTTACCCATTAAATGGAAATCATATTTGTCTATGACTTTTAAATGAATTTTTATAAAAACTGTTCAAATTTATCTTATCATATATACCTACAATTATATAATTCAATGTTCTGTGCGATATACGACGCGTTGTCATAAATAAACGTTTTGAATTTTTGCATAATTGCTAAATTTTATATTACCTACAAAGTTCCAGTTTAATTTCTCACAAGGTCATATGACTTGATCTCAATACATAAAACCTATCTATTATAACTCTGCTACCTATTATTACAGGTATAACAATGATGACCTACTAGATCAAGCTCAAGTAAAAACTTATCGGGGACTCACCGCAGTAAACTAATACGTGCATCTTAATATATAATCTATGTATCGATATTTCGTAATAATTTCAATGTGGGAAAGCCGGCAAAGTATACGCAGTGCCTCGGGTGTAGCAAATTTATAATATCAATTCGCGACGTCTCACTGAAGGTGACCTGCTCGTTTTCTTGCTATAAGCTACACATGCTCATGCTATACCTGCTCATTTCAAGCACGAAAGCATGCTACTTATTTGCATGTGTATCGCAACATTGCTAAAAATGAGCATACTTATTTCGAACTTGCTCAAGAACCAACAGCCGTGCGATTTATGAGCATGCTACTTGCTGCGCCAGTGGAAGGGGGCATGCTTTTAGCGCGTCTGAACAGGTTTGCTTATTCAGTATGCTAGTCGATCAGCATTCTGTATCACCTTCATCTCTCCCTGTCTAACACGATACTATAGGCAGAGAGATATAGATACAAATTAGCATGTGTAATTGGAATGTTTGCGTTGAGCATGCTTATTCAGGAGCATACTTAGAAATGCTCGTGTGAAGCATACTAAATAGCACGTTTTTAGCATGCTATTTTAGAGCATGTGTAACAGTACCTTTACGTATAGCAATAGAAAACGGTTACAAATAAGGGTATAAAAATAGAGTGACAACTGACACCAGAGAAGATCTACGCATAACTCCAAATAAAAAAAAAATTCAAAAAGGTAAAAGAAGGGAAAGAAGTGGACTATAACTAGTGTTCAGCGAACGTTGATTGAATCGCTTACAATACTAACAAGTGGGTAGATGGCGGACGTTCGATTAAAACCTCAAACCGCAAAAAACCTGTTGATGTTATTCATGGCTGGAAAAGTTTGTAGATTTGCATTTACATCAGAAGTTATATTGTATTGTTTAAGCTTTATGTTTTAGTACCTTTATAAGAAGTAACAAACTAGAACTAAAAACATTTTCTTTTTAGCTTTGGACCGTAACTCTTTTGATGTTTAATTCGCGGTAAAATTTAATAAAAGATGGTTGCACGCTAACTGTCAATGGGGTTTTTAACTTTCTACTGTTATCTACATGGTAAAACGCTAAATCATTGTAATAAACAGTTTTGCTAGTAGGATTAAAGTAATGGTCTACAGACCAAACTTAATCAAGTTTAAATATAAAATAATACATTCCTGATTTGCTCTGAGTTAGGATTCCAACTCAATTATAAAGTTATAGATGATAAATTTATAGTGATAGATGGATCAGAGTGGTCATCAACTATTTAATAGCTCTTACCTTCATCTTGATTGCTTCCAAGTAGTACCTCAGTGTTGTGAAAGTGTCCCTCTTTCATCATCGTATCAGGATCTTTTGGTAAAAATATACCATCTACAGTTGGTGCTGACGGGAATCCCAAAATGCCAGTGTAGGAGTTCCATTGCTGGACCGATATAGTTTTCGCATCCACACCACGCATGCAATCCATGACTAAGCTGGGATCAGCAGCTAGAAGACTGCTATTGCAATTACAATCATCTACTAAAACCTTTCCGATATCCTGCGCCCTTTCTCCGGTCATCCAACTCCAGGGAGCATTCAATGTACCAGATTGTAATATTCCCCTTTTGAATAATCCTTTCATTTCAGGTGACAGCATATGCAGACTTACACTGCCACCGCCAGCAGACTCTCCGAACAAAGTTATCAATTCAGGATCACCGCCAAAGGCGCGCGCATTGTCTTTGATCCAGCGTATAGCCAACTGCTGATCCCATAAGCCCATATTACCAGGTGCCTCTTCACTTCCAGGTGAAAAGTATTTGTTTAAATATAAAAACCCGAATGCGCCCACTCTATACTGCATTGATGCTACTATAACATCACTTGATGAGGCCATTATGTCAGCTTTATACAGGTCAAGTGTAGCCGTTCCGCTCATGTAGCCTCCACCATAAATCCATACTAGTATAGGTACTTTGGGCCTTTCAGTAAGAGGCTTGTCTTGATGGTGTCTGACTCTAAGATGCTGTGGCACCCATATGTTCAAGTAAAGGCAATCTTCTGATATGTTCGTGTTGGGATTCCACATCTCTTCACCTTCGAATCCAGGGAAATATTCATATCTCTCTTGATAACAGCTGTTTGGCATTGCGGTTGCTTCGAGAACTCCATGCCAGGGGTCGATTGGGACAGGCTTGCGGAATCTTAGTGGGCCTAGAGGCGGTTTTGCGAATGGGATGCCAGTGAAGATATGTACTTCACGCCCCATGACAGTTTTCGCGTAACCTTTGACGTGACCACTTTTAGTTTCAACAATAAGAGGGTCATTGTGAATATTCTTGGGTACGGAGCTAGTCGTCGGTGTTGTTTGGGTAGTAGACGTGGTAGTGTCGTGATGGTTCGCCCATGATCTACTCAACACTGTCGTCGTGCAAAAGCACAGAAGTAACTTTATGATTACAATCTTAGAGATGTAACTCATCTCGAATACTTTTTCTCCTCAGTGTACTCAACGAGACGTGCTTAACCGAAAGTAGTCCGCCAGCTTAATCAAGTATTTGTTAAAACACATTTCTAGTTTGCTTGAATTTTGTACCGCTGCTTCACATTCCTGAAACAATGAAACAGCATTTAAGTAAACATACATTTGTGTTGACAAATTACAAACTAGTTTTCAAACAATAATGAATAATGAAATAAACATACAATGTGTTCTATGCACTGTGGCATGGTGCGGGTGACAGTTGCTTTATGACATTCATAATACGTAGGTGCTACTATCGTAAATCGCGACGAAATTCAAGAGTGAAACGGACTGTCACTCGCACCATGCTATAGAGCACGAATTCTAGTATGGAGATGTTTCTAATCACATACATGGGTTACCATAGTTATTTATAGTTAAAATGTACCAAAATGTATGACTACAATTTCGAAATGTTAAACAATTTGTTACTACAAGTTTATGTACTGTTTTTTTTGTTTGTACGTAAATATGCATTATGCTCTTGTAGAGTTCATTAAACCGTCGATCCGGATCGATTCGATTGATTTACTCGACAATCTATAAATAACCGTTACACAAATATCACCACGTTGTTAGTCTGCCAAACATACAGTAGTAGGTAGTTAGTCAAAGCACGAAAAACCCTTTTACTTCTGGGTAAAACAGTGGGAACATAGTAAAATCTGATAAAGGTAATGAAAACATATACTAAATACAAGCGGACACCGACGACTTCGTACACATGAAATTCTGTTTCTCACAATTCCCTCGGGAGCTATGTATTCTTTCGAAATAAAAAGTAGCCCATATGTTGCTCCATAACCCCCTCTATTCTCAAGACAAAGTCTCATTAAAATCGTTCCAGAGATTAGCCTGGACAAACAGAAAGACAGACAAACAAAAATTTTAAAATAGTATGTTTTAGACTTTTAGTACCACATAAATAGCTATAAGCACTAGAAAAAGTCAGTTATTTAGAAATCACAGACACACTTCAATTTTATTTCGTATCAACATCAACCCATATTCGACTCACTGCTGAGCTCGAGTCTCCTCTAAGAATAAGAGAGATTAGGCCTTAGTCCACCACGCTGGCCCAATGCGGATTGGCAGACTTCACACACGCAGAAAATTAAGAAAATTCTCTGGTATGACGTTTCCTCATGATGTTTTTCCTTCATCGTTTGAGACACGTGATATTTAAATTCTTAAAATGCACACAACTGAAAAGTTGGAGGTGCATGACCCGGACCAGATTCGAATCCACACCCGGAATCGGAGGCAGAGGTCATATCCACTTACCTATAGCGGCTCTCATTATCATCATCATCATATCAGCCGATGGACGTCCACTGCAGGACATAGGTCTTTTGTAAGGACTTCCAAACATCACGATACTGAGCCACCTGCATCCATCGAATCCCTGCGACTCGCTTGATATCGGCCAACACTGCGCTAACTAGTGCGGGGTCGCCATTCCAGCACTTTAGGACCCCAACGTCCATCGGCCCTTCTAACTATGTGCCCCGTCCATTGCCACTTCAGCTTCGCAACTCGTTGAGCTATGTCATTGACTTAGGTTCTTCTGCGGGTCTCCTCATTTCTGATTCGGTCACGCAAAGATACTCCTAACATAGCTCGTTCCATCTCATATCCACTGGTTCATAATGAAATAATCACTCAAGTACTGCATTTGTCTTTCATAAAATAAAGATAAATGAGTAAAAGCTGCACGCAGCACGTGAATCCATTAGGTCGGTTGGATGCGAAGGAGGTTTACAGCCGTTGAAATGGTAAATCAATCACAATGAAATCGTTTGGCTACGAGCACTTTCCACTTCTTTAATGGCCAACACTGAAATTGGAATTCATGCTATAAAGACAATCAGACTCCGATTTGCACTCCCTGAAAACGAAAGGGCCAAATTGAGTTTGTTTTATTATTGAACTTTTGTTTAATCATCTATACTAATATTATAAAGCTGAAGAGTTTGTTTGTTTGATTGATTGAACGCGCTAATCTCAGGAACTACTGGTCCGATTTAAAAAATTCTTTTAGTGTTAGATAGCCCATTTATTGAGAAAGGCTATAGATTATATATTATCCCCGTATTCTTACAGGAACGGGAACCACGCGGGTAAATCCGCGCGGCGTCAGCTAGTTAGTACAATCTCACCTGATGGTTTGTGATGCAATCTAAGATGGAAGCGGGCTAACTTGTTAAGAGGAGGATGAAAATTCACACACGGTTTCTAAACGATATCGTACCGGAAAGCTAAATCGCTTGTTGTATACTGTCAATATGTGTTGTTTAGGCCAATCTTTTACTTCTTCTTTTTTGGAAATGGTTGAGGTGTAGATAGTTTTTTAAAAAATTGAAGGGCTCGCAAAAATTGCAATGTTAAAAACAATTAACTAAAAATAAAAACGGTTTTAGTTTTTTTTGCATGAATCTCAGAAACTGTTTAAGATACTTTCAATTTGAGAGAAGATTCAAAAAGAATAACTTTCTAACAAAAACTGTAACCTTTAAAAGTCTGACCAAATATTTATTTAACTAAATATTGCGCTGAAAATGGGGTTCCGCTGGCCGTTGAAACACGAGCATGTCGCCGCTGGAAGGGTAGGTCAGATAGTTTTATTTAACTTTACTAAATATTAACTTGAAAATCTGAAAAATATACAGAATAATTTCAAGACATAGCAAAACTAAACTACCATCAAAAAATATTTTCATTGATTTTCAAAGAGGAAATGCTCAGGAACTACTGGTCTGATTTCAAAAATTCTTTCTGTGTTAGGTAGCCCATTTATCGAAGAAAGCTATAGGTTAAATATTATCCCCGTATTCTTCCGGGAACGGAAACCGAGCGGGTGAAACTGCGCGGCGTCAGCTAGTTTACTATATTTTTCCAATGCTCTGTTAAATTTAAAAGTATTTTAAAAGTATTTAAAAATTTTTTTACATACATATGTATATATATATATATTATAAGAATGTGTCAAAACAATTAACAAAGTTTTTTAGTTCAATGTAATTTTTATATGTAATTTTTCTTATTCTTAACGTTTTTTTATAATCAATGTGTTTTGTATTGTATACTTTTTGTTTTTAAGAACACTTTAATTTTTTAAAGGTTTATTAAAAGTCAAACTCATAGAAATGTATAAACATTTTCGGAACAGAATTTCCACACTAACCTATGTTCCCGCAAAATGAAAACATCGCACCGGAGCTTTTCAGAAATTTTCTGCACAAAATCCCGGTAAAATAACAACAATCCAACATCTAAGCACAAAAGAGTTTCCAGAAATTATTATCGTGTATCTCGACTGCACAATACTAACGAGATATAACGGAATAAAGCAAACACACACAAAACAAATGAGATACAAAATAATATTATTATACTATCCCACGCCCTGCGGTTTTGCTCTCGTAGTTTCCGTGAGAATACGGGGATAAAATACAGCCTGTAATACACAAATAACGTGACTTGCTAGTAGTCAAAGAATTTTCAAAATCGTTTAACTATATCCAGAGATTTCCCCAACAAACTTTAAATCTTTATAATATTATGTATAGATTAGAAGACATGTGAAGAGACCACAAAAGCCGTGATAGCCCAGTGGATATGACCTCTGCCTCCGATTTCGGAGGGTGTGGGTTCGAATCCGGTTCGGGGCATACACCTCCAACTTTTCAGTTGTGTGCATTTTAAGAAATTAAATATCACGTGTCTCAAACGGTGAAGGGAAACATCGTGAGGAAACCTGCACACCAGAAAATTTCTTAATTCTCTGCGTGTGTGAAGTCTGCCAATCCGCATTGGGCCAGCGTGGTGGACTATTGGCCTAACCCCTCTCATTCTGAGAGGAGACTCGAGCTCAGCAGTGAGCCGTTATTGGGTTGATAACGACGACGAGAAGACATGTTGTGTCATAAACAAAATTGAATAATTAGGTATACTTCATACAATACACTACAATAAGCAACATAATTAATGAGACTTCATCAATAACCATGAATGTTGTGTTGCAGATATTCAAAATCAAAATCAAAATTCATTTATTTCAAGTAGGTACAATTTACAAGCACTTTTGACACGTCAGTTGACTATTTGTAAAGATTCTACCACCGGTTCTGCTGAGAATATACCGGCAAGAAACTCAACAGTTGCTCTTTTGAAATGAAAAAGTCATACAATTATAATTTACAATTGATAACGATTACAATTTCTTATATTTTTACTTCCTGTGTGAAGGTGGAAGCTGATCCAATGGCCTCCAAGCACCTTTATTGTTAAGGAACTCATCAATAGTGTAGTAACCTCTACTAAGTAAATATTTTTTAACACATTGCTTAAAGGTTGTGTATTGATTTCGATATTATAGAAACTGCATTAAATTGAATCGAATTATATTAACACTCTTTTGAACTGAACAGTAGAACAACACTCAACAGTTTGTCCATAAAAATAAATTCATATGGTTATACAAGTGCCCCAAGGAAGCCACAAAACCAAAACGAGCTCATCTGAAAATCAAATAATCCTCGTGAGAGATGTTTCATAGTTCCGAGCTAAAACTTTTTGTAGGTAGTTAGATTTATATTGTGCATGTAGATTTGTAGAAAAAAGTCCCGCGGCTGAAACCTGAACTAAAATTGACAGCGCCTTACATAAATGACAATAAGACCGCCATTACCAAATAACAATGACGCCGATATGACATTAGCGCCGCGTCTATGGGACTTGTTTCGTGGCGCGGAGTCAACGTCTATGGTGAGTAAGTACTACAGCAAAGACTGCAGTATTTTTAATAACGTAAATTTACTTTCAAAAATTGTATTATCGCTGAAATAAAAACTTTTGTTAATGTGACGTACCGCCAAGCGATTTAGCGTTCCGGTACGATGCCGTGTAGAAACCGAAAGGGGTGTGGAGTTTTCATCCTCCTCCTAACAAGTTAGTCCGCTTCCATCTTAGACTGCATCATCACTTACCATCAGGTGAGATTGTAGTCAAGGGCTAACTTGTAAAGAATAAAAAAAAAAAAAAAAAAAAAAAATGTGAACAATCTCAAGCATTCATTAACATACAATTTCTTTAAATCATGATTCTTGATGCGCGTATGTATTTTATTTTTATGTTTGTTACCTCATAACATCGTCATTTATTAACCAATTTTGAAAATTATTTTTTTGTTTGCAAGAGTATACTTCCAGATTAGTCTCACTTCATTTTCATGAAGCTCGTAGGTAGTAATTTTGTGTTAAAATCAAAATAGCTGAAATACGTCTTTGAAGTCGGTTCCATTTTTATGTTAAAAATATTATTATTGTAGTATTTATTCTAAATTATTTGGTTCAGAGAACCTAATTTCTTCAACTTTACAATTTCTTTTAAAGTGCCTAATAGACAGATACCTTTAGTTTACATTTTCAATCCAAATCAAATTCGTTGAACAGTTATCATCCCGAAGACAAAAAATAAATTAACATTGATATTTTATATTTACAAAACAACGATCAAGTTTGAATCCGGGAGAGTTATTTTCGATACCAATAAAATATCCTTCGATTCAACAGATTGCGGCACGGAACCGATAAATATGCACGTCCCAAAGAACCTTCGGTCTCAAAGCCACCGGGTAATCACTATTTCATCGGACGTCCGAACCGTTCTCCGGGGACGCATTACATTGTTTCAACATTGGACGCCGGGTTGAGGATGAATTTTGAATTCAGTGCAGTGGAATATTGCCCAGAAATATGGCCGCTAAACGTAAATAATGTAGTGCAAGGAAAATAAATCTTTGTGTGCTCAACAATATACAATGTAATTTACTTCCTTACATGATAAATAAATGAATTAATCAAAGTTTATTGTAAACTTAAAAATGAATATTAAAGATTAATAATACATTCATCATTCACCATGCTGAGTATGAGGATGAATTTTGAATTCAGTGCAGTGGAATATTGCCCAGAAACATGGCCGTTAACCGTAAATAATGTAGTGCAAGGAAAATAAATCTTTGTGTGCTCAACAATATACAATGTAATTTACTTCCTTACATGATAAATAAATGAATTAATGAAAGTTTATTGTAAACTTAAAAATGAATATTAAAGATTAATAATACATTCATCATTCACCATGCTGAGTATGAGGATGAATTTTGAATTCAGTGCAGTGGAATATTGCCCAGAAACATGGCCGTTAACCGTAAATAATGTAGTGCAAGGAAAATAAATCTTTGTGTGCTCAACAATATACAATGTAATTCACTTCCTTACATGATAAATAAATGAATTAATGAAAGTTTATTGTAAACTTAAAAATGAATATTAAAGTTTAATAATTCATTTATCATGCTGAGTATGAGGATGAATTTTGAATTCAGTGCAGTGGAGTATTGCCCAGAAATATGGCCGCTAAACGTAAATAATGCAGTGCAAGGAAAATAAATCTTTGTGTGCTCAACAATATACAATGTAATTCACTTCCTTAGGTACATGATATATAAATAAATTAGGTAATGAAAGTTTATTGTAAACTTAAAAATGAATACAAAAGTTTAATAATTCATTCATCATGCTGAGTATGAGGATGAATTTTGAATTCAGTGAAGTGGAATATTAACCAAAAATATAGGAGATCACCGTAATTGTTCTAGTGCAACGAAAATAAATCGTTGTGTCCTCAATAATAAAAATATATAATTCATTTCCCAAAAAAATAATAATATTGTAATTTAATAATTCACTCAACATGATGAGGATATAATTTTGAATTCAGTGCAGTGGAATATTGGCCAGAAATATGGCCGCTAACCGTAAATAATGCAGCGCAAGGAAAATAAATCTTTGTGTGCTCAACAATATACAATGTAATTCACTTCTTTACATAATTAATAAATGAATTTTTATTGTAAACTAAGAAAATTAAGAAATTGTAACGGACGAAACAAAACACAGAAATAATCGGCGAAAATGAGCGTTTCGCGACGTTTACCGGTACAAGGGATGTTGACAGTTGGATAATTCGTAACGAACTGAGTAATTATATCTGTCAAAACTGTCACTTACCCTTGAGCGATATATGTTCCGTTATTTGCCCGGCCGGTTTAAATAAGTACAATAAAAAGGTCGGTATTTCCTTTTTAAATGTCTAATTTGCGGCGACAACAGAAATCTGTATAGGTCAATTCTGTACATGAAATACATTTCCAAAATAACTATCAGGGGGTGATTAGTGATAGATACTGATGCCAAAATGCATTCAGTAAAATTTTCATTTGTCTGTCTATATGTTCGTTATAGAAACAAAAACTACTCTACTGATTTAAATGAAACTTGATACAATTATTCTTCATTCTCCTGGGCAGGTTAAAGTATACTTTTCATCACGCTACGATCAATAGGTGCAGAGCAGTGAAGGGAAATGTTGAGAAAACGGGAGCAGTTACTCCATTTTTACAGCGTAAGGGCTAGATTAAAGAGGTCTAAGGGCGGACGAAGTCGCGGGCGTCCGCTAGTTATAAATAAATATTGGTGTAAAATGATTGATAAATGAAAAAATATATATAATATTATGAGGACTCTATTAGCTTTCGTATTTCATTCCAAATTTATTACGTAATTATAATTATAGAAACTTTGACAACTACACGTAATTAATACTCTGCTTTATTGGACTTAATCGTTATTTATCGCCAGGTAGATACTTTTCCAATATAAAGACGATGATGTGAAGTTCATAATGAATCTTGAATTTTCCAGCACATTAGAGAGTCTAGCTAGAAACTACACGAGGCAAGGAGTCCCAGTAAGTCCGAGTAGATCAAGTAGTTATTAGCCTATTAAAACTTTAGAAGCTGGCAATGTTAGACTGCTGCTAGACGAAGTGAGCATAATCTCAGCAATTCAGTCAGGAAAAGTTTCTTAATAGAGATGATGACAGTTATTTAAATCTATACTTCTGTACTAATATTATAAAGCTGAAGAGTTTGTTTGTTTGTTTGATTGAACGCGATAATCTCAGGAACTAGTCGTCCAACTTGGAAAATACTTTCAGTGATAGATAGCCCATTTATCGAGGAAGGCTATAGGCTATATTATATACTCAAAACAATTAGGGATCCTCCCTGAAACTCTAATAATGTAATCCAAGGTGGTGGTGGTTTTGTTTACATGGCGTGCGCTGCAAAAGCTATTGATGTAAGAATAAAATAATGTACTACAACTTTGTAGAACATATTATTTCCTACAAAAAGTGTCGTGACAGCATATATCTAAATTCTATATTTTAGCAGATATAGTACCTTTTGTACTTTAATACATTATTTAAATCATATACTTAGGTTTACATCATTATTTACACAACTAAACTTAAATCCTTATCAAAATGAATGAACTTAATAATGGAGAGGATATTATAGAAATAAGATTTGCCTTTTAATGTTTAATTAGTCATATAGTTTCACAGATAATACAAAATTTCTAAAAGACGCAAAAATGCCGCTAAAAGCCCCCCGCTGTTTCACCCACATAGTTCCTGTTACCGAAAGAACACGGAGTAAAAAATATGTCTATGACACTCGCAAATAACGTAGCTTTCTATCGATGAAAGAATTTATAAAATCGGTGCTGTAGATCCAAATGCAATTTTTTATAGTTTTACTATTTTACTACTTTCTGTGTGAAGGTGGAAGCTAATCCAATGGCCTCCAAGCACCTTTATCATTAAGGAACTCATCAATGGTGTAGTAGGTAACCTCGACTAAGTACATGTTTTTAACACATTGCTTAAAGTTATGCATTGACAGGTCCATCAAACAATATAAACCGCACCAGTACGTTCGTTTAGTAGTTACAATACCACAGACAAACACAGATACAAAAACAGAACATCAAACTTATAAAACCCTTCTTTTTGCGATATAAAATAGATAGTAAGTAAACAAGCTACATGAATTTATTGACTACAGGACTAATGGATATTCCGAAAAAGGGAAAAGCAATTACACCTAATCTAATTGCAACTTAAGGATTCCTTGTCGTACGAATAAATTCAGATCATGTATAGAATAGGAGAGCATATCAAAGTACCGTTTTCCGAGATCAAGGGGCAATCCCTCGAGAAACGACTTCTGTAAATTAACTTAAGGTTACTCTGTATGCAGACGATATCCTTGTGTAACGAGGTTGAAGCCCTGCGGAACCCTACAGCTTATGAAATAGAGCTCAAACTTGGTTCTAACAAGCTATTAAATTCGCCTTTAATGTAAGATAGTCACAGAAAGTTCTGATGAATGTTAAATATTTAAAACAATTTTGAATTATTTAGCGTTAAATGATTTTTCATGATTACCAACAAATCTTTACTAGAAATTTAAACTGTCTCGTTGATTCAAGGGTTAAGTTATGGCTTTATATCAGGAGGTTTAGGCTTTGAGTCTTGGGTCGGGCTGTGAAATATTGAGCTTTTCTTTCTTTAATAAATTTTCAGTAAAAAGCTTAGGAGAGCATGTTAAACGGTTACTTTCATCATTATCAACCTATATTCAGCTTACTGTTGAGGACGAGTCTTCTCTCAGAATGAGCAAAGTTAGGCCTTAGTCGACCACGCTGGCCCAATGCGGATTGGCAGACTTTATACACGTGAAGAATTAAGAAAATTCTCAGTATGCAGGTTTCCTCAGATGTTTTCCTTCGAGACACGTGATATTTAATTTCATAAAATGCACATGACCTCTGCCTCCGATTTCGAAGGGTGTGGGTTCGAATCTGGTCCGGAGCATGCACCTCCAACAAATTTAAATATCACGTGTCTCAAACGGTGAAGGAAAACATCGTGAGGAAACCTGCATACCAGAGAATTTTCTTAATTTTATGCGTGTGTGAAGTCTGCCAACCCGCATTGGGCCAGCGTGGTGGACTATTGGACTAATCCCTCTCATTCTGAGAGGAGACTAGAACTCAGCAGTGAGCCGAATATGGGTTGATAATGATGACATAACAAAAAGTTGGAGGTGCATGACTCGGACCGGATTCGAACCTACGCCCTTCGCATTGAATTTAAAATTTCTACGTAAAAAATGAGCCCAAACTAAATCGGTATTTGAACTAAGGATCTCTTCATCATTAATATAAACCTCAAGCGTTTAATCATCAAAAGAATAACAGCAAAATTCATATTATTGCGCCTCAGCTAGAATAATATAACTTTTGCGGAGAAAAATACCGTTAGATAAGTCGCTTCCACGAGTCGCAACTTACGAGCGGTAAGAAGCGAGGGTGGGGCGAAAGTGGGGGGAAAGTAGGCCGCCAGCACCAGCGCGCGCCGTTCGATAAATCGATGTGGGTAATACAATGCTATGCGACGGCCTTGGGAGCGTGCAGCCGAGACACACCTCCGTCCCCCCAAGTTCAATGCCAAGTCGTATGTCCTGACACAATTATAAAATCCTCGTAAATGTCGAAACACGGACTTTTTATGCCAATTTCTCTTGTACTCGTAACTGTTGATATGTAAAAGCTCGGTATTCGCGGAAACTTTGTACCCCCTTTTTTACGATTCTAATCATTCTAATCATCATTATCAACCCATATTCGGCTCACTGCTGAGCTCGAGTCTCCTCCCAGAAAGATAGGAGTAAGGCCAAAAGTCCACCACGCTGGCCCAATGCGAATGGCAGACTTCACACACGCAGAGAATTAAGAAAATTCTGGTATGCAGGTTTCCCCACGATGTTTTTCCTTCACCGTTTGAGACACGTGATATTCAGTTTCTTAAAATGCACATAACTGAAAAGTTGGAGGTGCATGCCCCGGATCGGATTCGAACCCACACCCTCCGGAATCGGAGGCAAAGGTCGTATTCACTGGGCTACCATGACTCATTCCATTCTAATACCAAAATCTAATACCATTGGTTTGAGCTCATTATTTTTTTATCTGAACGGATACTACTTTTAAAATAATGAAATTGAACGTCCAAACCAAAAATTCGAATACACGAAAATTACACAAACCTAGTAGTAATTTGATGCAGTCTAAATGCCATAAATTAATAAAAAGATCTGTAATTGCAAGACGTTTGGCACAAACATATATTTTCAATACTAAGTATATTGGTTGACCCCTCTACCAGATGGACTGACAACATCAAGCGAGTCGCAAGAATTCGCTGGATGCAGACGGCTCAGAATCGTGATGTTTGGAAATCCCTACAAAAAGGCATTTTTGTTCTGTAGTGGATGTCCATCGGCTTATAAGATGATGATGATGATGATGATGATGATGATGATGATGATGATGATGATGATGATGATGATGATGATGATGATGATGATGATGATGATGATGATGATGATGATGATGATGATGATGATGATGATGAATATGATTCAAACTTAAATTTAACCGTTTTTAATATATGGTGTATGATGTATGGAAGGTTGGAAGCTGTCTCGCAGACTGCAGATACAGAATACGAGTAATAATAGTACAAGCTGCAGGTAACATAATAGTTTCAGTACGACACTGTTTCTAGGTAATCGTGCTAAAATCTTGTCATAGGTAAAATAAAGGTCAACTTATTGGAGACTTTGTAATCCCCTTACAATAGTAATTTATCAGCCGTACAATATTCGAACCATCCCATTCACGCCTGGATATAAAAGCTTATGAAAGTCATTCCTCATTAAGGCCAGGTATGGCACTTTAGCATTTTCTTTTAATCCCAGTCACTTAGGCTGTCTTTTTTTATAGCCACGACAGTATTAAGTAAAAGTAAAAATTAAGTATAGCGGTATTTAAATTCAATTTGGAAGAGCCGTGATAGCCTAGTGGATATGACATCTGCCTCCGATTCTGGAGGTTGTTGGTTCGAATCCCCGAAAGAGGGTCCGGGGCATGCACCACTAACTTTTCAGTTGTGTGCATTTAAAAAAAATAAATATCAAGTGTCTCAAACGGTGAAGGAAAACATCCTGAGGAAACCTGCATTCCAGAGAATTTTCTTAAAAGAGAATTAAGAAAATTCTCTGGTATGCGTGTGTGAAGTCTGCCAACCCGGATTGGGCCAGCGTGGTGGACTATTGGCCTAACCCCTCTCATTCTGAGAGGAGACTCGAGCTAGGCAGTGAGCCGAATATAGGTTGATAACGATCGGCGTCCCCATATCCACATCGTAAGTATCGGACGCATCGTAGTACTCTTAGTATAGAAAGTCATACAAATGCGTCCACTGACCCGAATCGTATGAATCGCACGACATGAATGTACCGTTTAAAAATTCGTTTAAAGCTTCCGACACTAACGATGCGGATATTTCGAATTGAAATTCTTGAAGGTCAGAAACAGCTTAAACTATTTTCATGAAATTTAGAATTCAGAGGGTTTCGGGGGCGATAAACAGATCTACCTAACTAGGTTTCGTGTTTAAAAATAGAAGTACCATATCAAGTCATGGGCATCCTCCGGGTACGCATGGTAAATATATCCTGATTGACAATTTAACGGTTTCACTTCCGATAGATTTATAATATACCGAAAAATAACACGTTAAATTGTAAACAGTATTTTCAGTTCACAATATGGCGGCAGATTATGATATCACGAGTGAGATTATAACTAACGTATTTTACAATCTAACGGTGGCATGTACATGGCATGACTTCAAACGTATTATTCTCGACTTATAATCGTGGAAATAAAATTAATAGTTCCTATAATTTAAAAATAGAACTGAATGGTATGTCTCGAAAAGGGCTATACCCAATACCTTACTAGTTTAATTAATAAATTGATATATTTAATTAAATAGAAATACGAATAACTGACTAACAACATACTAACATACAAAGCATAGACATAATAAGTTTAAACTGTTACTGTATGTACAACTTGTTAAATAAAAAAAATAAGTAATGATACGGGCTTTGAATTTGAAGAAATGAAAAAGAACCTGCTAAATGCAGAGATAAAAATACTAAATCAATCCACTACGAGCAATTGGCAAACGTTTATTATAGTTTAAATTTTTTAAACAAGATAGACTGTAATATAATATTTTAATGACATCCTTAAGAATCCTCGTATGACGCATTAAATAGTAATCTTACACAGATTTCTCTGTTCTTTTACAGAAAACAGTTAAATGAATTCGTTATTCACACACCCATACATGTTGAAAGTATGTGCCATCAAAGACGTTGAGTATTCTCTAAAGATCCATTGTTTAGAATAAAGGGAACTATACAGTTTATAAAATGTAGCAAACACGCCTAAGGGACTCGTATTGCCTAACAATAGCGAAGCTCTATAGCTTTGAGGCAAACGAAAAATTCTCACTTGTTCAGATCAAAAATAAAGCAACGTGGAGTATGACTTTTTTAACTTGTAGGCCAGGTTTTCACAGCTTTTTGAAAACAAAATTCAAGTTTTTTTCACAGATTTTTGCACACTCTTTTAGCTATCTGTAATGTATAGATTCTAATATTCATCATAATCATGATCAGCCTATTTTCGACCGACTTAAAAAAAAGGAGGAGGATCTCAATACGACGCGTATTGTTTTTTTTAATGTTTGTTAACTTCATAACTTCGTTGTAAGTCATAACTTTAATTAATACGTCATTGGTCATCGCCTTCTAAGTGATTAGAAGGTAGCACATACGATGTTATTTTTCGCTTTTTAGTTTATTTTTGTGATTTTGAAGTCGGTTTAATTGTTTTGTTAAGAAGATTTTATTTCATTGCTCTTTCTCCAAAAAAAGGTTACAAAGCTCTAGTATTTCTTTCTATATGCGAAAATTGTTTTATAGTGTGTCTTTTATAAGTTTTCCATGATAATGATTTGATTGATTGTACTTTTTTGCTGGTAAAGTCAAGTCTTGAATCGTACGTGCTCAAACAAGTAAGTAAATAAGCCCAGTATTTAAAAGAGAATATTTTGAAAACTCTTTTTTTAATTGCTTTAATTACTATTGTGTTATTTCTTAAATCATCATAGGACTGATTGCTTGTTATTTTTTATCTTAGTTGCAATATTCTTCAGTTCATTATTATTCATCATTATCAACCCATAATCGGCTCACTGCTGAGCTCGAGTCTCCTCTCACAATGAGAGGGGTTAGGCTAATAGTCCACCACGCTGGCCCAATGCGGATTGGCAAACTTCACACACGCAGAGAATTAAGAAAATTCTCAGGTATGCAGGTTTCCTCACGAAGTTTTCCGCCACCATCCGAGGCACGTGATATTTATTTTTTAAAAAAAAATGCACACAACTGAAAGATGGAGGTGCATGCTCCAGACCGATTCAAACCCACACCATCCGGAATCGGAGGCAGAGGTGCAAAACATTCATTTCCCTTGTATGTTTGATACCGAACGCTTATTTATAAATTTTGGGGTTATTCTATAAATATTCCAATAATGTATTAATAACAGCTTGGAAGGCTTATCATGTTTAGTAAACCATAAGCACAACGGTTGAAATAACCTGTCTGCTTTTAGATCAGGTATTTTCAGCTAAAAACGTCCTTTGCAGACGACTGAAATAGAAACAAGGCCAACCGTACCCATCCTATGAGGTCACTCCATATGTATTTCATGCAACAAGCTTTCATAAGTGGGATATTGTAAAACTTACCCTAGCTATTGAAAATGCCTCTTTAAAGCTCTTGAAATGCGGTTCGTCTCACGCTATAACCTTGCTACAGTAAATATGTATACAGTTCAAGAGAAATATTCTAAGACAGTTTTAGAAGCTGTTTTAGAAAAATTCAAATTACGGTGAAGGTGGTTCCGTAATATTTAGGTATGTTTAAATAGTTTTGCGTGTGTAAGTCCTCATTTTGCAACAATAAACACCGCACTTTAAATTTTGAACCTCACATCTTTCAAGGTGGGCAAATATTAACAGGTTAATACTTACTCTACTCATTTCGTACTAAAGCCAAACAATACTATTTTTATTGCTTCAGAGGTACTTTTTAAAAATGAAAAAATATTAAAAAATTACTTCCCATTTATTTAACAAAATACCAAACAGATACAATGTTCCACTTGATAATCATTAGATATACATGAATCCCGAAAGTAATTAATTAAAGCTCAATTCAAAAAAAACATTACGCAAAAATGTTTGCTTACCTTTTGGCTGGTGGGAGGCTTCGGCCGTGGCTAGTTACCACCCTACCGACAAAGACGTACCGCCAAGCGATTTAGCGTTCCGGTACGATGTCGTGTAGAAACCGATAGGGGTGTGGATTTTCATCCTCTTCCTAACAAGTTAGCCCGCTTCCATCTTAGATTGCATCATCACTTATCATCAGGTGAGATTGTAATCAAGGGCTAACTTGTAGAGAAGAAAAAACAAAACCTACCTGTACTTTTGCACCCATATGCGATATCTACGACTAGTAGACTCCGCGCGGTTTCACCCGCGTGGTTCCCATTCCCGTAGGAATACGTTGATAAAATGTCTATAAAAGCCTATAGCCTCGATAATGGGCTATCTAACACTGAAAGAATTTTTTAAATCGGACCAGTAGTTCCTGAGATTAGCGCGTTCAATCAAACGAACTCTTCAGCTTTATAATATTAGTATAGATACACGGCGGTAAGCAGTCAGTTGATGTACACCAGTGACTTGTTCGTTAGCATCACCCGAAGTTAAAACATTGAAGTTAAAACACTTTTTTTTTTTTTTCTATTCTATTCTATACAAGTTAGCCCTTGACTACAATTTCACCTGATGGTAAGTGATGATGCAGTCTAAGATGGAAGCGGGCTAACTTGTTAGGAGGAGGATGAAAATCCACACCCCTTTCGGTTTCTACACGGCATCGTATCGGAATGCTAAATCGCTTGGCGGTACGTCTTTGCCGGTAGGGTGGTAACTAGCCACGGCCGAAGCCGCCCACCAGCCAGACCTGGACAAATTAAGAAAATCTCAATTTGCCCAGCCGGGGATCGAACCCAGGACCTCCGTTTTGTAAATCCACCGCGCATACTACTGCGCCACGGAGGCCGTCATACTTTGTTGTGTATAGTTTAGTAGCTAGAGGCTTGTTAAAACAAGCCCCCCGCTCCCTTAGTGTTGTTTATTTAGCTTTGTGCAAAACTCATTACAAACACGTACAGTAAATTGTCTTACATTACAGCATTGTTCTGTTCTTGTTGATTTACGAACATTAGTTAATTGACACATTTCCGTTGTTATTATTCAAAATGATATATCATATAATTTTTGATTTGTACGTCAATTTGTGTAAATTAATACAACAGACAGACAAATTTTTATAAGAATTTGGTACCCACTTAGATATCATTTCTTTTGCAGGTACAGTCGATAACAATTCATATTAAATATTGAATTTCACTATCATTTTTAACCGACTTCCAAAAAGGAGGAGGTTCTACGTTCGGCTGTATGTATGTTTTTTTTTTAATGTATGTCCAGCGATAATTCCGTGATTTATGGACCAATTTTGTTGTTTTGTCCATTCCATTTCATGTCCATTCCAATCCAGTGTCGTGTTTTAATTAAAGAAGTTTCTGAAAGAATTACAGAAATTTTGTAATTTAAATGGCTTGACATAAAACATCACTGGCTTGACACCGCCTTCAAACTGATCAGAAGGTAGCACATAGGTAAGATGTTATTTTTTGCTTTTTAGTTTAGGTTTTTTTTGAGTCGGAAGTCTGTTGAATTTTTTTATGAAAATATTTCACTTTTTGTTTGGTAAGATAACATTTTACAAAAAAATAGCAGAATAAAATGAAGCGAACGTATTGAAATGAAACGTCAAAAATATCATACCTGCCTCTGAAAGTAAAGTGAAATTATAGCGCTGCCTCCATTTGATATCGATTTATGCAAAATTATGCAAGAAAGAATTTGTTCTGCGTTCCCCGATAAAAAGCAATTCCCATTATTTGTGCGAGAATACAAAGCCAAATAGGAAATGGAGAAGATAAAAGAACAATCTACTTATCGTAATACCTATTGTATATTGATACTTGCCAGTAACGATATATTATACGATATTACTATATATGTATATACGATATTGTATATTGATACTCGTACTTCGTATGTACACACAACGGCAGGCCAAATAATTTAATTTATTTCAAATAGACAGTTTTGAATTGTCAAGTGTGTTTGTATGTTGGTTAGCGATTTTAATACAAGCCAGATTCTATGACTACAGAAATAATTCAATTCTTGTTCTCAAGGAAATATTGAGAGGCACTTTTGCTTTTGAATAGTCAGTTTTGTCTACTTGTGGTGACTTTTCCTTAGCACCTGCCCTCCAAACCGGTAATACATATATATTTTTTGTGTTATTTTTATTTAGAATTACCTACATTTAATTACCTTTAAGGTATTTCAATCTAAAGTACTAATAACTATACAACCGCCTTTCTTAATGAGTACTATTTACCAACAAACAAATTAAAAATGAGGGTATAATAATAATTATAATTAACTTGTTCTTAAACTAACGAAAATAAATTTGATTAATAAGCTTAGAACATATGATTAATATGAAATGGCATGTGTTTTCTACCTTAATTTCTGATTTCTTTGTTAGTAAACAGTACTCACCAAGAAAGGCTGTAAATCATTGAATTGTCTCCAGTCACGGTTTATACATTATACTCTTTACTAGTTTGTAAAGTATTGAGGTTATGAGTGAAAAAGAACGCAAAACAAACATTGAAATACAGTTATTACGAAAGAAAAATGACTATAACTTTACTGTTTTAAAAATGTAATTAACACGTAATTGGCTTATTTATCATTATTAGCTCCAAAATCAAGGTTACATAATTGTTCCACTTTTTCCTTTTTCACTTTACGACAAACATAATTTTTGAGGGCAGATATAAAAAAGCTACTTTTGAATCACGCGACAAAGGAAAATTATTACCTTGATGTTTGCTTTATGTCCTTCGAGTAAAATAAGTTGAAGTTCTTACTCATTATCTTTGAAAATTGTGTTATAAAAAATTTAAGTTGATCACGAAACAGCATAATACAATGTAAATTCCATTTATACGAGAACCTAGTCATACCTGGCAGAAGACCCCTAAAATATATATTTAAAGTTAATAGTAATAGTTAAAATAGAGAGGGGGGGTCGTATTTCTGGTCATCGCATGGGCGGTAAATTTCCAATCGGGCCAAGACAATGAAAACCCTGACAAACGCCACTGTAAAACGCCAACCAGCATTTAAGAGCGTAGCTCGTAATCTCCAAATCCTGTTCTCTTATAGGAATTAATAAATCCTGTATTAGACTATTGAAAACAGACTGCTGTTGTCCAAATCAAACGAGAAAGCTGTTACAAAATTCAAATCCTTTTCGCTTACGTAAGATAGTTGATATTATAATATTCATATACATTTATATACTACATATAAATACTTTAAATACACACAGACACTGGAAAACACCCATTGCTCATCACACAAATATTTTCCAGTTGTGGGAATCGAACCCACGACTATAGATAGTGCTGAGTGGCGCCGTTGGCCACAGTCTAGTCGACGAGTTAAAAATGGTACAAAATAGAGATACTGCTCTTAAAATTATGTGTTTTGCTAATACTTCATAAACTATTAATATTTAAGAAATTTCAATAGTTTATGGAATATTGGCAAAAAACAAAACGCCATTTTTTGCATCTTTAATTGTTTATAACTTTTGCAATTTTTTATGTGCTAATACACGCTTTTAGCACAATTTTCTAGGAGTCATTGCGGATCCAATGAGCCATCACACATAATTTTAAGAGCAGTATCTCTATTTTGTACCATTTTCAACTCGTCAACTAGACTACAAGTGGCTGTCGCGCGCTTCTGCTAATTTGTGGCCCCTTCTTGCTTCTTGTAGCAGCGTTTATGGCTGGTCGTGTGGCCCGTGTGCGGTGACACTAATACCTTTAGTAGACATCGAACGATACATACCTCTACTAAGGGTACCAATGCCTAACTCAAAGTCAAAATTGAATATCATCATCATCACATTATATTTTTATAATATAATAATATATTAATTATTTAATATATTACGATGTATAGCATTACCTACTTAAAACTATAGGTCATATCGCAAAAAAGTTTTCCAGGAATGCAAAATTTTGATGTGCGATGGTCCCGGGTGTGCTGAGGCACAAAGCAAGGTGAATTTAAGCGTAAATTTGGAAAAAAATTGGAATTAAATTAAATTTTTATTGTAAATATTTGTATCTACTAATTGTGTGTTTTTATTTTACAGGAGGGGACACCCCGGAGATAAACTATGCGAAGAAAAAGTGAAATATCACAATAAAAAATTTTATTCTACGGATCTGGTCAATTTGTATGGGGAATTTGTACCGGTAAGGTAACCTCGGTTGGTATATCAAAGTTAGGTTAGGTGAACGGAATCCAAAATTTTGATGTGCGATTGTCCCGGGTGTATTTATGTTTCCTTTATAAAGTTGAATCAGTTGAGTTTTAGACGTGTTTCATAATAAGTAAATAACAAAATATGTTTTTGAGAGCATTTTTGGTAGACAAGTATGTTTGTAGCGACTCTATTATATTACTAACATCATTTGCAAATTGTTATCTTGTGTGCAAACAACAGCACATAAGAAGCTTACGTATTATTATAAGCTTAAAGTGGTCTTATATCTAAAACGATCTCCCAAGCTACCTTTGGCGAGAGGAATTATAATTACAGGATGGGTCGATGCAGAGAACAATGCAATCCTAACTATACATGAATACTTAGTTATACGTAAATGCCATATTAAAAACTAGCGGACGCCCGCGACTTCGTCCGCCCTTAAATCTCTTTAATCCAGCCCTTACAGTTGTATCGCTGTAAAAATGGAGTAACTTCTCCCGTTTTTTCAACATTTCACTTCACTGCTATGTTCCTATTGATCGTAGCGTGATGAATAAATAAATAAATAAATAAAAATTTTAACGTAGATTTTGCTAACCGATCGAATAACTCACTCGACAGATTCATCTTAATCGGTTCAACCATTTAGCCGTAAGAAGGTACCAGACACACAGAGAGACAGACTTACTTTCCCATTTATAATATTAGTATAGCTACCTATAGTCTAATTAAAGACGTGCATTTATGTTTGCACATATTATTCTAAATAATGATTTATTTCAATTAATATAATAAGGCAATGCATTTATATACTCGTACTTGAATGAATTGTAAATAACTAAAAAGAATAAACGACCTTATGTGTATCTGAGTATATCCAATTCTCAGAGTAAGTAATGTTTAACTAATCTATCTAGCCCTATTTGAGTTTAGCCGTTTATCTATATCAATAAGAAAGAAAAAGAAAGAAAGATCTTTATTTTTAAGTAATGTATTACATTCTTAAATTCTAAATTATTAAGTACATACTTAATTGTCCACGCAAATAGTGGAGCAATAAAATAAGAATGCCTTGCAATATGTGGCATTACCTAGTAAAAGGCCCTAAATTAGCATTTTGCCATACTTCCTATACAAAAAAAATACGTATACAAATATTATATCATATATATATTTATATATATATAGGATATAATATTTATTTACATATATTATATTTTTATATCTTATATAAAATAAAATAACGTTATGAAAAACGCTAATATTATTTTTTGCGTGCGTATACTCGAATCGGTGCTTACGTTTTTTTTTCTCTTCCACAGTGGTTGTCTGGAAGAGATCGCTCTTTAGCGATAAGACCGCCATTTGTACATTAGTTTCTAAGTGTTATTTTTTGTTATTGTTTATTTTTCTTTTAATGTACAATAAAGTATATTTCTTCTTCTTCTTCTTCTTCTTCTAATATTAGTTTTAGTTTTAAAACACATACCTATTATATGAAAGGCTGGTGGAACTCAGACAATTCAATTACCCAAACACCTACCCATACAGTCGTAGGTACACCTCTATTCTCTTTTATTGACCTAGTCCCTCGGGCACCGGCGCAGTGTATGTAAAATTTTCCAAATGAACTTGTGAATATTAAAGATCTCTATAATATTCCGAACTGTGTGCTTTTATGAAAGCACAAAGCACTACTTATAAGCTCTCGACGTGACCTTGTTTTGATAATAAACTCATAAATGATTAGTGAACACACACGGGCCTGAATAGCTGTACGCAGGTACACAAAGCACTGTATTTCAATAGGTTTAAAAGGCTTTAGAAACGGAAGTAGGTTATGAAATCGACGCATGTGTTATTTAACGTTAGGTACTCCGCTAAACCTGCGTAATAATAATATTATAATCATTGAAATTCAAAAGATATTTATAAATACACTTTAAGAAACTTCTATATTTAATGAGATAAAAAAACCGCTAGCACACCAGGGGATGAAAAAAGAATTTTGGAACAAAATATTATTTTTTCAGAAGCTTACTTCCTGCTAAGTGGAGAATTATCGCCTATTACCAGAGTAGCAATACTAAATGTTCAGCCATATCATCATTAAGAACCCATATTCGGCCTACTGTTGAGCACGAGTCTCCTCTCAGAATGAAAGGGGTTAGGAATAGTCTACCACGCTAGCCCAATGCAGATTAGCAGACTTTACATAGATACAGAATTAAAAAAATTCTCAGATATGCAGGTTTCCTCGCCCCGAACCGGGTTCGAACTTACTTCCTCTGAATTGAAGCAGAGGTCATATGCACTAGGCGGTAAAGCCTCAAGGTCCTGAAATTACATCAGCAACCCTTGAAATAACAATATCAGCGGTAGTTCTTTCCCGGATGAGGTAAGAATAAAACTATTATTATCAAAATTCAATAAAACTATATTCGAGTCACTATTATCTGTAGCACTAAAAATAATATATTTCAACGAAAAAAACCAAAAAAAGATTCCCGACATTAGCAGACGGCTCCGTCTCTAATGCGTGCTCGACACGCACTTGGCCAATTTATTTATTTCCCACCGGTTTATTTTGTCAGAGTTGACTGGAGGGCCATTTTATTATTTACGTTAGCCTCTCACCTTAGCTTTTGTTTTTGAAGTCTTAAAGTTATGACTGAATAGCATGAAAACACCAAGAAACAAAGTTAACGACACCACACATACGTGTAAACGTTTCTATACACAATGTATGACACCGATTCTGTTCTGATGCGTCACGACACGACACATCAGACAAATGTAAAACCGCCTTTATTCTTATGATGAGCTTTTTTAATTTGAGTATTTCGTGTATAAATATCACACTAATATTATAAAGGCGAAAGAAAGTAAAGAAAGAAAGTTTGTAAGTGTGTAAGTATGTTTGTTCCTCTTTTACGCTGCGACTACTGAAGCGATTTGGCTGAAATTTGGAATGGAAATAGATTTTACTCTGGATTAACACAAAGGTTTCACACTTTTCATCCCGGTAAAATCCATGGTTCCCGCGGGATTTGTGAAAAACTGAATTCAACGCGAGCGATAGTATAATATAAAACAAGGCATACAGACAACACATATACATTACTGTTTTATACTAATAAAAATAAATACGTATACGTACAAACTTGATATAAATTCGAAGTTTCAAGTTCTGAAACAACTTAATAAACAAACATTGTTACTAAATTGTGTGGGCGGGCGGTAGAGTGGAAGTTTGTGTATGTTTGAATTTTAAACCATAAGAATTATAGGTGTAAATTGAACTTTCATATTTCATTTTCTTCTTGTTATTCTACTATATAAAAAAAGTCAGGTTTTCCTTCCTGACGCTATAACTTCAGAACGCACGAACCGATTTCCATGGTTTTGCATTCGTTGGAAAGATCTCGGGCTCCGTGAGGTTTATATCAATGAAAATTCAGGAAAAGGTAGGGGTAGGGTAGGGGTAGGGTAGGGGTAGTTGAAAGTTTACATCGAGTTTCACGCGGACGAAGTCGCGGGCGTCCGCTAGTAATTATATATAATATCTTATACATAGAAACCATACGCTCTTATCTGTTGCGTAAAAATGCAGATTCCCAAACTTCGCAATTTAAACTGTGAGATTAACGCTTTTCAGTATAAAACGCGTAATTATAACTCCAAATAGCCATGTCTGCCTGCAGGCTGACTGTCCCTGTTTATTCAAACTAAGACAGTTATTTACATGCAAATTAATTATTTAAAATAAAAAAAACCCGAGTCATGAAATTAAAAATTACACTTACGATCAAGTCATGAATATTCCCTTTCAATGCGCTTTCATTTGAGACCCCATTCGAGTATATTTTCAGACATTCGGTTTTTCTTCTCCACTTTCAACCTTAACTTTAAAACGGCTCAACCGATTTTCATCGAACATATCTAAGAACACTCGCCCGTAAGTCACCTTTCATACAAAAAAAAAAACTAAATTGAAATCGCTTCATCCGTCCGGAAGCTATGGCAGATAGACAGACAAACACTGACAAACAGACGCATTGCATCGGAATTAAAAAAAAAACAATACTATCAATAAAAAAAATGTAACCTCAACTCAAATCCCTTTACAAGGAATTTAATTGTCTGACATTTACATTTAACCTTACAGAAAATACAGAACTAAAAATTTCTCGGAAAAATCGCACAGATAAATTGCGCTTTTATGATATTCCTTCCTTCCATTAAACCTTAGATTTCCAAGAGATTTAGACGTTTGGCGAACGCTAAGTAGAAGCCGGAGATCTCCTTTGATATACTAAAGGATAATGAGATCAATAAATTTGCAGCCACTAGAGCTCGCTTCGTTTGCGTACTATGCGGCTATGTGTTCGTACTTTTATACTATTATGATGGAAATGATATATTTTCTCTTATTTATCGATTTATTTCTGCAGTATTTTTAATTAAAAATTAAAAAAAAATCCTTGATTGTATGGCTTTTGATTCCTCATTCGGCGATCAGGATTTCAAAATGAAGAAAGACGAGGAAATCACCATACGCGTTGCCTTAAAGCTTTCTGTCTCCGGCCCTTGATCTAACAATTAAACTAAGGAGTTCTTTAAGTGTAAGGAGTAAGTTCTTAAAGATAAAGTTGGTTAAAGCTTTTTGCTATAAGACATTGACTTAAACGACTATCGGAATAATAACGGTTAACTTGTACCTTTTTTTTCAGCTTTTACCATGTGGAACAGTAATATCAACAATTATTGCACGGCACACTGACCAATCGAATGGCAATGTCAGGTATATTGCTATTTGCTACAATTTACCTGTCAGTGATAATCGTTCGACCACGTTCTACTCCTGGGAGACAGCACATAATTGACAAGGGATCGAACCCATAAGCTATAAAGTCTAGTTAGGCAGTAATATTATGTATTAACAAAGCTTTAACTCGTTACACTCCGAACGTCGTCCTTGGCCTTCAGATTCCAAAAAAGGACCCCAAATGTCCTTGGTTACCAGATCATAAGAATAGACATAAGGGTCTACTGATGGCAAGGGATGAGAAACCTGTCCACTGAATGATCTAAGAACACATACCAAGAATACCGCGGTGTTGCGTGACCTCGAACTGACCTTTGACATTTTTCCCTCCGAAAATGCTAAAGGGTCTCATTTATAATATTATCCCCGTTTCAACAACTCAAATAATTTAAACTGAGCCATAGTTGAAACAATTACACCTAAATAGTTTACATTCAACTTTAAATATTTAATCAAAAAACGCCTGTATATAGTTTCAATACGCGATTAATTGTATTTACGAAGTGACTGTTCATACAGAAACCGTAAAAATAAGTTTTATTTTATAAAATAATTTTATTTTTCCGGTAACCGGACAAGTAGCTTCAGCCTTTTATTTATGTTATGTTTCGGTTAAAATAATTTGTGTGAACTAATCGTCCGTACAACGGTTGAGTTTCTGCCGTAATTTGTAATGTTTTTAAGTTGTTGTTAATTTTTTATCTATTAATGGTTGCTAGGCAATTGTGGTAAGTTTTAATGTATATCTAAACTAGTCTAGTCTATTGACATTTTGAACAAATTTGTTAGGTACACAGTATTAACTATAATTAATTTAATAAAGGTTCTTTTATATCTCTTCTTTCTCATTCTTTGACTAGTAGCCTATAGGTACTGTTATAATTTGTTTTCGAATCGAGTAACCCTGTTTAATTCCATATCATATTCGTAAGTCGCAAAACATATTCAACAAATCCCTTTGAAATCGCAAATCTGCTTTGTAGATTTATCCCCAATATGTATTCTTGTTAAATGTATTCGTGAATCCATTATGTCGAGAGGACAAACAAAACAATGTTAGAATTATGATATAAGTGCGCAATTCTAAGTGTGTTGATTTATAACTTTGAGGACCTAGCTTCGATTTCCAGCCTATGTCAACCTTTAATTTTATAAACGAGTATAATAACTATTGCGTTTTTACGTGTAGGTACTACAACGAACTAACGGACGCCCGCGACTTCATCCGCGTGGAAATCAATGTAAACTTTCAACCCCTATTTCAGCACTTTAGGGGTTGAATTTTAAAAATCCTTGAATCACATTATATTTCGTATTTTTTTTATGATTTACGAACAAATTTTTAAAACTGTAACTCTAAAAATGAGGGACTTTCCATACAAACTTTGAACACCTACTTTCTATTTATTTTAGGGTCAAAAATTGCCCCATGTTTTGCTCCAAGTTTTCATTTACCATTATACTAAAATTCATCTTGATCGGTTCTGCCGTTTAGCCGTGAAAAGGTAACAGACAGACAGACGGACAGACAGACGGACAGACAGACTTACTTTATATATATATATATATATATATATTAGATACGAGCTGTCACTTCCAATAACATAGATCAAAGAGTCATTTCGAAATTCGAACGCTGTCCACAGAACACATCTAAAAAGGAACACCCAAAATCATAATACTAGTGTGAAAAAACTCTAATGATTATAATTTCATTTTTAATTTTGCATAGTATAGGTACCTGCTAGTGGATTAATCTTGATGTTTGTTTTTAAATAACTTATTTTCTACGATGTAGGTATGATAAATATACAGTCACGAACCTTATAAATTAATACCGGCCTTTCAATAGAAAGTTCGTCGTTGATTTTATGAATTTTGCTACTTAATAACCGTAATTTTAATATACGGGGTTATTTTTATGAAAATATTCTCATAGATACCAAGCAAGCACGACTGCTCTATAATTTCATTATGTGGCAGCTTAACACCATCACTGAAATATTGCGTTGATAAAATCTTTGATGACATAAAACGTATTTTTCACAATGGACTAAGAGTCTGTAATGGCCAGACATACCTTATTTTATTGAGTACGGTAGCCAACTATGAAGTTTGGACAATGGCAGAATGTATACCAGGTTACAAAGATCTAGACTTGAGAGTCCAAGTACAAAATTTTTTGACGTGACAACGTCGTCTAATTCGATGGAGCCGGACACTTGAAAAAAGATGATGTCATGCGACGTTCCCTCGTTCTAAGTTTGCCAACTTTTTTTACAAGAAATAAAGTATATTTTGGTCTATGGAGATTTTAGAAAAACGAACATTTTCTTTTGAAAAATGCAACCATTCCATCAGTATTTTCGACGTTGTCACGTTCAACTATCGCCAGTAAATCTTTACAGACAACCGATTTTTTTTTATAATTTCCTCGGCAATATTTTTTTAATATTGTTTGTTTAATTACTATTATCAGTGTACAGTAAAACCAACTGTCGTGTATGTTGCATTATGGTTAAGCTTAATTTCAATAATTATGTATTTTGAAAAATAAAAATAAATAAATCTAACTTTTGGGCGCTCGCTTGACCAAAAAAAAATCGTATGGATTATAAAGAAAAAAAACGTTATCCATTACCTACATTTTACTGATTTTTTGCTTTTACACGTAAAGGGCCCCTGGGCCCCGTATCATTGGCTGATAGGGCTGTAGCTACGCCCTTGTATGACTATGTGCAGACAAACTTTCAGCCTTCCTAAAATGAGGTAAGTCAGGCTATAGCAGCCCCTTTGACAAGTTAAAGAGTAAATAGGTATTCCGCTCACGGACGAGGGGTAGAGAGTGTGTCTCTGACAGAGAATTAAGTATGATTTACGGCTTTTATGAGCCCCTTCGGTGGCGGTCTTATTTGCGTGAGCCTAATGTGACTGGACGGTTTTTCTACCGCTATTGCTACGCAAAAGGAAATCAAAGCACTTTTGCAACATAAATATTTTATCTTCGTCACTTTTTATGATTCCCACTGATTTTCTATCACGTGTGAATGTTGTGTAAAGAAAAACAATAAATAATAAATTCGCTTTTTTTGCTATATACCGCCAAAATTTATTTTTATTTAACAAATTTTTCGCGGTTTCATACTCTTGGAAACCATGTTTTCTTCATTCGATAATGTAATTCTTTTACAGTATTAAAATCCGTTGATTAGTTTAAAAAAGGGTACCAATAAAACGGCTCAAAGCGCTATCGCATGAATCACATCATATTTCATACTAATCGCACTATCACACTAATATTATAAAGGCGAAAGTTTATGTGTGTGTGTTAGTGTGAAAGTATGCAAGTGTAAGTATGTTTGTTCCTCTTTTACGCTGCGGCTACTGAAGCGATTTGGCTGATATTTGGAATGAAAATATATTTTACTCTGGATTAATACATAGGCTACTTTTCATCCCGGAAAAATCCATGGTTCCCGCGGGATTTGTGAAAAACAGAATTCCACGCGGACGAAGTCGCGGGCGTCCACTAGTATCAGATAAAAGATGTAATGATGTATTGCGAGTGTAAGAATGTAGGTACATGAGTAAAGAAAAAAAAAATTGGTTGCCTGTAAAGTCGGTATACGGGCGAAAGTTTTACGTGACAACGACTTTGAGTGGTAAAATAATTTTAATGTGAATATTCATTCGTATAGTAGGAAGAAGGATGAAATAACAGTAACAATTTAAAACATTTATTTATACAAAGAATTATATTTAAAACATTAATTTATACAAAGAATCTCGCACTGAATTTCATATTAACAAAATTTTATACACTCGCTCTCATTGTGAGCGCATAACGTGAGCGGAGCGTAACGCAGTTTCTTGAAGTGTCACCCGGCAAACCAATTTATAAGACGTTGTCACGTCAAAACATTTCTATTTTTAAAAATTACAAGACTGGCAGGGTTCACAATTAATACAAGCATTAATTAAAAGTTAAAAAATTAAAGTCGATAGAATTGCAGATCGAAAATGAATAGCTATAGTAATGTTATTGTTTGTACTAAACCTACAGTTTCCCCGAATTTCCAATAAACAGCCAACTGCTAACATGCAAAATCATCGGTCGGCTCATTAGCACCCATTTGTTACGCAAAGGTAATTAATTAATCACAAAATGAAGCTTAATATTAATGATCCACTTTGTTTATCATGAAATCGGAAGATAATAGAATCATGAAAACAACATTTTATTGATTTTCCGCAAAGTAATTTCAAAGAGTAGGAAAATTATAGAAACTGTCAAATACATCAGACTTTATAATACCTAACATATATACAGTACAGTAGACATGGTTGTCATATACGAAATTGAAATTCTATGTAACCTTGCCTACTGACAACCCTTCGTGTATATCATACAGTGGGTAGATGACATTTCTCAATTGATTTGAAGTTTCTTTTAATAGGTTGTTGATAAAGACCGAATTAGTGAATAGCCAGCTTTACTCGCGTTCCCGCGTGTTGAGTCCGACCACTTAACCGGTAGAGGTATTGAGGTATATTAAAAAAAATATATTACAACTTTTTTTATGAGACATTTGAAGTAGGTACAGAGAGCTGCATTTTTTTTTGGTATTGAAAAGGTTATCAATGACTGACCAATTCAGGAGAGAACTCAGACCAATTATTGTATAGGACCTGCCTCGCTAGACGTTACTTTCCTGTCAAAGTATATGATCAACGATCTAATGCGATTATAAAAACTGGCTCTCTAAGATCGATATTTCATAGTTGTAATCGTGTTCGTCAGTTAAAGAGCTCCGTAAAAATACCTTTTGGTGTAGTTGAATGGTGTAAAAACGGGCAAAAACTACTAGTTTAGTATAAGTTATACACCAAATCTAAACTCGTTTTCTTTAGAAAATGACAGACAATTTTTTCGTGACGCGATACGCGATACTGGTCTGATATAGAGAACGATGAACAGAATTTTAGGCGATGTCACGGAATAATAACAGTTTTCTATGTTTTGTGGGCTATGTATAGATACTCGTATAATTGCTGTGACTTTGAGGCTAAGGCAGGTCGTTAGTATAAAATAAATTCATACTATAATACGTTATAAACTCCGTTCCACGTAAGGCCAGCGGCTCTTCAGTTTTTGGTTTGCATCCAAGTTAAAAGGCACACGCGACGGCGCATGGAGAGCTCACTTGCAAAACTGTGTCAATATGACATGTTTTTAATTTCAAATAAGATTCCAGCTGCGCTTTTGCAAGGTAGACTTAGCCCTCATTCGCACGAGAACTTTTTTAACGGACGTTAAAATCGCGAATCTGACTGACGTAAAATCTGCAAATTTAAACACATTTTTTTTTATTAAACGCGAATAATGAGCTTTAATGTATAAATTAATCAAGCCCAATTAAAAAGAAAGAAAGAAAATTACAACATAGCTACTGTAAATCGTTGAAATCCCTTAGCTGTCCTTCGTCTCTATCACCAGACCCCTAATGACTGTCACAAGACATCTAGATGTAAAGTTCTCATCAATACAAATTAATCAAGCCCAAACATAAGGTAGCTACCGTAAACCGTTGACAAGTTCCCTTAACTATCCTTCGTTTCCATCATCAGACCCCTAATGGCAGTCACAACATGTAAAGTTCTCATTAATACAAATTAATCAAGCCCAAACACAAGGTCGTCGTCGTCGTTATCAACCCATATACGAGTCGGCGTCTTCGAGTAATCGGTGAACATACATAAAAAAAAAGATTCCGACGAATTTATAACCTCCTCCTTTTTTGAAGTCGGTTAAAAATGACGAAGGTCTGGGTGTCGCTGGCTCTCTGTCTATAGATAGATATTTAATTTATTAGTTTTTTTTTAATTTCGCCAGCTCAATAAGTCCGTCATTGTAGTATACAAGAGCGGGAATAAAGTGGCATTAGCTCCATCTATTTTACGGTTTTTCTTTATTATCTCATAAATAAATAACTTATTCAAAGACCAAACAGTTTCACTTGAATTTAAACACATAAGCAGATTCCGAACAAAAATCCAAAACGTGATAACGACATTTTTTTAAAATTGCTATTTTAAAAACAATATTTAATCTACAGAAATATCTTTTTTCTCTTTAGAAATTGAAGTTTTTTATACTTAATAAATATTAATTTTAATATATATATATTTCAGAGAATTACCTATATCTTATTTCAAAGTTTTGTATTTTCTCGTTTCAGTTTTTGCAATCCCCTTAAAATGCTTATTTAGAACTCATACCTAATATTGAAACAAAAATGGTTCGCTATTAGCGGCAATCTGCAAAGTGAATTTAGACTCTGATCGATGTGTTATTGGGTCATCCATAATTGGAGTGCAGGCGGAGGCCTGACGGCATTCGACGAAACCTGTAACCTAATAATAATACCTAAAACATTTTGTATCTATACCAAATATTCTGCTAATTGATTTGGCACACGAAAATTTTTGATAGATACATTTATTACTAGCTGCCGCCGCGTGGTTTTACCCGCGTGGTTCCCGTTCCCGTAGGAATACGGGGATAATATATAGCCTTATACCTTCGTCAATAAATGGGCTATATAACACTGAAGGAATATTTCAAATTGGACCAGTAGTTCCTGAGATTAGCGCGTTCAACCAAACAAACAAACTCTTCAGCTTTATAATATTAGTATAGATTAGTAAAGTAGAGATAATATTATATTTCAGTTTCGGACAAAAGATTTAAATAAATAAATGATGAAATGACTATAGTTCCGATGAAAGAGGCACGGGTTCGATTCCCGGTATCGGAACTATAGTCATTTCAACATTTATTTAGATCTTTGTCTGAAACTGAAATACATTATTTTCTTTTAGTTCAGTTCATTACAAGAGTTAAAGGGCGGTATCCAACTTTAATGTTAGCATGACATTTTTGACTTGACTAAAGGTTAAATTTAGCGAAGTTGGACTACATTTTATAACTTTAGCTTTTTGATGAATCATCACTGTCAAACTTTAAATATTTAGTTATTGTAACGTTTATCTAAAGAATATAATACCTGCCCATTAAAGCCTTGAACATCAATATTGTTCTATGTACAAGTAAATCTACTATACTATTTTTTTTTTATTAAAAAAAATATTTGCCATATCTTATTAAATATGACCAATATTCCCATTCCCCTCCAACTGAACTAAGACTGTACTAAGAGTGGGTACGACAATAGACCAACGGGGCGGGGATCGAACCACCACCCTTCGGTGAAGAGTCCGACCGCTCTAACCATTGAGCTATTGAGGTTAACATTTTATAGAGGTAAAGTTTGTGAGATTGTAGGGGATAATCTACTGAACCGATTTTGAAAATTCTTTTGCCAATAAAAAGCCACGTTATTTATGAGTATCACGGATTTAAGTAACCTTTAGCGTTTTCTGTTTTGTAGTGAGTATCATGGGTAATATCTTATCCCCGTATCCCAGCGGAATTGTAGCGATATTTTGTGTTATGCTGCACCAAAATCAGCTATACATAAATGTATATGGTATACTTCGCACCACGAAAAAAGTCCCGTAGACGCGGCGCTGAAGTCTTAATGGCACTCATTGTCATTTGGTAATGGCGGTCTTATTGACATTTGAGTAATGCGCTGTTAATTTCAGTTCAGATTTTAGCCGTTGGACTTATTTTGTGGCGCGGAGTCTACAAATAACAATACGGACAAAGTCACAGGCAACTTGTCAGCCAATATAACGCCAACTCCGTCCTAGGATCAAGCGATTGCTTTTATTTTCTGTCTAGCCGCCTTCTTCTAGGGATGTACCTACTTGCATATTTAATTTATCGATAAATTATTTTTAATTCTGAATAATTATGTTACTTTTCAAATTACGGCCTTGGTTAAAAAATGTAAATAAGATAAGTAAATATTTATTTGAAATACATACCTAAAATAATATTTACTATTATGTAAATATCACCTACTTGAAGATTAAAATAATCTATCTCAGTGAATAATCTAACTTACTAGGAGTTATATAACTCGAGACAGTATCATGTCTAGCGATTTACAGATTAAAATCGCTAGCTACAAAATTCACTTTATGTACACTACAAATGTTTAAATTTAATAGGTACATGAGAAACTGGAAGCCTATCATTAGCCTGGATACTATCATTTTGTCTTTGGTTTTTATCTTGATAAGATTAAACAGACCCTTTTTTGTACAACGATATTTTAAACAGGAAGGTCAATGTTAAAAGGTCATGCCCACCCACTTCTTATCGACAGCTTGACCTCTGGAAATTACAGAATCTTTTCACTAGACTTGTAAAGGTCAGATTTATGGGACTTTCACAGTCCGGGACGTTTTGTACGACGTAGTTAGATTTTCAGTAAATATCTTTGTACCTTTATTGAGTAAATATCAAGCCTTAGAATTAATTTTGATTTCGTTCATACAACATTCGAGAGAAATCAGATTTAACGATTTTTTTAACTATTAAAAGTTTAAGTATAAAATTATTATTTTTTATATTCTAGAGAATATTTTTTTATTTCTCCTAATTATAACCAGTTTATCATTTCTCTTCCGACTAAGTCAATACCAAAAATCCTGTGCTGGGGTAGTGCTAGAGATGCTTATTTGTCTCTACTCCGGAAGGTGGGAATCGATTCTATATCCCCTCGTATTTGAACCCATCAGCGTCTCTTCTACCGTGACAATATTAAGCTATTGAGGTTTTTGTTATCTTAGTTTGTTATCTTTGGTAGAATAGGTACATTTTTACATTACAGCTCAAGACCGTGTTGTTCGGATATCTTTATGAGAGGCCTATGTCCGTCAGTAAAAGTCCATTTGCTGATAATGATGATGATGATGCATTCATCGATGATATTTATATTTATCGAAGATAATGATGATATTTGCATTTATCGATGATAATGATGATATTTGCATTTATCGATAATGATAGTCATAAAAGCGCATCTCTGTTTCCATCTGCAGCTGTGAAACTGGGCTGCCCTCTGCTCGGCGTGAGATTTAATTAAATTATTTGAATGAATCCGACGCTTCCGCCGCCCCGTAGCCAACTGTGCAGGATATACCAATTGCCGCTTCAAAACAATATTATATTCCTATTTGTCGACATCATTTCGAATAGATATTTGACGGTATTATTTAAAAAAAAAGTTTGTTGTTTTAAAATATCCATTATGAGCGATCGCCAATTCATCGGATCGGTTTCAGGTGTTTCTTTCCTAATTAATAAAATTAAAAACGCATAATAATTTAGGAATCGATGCTGATTGGACGGTCATTTTAGGTAAATTATGAAACGTGGTAGCAGTCTATTTAATTCTCTACCCGTACCGGGTCAAATCTGCAAAGTGAACCATAAATTTTACCGATATTAGTTAATCCATTGATCCATCGTTTATCAAGTTGTAAAAGTTAATAGACATAATAATTAATTGGATGTGTAGGTATATAGGTACATATACTCGTAAAATAAGTAATAGGTACAATTTTTTTTTAATAATTTTAAAATAAAAAAATAATTGTTTTCTACTAAGTACGGTACCTACTAAAGATTTATTAAAATTTTTTAAACAGCACAAATATTTTTTATATAGACTAAACAATTTCAAAATGTTGTAGCTTAAGTACTTAATGTAATAGGTAAAATAATAATTAAAAAAATAAAGAAAATTGCCATCAAAAAGCTCAAATCTTCAAATCTGGAACACTGAAATAAAATAAATCCAACGACCTTGAACTACAAAGAAGTTGGGCCATAATTACACGTAATAAACGACTGCCGACAGCATGCATAATTAAATTACACGAGACATAACAACAATATTACATACCTTTATATGCAAGTAACGTGAGAAAACAACAGGTGTCAACTGCCTCGATTGTGACCTTAATTGTTTTTTTTAATCTGACAACACAAAGTTAATGCAAAGTTCACATACACTCACTCGCGTTAGTATGAAATGGGATGAGATGTATTGCCGAGGCAAACTGTGAGTCCGCTAGCGTCCCCGTGAAGACTGAGCGAGTCGACCGGCAGTTTGAAATTGGGGTTGTCAGACTGGAGACTTTAATTCCCCCGTTTAATAAAATATTACTTGGCCTGCTTTAATAATATTGTAGCTTTTGTTACTCTCTAGCCTGGGATCCGTAGAACAAATTTGGAAGTGATTACTTTGAAGTTAATTTTCCGTGTTTTTTGATGTGAAACATTTACAGCCGCACATAAAACCGATTTCTGGCGTGGCGACGCATTCCGTGGCGACGCATCATGACGGTATATATATATATCAACAGTGTGTGTAGTTACAATAACAGCCCAAAGGCGAGAGCTTGTGTCTGTGTAAATGTGTGTGTTCGTTACTCCTTCATGAAGAAGAAGATTTTTATCCCAACAAAATCCAAGGATCTTTGTGTGTATATAATAATGTTTACCGTTCGTTCGTTTCTTTTTAAGTTAGTTAATAACGATATAATAGTTTTGGTTTGTTAGCTCTTTTTTTTTATTCTTTACAAGTTAACCCTTGACTACAATCTCACCTGATGTGTGATGATGCAATCTAAGATTCAAGCGGGCTTACTTGTTAAGTCCAGGATGAAAATCCACACTTCGGTTTCTACACGACATCGTACTGGAACGCGAAATCGCTTGGCGGTACGTCTTTGCCGGTAGGGTAGTAATAGCCACGACCGAAGCCAGCCAGCCAGACCTGGACCAATTAAGAAAACCTCAATCGACCCAGCCGGGGATCGAACCCAGGACCTCCGTCTTGCACATCCACCGCGCATTCTACTACGCCACGGAGGCCATCAAAAGGCTCTATTACATGGGTAGGTCAATAGTGACAAGAGAAAATGTAGAAATCCCACAGGATCAGCTAGTTTTCGATAAATGAATAATAAATTATTGATAAGTTTGTTTAATAAAATAATTTTAGAGCGTGATATTCAGTAAGTTAAATCTAAACCCCGAATGGGTTTAACTTATTTGTTGTAATGTTTAGGAAAATACATAGTTTAAACCACTCACAGCAGGGGATTTTTTCCCCATCACACTGGTAATTTAATTCATCTGGTATCACTAAGTGTAGATGATCCAACTCCTCCCGACTGCCGTGCCCCGGGCAGTGGGCACCCCATACCATGACCTGTTGGTAAAGTATTATATAATATAAGGGCCTCAACATTTTTCCTGTATACGCTATCCAATGGTGGTTTTACGAGGTTATTTTATATGAATTACCTACCCAATGAGCAATGGTAGTTAAAGTGTTACAAGCTACATTGATTGATCTACACGTACGGGTCTACGGTTTCCGTAGAGTGTTCGGAACACCTCGAAAACGATTAAATAATAGCAGATTCGCGGTTGTTGTTTGGTCTGTTTGTGAGTTTTCAACAGAACTAGAGCAATTTGCCGAACATTAATTGGTCTTTGAACGGCGTTTAAATATTTTTGTAGATCCAAATATCTACCTAAGTATCTACTGACTTTATATAAAATAGGTAGGACTTTACATAACCAATTTTTTTTAAAGATTATTTGCCATATTATATTTAATATGAGCAAAATTATTATTCCCCTCCAATTAGTCGGAAAAAATAGTGTTAGGAGTGGGTACCACAATAGTTCAGCAGGCGGGAATCGAACCCATTTCCTCTCGGTGTAAGTACTGCCCCTTTACTTCTTTATAATAATTCATAATAATTCATAAATCATAGACATTAATTCGATCTAAGCATTTTAATTTGATGACCCACTTAATAAGTAAGTAGAAAACTGTCGGTTATTAGAACAAACAACTGGCCTATATTTTTCCTGGCGGCAAAAATTAAAGGTGCCAAAATGACGATACATTTTGCCACCTCGAAATTTTGCCAGGTAACCTCAATTGATGGGCTTGAATGACTGGGGTAACCTGAACAACAAACCTCAAGAAATGCAACGAACACTTTCCAGTTTCCACTTTTCTAAAAATGTACGCTCTTAGGTTGTAATTTTTTTTGCATAATAGATAAAAAATATGTTTAAAATCTAATCTGGTAACTAACCTTAACCTTAACGGGCAATTTTCAGAGGACATGTTGTTGCACCAAAGTCTGGAAGATGGCTTAAAGGAAAACGTCGAAAACCTTGGTTAGTTATGTTCATGATTTTCTCTGATTAGCCATGTATGCAGTGGCGTAGCTTGCGTTGAAGGCATGTTGTTGCACCAAAGTCTGGAAGATGGCTTGAAGAAAAACGTCCCACCACCTTCCTTAGTTACGTTCATGATTTTCTCTGATTAGCCATGTATGCAGTGGCGTAGCTTGCGTTGAAGGCATGTTGTTGCACCAAAGTCTGGAAGATGGCTTGAAGAAAAACGTCCCACCACCTTCCTTAGTTACGTTCATGATTTTCTCTGATTAGCCATGTATGCAGTGGCGTAGCTTGCGTTGAAGGCATGTTGTTGCACCAAAGTCTGGAAGATGGCTTGAAGAAAAACGTCCCACCACCTTCCTTAGTTACGCTCATCATTTTGTCTGATTAGCCATGTATGCAGTGGCGTAGCTTGCGTTGAAGGCATGTTGTTGCACCAAAGTCTGGAAGATGGCTTGAAGAAAAACGTCCCACCACCTTCCTTAGTTACGTTCATGATTTTGTCTGATTAGCCATGTATGCAATGGCGTAGCTTGCCTTGGAGGCATGTTGTTGCACCAAAGTCTGGAAGATGGCTTGAAGAAAAACGTCCCACCACCTTCCTTAGTTACGTTCATGATTTTGTCTGATTAGCCATGTATGCAATGGCGTAGCTTGCCTTGGAGGCATGTTGTTGCACCAAAGTCTGGAAGATGGCTTGAAGAAAAACGTCCCACCACCTTCCTTAGTTACCTTCATGATTTTCTCTGATTAGCCATGTATGCAGTGGCGTAGCTTGCGTTGAAGGCATGTTGTTGCACCAAAGTCTGGAAGATGGCTTGAAGAAAAACGTCCCACCACCTTCCTTAGTTACGCTCATCATTTTGTCTGATTAGCCATGTATGCAGTGGCGTAGCTTGCGTTGAAGGCATGTTGTTGCACCAAAGTCTGGAAGATGGCTTGAAGAAAAACGTCCCACCACCTTCCTTAGTTACGTTCATGATTTTGTCTGATTAGCCATGTATGCAATGGCGTAGCTTGCCTTGGAGGCATGTTGTTGCACCAAAGTCTGGAAGATGGCTTGAAGAAAAACGTCCCACCACCTTCCTTAGTTACGTTCATGATTTTGTCTGATTAGCCATGTATGCAATGGCGTAGCTTGCCTTGGAGGCATGTTGTTGCACCAAAGTCTGGAAGATGGCTTGAAGAAAAACGTCCCTCCACCTTCCTTAGTTACGTTCATGATTTTCTCTGATTAGCCATGTATGCAGTGGCGTAGCTTGCGTTGAAGGCATGTTGTTGCACCAAAGTCTGGAAGATGGCTTGAAGAAAAACGTCCCACCACCTTCCTTAGTTACGCTCATCATTTTGTCTGATTAGCCATGTATGCAGTGGCGTAGCTTGCGTTGAAGGCATGTTGTTGCACCAAAGTCTGGAAGATGGCTTGAAGAAAAACGTCCCACCACCTTCCTTAGTTACGTTCATGATTTTGTCTGATTAGCCATGTATGCAATGGCGTAGCTTGCCTTGGAGGCATGTTGTTGCACCAAAGTCTGGAAGATGGCTTGAAGAAAAACGTCCCACCACCTTCCTTAGTTACGTTCATGATTTTGTCTGATTAGCCATGTATGCAATGGCGTAGCTTGCGTTGAAGGCATGTTGTTGCACCAAAGTCTGGAAGATGGCTTGAAGAAAAACGTCCCACCACCTTCCTTAGTTACGTTCATGATTTTGTCTGATTAGCCATGTATGCAATGGCGTAGCTTGCCTTGGAGGCATGTTGTTGCACCAAAGTCTGGAAGATGGCTTGAAGAAAAACGTCCCACCACCTTCCTTAGTTACGTTCATGATTTTGTCTGATTAGCCATGTATGCAATGGCGTAGCTTGCCTTGGAGACATGTTGTTGCACCAAAGTCTGGAAGATGGCTTGAAGAAAAACGTCCCACCACCTTCCTTAGATACGTTCATGATTTTGTCTGATTAGCCATGTATGCGTACCTTGCCTTCTGTATCAATATTAGTTGGGGAGCCTAAAAGACGAGCGGCAAGTCTCAAAATCCCTTAGCAGTTTTTCATGTTTTTTTCACTGGGAAGCATCAGATTAACACGTTCGCTGCGGCACTGATTTTTCTTTAGTTTCCTCTGGTGCGGTACTAGGTTTTTTGACCTCATACTAAAACTTCATGTGGTGCGATTCGAGGTCCATCGACCTCGTATCTCTTGACGACACTAGACGTACGAGGTCAATTGACCTCGTTACCGCAGCGAACGTGTTAAGAGAGAATGTGGATTAATTTACTAATAAATTGTGTGAAACCAAAAATTATTGTTTCACACCTAAAGAGGCCCTGTAGTTTGGGGACCCCGTATCATTGATACCGCTGATACGGCGGTAGCTAAGCCCCTAAATGTATGTGATGTGACAATATACACAAAGTATGGTCATGATTAAATATTTTGTTCCTGCCTAATAGTTATAGAACGCAAGCCAGTGAGTCGTCAATAATTTCATATCATATTACGTGTATACAGCCGTGACGTAAGCCAGTGCCGGATTTGCCATAAAAGCTGAAAAAGCTGAAGCTTAGGACGGCAAAATCGCAGCTAAAGCATATCTAGCTTGTAAGAAGTGCATCACACGTTGTAAAAAGTGCAATTAAAACAATGCCTTGCTTTTGTTAGCTTAAAATTATACCTAAAAAAGTTGTAAAAATAATCCTAATAACTAGATTATTCACTAAAAAAGGGAATTACCTAACGTTATTGTGACCAGTGTAGATATCTAATTTTAGAGGTCAGTAGGGGTGGCAAATCTATACTAATATTATAAAGCTGTGCCGTGATAGCTCAGTGAATATTACCTCTGCCTCCGATTTCGGAGGGTGTGGGTTCGAATCCGGTCCGTGGCATGCACCTCCAACTTTTCAGTTGTGTGCATTTTAAGAAATTATATAATATATAATTTATATAATATTGTGGAGGATTTTGGAGAGTCCAAACCACAGGGAGACGCGTATAAATAAAACACGTAATTCTTGATGTAAAGGTGCGAACGCTTCAGGCTTCGGGAGTGAAGTGTGTGAAATATTATTGGGGTTCGGAATTATATGGGATTTGAAGCGTCCGCATTCCCTTATCTTTATTGCAGTTATAATGATCAGTACGAAAGAGACAGAATTACATATACAAAGGAGAAAGCATTACATTAAAGAGTGAGATAGCAATATTGTTAGAATAGTACAGTAAATACATTAGACTGAGACAATATAACAATTAGAGAGATACAGCAATATAGACTATGATAGTTAACAAACAGATGGCTATAGAGAGTAATGTAGTGTTGTAATAAAGTAATGATGATTCACAATTTATGAGTAACACTTTTAAATTACCTGCATATTTATTTATATACATTAATTGCACTTATAACTAATTATCTAAATATAGATTGTATGAAGCAATATAATCACATACATGTATTATACTTAATGTACTTAGTGAACTACAGATACATTAGGAAGTATGGTTAAACCTAAATAAGTAATCTAAGACCTACTTAACATCATATATTAATATGTACATTAATCAGAGTATCGTCAACTAGAATTCGTCCTTAAACAATTCTTAACAGTCTCCCCCTCGTGCGAAGATAAGATCTGTTAAGATGTAATCTGCAGCACCAAATGTAGGGGTTGACGATACAGGCGATATCTAAACTCTTGGTACCAAATCAAATAAATTTTACAACAACTAAATGTTTTAACTAGTGACAGTTTGTTTCATTGTCTGAATCTAAGATTTTTATTAATATTTTGTTTTTTGTCAATCAATACTAGTTTACTATTTAAACAATTTATGTTCTTTTATTACAATTGTTTATGCCGTTAAAGACGGGAAGTTTACCTCAGATTTAGTTGACAATAATAAGAAGCTGATGCTGATATCATGCTTATTGTTTTCGTATAGAAAGCTTTAGTTTGTAAATTAAAGTTAAAGTAAATTATTTTAGTCTAGAGTTAGTAAAGTAGGCTTCAAAATGGCTATGTTACGTTGAAATATATTATGATTTTCGAGTCAATACTCTTAAACTATCATGTACAATTAATTTGGACCTTGCAATTTTTTAATTTTCCTGACAAGTAAATTATTAAATCTAATTAAACTCTGAACTTATTCAAACATGTAATAAAAGATTAACCTTATTAGCTTGTGATTACGTATACACTTCTTAACAGTCTTAATGATGATAAGTAGATGATTATTGATTTCTTCTTCGCATGCTTTCATATAGTACTTGTTAATAATTACTTTTAATACTTAATGATTGTTAGTAGTTTTCAAGCTATTGTTGTGCATTTCGCTGTGCTATTAATTTAATTCCGTTGCAACCTTGTAGTTGTTGTCTTGAAGTGAGTTTTGTTATAGACGTTGTCTTGTCATCAAGACTAAGTTTTCTAAAGTTCTTGAGTCTAGTTTTCCAAGATTGATTATGTATAAATTTAATATAATTTACATTAACATGGAGCTCCCCCTCGTCTCGAGATTGAGTGTGTTGATACGATGGTGATAAAATTATGCGTCTTTCTATGAATTTTGTTATTGTCAATAAATGATTGTTCCTTTCGTCTTTCGTCTTTGTTATGATTAGGAATTTTAGCTCAATATGGAAACGTTTAATGTTGCAATTTTGTCCATGTTCTATTTGAGCTATTTTATGTGAATAAATTCTTGTTGTACGCGTGTATTCAGTGGAACAGGTTAATGATTTCAACTTCCATATTATCTTACTTATCTCGTCGAATGTTAATCCCTTAAACTGAATAACCGAATTCGGAAATCTCTGTAAGATTGGGTTTATTATCTGTTTATTGTAACGATGCCCAAATATTTTCATGCTTTGCGGCAGTATTCTTATCTTTCTATACACGTGGTTATTACTGATTTGGTGAATTAGCATTGTTTTTTTATCTGCAGCTGACGATAATAAAATATGGTCGAGTATTTCGGAAACATATTTTATTGTACCTTCTATTGTTAAGGTTTCGTTTGTGGGATCATCATTTGTATGTTCGTTAGGTATTTCTTTTAGTTTTGAACAATAGCGTTCTTGGATTAGTTGTTTTATGACATTGTTATTGTGTCGTAGCTTTAGAACTATTATTTTATTACGTGCAGGTGGCTGTAGTAAACCATTTTTTATTTCTGCGATGATTGGTTTTGTTGTTTCGTTTCTCCAATTTCTTACTTGTTTATTTATCTCTATTGTAGGTTTTTTGAATATCTTTTTTTCTATATAATACAACGGTTCTTGTTTTATTATGTTGCGGTGTAAGTTTAAACGTATTTTTAAATTATTTTCAGGCAATGCAATGAGTTTTATAGTTTCTACGTCGAATCTCTGTGTTATCTTATTATTAAGTTTTGCTTTTATTTCATTGTAATATGACATTTTTAGTTTAGGTTTAATTCCTGAGACGTAGGTTGGTATTAATGTTACGTAATTCAGAAAGCTTGTTGATTTAACCGAAATATTAGTTTTTAAACCATTACTAAACTGTTTTATATCTTTGAAAGAAGATGATCTTACTTCATATTTCATAAGTGTTCTTCTATCCTTAATTTGTGGGCAATCTTTGATGTTTTTTATTGTCATTGATTTCGAGGCTAAGTTGAAATTTTCTGATGTGGTTGAATCATAAGAAATTGTATTCTTGAGCAGGTTTACTTCCAAAGCAATAATGCTATACATTTGATTAGTTATCATGTGAAATATTCTTGTAGGTAATTTTTTCAATTTAACTATTGCCCTTGCGCTTGTTATATACAGCTCTATTGGTTTTGATTTTATATAACGTTTCGCTGTATATAGTTTATCTAAAGATACAGATGCATTTCGTATGATATGAGTGTTTTTGCCAAACTTGCCACGTTGCTCAATCTCGTACTTATGTGGCCATGTTGTTGTAGTATCTTGTTTTAATTTTAAATGATAATTTGTTTGCAGTTTCTTTTTTGAAATTATTGATTGTAGTCCATCTTCCATGACACGTGATTTAGTTATGGAGCTTTGCCTTTCCAGTGTGTATAGTTTGCAAAAAGGAGTTATTTTTTCTGTAGTAGAGCTGGCTGAAACTATTCTAATTTCATCTTGAGACTGGATATCACAGCTTGAATTTGAATTACTGTAATTGTTTATTGTCGCATTTGTTCTGTCTAAACTATTTATAAAGTTAATGTCTTTATTTTCATTTGTCATTGGCAATTTTTCTATATCGTTATTAACAATTTCTATTTCTCTACTAAAGTTACTTTCTTCTGTGAGTTGCATAAGTTCAATTTTTGTTTTTGCTAACTCGACTTCTATATTTGCCCGTTCACATCGTGCTTTTTGAATTTCTAGACGTGCCTCTAAAATGGCTCTTCTCCTTTTCTTATCATTAGAGTCTCGTATCCGTTTATCCATGCGGGGTCCGTCATATAAAGCTTGTGTTCGATAATTATTATTTATGCAGGGGTCTTCATTTGATACTCGTTCTACGTTTTGTAGGTAGTTTAATAGCATTTGCATTTCTGTGCTTGTTAAACTATCCATGTTCTTGCGTACGTCGTTCTCTTTATTTAATCTATTTTGGAGCTAATCTTGCTCTCTTCTTTTTCGGGGTTTTATGAACTGTACCAATCCTACTGTCCCTAAAACCCTAATAATCCTAACGTTAACCCTAAATAAAATAAATAAATACTCGAAAAATAAAATAAATAAATACCCTAATAAATATACCGTTTAAAACCCTAAATAAAATAAATAAATACCTTAAAAATAAAATACATAAATACCCTAATAAACCTACCGTACCTAATACCCTAACTGCCCTATCAGCCCTAATGCCCTAGCAGTCCTGTTTGAGGGTCTCGAAAGACACACTCTCCCAGGGATGGAGTAATAGGTAAGGTGAGGTGGGAATCGCCCGACAGAGGGTAACACGTGAGGGTTAGAGTGCTCAGGTATCGGGAGGAACGCCCGACACCCTCGGCTGTGCCTACTAGGAGGACCCCTATCTCACGTGAACCGTATCGGCGCGATCAGACTGTTACAGCTGCCGGTTAAGGCAAGCTGGCAGTATCGTCTGGTATACTGCTCCCGCCGTTAGGCGTTAACTCACTGTTCACCGTTTGACACCGTTAGGTGGTGAACAGATGAGGCGCGGTAAACCGCTTAGAGTCTTCTCCAACGCGACGAAGCGATCTTCCCAACAGCCTCGCGGTCTTCAGCAGCTACTCCGAGCTTTGCCTCAATGCACCCGCAGCGAAGGTGGATTCCTCTTCGGTTTGTTGAAGGTGACTCCCTTGAAGTCTTCTCCAACGCGACGAAGCGATCTTCCCAACAGCCTCGCGGTCTTCAGCAGCTACTCGGAGCTTCGCCTCAATGCACCCGCAGCGAAGGTGGATTCCTCTTCGTTTTGTTGAAGGTGTGACTCCGTTGAAGGTCTTCTACTGCGCGACGAAACGATCTTCCCCACAGCCTCGCGGTCTTTGGCAGCTACTACTGAGCTTCGCCTCAATGCACCCGCAGCGAAGGTAGATTCCTTTTCGTGGATGCGTCGTAGATCCTTAGTTGGTCTGTAGCTCGATGAAACGATCTTCCCCACAAGCCTCGCGGTCTTCGGCAGCTACTACTGAGCTTCGCCTCAATGCACCCGCAGCGAAGGGTTGATGCCTTTTCTTCGGTCTAGGCAGACTTCGATGACGTCACTTCAGTTCCGTGGCCCAACTGAACGATCTTCCCAGCCCGCGGAACCCTGTTCTGCGGCGATAGGTTGATTCCTCTTCAGTTCTTCCACGGAGACGCTCTCTTGCCTGAGCTTATTCTTCAAATGTTTGCCGGCTCGGTGAATCCGGTACGAAGGACCATGCACTGTGGAGGATTTTGGAGAGTCCAAACCACAGGGAGACGCGTATAAATAAAACACGTAATTTCTTAATGTAGAGGTGCGATCGCTTCAGGCTTCGGGAGTGAAGTGTGTGAAATATTATTGGGGTGCTGAATTATATAGGATTAGAAGCGCTCGCATTCTCTCAACTTTATTCCAGTTATAAAAATATATACAAAAGAGACAGAGTTATAGACATGAATGAGATAGCATTATATGATAAGTGAAATAACAATAGTGTGTGAGTAGTACAGTGCATATTCGTTAGAAAGAGACAATATTACAATTAGAGTGATGCAGCAATACAGATACAACAATGTAATACATTACAGATAGTTTACAATATAATATTAGTACTTAACATTATTGGTTAATCGGTCTATTTATCTATACGTTATAATTGCTTAGTAACTACAGTCTAATACTCTTATTACTAGTTATCTTAATATATGTACAGGTGATTCTTACTTTACCAGAAATACACTTAACTATGCATACATATATACTAAGAAGTAAGGAAGGAAGTAACTAGCTAACTTATACCTACTTGACATTATGCATAACCTAAGAAAGTAATCATATATATATAACAAGAATATCGTCAACAAGAATTGGTAGTTCTAAAATAAGTCTAACAATTCTTAACAAATATAGAATATCACGTGTCTCAATCGGTGAAGGAAAACATCGTGAGGAAATCTGCATACCAGAGAATTTCTTAATTCTCTGCGTGTGTGAAATCTGCCAATCCGATTGGGCCAGCGTGGTGGACTATTGGCCTACACCCTCTCATTCTGTGAGGTGACTCGAGCTCAGCAGTGAGCCGTATATGGATTGATAACGACGACGACGACGATTATAAAGCTTAAGAGTTTGTTTGTTTGTTTGATTTATCGCGCTAATCTCAGGAACTGGTCCGATTTGAAAAACAGTGTTAGATATATATTATATTATCCCCGTATTCCTACAGGAACGAGAATCACTCGGGTGAAACCACGTGGCGTCAGCTAGTATTTTATAACTTGTGGCGGTAAATGTAAATACAGCACTGACGCCAAGTGTAGGTAGGTATAGTAGGTAAGTGCTTACTCGTCTAATCCCTATGAATCCCATGGTTACGTACAAAGATATTAAGCAGTAAATCTCGTTAGTATTCAAGCGAGAAAGCTCGAGATCACGTCCGAGGCGGGAGACAGTAGCGAAATTTCTAAATAGGTATGAATTTATAATGCGTCTCTACAGTTTACAGCGCTTGTCTGGCCCTCATACACCTGTGCACAGGTGTGCACGAGGTTTTTAACTAGGGTAGGCATTATATGTAAGACGGCGGACCAGACTAAATTCCACTTCTGATGGCGGAGAAGCCGTAGCCTCAGAGCAGGTTCTAAGCTTTACGTGTCAAGGATGGTAGATACACAAAGTAACACTATCAATTGTTTGTGGAACAATTTGCGGTTTGCTTGATACCGTTCTACCCTCATATTACAATATTGAATCAGATGTATACGAGGATTAACTAGCGTATGGCAAGGAGTCAGCCACCAGCGGATCTCGGACTTGCAACTGATTCCAGTAGGGTTGAGGGGCCCCTTTACAACATGTTATCACTCCCCTTCTCCGCTTGTGTTGGCACCCAGCCAAGTAACTAACAATTCAATACTGACCGAACAATAGCTCACTCACTCACTGACTCACTGTACTTAAAAGAGGCATCGGAGAAGAAGAGAACGGGCGTTTGATGCTGACCCGCTTCGCAGAGTAAGAACGGGTGGTAGAAGGCGCCGATATGCGCACCTCCTCCTACCCTTGTAGACACCACTGAGTGCAACGACGAGTTTTTTGACGGCGTCCGTGGCGCAGTGGTATGCGCGGTGGATTTACATGACCGAGGTCCTGGATTCGATCTCCGGCTGAAACGATTGAAGTTAGGTCTGCCTGGTGGGAGTCTTCGGCCGTGGCTTAAAATACGTACCGCCAAGTGATTTAGCGTTCCGGTATGACGTCGTGTAGAAACTGAAAGGGGTGTGGATTTTCACCCTCCTCCTAACAAGTTAGCCCGCTTCTATCTTAAATTGCATCATCAGGTGAGATTGTAGTCAAGGGCTAACTTGTAAAGGATAAAAAAATATATATGCGGGCGACGGGGGGAACGGACTGCACGGGTATGTCAGTCGTGCTAGCGGGGCATCGCTACCCCCCTCCCGGCCCGCGCGGACTATCGGGAGTGTTACGAACGAATTTGCCAAGCTTTAGGCATGGTCTTCTTATAGAAGAGGAGTAAGCTTGGACCTGCAATCCTGCTCCATGAAGATGAGATTATCGTTTGCCGGGTCAGCAAATCTTATTGATATAGGTATAGAATACGAGTAAAAATAGATATGATCAATAAAATGAGCTCAAAGTCTCTTACTGCGCATTATCGGATTTATACAATAGGGATTTGTAGTGCGGGGTCGCCATACCAGCCCCTTGGGACCCCAACGTCCATCGGCTTTTCAAACTATGTGGCCTGCCCATTGCCACTTTTGCTTCGCGACTCGCTGAGCTATGTTGTAATTAGAGACTTTGGTTCTTCTGCGGGTCTCCTCATGTCTGTTTCGATCACGCAGAGAAACCCCAAGCATAGCTCGCTTCATCACCTGTCTTCACACTACTCTTCTTTTTCTGTTAGACAGGAGAGTGGTATGATGACTTGATTGGAAATCGAACCTAGGACCTCAATTGTAAACCTCAGAATTACTTACTACGACAGAGAGGTGCTTAAAAAGTCTAAATTATCGGCAATAATTATCAAACATAATATGGGCCGACATTTTACGAGATTAGGACCCCTGATTGGGACAAAGGATCCTTTCTAATTAAGTATTCATTCGTTTAACCATGTCGTTACAATCAATTAAAATTCCTGAATTGAAATACCACTACCACATAGGTACATTTGTACCTACTTAGTAATTTACTGTATTGTAACCTACTTAGGTGGGGCTTTTTGATTGATTTTCTAGTAGCCACATATGGTCCGTGCCTTATAGATTGGCAATAAAGTGCGTTGACCTTTCGGTGGTTCAAGCAGGTGTTACTACATTTTCTAATGCGGGGTCGCCATTCCAGCACCTTCGCACCCCAACGTACCAAAAAAGGTGCTGATGATTAAAAATTAGTCCCGATGATCATGTCATAGGTATACCTACCTATCTATCGAGATATACCTACTTTTAGCAGAAGCTTCAAAAGTGGATTTAAAAAAAAAGAACCAATGTGGAACAAAGGTTCTGATTCACAAAATTTGTCAGGGAAACTTAATTAACAATTCAAACTGTAACCGAAATAAGACCCAAAAATGGCAGAGAATGACCTTGAGTAGAGTCACGCACTTGTGGACGCTGTGTGTAGGGTTGAAGTTCCTTTGATTGTTAACAAACACTCCCCTTTTCTCAAGTAACCCATAAATAATTAGATAGCAAGAAATGTTGATGAAAATGAGATTTTGAGAGAGCTGTTTCATGTATTTAGCTACTAGCGGACGCCCACGACTGCGTCCGCGTGGAATTTAGTTTTTCACAAATCCCTCGGGAACCATGGATTTTCCGGGATAAAAAGTAGCCTATGTGTTAATCCATGCTATAATATATCTCAATACCAAATTTCAGCTAATTCGGTTAAGTAGTCGAGGCGTGAAAGAGTAACAAACATTCATATCATTAAAATCAGTTTTCGCAAATCTCGGGAAACCATGGAGTTTTTCGGGATAGAAAGTAGCCTATGTGTTAATCTAGAGTAAAATCCATTTCCATTCCAAATTTTAGCCAAATGGCTTTCGTAGTAGCGGCGTTAAAGAGTAACAAACATCCAAACATACGTCCAAACATCCATACAAACTTTCGCTTTTATAATATTTAGTAGGATAGTAGGATTGTCGGTAGAAGCCGACAGTACGACGGGTGTCTTATATCGCAAGTCGTTCCCGCCAAACGATCGCCACCCCCCTTTACGGAAACAAGTCGCGCCACCTAGCGTCGGCAGGAGCCAACACGAGATCGAGCGACGTCATATCCGTCTCAGACTACTATTTCCTACACTACCTTATTAGGTAGTATACCTACCTAACCTAAGCGATCGCGCTTCCTCACTGCTGGCTGTTGGCGCTCCGAGAAACTCTTACGACGATCTCGACCTCTCTTAGCGATGGATGAAACACTAATGATCAATACTACAATACAATATAAAATGATCATACGCCGCATACATCGCTTGCTGCACCCAGAGGCGTAGCCAGGGTTTTCTCCGTCCGAAGCCGACTGCTACCCGAGACTGACTCAAAATTTTTAGCCCCTCTATGGTTATCTACAATTGTTACCTACTTACTTTATCATTAATATGTTTTATTCTGGCTGGGTTTGTGGTGGGCTCAACCGATTATAATCAAGGCGCGTTTGGAACCCTCCTAATTATAATTTTAAGTTTTCTACTAATTATTATCATCATCATCATCATCATCATATCAGCCGATGGACGTCCACTGCAGGACATAGGCCTTTTGTAGGGATTTCCAAACATCACGATACTGAGCCGCCTGCATCCAGCGAATCCCTGCGACTCGCTTGATGTCGTCAGTCCACCTGGTGGGGGGTCGGCCAACACTGCGCTTACTAGTGCGGGGTCGCCATTCCAGCACTTTGGGACCCCAACGTCCATCGGCTCTTCGCACTATGTGCCCCGCCCATTGCCACTTCAGCTTCGCAACTCGTTGAGCTATGCCAGGTGAGGACGGAATCACAGCAGAACTCCTGAAAGCGGGTGGAAAACCGATACTTAAAGTCCTTCAGCGATTGTTCAATTCCGTCATTCACGAGGGCACGACGCCTGAGGCGTGGCATAGGAGCGTGGTGGTTCTGTTCTTCAAAAAAGGTGACAACACCTTGCTGAAGAATTACAGACCCATCTCGCTGCTAAGCCATGTTTACAAATTGTTCTCGAGAGTCATTACGAATCGTCTCGCTAATAGATTTGACGACTTCCAGCCTCCCGAACAAGCCGGTTTCCGAAAAGGCTTTAGTACCATAGACCACATCCATACGCTGCGGCAGGTTATACAGAAGACTCACGAGTATAACCAGCCACTTTGCTTAGCGTTTGTGGACTATGAGAAAGCCTTCGATTCGGTGGAAACCTGGGCTGTGCTAAGGTCATTGCAGAGATGCCGAATTGATTACAGGTATATCCAAGCGTTGAAGTGCTTGTACGAAAACGCCACTATGTCAGTCCGTATTCAGGATCAGACTACGAGGCCAATCCAGTTGCAGCGAGGAGTGCGTCAGGGAGATGTGATCTCTCCGAAGCTATTTACCGCCGCATTGGAAGACGTCTTTAAGCTTCTGGACTGGGGCGGACTTGGCATCAACATCAATGGCGAGTACATCACTCAACTGCGGTTCGCGGATGATGTAGTCATCATGGCACAGACTCTGGATGACCTTAGTACCATGCTCAATGACCTCAGCAGCGTTTCTCAACAGGTGGGCCTGAAAATGAACATGGGCAAAACAAAAATAATGTGTAATGCTCATGTATCGCTCCACCCAGTTATAGTTGAGAACGCTGCACTCGAAATTGTAGACGAATACATATACCTAGGACATATGATCCAGTTAGGTAGGTCCAATTTCGAGAAAGAGGTGAACCGTCGAATCCAACTCGGCTGGGCTGCATTCGGGAAACTTCGCGACATCTTTTCGTCCGAAATTCCTCAGTGCCTGAAGACAAAAGTCTTCGAACAGTGCGTGTTGCCAGTGATGACCTATGGTTCCGAGACTTGGTCGCTAACTATGGGCCTCATAAGAAGGCTCAGAGTCACACAGCGGGCGATGGAACGAGCTATGTTAGGAGTATCTCTGCGTGATCGAATCAGAAATGAGGAGATCCGCAGAAGAACCAAAGTCACCGACATAGCTCAACGAGTTGCGAATTATTATCACCATTATCTAATAATATTATTACCTGGCGTTTTGATTGACATTGTACATCAAGATGAACTGCCAATGCTTCGGAATTAGCACAAATCTATGATGGCCTATCGAGCAAGTCCGTGCACTACAAACTACGAATTACAGCAGGCTACAGAAAGGCATATTTTTGTGCGAGATTTTTAATAATGAGTTTTATGAGGAGTGCACGTACAATTTTCCATTTTTTTTTTTAACAAAATCGTGGGGACATTGACTGTTTTATCCCACCCGGGGCATCTGACCCCATTGCCCCCACATCGCTACGCCACTGTCGCAACCTATGCAAAGTCTATTGCAACGCGACAGACAACAACGGACGTAGATTCTCGAACCAGCATAACAGGACGTAGGTTCGGCTGACACTACAGGTATTCTCTCTTTTCCCGATCCGAAATACCTAATCGAAAGTCCTATACCTACCTACCATTCGGTGTAGGTACAGCATCACATCTCTGCCAGATTAGGCACCAGCGACTGAAATCTCTGTCTAGTCACACGACGGCTTCAATCATACACCCTCATATGACTTGTAGATACCTTATTTTAGCGCGGCATGTCCTGGTTCAAAGAGGACATGTTGGGTTAGATTAGGATACATATAACATATTTTTAAATTAATCTTCCTTACTAAAGACGGGGCTGTTCAAATAAAAGATCTTTTAATGAAACAAATATATTTCATTACGAAATTAATTATACCCAACAAATCCATTTTCAACACGTTTTCAAACCATTTTTCAATTACAATAGGAAAATGTGCCTTTAAGTCCCAAATTTTCATTTAACACACTAAAAAGTATGGTTACACTTATTGAGATCAGAGTAATGTCGAAAAACATATTGAAAAAAAATGAACAGTCGCATCCACTGTGCATCTTTTAGTAAGTAACCATAATTTTTAGTAAAAATTTTTATACGCCTAATGGTAACACTACAACACACACATTTATTGCACATTTAGAAATTTCGTGAAGTGTTTTTGTCTTTTTTTTTTTCTTAATTTTTAGAGATCCAAGACATTTACTATAATTTTGCACATCGATAATATTAATTGAAACAATATACACAATAGCAATTTTTTAAAGTGGCTTAATACATATCCAAAATATCGAACTATATCCTAAGTTACTTGGAAAATGGACAAGAGATTTAAAAATCAATGGACTGTTTCGTAGATAAAACTTTCGACATTGTCAAATAAAAATTTATAAAATTCCTATTTAAAATGTTTTGTCGTGTTAAAACTATAAAACAGGTTCATCTGTTTAACAGTAATAATTATCTGAAATATACCAGTAAAAAAAATATATTATAATATCATATAACAGTAAGTATTACACTAACGTTGGCTTAAAATTACGGAATTCACCCATCGGGCATAAATATAACAAACCAAAAGAAACAAACAAAAGATAAACTCACTACTAAGTACTCTCCGTTGCACAACAATTCAACGATATCGAAAAATCATACATTCACATAATACATCCTAGATGTTATACGGGCAATTTTTTGAGCAATAATTGCCCGGCAACAATCGCTTGAGGTAGAAAGTAGAGCATTTATTACTGAAGCAATCTGGACAAATTCTTAATATCTATTAAGGAAGAGTTAATAAAATTCAAGTAAATATTCGTTGTCCAAGATCCCTCAGTATGGTGTTGTCAAATTAAAAATTTAATCGAATTAAATGAACATAGCAATAAATTACTTGAATTAGTAGAACTCTTGACTTCATGCTTCGCTAGTCTAATTGGTAACTGGACTTCTACATCGTTAACTGCAAGATTACAACAGATTAAAATACCTATATTAAGTATAAAATTTCAATATTTTAGATTTACAATGTACAATATTAAATTGAACCAAAAGTGCAAAATTAAACAAATAAAATCAAATTAGACAAACTTCTTCACAGTGCAAAATGATTTGCTTGTCCAATGGGCGAATTCCCTCATTCACAGATATATTAAATTAAAAACATTTTACAACATAAAAACCTTTTTTTTAACTATCTACCAGAAATGAGACTAAGATATTATTAATATTAAGAGTCAACCTAAAAATCTGCCCGTAGAGCCGTAAGCATTTATAAAATTGTACCATACAAAGCTTATTGTTTTACAATTTACGACATTTTATATTATAATAAGGCCATAAAACAAGTTAACACATTCATATAATGAGCGACCATTGACAAGTCAAACCAAATCATTAACTATCTAACTGTATCAAATACGTTAAACTTACAAATACATAATAAATTTACTAAAAATGTATAAACGAAAAACAAACTAAACTCTATAAGAAACGAAAAACTATTCTGCAAAAAAGTGTTCAAACTCTTCTAACAGAGTTTGTATAACAATAATCGCCAGACATTGAAATTATTCTATTACGCTCCGACCAAAGATTAAGCAGCCACTTCACACGAACGTTTTACCAGATGACCTAGCTCGTCACTTGCATCACATTAATACCTAATCTGAAGAAACGCAAGTGTGAAGAGACTGGTAAACTCAAAACAACGTAGATACTTTGGTTTCCAAGAGACACGTAATACATTTTCTTTTTGTTCATAAATACTGGAAAATAATAATCTTATTTTATAACTTGTTCCAATATAGAATACAATTCAAAATGGTGTTCAAACTATTTGCTTGTTGCTTGGGTATGAAGAAATGAAAGGCATTGTACAAACGTAGACTCTTTTCTTACTACAGCAATTGACATGCAAACGAATACGCCCAAAACTACACATCAAATTTAGATGAAAAAAATCACTCCATTCTCAGACAAAATAGTTTCCAGTTGCTCCTACTCGGCACAAACCTAAAAACCTTCACAGAGTGTTCACAACTAGATACAAAAATGTCCTCAAGATACCTACTACCTATTCAATAAAAAGTTATTTCAGTTGTTTAAGCGCACTAACATTTAAAATATTTCAATAGGTACCTACTCACAAATTGCTGTTTCATTTTATGTATATTTTAGTAACTTTTTTATTTATCGTACAACTGTATTCGCATACAGTTTTAACGACGAATCAGAATATCCGGTGAGACTGCCAACAGAGTCTTCGTTTGCACAATGCCCAATAATGAATTGTTTACTATATTAGAACGTCTATTATTGTACCTAAACCAAATTATTGCTGATCTTGTTTGTATATTAAAAATGTTAATGTTCATATTTTATTTACTATGGAAGCTTCAATAAATAAAATGTCTCTGAAGAACAATATCTATCACATATCTTTACACTTTGTAGCACCACGCGGTTAATAGACCCATCTACGTTATCTACACTTACCTCTATTCATTGTTTGTATATGGACATGTATAAAAATCAATACATCTGAAAAATAATTTAAGGTTGGTATATAAAACATTATGTATAAGTTATGTTTAAAATTAAATAAACTCTCTTATTGTTTTTTTTTTTTTACATTATAAAACTATTGAGACAGCGATTTGGCTTTTAAAAAGTTTAAAATGAATACCTATTTTATTAATTATAATATTACTTATTGACTGCGAAAGTTCTGGCCTACTTTACTTCTACCCGAAAATCAGTCTACGTCAATCGATGGCTGGTGTGGAGAGTCCCACAGGCAACGCAACGCAACAAGAGAACTCATCGAGGGAAGTATCTAGTATGACGTGTTCCAATATAAGGATAATGTTGCCGTGAAATTACATACAGGAACTTAGGTATCTGTCACAGGTTAACAGGCGCAAGACACCGAGTGTATTCTTACCAGATGATGTTCTATCATAGGCATTTTTTCCACTTTAGGCTGGTTATATGCTTCGTCTGCAGATTTAAGGACATACGAAAAGTCATGTATACCAAGTCATAAGATGTCAGTCAGTAATTATTAAAAAAATGTCTATTATTGCTATTTAAGTATATATGTATGTATTGTATAAGTAAGAATACAATTAAGCCAGAAATCAGCTAATACACATGGGTAAACAGCGCATAATGAGTTCGTAGGTTTCGTTTACTGTTCATATTAATGGTGTTAAAAGCCTTAGGTAATAGTCTTGTTGCGTTGCGCTGCTTAGCCAATGGATGCTAAGCCTCGTGATCTATCTAGACATATTAGGGTCCGAGTCTCCGCATATCACAAAAGACATGCCGTTGTTCTTCACAAATTTATCATCAAGCACAATTCTTTATAACCTGTAAATGCGGCTGTGTTGTTTCACGAAAGGTAATTACAATTATTATGGTACCTAGGTATAATTTCCAAACAGAAACTATCATGGACAAACTTTATGAAGCTATCTAAAGGAATGTTATTGATTTAAACATTTTACTTGAGTACGAAACTCAACTATAGTCAATTCTTCATCTTCTTCATTTATTCTTTTTAGTGTCGTTCCTTTTCATGTCAGAAAATTAAATACTTGCATTTTGCACTTTGAACTTATCTAGTCTACAAAATTTAAAAGACATCTGAAATTTGTAAGACGAGACGCAACTCGGGTTGGATTTTCCGAAACCCTGACCCTGATAAGACCAGAATAGATCTTTAAGCTGTCAGACAATACGCGGTAACAACTAATAGTAATATCACAATTTTAGCAACCACCACGAGATTGTCCATCGACCATTCCATTAAAATTATCTTAATACACCGACTACACTAAAATAGTTCAATATCTTTTATCTTATCTCTCTATCTTCTCTTCGGTGATTGCTTTTTCGGAAACTATATAGAACATTCAAAAGATCTTACGTCAATTAATTATTTAAACATTTACGAAGTCTTATTGATCGTTGTTATTCGATGTATATGGAAATGAAGATTACATTAACACTTTTATATCGAACGATATTGTTATCGCCTTCGGAATAATCGATGCAGCAAGACATTGTTCATACATCAATAAATTTTACCATTGCATTAGTGTCCATAAAATAAATGTGTGACCCAACGAGAAGCTCACGCAGAAACAATCAACTGATATGAGAGTAGCGTAAGAAATAATTCATTTAGTTGGTGAAGTAATAAGACACATTTAACAAAAGATTTCAAACATTTTATAAACAACGTGTATGCATTTTGGATAGATTTTTTAGGAGAAACTTCTTGGGCAAGCATTTCCACAAATTAGTGTTTAATATCGATAAAAGAAATCCTATTTAATAAGGTTTATGGATGACTTTGTTTTGACAAGACGAAGATTTTGGTTTGATTTATTTTGAAGAACTGCACAAATGTAGTTATAGCGCCATCTTCAGAACTTTTAATTGTTTCTGCTAGAACTTATTCTATTTACCCACCATAAAAAATCACACAACGATTAATACTCTGCAACGTATGTCAGGGTAAAGGAGTTAGAGTTTCTATGATGGATAAATGGAAAAGCCGCTACAATCCTTAGAACCCATTGATCCAAAGAGTAGACAGTAACTGGACGGAGATAATACACTATGTAAAAACGCTTCAAAATTGTGCGCTATTGTAAATTATAAACACACGTGTCTCTCGCATCGACTTAACGTAAATCTGATGCCTCGAATAGTTCTCCCACAACTTGTATGACGAATAAAAATTGACGTTCAATATAAAATAGCTCACAAACCACGGTGAAATTAAATCAAAGAAATTACGTAAAACATGTGGCCTTTAAGATTTATACATATAGATAGATAGCATTGAAATAATCGATCACTGTGCTTATAATTTTTTAAGGACAATCTACTGCATAGAAACTTGCATTTTCACAAATTGATACACGTTAGGTACAGACATAAGGAGGTAGGTATTTATCTAGCTGATCATACCAATGAACAAGTCAGAAAAAAATTCCTTCCTGATTCACTATAATAAGCTTTTATGGAATTGTTCAAAAACTGAGAACAGTTGATAAATAATTGCATCTGATAATTTCGAGAAATGGTAAAATCAAATTTAGGCATTTAAACAATTTTCTGTTGTATTCCATTCATAAACTAAAAGTTTTCTTTTTTAAATTTATCAATTAAAATATATATTTAATGCGTTCAAAATAAAGCAAATTTAAGAGAAACGTGTATCAATTTCTACCAATTTACATTTGTATGAAGTAAAGTCTCTATGCCCTATCAGCTCTAACGAATTGATTTATGAATTTAGTTGTTCATAATTTCAAAAGAAGATCTCACTTAAAATCTAATTTATCACAATTGTCCTGGTTATAGCACATATTTACAAAACATTTGCTGTGCTCGATATATTATTTTTAGAATCTGATTTTAAATTATAATATATTATGAATTAAATTAATAAGTTATGTGAACATGTTTATTATTAAGAAGACCACACCGATATTAAATACTACTAGAATTCAACGTAATCACTCAAAGACACCAGGCTATGGCGGACTGGGTTTATTTCATATTGTGTTTTATTCATATGTAAAAAAGTATATATGTTCAAAAACTATATATATCGGAGATCATCTGTGTATAAGAAACATAAAATTCTGTGTAGGTTTGAGTACCTTTGAGTGATTATCGATCTTATATAATAAGACACTAATTTACACCACAACATCAAGTAACTACGGCTGATATAATTATAAAAACAGTCAACATCAATTTTGAATGATTAATATTTTTTTTATTATAAATTTGACGTAATGGCAAATATCTACACACACAATTTAATGCGTTTCATAATTTTGACGGCATGTTTTCTACACACCTTAATTGTACAATGTAAATTTTAATTGGAAATTCACAGAAAAGACGACTTTTAAATTAGCATGCGCTTAATGCCAATTTTATTATCAGAGTATTCCGGTAGTAAAAAATTAAAAAAAAATTCAGAGTATTGCTTCTCGTTTTATACTAAAAGTTTTTTTCTACTACCTAAATATTACTTATAATAATATCCCTCTGGCAAATTCAATAATATTTTATTATACATTTTTCATTTCAACTGTATTATTAGGTAGGTATAACAATGAACAAACTAATAATACAAAAGAAATTCTTAAAAGACTCACTTCAATAAACCTACCTTTACCAAGTATGTAAGTAAGTTTTTAGTTAAAATTTTATACAGATTAAGAAAAATAATATATTTATTTATATATATGCGATTTGACACAGAGTCCTTAATAAAAGGAAACTAATTTGAATGATAAAATGATTTTTTTTTTAATTTAAAAAAAAAATTATAAAAAAAAATGTAAAAAACCAAAGTGTTAACCGCAGAAAATATTATATTAAGTATAATAAAATGCATTTTTTGGTCTTTTTGGACTCAATTGATATTTTTTTAATTCCCATTTGTTATGTTGTTCATACTATTTAATGAAATTAAAAGGTGGTCTAAAGCGTCAGCTTTTTCTTGTTATGTGTGTAGAGCTTTTATAAAGATGACTATAAGAAATAGGTATTATCTCGCTCTCTATAATGTTATATTTTAGTAGACAGAAAAATATAGGTAGATGTCAAATTCGAAACTAGACAATAGACAAACGTTTCCACAGATTGCTCGATTGGTAGTATCAACATTATTTTATTAATGTCTCTAGTGAGTCATTTAAGAATCCCTTTATATTGACAACAGTACTAACTAAATAAATTAGACTATTATAAACCCTAACTTGCAGTTTTAGCGGGTATGATCTAGTTCTTTCGTTGCATTGACTATTTATCTTACAAGATCAAAAAACGAAATTAAATACATAGTTTATTTTGTTTGTATATCTCTAAAAACAGTTTTTGTTACATATTGTAACTAATGCCCGACGGATTAAAGTGTAGGTAGTTATGTGTTTAAAAAAATACTGGCCCGCTAACTGGAATATTGAGTATTAATCATTAAGTAATATATAACTCTCTTATTTGTAATTATGTAATTGACAACGCGTTACACACGGTTCTGTAACATCCAGAAATATAAAAAATATTTTAGCTGTAATAACTATTAGGAATAACCAATAAAATTTGGAACTTAGGGTATGTGGAATATAATTAATAAAAATTAGGAAGAGAGGATGGAAGACGAAAGAAATTGCATTATTTATTTCAAAATTTTCAAAAATATCTGTCTGATCGTTGACTCGAAATTCTTCGAAACTTCGAATCTCGAAATCGAAAACAAGCGGTTTGCTCAGGTATATTTGGAGTAACGTAAGGTTTAATTAATTCAGATGTTATTAAGATGTGACATAGTCCAAATTTTCAGATGTCCATAATTTAATTTAAATTGCAAAATACCTATTTTGCCTTTTAAATTAAATTATGGACTTTACAATTTTGAGTCAACATCTGATGTTATAAATGTCCTCTGGTTTTGGAGTAACTTGTAGGTGGAGGAATTATTGTCGAACCTGAATCTGAACTCGGAAAAAATAAATATAATAAGAATATTATTTATAAATAAACTTTCAATGTATCGTAAAAAATGTTCTTTTAGTAAAATACAACGTTTTTGCTTGTTTAAAGATCAAAAATGAACCTGCTTTCTGAGTCTCAATAAAAATTGAAATTCTACTTGTGCGGTCTACGTCTACAAAGAAATATCACAATATCGGCAGTTTGTATTTATCTTAGAAATATTATGTTGTATATTATGTTGGCGATCGACTATGTAAAGTGTTCAGTATTCCAGAATAGCGAAATGACGCGGGCTAGTATTCTTTGTTCTGCGAAATCACAACAGAATCTTATCAAACTGTGTTTATAATATGAACCTGCATATACAACATTATATGTAAAAAAATGTGTATAAACAATCTTGTCAATTACTTTAGCTACTTCAAGGTTTATTTTATGAGGTACATATTTTGGCACAGAGAGATTTCTTAAATCTATAATGAATTTTATATCTAGACATTTAACTTACTTTAAATTACATAAAACATTTTCGATGTTTTAAAACTTGTTGACTGGTCTTAATCATATTAATCACAGCTTTTTTGCATTCTTTTACCTACCTATCGTCAACACTACAATTTTCTAAATTCCCCATCAATGGAATAAGTTTCAATCTTAATTTGTAACCGCGCAAAGTATTTTTTAAATAAATAAAATAATTTTAGTAAAGATTCTCTACAGATTAATTGACATACCCAAAACAAACCACAATATTAACCGAATCGTACTCTACTCAGACTCTTTTCTTCAGTTCAATTTTTTTGTTATAATAATAAATAATAATTTAATAAGCGATCGTTAAATAATATCTAGCCTTCTTCCTACGCGATAAAATGTAGTGTGACGTATGATAAAGTTAGTCCTTTCTATTTCTTTGCATTTCTTCGTTCAATTATTTGTAATAGAATAAATATAGAAAATTATTTATTAAACTATGGATACCACTCCGAAAAGAAAAAATAACATGGTAAAATTCTATTTAGACCTGCTTAATTATATCCACAATAAAGTGTAAAGATTCAAAACATTTTTAAAAAATATTCCGATTTGCTGTTATAAAATGACTCGGTCATCAACTATAGAGGTATGCGAAGATTGAAAACAGGACGGCGCAGTCGATCAGCGGGCGTTGTGAACGTGGGTGGTGAGGTGCTTGGAGAGGTAGTCGGCGCGCGCGAAGCATTTGCCGCACGCCTCGCAGTGGTAGGGCCGCTCGCCGGTGTGGATGCGCAGGTGCCGCGTCAGGTCACTCTTGCCTCCGAACGCGCGTCCGCAGAACAGGCACACGAAGGGCCGCTCGCCGGTGTGCTTCCGCACGTGGAGCTTCAGGTTCTCCTTGGAACGCACGCACTTACCGCAAAACGGACACGCGAATCTCCGCTCCCTGTCCCTCTGCCTGTCGTCGTTCTGCAAGAACCCCAATATTCCGGAATGTGAGCTGGAGCTCTCGAGTTTACTCCCGTCGCCGCGCGACTCGTTCTCAGAGCTATCGGCCATCGAGCTGACGCTGGCGAATGACACAGGATTGCGCCTCCTTTCGTTCGAGCGCTCGTCTCTTTTAGTGTCGCTTTCCGCACTCGAGTTCCTGCAATCGTTGGAGTCGTCCACTGTGACTATGGAATCTGTGGGACCGTTGGAGTCCACTGTGCTGTCTTGTTCGATGTCCCCAATTACTTCGATGGGCGGCGTTCGGACGTCGCTTCTGTTCCTTTTCTTCATCGACAAGTCCATTTCGCCGCACTGGCCGATCAGAACTTCGTTAGTGCTGGTGACTTCTACTTCCGGATCAGTATTCTTAGTGTGAAGTCTTTCGAGCGTGTGGTTCAGGCGATGTTTTTTAAACGATTTGAGGTATCTGAATTGCATGCCGCATACGTCACACGTGAAAAGTTTGTCTGCCGGTAATCTGGCTCGGTGGTTTTGCTCTCTGTGCTTGACGTAGGCGGATCTGTACCGATAGCTCTGCCCGCACTGTTCGCAGACGAAGGGCTTGTCGTCGGTGGACGACTGAGACGCGTGCTGCAAGGCGGCGTGCCTTTCCAGAAGCCAGGCGGAGGGAAAGGAAGCGAGACAGACGCCGCATCGTCGTCTCTCCGAGTGGAGCAAGTGGCGGCTCTGGTAGGCCATGCAGTCGTCGCTGAGATACCTGCGCAGCCGACACGCCTGCAGGGCGAGGAGCGGTGACCACAGCGGCAGCGCTGTCGGGCTGCTGGCTGGTAACGGACTGGCTATGCTCGGCGAACCACATGTCATGTCCAAGCACATCTGCGAAGGAATTAATTATTCATCAGTAAATATCTTCAACTCAATCGATGGTCTCCAACAAAATCAATTACGTACCTGTCGCATATATCCGTTATGATGGGACAAATAAATAAAAACAATAGTTCTGTAATGATTGTAGAGCTTTTATTTGTCAAAATTGTATTTTTACAGCTATGATATGCTTATATTTGTTTCAAAGTTACAATGATCAACAGTGATGGGTTTGTGTACTGTTGCATTATCAATTGACGAATTACCGATTCGATCCTCGATCGTTCTGATATACTGTAACTATACTTCAACAAAATCGTACTGCTCTGTTACAACATTATAACCTATTAATAATGTTAAGGCAAAACAGATTTCACTAATCTAAAATGTCAACAATGAAAGTTAAATAAAACAGCTTAAGGGGAAAATAATTCATTGATGCCTCTATGAAGTAACAATGATTATAAGCTATATAATATAAATAAAGTGGACCTACGTTATTTGAACTTGTGCTGGTTATAATTAATTTACAGCATAATATACAGAACTTGCCACATAACATAATTACAGGGTTTCGATGTCAACATCACAATAACCCTGCAAAGAAGATGTAATGTTGCCCACTCACAGAACTTAAACATTGTAGAAAACTTTCCATTTTACCTATATTTATTAAATAGTTCAATAAATAATTTACAGTAAAACAAGCATAACGGCGCTGGATTGTTATTGCAACATGTTTTAAAACAATATCAAACTTCTGTGTGGGCGTCATAACGCGAACAATTTGTACGAAATGTGTACTCGTATATCATGCTCCTAACGAAACCTATGGACTAAATAAATTATATTAAAAAAAAATTATACTTATTAAAACAAATTGTACCAATATATAATCAATATACCTACAGGAACTTAGAAAATTGCAATATAAGTGATATATTTATGTATGCCACTTAAAATCGTAACATAATCACAATTCAACCAGTGAACTCATCCCGCGGCCCAGGCCTTCACTGCGTCGTCGGTGAAACTTAACATTATCTAAGACTATACAAATAAATCTATTGTCCTAGTATTGGTCATTAAAATAACTTTGCACTGGTTAATCTCAATAATCTTCGCCCACTTTATCGGACCGTCAATGGATAAACAAACTAATATTTCGAAATTTCTTATGAATTAAGTCGCATTGAAAAATACTATTCATTATTATAAAAAAAAAACAATGATGACATAATTAGAACAAAACTAAAAGATTACGTCGATATAGGAAAATAAGAAACGAAAAAAAATACTTTGGGGATACTATAAAAGGGGTTCTGCGACATTGCCAGAATTTTACAATCAATTCTTAGCAACATGGTTTTAATCTAAAAATCTATACATTATTAGACAACAAAATGAATAACCAACAAATTGTAATTAGTAAGGTTATTGATGACAGCTTTTGTAATTAGTAAGGTTATTTTTGTGAATTGATAGTTTTTAGCATCACACAGCCGCTGAAATCATGCAGCAGAAGTGAGAAGGGTGTTAAACACCCCATCAAATCCCTACAAAAGACGTACCAGAGTACATCGACAAATAAAAAGAAAGAACAATTAATAATGAAGTTAAAAAATGGCAAATTTCTTAGAATGCCTATTCTAGTATAGGCCAAAATAAGAATTTAAAGAAAGATTGATGAGTTAAATCACCAATTAAAAATACCTAATGCGGATTTATGATCAATGACAGTACGGTATAGAGGGCGCAGATAATTAAACCTTAACTGTATAAACATCACAAGATTGGAATGCGCTAACTACGGAGGCCCTCTCGCTCCCTCATGCACAATACGCGAACCAAATGGCCATATTGTCACAAACTGTAAAAAAACGAGTCACCTGTCATTGCAAGTCACATATCATAACGCAACTTACAATTTTCACCATAAAATTACAGCGTTTTTTTTTCTCTAATAATTCATTTCCTACATAAACTATGTATATTCCGTGATTTGCAGCCTTTATATAAGTCTTATATAGGCAAGAGGCACTCTAAATATAAAACTGTGGTCACTTTATGTTATAAAAATGAATCTAAGTTGTATCTATTCAAAACGCATTAATCCGTGCTATTTCTCTCCCATTCTCGAAATGTATTCAGAGAAAAACCTACAGTTGCATGTAATTATCGTCAAGGCGATTTCCATGCAATAGTATCCGAACACATACAATGACCTGTACAAACTTTAAATACTCAAATCATTTGGTATGCTTTCTCCGACAATCACAGGATATAACAGAATTATGACACAAGATATATTAATGGTACAACAAATAAAGTCTAAATATACAAATATTCCCACAAATACCAATAATGCACTCATGTCAAGTTAGTGAGGTCACTAATTTGAAGTGTGTTCGCAAAGCCACTGTTTCTACGAGTATTATCGAAGGCATACCTAATGATTTAAATATTGTGTTATGTTATATGTTGTTCAATTTATCTTTGTTCCTGCCCATCTAATTGAGAATACTTCTCAACAAGGTCTTTATTATTTCCAGTCAATATACAAACACGATCCCTCTACTCGTTCGTTATATATCATATAAATATATATTATACTATGTATTATTTGTGCTAACGGCGTGTGATGTTCGCGGGGACGTGGCAACTGGTGAATGTTAAAATTTGAATAACTGCACTTAGGGGCCATATAATAAACACTATTGTATCTAACAATAATCACCGTCAACAACCTCCACTGCCTATATACATGTCAATACATAGAAATATGTATAATAATAATAATAATATCATCATTTAATTAATAAATAGTACCTCTGAAAGTTAGGAAACAAAAATAGCATTTAAAACTGCAACCAGTTTCTATTATAAAAACTATTTCGATAAAAAAGTCGTACTTTGTTAATTTGCATCTTTACTAACCATTTAATTATTGCTATTAAATTTATTATGTAAATTGTAAATATTCAATCTTTCTTAAAACAAGAAGAGGAACATTAATCAAGGTTACAATATTGCTAAGTTTGGTAACGTTAGACTCCGAAAAATAAGAACAGTGCAGCTTTTCAAATAACAACATCATTGTTTCTCTAATTATTTTTTTTTCGTTTTATACATTTTCAACCATTCTAACTCCGGAAAGTAGCGCATCTACCAATCTATTCTAAATATGCATTTTACATGTGCCTTTAAACTGAAGACCGAAATTAATTTTCACAGCAAAAAACGGTAAACCTTCTAAAAGTTCACATAGTTATAATATTAATAACCACCATATTTGTAACAGGCGAAGCGATTAACGAATATAATTAATTTTTCAACGGCAATAATTAATAATAATTCTCAACAATTCATTCGTGATCTGATCTCAACTCACACTAATGATATTTTTTATAACTACATAGAGACATTTTAAATGTATCTAAAGCAGAACACTAATATAAGTGCAATAATGTTAATTTAATAAGAATTATTATGTTTGTGTAGTTATAAAAAACCTCACACAGCCGTAAAGCCGAAAATAGCAAAAATTGCCCGAGTGTTTCAAAAACACCCGATTATTCGCTTCGACTGCACAACAAAGATGAGGATCGCTTTGGAATGGATGCTCAATTTTACTAATAAAGTGTCCAAATCGAAAATAATTTTCAACTTTTAAACATTTTTGAATTATCACTTTACGTAAATTTCAACATCCATTCTTGTATGTGGAATGTTTTATTTTATTAGTATTTTGAATGACCAGTTAAACTATATTAACAAACGGTACTCGGGAAAGTAAGTTCGTAAATAAATACTGCATATGCTATGTCTAATTTACATTACCACTTGACTTCCAACGAAGCCTTCTACAGACACTACCATAACAAAACTCTCATTTATAACACGCCACAACAACAAGAAAAATTAATGAGAAAACATTTTTTGATATGCTTACGGTACTCGTGACTTCGACACTTTTTTCGAAATTCAATACCTAATTAGGGGGTCACTATGTTAATATAAAAAATATGTGTGCAAATGGAAACGTCCCGAAAACAAAACGGGGATAACTCCAATAATAGATAAATTATTACAAGTCAATGTTTTGACTTCAAACCTAGGTTAAGTTTTGTATGACAATTATTAATTAGGTTTTAAAACATTATGGACATTCCCTGTTTACAAAATAAGGTATTAAAAATTAAATGACCGCTATAATGAAAGAACTTTTTTGAAATAGTTCAACAGTAAATAAACTGTATAGGTTCAAAATATATCACCATCGTATTCATTTATTGAAGCTAAAAGAAATGCCAATTACTTTTTAAAACTATTCCACTTAATAAAATTTTGTCAACAGTTTCTTAAGACATTATGGTGTATATTAAATATCTTGACCTACTTTGATTACATAATGATTCCTAAGGGCGTTTCGCCATTACCTAGATAAAATAATATTAAAACTTAATTTCTACTTCTTTCAAAATTCTATATCTAGGGGCGATGAGATCTACTAGTAAATTTTTAGAATAAAAAAAATATTCACCTACTTAACATTGTATCGATATGACAGATTTTTCTAGAAAAACTGTTTCATTCGTGTTAAAAAATGCAACACTCAAGTGAAGTGGCAAGAAGAGAAAACAATATATAATTAGAAGAATTTTTAATTTAAGTACCAACAAAAAGAAAAGGCATCTGTAAAATATAAATACATCTGGCTTCCTGAATTTAATTGATAAATTATTTCAACTGAAAAGGAGAAAATGAAAGTTTATCCATTTACTGTAAGGGGCAACAAAAGGGTTTTAACTTTTTTCTAACAACCATCATTCTTATTTCTTATATTCTGAGATCGTCCTCCGAACTCCTAGATGTATTCGTAGTTACCTTACCTTTTATATATCACAGACCTTTTTCTTATATTATCATAATACTTTAATTTTGAATATTAACTGTTAAAGAAATACTATTTCTACATTAGGATAAACACCTTAAATCCAAATCAATAATTTCCAAAAATTTTATCTACTAATTTTACTACAGAAATTTTTAAAACTAGTGTTATACACCAATGTTTCGATTGTTTCAAAATGATATGCACAATCCTATCAATGATTAAAAAATGATAAGTACCTACTCTTAATCTAGGGATATTTAAGATTTTAATGTCGAATCATTACCAACATGTATCGATCAACCCGAGTACCGTTAACATAACAAACAAACAATGTATAAATAAAAGAATAATCAGTCCAAACGTAGTCTAAGCTTATTGGCACGGCACAACGCAAACATTTCATAAATTAGATCACTTACAAGTTAGAAATGTTATTTACGCAAAAATAAACTCTATTTCAATGGACTATAAAGCGCATAATCGCGACCAAAGCCAGACGATTCGCCGTGCTCAATAAAGCCACCTTTCAATCAAGAACAAATCAAAGCTTTAGTAATATTTTTCTGGATGTGACGTCGATAACAGTTCGCGAATAAAACATACATACATAAGACAAAAGATTTCATTCATAATGAAATCTGTCGTCCTAAACATATGTATCTATTTTAAATAATAAATTATGTTATCTATCTGAAATGAACTTTGTAATCCATAAAATATCCCTGTATTTGACTCTGTTTTATTTGTTGAACACAGCAATTGTGAGATGAGTTTCAAATGCTTCTTATGTTTCTTTTTTTTTATAAAAGATTGTATAATATAATAGTGTAACATTGAGTAGATATAGCATTTGAAACATCGTATAAAAATAATAATGAGACGCAGTTAATCTGTATGAAAATAGATAAAATTTTCTACATGACGATACCATGCCTCTTAAATCCAAACCAAACAATATGAAAAACAAAATATATGGAGTTATGATTATTTCACAGGTTTCTCTGTGGTTCACAACTTGAAGAATAATCTAAATGAAATAGACCATAAAACATCAAGCAAATCCCAAAGAGATATTAATACTTGTATAAAATTAAAAAGTTGCAAACGATTTGTTGGCGTAGTTTTCAAAAGTATGAGAAAATGCCTAATAAACGATTTGGAAGAGGCAAAGGCCTGATAAACGATTTGAAAGAACAGGCATAGGCCTAATAAGCGATTTGGAAGAAGAGGCATAGTAATGCGGTCGAACTGAAACGGCGCTTAAAGCTTTGATTCCCATGATCACACACCCACAGAACTCCCCAATTGAATGAGCTACTGAAGCATTTTACACTCTAATAAATTTCCTAAAAATCCGATAATAGGTATCAAACTATATAATATGTATTTACATTTTATATGTCGTAATATTGCTTTTGAATTACCTCGGGGAGCGTGCGTCGTTACTTCGAGAGACAATGGTAAAATTACTAAAAACCTCGAATTTCTAATTTTTACATACAAACTATCCTGAGTGCAAATTTCATAGACTCTAGTAATTAATGTTAAAGCACTCATTGATATTTTAATTTGGTTAATAAAATCAATCTGAGATAATTTCTATCATAATTTAGCTCATTTCTAGATTAATTTGCTAACTCTAAATTAATATTTTACATTATTTTTTTTAATGTTAAAACTTAATTTTTTTTTTCAACCATCGAACTCGCAAAACAATTTCCACTAAGCCTAAAATTCATAAAAGCAAAGCAAACGAGATCTAGAACGTCTTAATTTTAATTTTGAAAATTTTACTCCCTATTTATCTTTGGCTATGCCAATTAATGGATCATCGCTAATAAAATTACTTATTTAATATCTAAGGTAAGTAAAGCACCTAAAGGTAAAAAAATGTCATCCAAAAAAGCAAACGACAGAAAAACTGAAAACGCTTTAAGAATTAAAACAGAAACGAATATAACAACAAATTTTGTGAGACAATTATCTATAAGTGAAATATCAAATATTTATTCATATCATTCAGATCACAGTTGCGGCGTTTAAATCACATTCTTAACTATTAACATATTGTCCTCCGTTTGTTCGTTCGACTCGCACCATTGACTACTTCCAGACGGTATTGGCTAATATACTCTGATAAATTTGTGCACCATAGCCTTCCCATGCTCATTGGTGTGGACTCTCCTCCTCCGTGTCGACGGGGCTGGGTGACAGGAACTTGCGCGCATACTTGGGGTAATGGGTTTTCTCGTGCGCCTTCAGTATCGTGGAGCGCGAAAACGTCTTGCCACACAACACACACCGAAACGGCCTTTCACCTACAAAATCACCAAACATTAGCATTACAACAAAAGAACAACCAAAGAAGTACAACCAAAAAAAGCTCCTTATTCACGAATCTCGTATTCACGTCAATTGTGGCAAAGTTTCTTTACCGTAATAGTTGACAGAACAAGTAGAGGGCTCATCTTTCAAGTGGAAAACCATCGTTTAGACAATTTGCAGGCCTACAATATTTGATACGCAGATGTGACGTGCATCCAATCACGCCAGCAACCACACCCTATAGATCTAAATACAGCCCACAGGGATACCACTTGGCGGCAGTAATCTGGCGTCAGTACTTCCCTAGACGAATTCTGACCTCTACTACTGCTAACCGTACTTTCCGTATTCTCTGCTAAAAGTCTGATCTACTCGTAGTAAGCATAATATAAAGGCGAGATTTCTTAGGGAAGGAAAGTTTTCAAATAGAAGACAGTTGAGGCTTTAGTAGCGTGAACAAACGCAGTACCTACTGCTGACAAATGCTGGATGAGACAGAATAAGGAGCTTTTCTTTATACAAAAAAAAAATACCAGAAAAATATTCTTACCCGTATGAACTCTACAGTGATCTTTCATATGATGCCTTAACTTAAACGCCTTCCCACAAAATTCACATTTGAACGGCCGATCTCCTGTGTGGACCGGCAAATGTGCGATCAAGGACGACACGTCCGGGAAACTCTTGCCGCAGAACTTGCACAACACCACATTGCCGGGCTCCACCGGGCCGATGTCCAGGTCGAGCGGCGACTCCTCGGTCGGCATGCTCAGGTATGTCGGCTCGCTGAACTGCCCAATCAACGGCAGCCCCATCGGTCGACTCATCAACGCGTCGCGATACTTCAGCGTGTCGAGCGTATGCGTCGTCAGTATGTGCCGGGTCAGTTTGCTCTGGTGCGCGAACGTCGCTCCGCAATGTATGCAAGGAAACGCCCTCTCCCCCTCCTCAATTCTCCCCCTACCGGACCCTTCGTACTCCTGCAACCACAAAAAGAACATCAACTTCTTTTTCTCTGAATTGTTCTTAACGAGGACCAAAATGTGTGCAATATCTCTAACACTACTTTCTAAATTGAGATGCAAGTATTCGTAATATCTTTAATTTTACTATCTAATTAAGAAGTTGACGCTCATTTTTGCCCATAAAATGTGCAGGAGTGAACCCGGGAGCCGGCTACGCGTAATGCCTTGTGGTATAGCAACGCGCGCGCGCACCTTATCTAGGACTCGTACAGGTAACGTATGAAAGTATATGGCCAATATTTAAATAAAAAAAAAACTGCCCAAAATATATCAAACAAAATGAATGTATATAAAAAAATGATGGCCAACAAAATGAAGGTCAACTTCTTGACAGCAAGGCATAGTAATCGTTGTTAAAATAGCGCAGCATATCAATAAGCATGCAATTAAATATAAATCAACTTGACGACAACCACCAATGATCAACAAAGAAACATGTAGATTTGGCACCTATATGTATATAAATAAACTTTTAAAAGCACTTCCACTCAAGCATATTAAACTGGTACGATTTATACTGGTTGTAAGAGGCTTTATATTTTATCTACACATCAAAATTGCCTCAAATATGGACGATTCTTATAAATTTCCCTCATAATAATGAGGAATATGCTCAATGGAAATTTTACATACTTTTTCATTTGTATTTTTGGACGCTTCTATATCAATATTGGAATAGACATTATTAAGGTTTCAAGTAATGTATTGCTTCAATTTAACATGAAACATCGTAAAAAGAAGGAGCGATAAACCCACCAGTAATCACGAGTAGCTATGCTGTAATTTATACTCTTTGGGTATAAAATATAGCTATTTTATTTACTTTATTATTCATTATTGTGAAACAACATTAATAAATGTTTTATAAATACAGTTTTTAGAAACATTACATGCAAGTATAATATAGAAAGAAAAACATAAACCTTATAATGGATGTGATAGATTATTATTAAAAAAAACTGTAATTTTAAATTCATATCATAACTTTTTATTTATTGTTGGTAATGAAGGAATCATAAATAAATAATTTGTTGGTATATGAATGATCGCCATTTTGAAAGAATGCATGCTAAGTACGTTTTCGGAAATATATATGTCATACAGGTCATTAAAAAATCTTTTTTGCAAAAGCGATGACATGGAAAGACAAAACTAACATTCTATTAAGTACCTATAATAATTTGTTAATTAAATTAATTAAATATTTTTTGTTTGGAGTCAACATTAACTTCAAGAGTCAACCTTTGATAAGATTAAAGTACAAAAAAATATATCAATCCTCACATTATGATTTATGATATGAAAATATTGGATTTTATTGTTATTAAATTATTTTGGTTGTTTGTATGGAGTTCTTTGTTTGTGATGTTTAATGTTTACATTATATTATTCAGAGATTTTGTTTACAAAATACTAAAACAATTTAATAAATTGTGTTTTTATACATCTTTTGTATTAATTTGTATATTTTTTATACTTTTTTGATAATAAAAAACTTATGTAGGTATTATTAGTTAAAATATAGCCAGAAACAAAGTGCATCGTAATATAACCCTTATTCCTTGATATGTGAAATCAATTCCCTATTTAAAAAAAAGAATTAAAAAAATTATTGCATAGAAGAAATAGCGACTTTCATTTTTTTTAAGTATTTTTTGTAAAAATGTATAAATAACTTTTAGTGTAATTTTTACTTCTCAGACATAAAAAATGCAAAGCTTAAGAATATTTATAATTTACAATTTATAAGAGCCACCATTTATTTAATGCAAAGAAAAAAATATATAAATAATAAAATATAACATGTCTTTGGCCTTGTTAAACATGCAACACTTAAAATTAAATGCCAATTGTTCTATTACTAAGCCAACATCGAATCACATATATTTACAAATCTACCACATCCACATTTTAAAAAGAAATCAAAAATACATACCGATTCATGCTGGAGTCTGTACTCTGTGGAAGGCTCTCCAACTTTCTCCTCATTGTTCCTATCCCAGTCTGCTTCTTTCTTTAGGGACTGAAATGTTACAAATATCAATTGAATATGCAATTTTGAAAAGGACACATGTCTAATATAATGTTTATTAATTAAAAAAGAAACAAATTCAATTCCAAACCAGTGTGTATTTTCTAAAAGTAGGTAACTATTGTCTTACTTATTTTTCCAAAGTTTTGGTGTTAATTAGCTATGGAAAATTACTAAAATATATTTTTTTAATTAATCTAAATAATTATGTTAATAGATATTTTATATTTGAGAGATGTAGAGAATATCTGACATGAGCCCTTTTTGAAATTGCATATTCAATTAATCTATAAGTAAAGTTCAGTACATTCTCTATTGATATTTGACAGTTGAACTCTCTACTGATATTGAAGAGTTTAAAATTTTTATTTATTTTTACAAATATGTTAAAAATAGTTTTTTTTACTATTCAATTATTCATTCTTACAACAAGCATAATTAAATAGATCATATATTCTTGAACATTTAGCTCTGTTAATTAGTTCAGGGGCTGTTTACAACAGTCTTGCTGGATATCATTATTAGTCTTAAGTTGCTGTGGAAACTGAAATATTGGTAATTTCCAATATTTCAGTTTAAACAAACACTTGGCTAGTAGAAATTTTAAAACTGGACATTGTAGATATCTCCTGTACGCCTAGCATGTGTGTGACTAACAATATATCTTGTTAGACAAAATATCATATATCAACCAATAGCAGCGGAGTAGTCCCAACCCCATCTCTTTGGCTCCAACACAATGAAAGAAATAGCAATATTTTTAGTTGAATCTTTTTATTTATTTATTTATTTATTTGCTGAGAACACATACATTCTAATGTATTCAGCCATTTCTGGCATACAACAGTTTATATTACAAATACTATTAACAAAATATAAAAAAAAAAATGAATTCAATAGCAGATGATTAATCAAAAAATAAAAATTAGAACAAGTAAAAAATTACAATCTGTGCAGGTACGAGTACTAAATCTCTAGTTGAATAAAATCCATAATTAATGAGCCACTTTACACAGTATGTATTGAATGCTTCCGCAACTTTACAAGGATTAGTAATACATTTACCTCCAATTTAACAATGGTTGACATTTTTAATAAACTAAAAAAGCTGAAGTGGCGCTGGACGGGACATATTGCGCTCAGATACTCAAATGAAAAATGGTCCAAAGAGGTCATGGAACCCCAGAGATGCGAAAAGGAGGCAAGGACAACCACACAAAAGATGGGAGGACGACCTGCCGAAAGGATGGCAAGGAAAGGCTAGAGACCAAGTAGAGTGGCAAAGTCTGGAGGAGGCCTATGTCAAGGGACAACCTGACTGCTCTGGTGTATAAATTAAGTAACAGTATTATGTATAACATATTATGTATTCAGCAGTCAGAGAACAAAGGCTAGTTTTATTTATTTATTTAATGGTTGACATTTGTCTATTTCTCTATTCAATATTCAATAAAAAAATAGTATTACTCACCAAAGGTACTTGTTGGACAGGTGGCAAACCAGAGGGGCCAGGTATCGGTTCATTCCTAGGACTTGACAGAGAGCTATGTGACGGATGCGGCAGGCCCGGGTGAGGTAGTGTGTTCAGCACACTCAGCCGCTGTTCCACAGGTGAATACCTTGGCCCGAGGACACCATGGCTGTTTATTGTCATATTGATACCTGAAAAAAGATATGACCATAATTTAGTCACTAGTAACCCATTAGGAGAAGGTAAACTCTAACTACAAAGACCAGGTTTGTTCGCAAGCCTCAAGGTGGCGGCGCCTGAATTTGGTCCTAACTGAAAATCAGTGCTGCATACTTTTTTTTGTATAGGAAGTATGTGGCAAAATGCTGAATTGGGGCCTTTTTCTAGGTTATGCCACATATTGCAGAGCGTTCTTCTTTTATTACTCTAGCTATAAGCTGTATATTTAGAATTTAATATTGTAATTTGTGGCACTACCTAACAATAGAGATATTTCTTTCTTTCTTTCAGTGGACTTGGTTCCTGTGGACTAATAACCCACAAACCTTCAATTCATAAATATGAAAGAAACCAAACATACGAAAAATTCATCCCTATGGCAGGTGTTGAAGAAGATGAAAATATTTTTCAAGGAGGTCCTATGTTTTACTGTATATTTTTTATATATGTTCAACATTTTATGTAAATTTTGGATTTTGATGAAATTATTTTTAATTCATATTAAAGAACGGTTATATTTATAGCGTACCTACATAAGCAAAACTTACACATAAACTTTAAAATAACTTAAAGAAATACATATCTATAAAGTTACTCTAAGTCTAAAATATAAGTAGCACTGATTTTTATTAATTAAGCATTTTGACTTATATATCAGAGAATGAAGAAGGTTTATGAGCAGGTACATACATAGTTTTCCAAAGTTTTGTATTAAATTGGTTGAAATATGACAATAATATGTAATTGTTAAGAGCACAAATCAAGCCACCCTAAAGACTTTCATCGAAAATGTTGCCTAATTCTTTCGAGACTTAATGAAACAATGCATAATGGGATAATCCTATTTTGTAGACCTACAAACAAGAACTCTACAAGAAAGAAGAGAATGACGATCAAAGCAAAGTCTGCGATAAAATCCGTGTGAACAATCAATGTTCGCACGGACTTTATCGCAGACGAAGTAACAGGCATCCGCTAGTTATGTTTATAATGCTACAAATATAAATTCAAAGAAAACATACAAAGCCATCGCTGAATTATGATTCATAAAGAAAATTGTTATGGTAAAACACATCAAAGTAGATGTGAATAATAAAAGTGTACAATCAATGCAATTTATGAATAATTTGAAGTTAAAACAACTCGAAACTTTAACAGTAACACAAAAAATAGCCATTGTTTACAACTTTACAATAAAAAATACAAATTTTGAATTCGCTTCGCAATTTATGTGACAGTGACAGTGACTTTACTCTTTGACAGTGAAGTAAGCATCATTGCCAATGCATATTTTCCTAATTCCCTACAAATCGAAGCAAAATTCCTCAAGCTGGGAAATAGAATATCCTAATTGGCCACATAAAGACATAAAACAAAAGAATAAAATTAATGCAGTTTTTGTTTGTATTTATAATTTAACATTTTTTTTTAATTTTGAAAATTACCAAGATTTCATTGAATATATTTTTTTAAATTACCCACAGTTTTAACTAATAGCGTGCGTCGCGGAATCGTGTTGATCATGGATGCAGAGTTAAAAGCATCCCACGGTTAAAACCAATAACTCCTAAACCACCAAAATTGAGCTAAGATTCCCAAGAGTTTTGGGAACTTCTAACAAACTGGCAATGCTACACCTGAGTGACAAAGAAAATATGTCAATGTCATCTATGAAAGGTTTCTTTTCTATACTGGTGCGGCTGGAAGGCTCTATGTTCTAGCTTTTTTGAGCCTAAGAAAGGGTAAAACTAAACTCAAAGATATATTTTACATTAGTAATCTTCTGAATTAAAAAAAAATGTGTTATTATTAATAATAGCAATAAAAATTAAATTTCTGTTACTTACCCACGCTCTCATTCGCACCATTCGACCTAATTGATACTGAATCTTCTTCTGGTGAAGATGGCCGCATAGGCTCGTCAGGTGGTTCATCTTTTGGTATAGGTGGATGCGTCAGCGTCGGTGTTTCAATTGATGTTTCAGGCCTAAATCGTCGCACGGATAATAAGGGGGATATTCTGGGAGGGGAGGCTTCGGGCACCTCTCTGGGATCACGTGATTCACGATGATCTCGCGGATCCCTTATTTCTCGCAAATCACGGGGTTCTCTATTATCTTTTGCGTCTCGTGATTCTCTATGGTCCCTCAACTCTCTATGATCACGTGGATCACGAGTATCTCTAGTGTCTCTAATTAAGTCACGCGTTTCTCTCTCACGTTCTCTATCCCATTCTCTTTGTTCTCTTAGATCCCTGTTTTCGCGAGCTTCTCTATGGCTGTCCCTGGTATCTTTGTCCCTTTCACGAATTTCTCTACTATCCTTTCCTTCTCTTCGTTCTTCCTTATCCCTAGACTCCCGCATGTCTAACCTTTCGTGCGTTTCTGTGCATTCTCTGATATCTTGTTGGCATTCCTCCATAGGTTCTGGAACGTTTCTCGCATCGATGCCGGCTGCACTTAGTGTCGTCATTTCAGCTAATCCTTTTACCTAAGAAAAAGTAACACAAATATTGAATATTTACGTCAATAATATTAAATTTAGATGTGACTAGTTCACAGAATATACCTACATTAATAACATTCTGCGAACTATTATGTGATTTAATTGAGGCAGCTCATAACGAGCATAGCACAAATATCCAAGAAGGTTATTGCGGTATTGCGTGGGTAATATTTAGGTACGTAGGTACCTACTGTTATAAAACTATATAAAAAATATTTATTTAGGTAGTAAAAGTTACGAAAGACTTACTTGACTGTCTTAAAATTTATTAAAAATAATTTACTGTTATTTGGTAAAATGAAGAATATTAGGTATCACACAGAATCCGAGGTAAGTTTATTACGATGTAACTAGTTGATTATTTGAAAATAATTGAAACAGATGATGGCTTACTCGGAGTCTGGACCGACGGAAAATTTACAGCTGATAACATTTGACTAAGATAGGTCCTTAGAAACCGCAATAGATTCCGCACAGAACTTGGATAAAAGAGATTCCGCGCATGTTAAGCGTGCTATTTATCAGAGAAAAATTTTCTCTGTTCTGAGTGTCTTGTTCTGATTTAACCTCATCCAGAGAAAAGGACGGTTGCAGGGAAGTGCATTTTGATTTATTGGTTTGAGAGCACATAATATTAAGTTGTTTAGCATCTTTACACGGCTAAACCATTGTACCATTGCATGAAATTTGGTATAGAGATAAATTGGACCAAAACATGCCAATGGTTTTATTTTACTTTAGGTATATCCCGGAAAAATCTATGATTACAGCGGGATTACTAAAAAAACAGTAGGTAACTCACGCTGACGTAGCCACAGGCATCAGCTAGTATAGTTTAAAGTACCAACCGACAAGACAAGCCGACGCCCCGCGATTTTACCCACATAGTTCCCGTTCCCGCAAGAATACGGGGTTATAAAGCTTCATAAATGACGTGGCTTTCTAGTGGTAAAATAATTTTAAATGGCATCAGTAGATTCAATGATTACCCCCTGCGACACCACAAATTTTACCTCTTTATAGTAATGGTCAACCCCTCACCAGGTGGACTGACGACATCAAGAGAGTCGCCGAGAGCAGGAATTCGCTGGATGCAGGCGGCTCAGGATTGTGTTTTTTGGAAGTCCCTACAAAAGGCCTATGTCCTGCAGTGGACGTCCATCGGCTGATATGATGATGATGATGATGATGGTGGTGATGATGATAGTATTAGTATAGATTTACCTGAAGGCTCTCAGCGGTTTTAAGGAGAGCTGGCAGTTGGCAGTATTGCACGTTGACCTCGCCTTTGTACATGAAGTCGACGAGAGTTCTGAGCTCTTCCAAGCCTACGTCCTTGAGGATCACGATGGGGTGGCGCGAGGGGTGGTCCACGAACAATGAACGGAAGTATGAGGAGCACGCCGATAGAACTACCTGGAAAGTTAATAAATATAGATAAATAATGTGCCTACTCTACCGCACTTGATAGCCCAGTGGATAGGCAGGGCACCGGGGCACATTGTACGAAGAGCTGATGAACGTTGGGTTCCCAAGGTGCTGGAATAGCGACCTCATACTAGAAAGCGCAGTATTGGTCGAACCCCCACTGACGATATCAAGCGAGTCGCAGGGATTCTCTGGATGCAGGTGGCTCAGAATCATGATGCTTGGAAGTCCCTGCAAGTCCTGTGTGGCAGTGGACCTCCATCGGCTGATATGATGATGATGTTCGAATCCGGGGCATGCACTTCAAACTTTTCAGTTATGTGAAGTTTAAGAAATTAAATATCACGTATCATAAACGGTGAAGGAAAAGCCTGCATACCTGAGAATTTTCTTAATTAATAGGTACGTGTGTGAAGTCTGCCAATCTGCAGTGGACGTGGTGGACGGACTATTACCTAAACCCCTGAGAGGAGACTAGTGCTCATCAGTGTGCCGTTTAAGGGTTATTAATGATATACCTACTCTGAAGACAAAATTCTTTGAACTATGCACGTTACCAGTGACCTACGGATCCGAGACTTGGTTGCTAACTATGGGCTTCATAAGGCTCATAGTCACTCAATGATCATTAAGCGTGCTATGCTTAAAGTTTCGCTGCGCAATCGAATCAGAAATGAGGAGATCCGCAGAAGAACCAACGTCACGGACATAGCTCAGCCACACGCGAAGTCAAAGTCAATGAGCACTGGGAAGGGAAACGTTATTGGACCGAGCTCCTAACCAAACTAAAAAAAATCCTCATCATAAAATAGAACATCTAATATCTCATAACAATTTTTTTAACTCTTTTCTTAATAAATATTACTATTATTTTATACTACCTACTTACACAGGAGGGGATTCGGAGTTTTGACTCACTACAAACTGCTTTAGCACGGTCTTAAGAGCTTAGAAATAAATCACATTCATGGCTGTGTTATTGATATTCATATCACTGACTACCAAATACCTAAAACGCGCTGCAAACTGGTCGGTAAACTGGATCGTTTGTAGCTGGCGTTAGGATAATAATTGGTTGATTCTGTAATGATTCTACTTTTCAACTCTGGGCTACTACAGTTGCGTAGCGTGGATTTTCACCAAGCATGGCCTACTGAAGATTCTCTGCCGGGGGCCTACTGGAAACTAGCCATCTGAGGCCTACTAGAATTTTCCCACGATTATAGCAGATACTCGCCTAATGTGTTCACATTTGAGTTTTCCAATTTCATTTATTTTTAATCGACGTCACCTTTCGTATGCCACCCGAGTAAATTGATACTTCTTTGTTTAAGTAAGTAGGTAGGTACCGGCAGTCATAACTTGTGATTGCCAATGCGGATTGGCAGACTTCACTTACTCAGAGAAAATTCTCTGGTATGCAGGTTTCCTCACCATGTTTTCCATGTTTCGTTTGGGGCACGTGATATTTAATTTCTTAAAATGCACACAACTCAAAAGTTGGAGGTGCATGCCCCGGACCGGAATCGGACCCAACCCACACCCTCCGAAAACGAAGGCAGAGGTCATATCCACAGGGCTATAACGGCTACCGTACATACGTAGGTTATTTTTAATAGACTTATTTTAAAGAATATAAGCCAGCGGGCGCAGGTCGAACCCAACGACCTCTCGGTGAAAAGTCCGCCTCTTTACCTTTGAGCTATGTGGAGGCTTGATTGAAGTTAGCTAACAAATATTTATATTTGTTGATGCTACAGAAATTCTACTAGATGATTGTAACGTGATCAATACCAAACGGATTTCCCCTCCACCCATATTCATTCTGTGACTGATGACTCATGGCAAATAATATTAACCATGAACATGGGTGGATTTACGTAACATTTCTGTTGTAATATGTTACCTTAAAACCTTTATAATTATGTGTAAACAAAGTGTATCGTGGCCTATAGTTAGCCTAAGCCTGGGCAACTTCGGAATCATGAGGTCGTAGTTTCGATTCCTCAGGCTATGAAATATTGAGTTCTTTTTCTGCAGAAGTTTCTCAATGGCACACTGGGATAAAAAATACGCAGTTACTGACTCAAAGCACGTTCATCATTAACCTCCTGATAGTAATTGTTGCAAAGTCAATCATTATCACCTTAAACCCGCCTACCCACATTGGAGCAGAGTGATGGGTGGACGGTTCAAATCCCCTCTCCAAGAGAGAAACCTCGCCTTGCAGTTATAGGCCAGAAAAATATAGAATTGAAAATCCGTGATGGTTCAGCTATATAAAATCATGTTACTCCAAGGTGGAGCATCAAAAAAAAATGTGGCAAAACGGGGTAAATTATTCTTCTTTACAGCTTTCGCTGTATTATTAGTATCATAATACTAATAATAGACTACCATCACATCGTTAGCCCAGGATCATAGGGTGGGCACAGGTCCATTCTAGGGTGGGCACGGCCCACCCGCCATGTATAAACGCTTCCTCCCTTTACAAGCCTATGGCCAAGAGTATTACCCGGTCGATGTCGCGAGTGTCCGCTAGTCTAAACTAAACTGAGTAACACCCGAACAAAGTCCCATGTGTACACTAGTCACTATTCATATTATAAATGGAATGCTGCAATATATTTTAGAGTCCATAAAACTGAAATACATTTACGAGTACTAGTGGTAATGACTGCTACGAAGTTATGTTAAAGTATGACACTTGCGGATACGCGCAAAGCAGTCAGAGAAAATATAGCTCGTAACGTTAACATGTATGTGGGAATCTAAAAATAAAGTCATTGGATCGCGTGAATTTATGAAACTAGCGGACGATAATTTGTAAGGCAAAACAATGTTTGATGGGTCATCATTCATCATCATCATCATCACTATCAACCCATAATCTGCTCACTGCTGAGCTCAAGTCTCCTCTCAGAATGAGAGGGGTTAGGCCAATAGTCCACCACGCTGGCCCAATGCAGATTGGCAAACTTCACACACGCAACAAATTAAAAAAAAATCCCTTTTGTGCAGGTTGGCAGACTTCATACACGTAGAAAATTAAAAAAATATATCAGGTATTGAGGTGTGCAGGTTTCCTCACGATATTTTTCCTTCACCGTTTGAGATGACATTTAATTTCTTAAAATGCACATACGTAACTGTAAAGTTGGATGTGCCCCATACCGGATTTGAACCTAACCCTAAGCCCTCAGAATCTAAGGGAGAAGTCATATCCACTGCTATCACTTGCATGCTGTCAGGTAGATGATAAATAAAATTAATAAAAATACTAATTTTTCTGAAGAAATGTTGGTAATCCTAATCAAGAAGCACTCTTGCTACTAATAACTTGTTTATCGTTTTACCTTATGAGCCCGGATGGAGGCACCTTCGGAACAGGCGAGCGTGACGTCCACCAAGCTCTCGTCGTGAAGCAGTTGGCTGAATACGCCGAGCAGGTTGCTCTGATGATTGTTCCACCTCAGGCAATAGTGCTCACTTCCCATGTCTGAGCTAGCTCCCGCCGCTGTTAACAAAATAATCCCAATATTATTATTATTTTATAACCTTCTAGCGGATGCCCGCGGTTTCGTTCGCGTGGAATTCAGTTTTTAGCAAATCCCGCGTTAACCATGGATTTTGAAACATGGCTGAAAATTAGCCTATGTGTAATACAGGGTATTATCTATCTTTGTTTTAAATTTCAGTAACAAACATCCAAACCACCATCCAAACAAACATTCATACAAACTTTCGTGTTAATAATATTAGTAGAAAGTAGGAAGTAGGATAGGCCAGCACTTGGTTGCAATCAAGGTAAGCAATGATGCAGCCTATATAGTGGAACGCCTATGCATAGACGGTGCCTATTCTTTACCCATGTTGTACGTTTTTTTAATGATTTAAGCAAGGGCTTGGTTGCAATCAAGCCTGAGAGCCATATCAAGCGAGCGTGTAGTGGAACTTCCTTGTCTAGAAGGTGCCAATTAATGTTTGACTAAAGATACTCATGTAGCTGGTGGTAGAGAAAACGGAAGCTGGCTATTCCAATAATACGCACTGCCAATCGGGAACGAAAAGCCAAAAGATAAAGTACTTCAACTATGTGTGGACGCAGATTACTGCGTAGAAGTAAAAAAGGTGAAAGAAAGGGAAAAGGGGAAGGAAAGGTAAGGATACGATCGAACCCTGGATCTCTCTCATCTGTTCTGTTAACTGTGAAGCTATAGAGACTATGCAAATCATTATTTAACTACTTCTTTTATAATTTTATATGCAGATATTACAATTAAATAATTGAAATAAAAATCATTTTACATATTTTGTATTTCACTAAATCTAAAATGTTAGGCTTCCTAGTACATACCTACATTTAAATTATGCGTCTTTTAACCTTGAGATTTAACCATGAAAATGCGTTCTTGTACTTACGTCTAAATCTATTGTTATTTAAAATAATATATTCTAGGTATATGCTAAGCTAAGTTTTGTAGAGTTCCTCATAAAAGAAATGATTCTTCCTTGTATGAATACCACCTCCTGAAGGCTCGTTTTAAATTAAGTATCATAACATTGACATATTTTCATTAATAAATATTGAATAATATTTACAGTCTCTCATTTATTTATTACTTCTTTTTTTTTTAATTTTTAACAATATAAGTATAAAATACAAAACATTATTAAAAATTTATAAAAAAAAAATTCACCCTCCCGCTGCGGGACATTTGAGTGTCCAAGCAACCGGTGGTCAGTGCTCCAGAGTGAGGAACCTCCTCACAATACGCGCCGTCTCAAGAATCACTGCCTTTTGTATCCGACTCTTGATCCAACAGTTAAGCGAAAGCTTCTTAAGGTGTTGGTCGAAGCTTTTCGCTATAAGACCATTGACTGAAACAACTATCGGAACAATAATAGTTGATATTTACATATCAATATCAATTTAAAATATCTAACATGTACAATTTATTATTAGGCTGGCGGCATTGCCTTTTTGAATAGCAAGAGACAACCTTTAAGCCAGGTACTCGCCAGCGCGCACATCGTGGCCCCTGTCCCTTAGGCGCCGACCTAAGCCCACCAAGAACTCCCTCGCGTCCCTGTCCCAGCAACCGGAAGTCTCCACCTATACGGGCACGAAGTGGAAGCTGTCCAATAGTGGGGCGTATTTGCTCATTTTCCTGGCAGCGGCAAAATCTGCAGCAGCCCCTGCTTCGTGGGATGTCCGGGTAAGATGGATATGAGCAAACGTGCTTACGCATGTCGCGTCCCATAAAAGGCATTTGCCCTCTCGCCACATATCAATATTATATAACAGAAGTTGAAAAAAAAGGAATGTAACAACTAACAAACAGGATTTATAAGGCGAGAGATAATGGAAGGGAAAGGCCATTTCCAATAAAGGCCAGATCAAGAAGAATAAAGAGTGTCCTAAGACAACGAACTTGTGTGAATGGTTTGATGAGAATGAAAGAGGCAAGTGAGATATGCAATACGTGATGATATATGGTACCTAAATTAAATACGGACATAGAATTGAGTTCCTAAGTTGACCTAATAGGATTCAAAACCACGATCTCCTATTTACAATTCTACACATAAACCTGTATCAAAGTCAAAGTCTTCTTCTAAGCATAAAACTTCAGGTAACACTGTAGCAAGTTTTTAGGTCACTTCTTACCAAGTGGAGCAAGCTCTCAGCGTCTTGAAAATCAGCATAATTATATGCGTACAATTTTGTTGCACACTCATAAAATGAAAAACTTTCTTCGCCAAACTTAGACGCTGGTTTCTATGAGATTAAGGAACTAATCTATTTAGTTATAGGTTACTTTTTATCCTGGAATAACCCGGGATTTGTGAAAAATTTAATTTCAACCCATTCCGTTTGGTAATAAATTGTCGAGTTTTCGAAATATACACGATATAGTTATTAATTAGCCCAGCACAGGTATTTGACGTGCTGGTTAAGTATTTCTAATGTTCTTTATGATAAGCCCTAAACGTATCTTAATAGTGAGAAGGAGGTGGAGGTATTCATCATACAAAGTATTACCCCTTACGGTCACCTCTCGCGCTCAAGTGAATCCAAAAATACCCTCTCCGACTCCCTTACAATCGTTATCAACCCATTTTCGGCTCATTGCTAAGCTCGAGTCACCTCTCAGAATGAGAGGGGTTAGGCCAATAGTCCACCACGCTGGCCCAATGCAGATAGGCAGACGTCACACACGCAGAGAATTAAGAAAACTCTCTGGTATGCAGGTTTCCTCACGATGTTTTTCCTTCACCGTTTGAGACACGTGATATTTATTTTCTCAAATAACTGAAATGTTGGAGGTGTATGTCCCGGACCGGATTCGAACCCACACCCTCCGAAGGAAGGGGGTATACCTATACAATAAGTAATATAAATAGATGTTGTGCAACTAGTTGGTTGATTAACAAAACAGACTGCCTCTTGCCTATAAAAACGCCGCAAAAACCGGTAACCTTTAATATTAGGCTGTTATATTCAGACCATGGCCAAGGTCAGGTCTTTAGGAATTTACACAAAAAGATATACGAAATGAGATAGCACTGTATTTATTATGCGTCGTCTAATTTTATCTTAGTATTTATAAGTAAGCTAGCTCGCAAATTCATCCGCATTGAAATAGTTTTTTTTGGCTAGGACTTTTTCTTAAGTCCATCCTAAATATTAAGGCAAGCAATTTTCTATGGCCTTAGAAATGTTTATGAATGCGTGAGCAAGGCGTGAAAAGCCTCTAATTTTTTAATTTGCCTTTGAAACTTGCTAACCCCCAAAGCCATCATTGTCGAAACATGCCTACATGGCCTACTGTACAAATATATTTTCTAAAATTACGAAGGCATGACCATCGTAGGCTCACCTAACATTTACCTATTAATTAAGATTTTAATGCGATGCTCTTCGCGTAGCCGGAGATAGGAAAGAATGGAATACCATCCTAAAGACAAAGATTAGAGATGGAGGTGGTCACGACCCTCACACATGAGGATTACGACTCACGGAGGAGGAAGATTTTAATTAGATAACTAGATTTCAGTGTAGTTCCATTGACTAAAATATCGTGAAAATCATCAGGTTGACGTAAAACCTCGTCAAACCGAACATTCAGATAATCTGTGAAATTATTCTTTTGTCGGCATCGTTTACATATTTCACGAATAATTACATGAATTAAGAAATTATGTAGGCAGTTCATCACTGTTATGTATTCGTATTATGACGAAAGCATACCGTAGATTTTATGCAAGCATTAAATACATACTGAAAAATACATGATGTTTTTATGGAATAGGCTCGCACTTGACCATGGTAAGTGTAGATGTGGCCTAAGGTGGAACGCTCTTGCCTAGAATATGCCTATTTACTCTCATCTTAAAGATGCCCAGGTTATAATAATTAGGAAACACTGACTTCGGGAGAGAGTTCATTGAATATCAAGTAAACATGATGATTATTGACGATCTCTCCGACGCATTTATTACACTAATATTATAAAGGCGAAATTTTGTGTGTGTGTAAGTGTGTAAGTATGTTTGTTCCTCTTTTACGCTGCGGCTACTGAAGCGATTTGGCTGAAATTTGGAATGGAAATAGATTATACTCTGGATTAACAAATAGGCTACTTTTCATCCCGGAAACATCGATGGTTCCCGCGGGATCTGTGAAGAACTGAATTCCACGCGGGTGTCCGCTAGTATTTTCTAAATTAGCTTAGGTCTAATCTGGTGGTAGGCTTCGGCCGTGGCTAGTTACCACCTTACAAAGTCCTACTGCCATGCGATATGGCGTTCCGGTGCTGTGCCGCGTAGAAACCGTCAGAGGTATGGGTAGAATAAACTTGTATAGTCTGGCAAGTTCATTGATGATACTCCCATGATATGCGGGCGACGGGGGGAAGGACTGCGCGGGTGTGAAATCGTCAGTGCGGAGAAGTAAGGTGGATTTTTTGTTGCCAAGCTATACCTATTCCTGCATCTACATCTTGTGACTTACCATCAGGTGAAACCGCAGTCAAGAGGTAACTTGTCATTGAGTAAAATACAAAAATGACAAATTGACAATAATTTTTAACCTCCGACGCAAAAATTGGGGTGTTATAAGTTTCCGCGATCCCGCACCGGAATGCGCGGTGTTGATTGACCCCCTACCTGACTGACGAATGACGATAATATCATAATTATTATTATCTAATAAAAAGAACTTAAGGCGTTATCTTGATTATCAATATAACATGGGTAATCCGATTCGGAAATAATTTATGATAAAGGTTTTATCGTTATATTCTGTTACGACAAAAGTAGATAGATAGGTTGTTCCTTTCGCACGGTCGTCCAATTTGGGTTGCTAGAAAAACATGATGTCTTGAAATTTTATCAGATTGTGTTACATTTATAGAGCCGCTAACCAGCAATATGGCAGCGTGCTGAGTTTAGGCTGCAACTTCCCATCTCACTATACGAGTAGGTACATAGTACCTACTAGCGAACACCCGCTACTTCGGCCGCCCTTAGAACTCCTTAATCCGGCCCTCTAGTTCCTCCCTACCTCCCTACCAAATATTAATTTTCTACTGCATGTGGTTGTCGAGATTTTGATGGATGACATTTCGCTTTTAAATGTAGATATATTTAGAAGATAAGCCTGTAGTGACGTTGAAAATAGGCTAATGATAATAATATTTTATTTTAAATGTATCCGATCTTTGTGCCTAGTTGGGAGATTTCAGTATTTACATACTGTTACTATCGCGTTAACGTAAACGCGAATTTATATGGAATTGAAACAGTTGTGCAGTAGTGCCACTAGATGGCGCTGTTTCAATTTCTTTGAAATTCGCGTTTACGTTAACGCGATAGTAACAGTATTAAACTGCCTACATAAATACTCCGCTGCAAGTATTTAGTATGCAAAATACGAATACCGAATTCCACTGATGAATTGGAGTTAAGAATCATTACCTACATTATCCCTCCATATTGTCAATAATATTGCCAAGTATGTTGTCTAAAATATTGTCAATAAAATTGAGTGTAAGTGGTCAACGTGAAGTTTTATAAAAGACCACATGAAGCTACTGGAATGGCTCTCAAAAAGTTCAAAGTGTTTATTAAACGCAAGCTTTTGGGAAAGGCTTATTATAGTGTTAATGATTATATTAATGATAAAAAAGCTTGGTGTTAAACTGTAATATACGACTGTGTGCTTAGTTTTAAATAAGTTTGTAAAATGGTGGTAAACAAAAAAAGAACCTTGGCTGAGTTTGTTGTGGGCTCTTCTCGGACCAAGGCGCCTTTGGAACCCTCGTAACTTTACTTTTATGTTTTCGACTATTATTACCACCATTAGATTAAATTAAATTATCCTTATCCTTAGTTTACTTTATATTTTTTTACATGTCATATAACGGATACGATGGGCGACCGGTCGTCCATTTAGGAGTCAAGTGGTTATCCTTTCAAAAGTGCTTGTAAACTAAGCCTAATTGAAATAAATGAATTTCGACTTTGACTTTGACAACCATAGACAGCTAGACACAAGAACAGTGTGTGATTGCGCTAACTTGATTACGTCATATTACGGATACGAAGCATTTCGCCATAGAGCAGTATATCGCTGCGAAGCGCGTGTGCTCCTTATCAGCGCAGGCCTATTTCCTGCACAACTGATTAATAACGAACTGGTATTAGATTTGCATGCGAAATGTTTGCGCCGATGGAAAACCTTTGTGCATCGTACATTGCTACTGCTAGTCATGTAACAACAAAAAAAAGCTTTTGTAAGGCGTAATGAACTGTAATATTGTTTAGTTGGAATTTTTACCAACATCTGCTTCGTTAGTCCAGTGTTTGACGTATGTGGGAAACGGATCATTAGGTTGTCAGTTCGAGTCTGTACTTGAACCAAGAGGCTATGAAGTATTGAGATTTTTCTTTCTTTCAAGAAGATGCAGCCCCCTATAAATCGCTAGATATCATAGGGGGTTGACCAGTTTACCAACACTGCGCTTTTCACCTAGGGACCCCCAACATCCATCGGTTCTTCAAACTATGTGCCACCCTTTGCCCCTTCAGTTGTGCGACTCATTGAGCTATATCGGTGACTTTGGTTCTTCTTTTTTTTTATTGAGAAGGAATACAACAAGGAACTTAAGCTAATAATATACAAATCATGTGGGCATGATTTGTATAGTTATTAGGATGGTGTTGTCTTAATTTAAGCCATTTCTGACAGGAACACATGAAACAACACTGTCTGCAAAATCTAAATCTATAAGATACTAGCGGACGCCCGCGACTTCGTCCGCGTGAAAGTCGATGTAAACTTTTAACTAAGCCTACCCTAGCCCCACCCTACCCTATCTCTACCCTATCATACACTACCCCTACCCTACCCTTGCCTATCCTACCCCTATCCTACCCTACCCTACCCTACCCCTACCCTATCCCTACCCTACCCCTACCCTAGCCCTACCCTACTCCTACCCTACCCCTACCCTACCTCTACCCTACCCCTAATTTTCTTTGCTATAAACCTCACGGAGCCCGAGACCTTTCCAACGAATGCAAAACCGTGGAAATCGGTTCGTGCGTTCTGGAGTTATAGCGTCAGGATGGAAAACCCGACTTATTTTTATATAGTAGATTCTCACATGGCTTGAATTAATACCTACATCACCGGCTTAGCACCGCCTTCATACTGATCAGCAGGTAGAACATATTATGATGTAATTTTTCGCTTTTTAGTATAGTGGGTACGTTTTTAGGTTTTGAAGTCGGTTGTATTTTTTTTATTAAATTTTTTATTATAGTTCAAGTTTTAGCCGCAGGACATCTTTTGTGGCGCGGAGTATAATACTAACAGCATTAAACTCCGCGCCAAAGTACATTATCACTTCAAAGTACACTATCTTACACTAACTTTATTCTTTATTGATACATTTGTGCATATACTTAACATATATGTATACGCACTTGACCTTAAGAACGTGCGGCCATAATATATTCCAATAAAAAGTTAATACATAATGTGCTAACTAATCAGCCTTCCCGACATACCTAGTTCTCTTTTTTTTTGGTTTGCATTTAATTAACCCTGTATTGTTTCTTAATTTGACTATTTTAATGTATTGCGTATTTAACTATTCGTACGCAGGTATTCCATTGGTCTAGGTCTAATTAAATTTCAAATTACTTTAAATATGACTCTTGAAATTTAAATAACTGAACGATAATTGGGTCAGAGTTTATTTTATAGTAGACCCAATGATATTTTATACTATAGATGTAAAAGCTACTCCACTGAGCGCACACAAGAATAATTTTGTGTTTAATTCCATTATACAGAGTGTCCCGTAATTAATGGATAAAACGGAAATGGTAGATACAAAACCTAATAATCTATAACTAATTTGAGTAGTTTTGAAAAAATCCCTAGTGTTACTAACTTATATTTTTTATTTCGTATTATTCAAAATTTTCCATCTTGAATTTTTACAAGGCTTAAGATCTAAAAGATCTAATTTTTATTAAACATTACCAATTTAATTTATTAAAAGTTGAAGGTGCATTCCCAGACCAGATTCGAATCTAAGCCCTCCGAATCGAAGGCAGAGGCCATATCCGCTAGGCCATCATGGAGAGGAGATATGGAGCCTAAATATTATCGAGAATAAAAATGTGTAGGTAACTTGGCGTTTTCTAGGTAAGCTTGTTCCACCATAGATTACATCATTGCTTACTTGCTTACCAATAGGTATTGTTGCAGCCAAGCGCTTGCTTATACTTATTATTAAAAAAAATAGATATGTCTACCTATCGAAGACTCGGAGTTAGGTGTTTTGAAAACATATTTTAGCAAACTCAGAAGTGATTACAAAAATAAGAAAACTAATGTCGAACAAAGGTTATGATTCACAACATTAGTCAGGACAACAAATCAAACTGTAACCAAAATAAGACCGTAGAATGGCAGAGAATGACCTTGAGTGAAGTCACGCACTTGTGAACGTTGTGTGTAGGGTTAAAGGATCCTTTGACTGTTAACAAACTCCCCTTTTCCACTCAAGTCACTCTCCCCGCCTATCCCAAGTAACCTATAAATTACTCAACAAGAGATGTGGACGGCTTGAACGCCACGAGCACATTGAAGCCGTGCGTACCGCAAGTCACATACAGTAGTTTCAGCTCTCTTAGCTCTATGTAAGTAATACCTAGACAGATAAACGAATGCTAACTTCCTCTAGCATGTCCTCGAATACCGTTTCGCACCTACATGCGGGAAGATAAATATAGTCGAGAATACAAATGTGTGCGAGCGCGTGCGGGTACGACGCAGTCAAGATCAAGGGCGAGCGATTGCGCAAGAGTTGGCGGTCGCAGCGCTGCACTGTGATGTCATCGCGTCTGCGCCCCGCCCCGCGCGCCCGCGCCTACACCTCTCATCACGCTCGTTTCAGAAAGGCCGCGGTCGCGGAACGATCTATTTTTGTACCTACGGCCTTAGTGTCTATTTTATTGGGTAGTCCTAATAATTTAGTTACTTATGGGTTATTGTATATTAAGGAAGGTGTTATTTTGTATAGGAAGGCTGATAATGATAATGTTTAACTATATTAAAATTATCAAAATATAATTTTCTATTAGGCCTACATTTGTAATCTTTATAAAAAATAGTAAAAACGTAAATACTTAACATTTTATAAAAACAAACATCCATGACATTATCTACTAGCAGACGCCGCGCGGTTTCACCCGTGTGGTTCTCGTTCCCATAGAAATACGAGAATAAAATATAGCCTACAGCATCCGGGGATAGTGTAGCCATCCAACAGTGAAAGAATTTTTCAAATCGGTTCAGTACTTTAATAGCCTTTTCAATGCAAACAAACAAACATACAATCAAATCTTTCCTCTTAATAATATTAGTAAGATCACTAGGATTAAGATGGGACAGCATTATAATACAATGTTAACAGGAATTTTGTCTCTCTGCCTGTTTGTCCAAGCTAGTTTCTTGCTTTAACTGTAACATAGAGAAGGTTATCAAGCATAAAGGCTTTTTATCCCAGAATTGCTCCAGGAACGGGATTTATTTGAGAAAAACCATGTCTTAGTCCCCCATTTATAAAGTCCCTTTTTTTTTAAAACGTTATGAATGAAATTTTATATGGCAGAACGTTATCCGGAATAACTAGCATTATTAAATCATAATATTAAGTGGTATTACTGCTGGCTTTACCATAAGATTACCAAGTTGGTAATATTATGGCAATACCTCCATTTGATTAGGATTTTACCATGATTTTACCCATGGTTGATATTATATCTCATTTCCTGTTAGGTATCACCGTTGACCTTGGAGTGGGATTTCACCTCAACAGTTTTTCTCATATTTGCATTTTGCACCTAATCTTTGTATGGATTGATACAGAATAAATACCTACTTTGAAATCATCATCATCATCATCATATCAGCCGATGGACGTCCACTGCAGGACATAGGCCTTTTGTAGGGACTTCCAAACATCACGATACTGAGCCGCCTGCATCCAGCGAATCCCTGCGACTCGCTTGATGTCGTCAGTCCACCTGGTGGGGAGTCGGCCAACACTGCGCTTACTAGTGCGGGGTCGCCATTCCAGCACTTTGGGACCCCAACGTCCATCGGCTCTTCGCACTATGTGCCCGCCCATTGCCACTTCAGCTTCGCAACTCGTTGAGCTATGTCGGTGACTTTGGTTCTTCTACGGATCTCCTCATTTCTGATTCGATCACGCAGAGATACTCCTAACATAGCTCGTTCCATCGCCCGCTGTGTGACTCTGAGCCTTCTTATGAGGCCCATACTTTGAAATATTTATAACATAATATCAACGATAACGTAGATATGTTACGCCCCTACAAGAGCCGTGATAGCCCAGTGGATATGACCTCTGCGTCCGTTTCCAGAGGGTGTGGGTTCGAATACGGTGTGGGGCATCTCCAACTTTTCAGTTGTGTGCATTTTAAGAAATTAAATATCACGTGTCTCAAACGGTGAAGTAAAATCACTGAGGAAACCTGCATACCAGAGAATTTTCTTAATTCTCTGCGTGTGTGAAGTCTGCCAATCCGCATTGGGCCAGTATGGTGGACTAATTGGCCTAACCTCTCTCATTCTGAGAGGAGACTCGAGCTCAGCAGTGAGCAGAATATGGGTTGAAAATGATGATGACGTGTCTACAAAATCACCACAAAAAGTGATCCGAACTACGCTACTCCACTAAGCGCACACATGGACAATTTTGTGTTTACTTACATTATATTTTATTTGTATATATTGTTTTTACACTTCTTAAACACTCAAATCGACATAGACATTATTTAGTTATCATTTGATAACTAAATAATGTCTATATCTGTCTAAATAACATTCGTTGTTTATGTTTACTATGCGACTAAATGAAATTAAGTCCATTAGGCGCCTTTGTTCCTATTACATTCGACGCACTAGTGCCATGTCTATGGTATAAGATATCGTTGTATATTATACAGTAAGTATATTTTGATAGTATTTATTAACTTGTCGTTATCATTCCATACTATTTATATATTTGCGAGTTTGTTTATTTGTTTAAAAATTGCGTCTTGCGGTCATGGTATAAGTCCGACTTCGATAAAAAGATAATATAGGTAGGTACTCGTAGACGGCTCGTGCAGTAAGTAACTATGCTTACTGTATAAAAAGATGTGGGTGCGATTCCCGTAATTAGAGAATATTAGTGAGATGAACGTAGATGGTTTCCAGTGCCTGGATGGTTTGTATACGTATAGTGTAAGTATTTACGTATGTTTATATGTTTATAAACATACATACTCAATAGTTATCTTAATACAAGGGATGCTTATTTTGGGGCTAGATGAATATATCAGTTTATTTATTTTACTTAATACGTATGCTCTGTCCACCACAAGCCCGACCAACTAACGCTTTCATTCCAGAAGACCTTCTGACCCCAAAGTTCCTCGGAACAAATTCCCTCCCGCAAAGCCAAAGTTACCGATATGTCAGCAGCTTTATATTCATCATCATAACAATAATCATCATCCTATTAATCATCATATCAAGTAACAATTATTTTTAGATAGGTTTTTGCTTTTAGTTTAGTTTTAGTTATGTTTAGTCTTTAGGAAAGCGCAGTCTTGGTCGACCTCCCACTAGGTGGACCGAAGACATCAAGCGGGTTGCAGGGAGCCGCTGGATGCTGGCGGCTCGAGACCTTTTTGTTTGGAAGTCCATGCAAGAGACCTATGTCCAGCAGTTGACGTCCATCGGCTGACAATGATGATGTTTAGTCACAAAGCGAGATAAAACGCATTTCCGTGGTTCAAAGTTATCAGCTGAAAATCAGCGTTGTATGTGCAACATTTGCTTGGAATATGCAGCACAATGCTAGGAACATGCAGCGATGTGCTTGGAACACAGCACAACGCTTGAAACGTGAAGCACAATGCTGAGCTGGATCCTTTTTCAAGGCTGTACCAAATATGACATTGGTAGTGGTGTTCTGATACTTAGACTAAGTACTTTTGGTTTTTGATTTTGCCTAAGTGGTCTGAGTATCAGGCACTACAATAATGTTAAAGTGATAGGTGTGGCACAAATTTCGGAATAAATGTTTTTTCTTTCTTTTCTTTTCTTTTCTTTTCTTTCTTTGGTTCTAAGGCTCTCCTAAATTCTGTATATAGCTCGCTCCATCGCTCGCTGAATGACTCAGCACGGCTATTCTCTAACGATGTTTTGTATAACTCGCAAGTGCGAGTTTCAAATTCACCGCTATCTTTCTCATTCTATAGTATCGTGTTAAACAGAGAGAGATGAATTCGAAACTCGCACTTGCGAGTTATAAAAATATCATTACAGAATAGCGTAGCTGATCCTTTTTTTATACGTCTAACATGCGTGGCTATGCGTATTAGATACGCATGTTATCTAAAAATCAAGTGATTAATCAAATTAAGTTTTTATTTCACACTTCTAAAGGTAACAATATATCTCTGTCTATATACGAGTCTATACGAATATGTAATGTGTTATCTATACGCCTGTATGTGTAGTTATAAAGTCATGTATCAGTGAGCGACCTTCATCTGTACAATAGATCTAGCTAGCGTGCATAGCGTGTTTAAGGATGAGGACATTGTGAGCACAAAACGCATATATGCTACGCGTATGTACACTAGAGTTATGGTCCGAGAGATTGTGGTGAACTATTACGAGATGCTTGAAAATTTAGACTGGAAAAATGTGCCGAAATATGCAAACGACTACAAATTGTACCTATTTTAACTTTCGATCTTATTAAAAATTCAAATTCTCTGGTTGCAGGAGGTTATATACAATGTAGTTTTAATTCAATCAAAATTTTAATAGGTCCATTGTTTGAGAGACCCAAAGAGTAATTTTTAAAAGGCTTTATCAGACCACTAGCCTTTGCATCAAATTATTAAAAACACAGATGAACAGATTTCGTACTATTTTTGGTGAGTTTTCCGAGTCATTAACGGACCTCGTATAAAGTAACGGTAAATGTATCATTTTAGTTAGGTCCTGCAATATTATCCTAATTAATTTTGTTTTTGACTGATAATTATAATTTAAGATTGCGTACTCGTAGATCTCCTACCATTAAAGGGCAACGAAACCAAAAATTTGCCTAAAGACTTTCAGTTCTATATTTTATTTGTTGCATAATTAAAACGTATTAGTAATAAATATTGAAGTAATTACGATTAATTTAACTTAAATTAAATACTTTTTTAACTAATATTCTAATAATAAATAATCACAAACACGCATCGGCCTCTGTGCATGACTAATAACAAACTTTCTGCCTTTATCAGGCACCTGTTAGAAGTTTCCCACGGCCTCTCGGATTATTACATGCGCTTATGTCATTTATGTTTGACCTTGGATACTCAATAGTTCAATAGTTGAACAGTAGTGCAAAATACAAAAGGTCGTAAGTTTATAAGATTTATTAATGTTTTCTTGTAAAAAATTCAATTCACATGGACGTAAGTTTTGTCATATTCTCGAAGAGAATTAGTACTCACTCTTAATCCGTCAAGTTGGGGAATGGTTTTCAACATACCGTTTGTAAATAATATTAGAATGAAAGACATTGAAATCGTAGTATTTTATAGATTCACAGTAACCAGAATTGACCAATATCAATCCTACTAATATTATAAACGCGAAAGTTTGTATGGATGTATGTTTATTTGGATGTTTGTTACTCTTTAACGCCGCTACTACTAAAGCGATTAGACTGATTTTGATTATTTCTGATCTTTGGATTAACAAATAGGCTAGTTTTTATACCGAAAAATCCATGGATTCACGAGATTTGCAAAAACCTGATGATTTTCATGGTAATAATGTTAGTTACTCTTTCACGCCTCGGCTACTGAATCCAATCACCAGAAATTTGAAGTAAAGCTAGATTATAGTTTGGATTAACACACAGGCTACTTTTCATCCCGGAAAAATTCATGGTTTGTCAAAACTGAATTCCACGCGGACGAAGTCGCGGGCGTCCGCTAATACATACATAAAGTAGGTAACTACGTTGCTGAGGAAAGTCATTAGTATAGAAAATTTTCAGGGGACATATTAAGGGAATCCACCATGCCCAACATGCTTACAAAAACACTTACACAAAGTTTGATCAATATGATCCTGAATAAATATTTTGTTCCTGGGCCCTATTTTAAACATTTGTAATAGATTTCATCTGGTTCAACAACATGTCCCTTGTCATTTAAAAATTTAATTTCTAATTACCTCGTATAGGTACCTATTCAAAAACGTTACTAAGAAATCTGACTAGAATTTATACTAAAAGGCCTCACTCTATAGAATAAAACGAGTCCAAAGAGGCTCGTGGAATTCGGCGCAAGACATAATTATCTGTTCTTTGAGATCTAGGGTTATGGTATACCTACCTACAAGCGGACATTTTTTATACTTAAAGATGATGGAACAATGCCTAGCAGGCGACTAAAGACATATCCCAGTCTTTCATCTCACCACAATGAAAAAGATAACGATATTTCCGGTTGCGCCTTATTGGCTGACTTTTATCTATTTATTTTAGGTATTTCCGGTTGCACAGCTATTGCTTGAAATTTGTCTATTTCCCTTTGTAGTCAAGGGTTACCTTGACTATAATCTCACCTGATGGTAATAGATGATGCAATCTAAGATGGAAGCGGGCTAACTTGTTAAGAGGAGGATGAAAATCCACACTCTCTTCGGTTTTTACACGCAACGTACCGGAACGCTAAATCACTTGGCGGTACGTCTTTGCCGGTAGGGTGGTAACTAGCCAGCCGGGAATCGAACCCAGGACCTCCGCCTTGTAAAACTAACGCGCATTCCACTGCGCCACGGAGGCCGTCAAGGCAGGCCTTCCTTGAGATACGTCGTTTGGTTGCATGTTAACAATACAGTGCGACCAACGATATATCGAGAGAAAAATAGACGAATTTCAACCAATAGCGATGCAACCGGAAATATCGGAATCTCTCTCTCAATCTTATTGCGTAGGCCCGTTGGGATGAAAGAGAAGCTACTGGGACACCTTGGGTGGATGGACACAGGGCATCAATTTATATGATGTGATTCTTGCATACCCTGAGTACTCTATCTATGGACGATGGCTTTCCACTAACCACAAGGTGTGTCATCTGAATTATTGCTTATTTCTTAGGAGTAAACAAGTCTTTTGTGTCGTTAATGTAATTTTCTTAGTGCATACGTATTTTGCTAACATGTGTCATATGTAAGTAAGATATAAATCAATTTGAAAACTGCAGAAGGTAGTGATAAACAAGCAGTTGTTTTTTCTTCTTGATGTATTGTAAGTAGGTACTTATATTTCATTGTTTTTATCGTTCTTTCACAGTCAAGTGCGAAGTATTGACTTGGTATAATTTAAAACTATTCTATCTATAGCGGACGCCCGTGTCTCTGTTCGCGTGGAATTCTTTATTTCATAAAATTCGCAGGAATCATTAGAAAAGTCAAAAAAATTATATCCAAATCGTGTTTGTAGTTGTGGCGTGAAGGATTAACTAACATTCAACTTACATAAGATTTGAATTAATTGTGGACTCCTCTCTTTAAGCCCCCATTCGAACGCGCATAAAAAAGCGTTTAAATTTCCCAAGTATATGTTCACAAGACAGCGTTTTTAAAACACGACGCTTGTTTATCGAGCAGTGTTGCATTTTGAATTATAGGCGTCGGAAATTGACCATATTCCACTGCATAATAATTGTTTATTTGCAAGAATACAACATTCCACTAAATTAATAGTGTGCAAATATAAAAAAAATACAAATAGTCACAATCACCAAATTAAATTAAATGAGATTAAGAAAAAGATAAATACAGTCACAATTACTAAATTAAATTAAATTAAATTACAAATAAAAAAGAAAAAATAATACTGATACGCTACGCCCGCCAACGCTGGGTTTTAACGCAGCGCTTTTTAACTCTCGTGCGCATGAGGCCTAGGTAGAAAGATAATATAATGCTTAAGCTCGGAGGCACAAATACTACCAACTTCCAAATTACAGAGAATTTTTACTGATTACTTTTAAAACAAGCTCAAGTATTTCAAAGTCACACCCAGGACCTCGTGATCCAAAACCACAACTAAGCACTGAGCCAATAAAGTGCGATAATGGCGTAAATAGTCTAAGAGTCAGTCCATTTAGCTTTATTCATAAAGGTTAATGCCCAAAGAATCGATGGCCGCGTGGCGCAGTGGGTAGTGACCCTGCTTTCTGCATCCACGGCCGTGGGTTCGATTCCCACAACTGGAAAATATATGTGTGATAAGCATGGATGTTTTTCAGTGTCTGTGTGTATTTATACATTATATAAGTATTTATATGTAGTATATAATTGTATATTAATATTATTATAATATCAACTATCTTAGCACACATAACACAAGCTACTCTGTATGCTTACTTTGGGGCTAGATAGTGATGTGTATTGTTTAAGTATATTTATAAGAAAAAAAAAAAGAATGACCACGCTGGGTATGCGGGTTGGTAATTCGCAGGGCTGGATTTTTCCGCACCGGTGTCGAGTGACATTTGGACCGAGGACATCAAGCGGGAGCCGATGGATGCTGGCGGCTCGAGACCGTTATTTTTGGAAGTCCGTACAAGATGCCAATGTCCAGCAGTGGACGTCCATCGGCTGATGATGATGATGATGAAGTCAATTATTTGAAAAAGGAAAACGCACTTAAGGCTTGACCGCGTTGATTATAGCGAGTATAACAATAGTTGGTACCTACATACCATAGTAATTATAGAGCAGTACACAATTGACATCTAACGATGGTGCACAATGATTCCGATGTTAATTATACGTGGTAGTATGGAATTAGCCTTATCCTACACGCGCAATACTGCGCGCACTGCGTGGGGATCAAGGCCGTTTCGAATAACGCACACAACTCATGCTGGCTTTATAGTCTGAGAGCTACGGAGCATAAATTTTAATGATTTATTATAATATTAAAAAAAAAATTTAACCGACTTCAAAGATGCATTACTTTAAAAAGCGAAAAATAACATCGTACCTATGTTCTTTAATATGTTTTCACTTCCACAATCAAATCTTATGATCGTATCATTCGTTGGCAAGGTCTACAGCGTAAAACATATTTCTACGTATCATAAGATTTGACTCAGTTGTGGAAATGAAAACATATAAATTTATTATTTCCTGGATTTCCTATTAGGCACTATTCAAGTAGTCAGCATCTTTTGTTTTATAAATAATTTTAATAAACTTCTGTATTCTAATTCGTAGTAATCTAACCTAAGTAATGAGACGACATTAATAATAGCTTGGCAAGTTCGTTGATGACACTCCCATGATATGCGGGCGCCGGGAGGAAACTGCGCGGGTGTGATATCGTGCGTGCGGGTGAAGTGAGTTGCATCAGTCGTGGGTTTTCATTCATCGCTACACGCCCCCGGCCCTCGCGGATCATCAGGAGTGTTATGAACGCTTTTGCCAAGCTATAGATAATGTTTTCTTGCATTTAAAAATGACCGATCTATCTAACACCGAAAGTTTTCAGCAACAATCCTTTATCTAACACCCTTCTCATTTGAGATTAGAATTCATCGTTCTCTCTTTTAGTAGTATGGCGAAGTATGGAGAACTTATGGGTTTATGAGTCATCGTTACAGAATAAGGCTACAGAAATGTGAGTTAGCAATCAGTTGTTTTAGTGATTTGTAAGTGATCATGATAATGTTCAAAATCATAGAAATGTGATCATGTTGCTATGATTATGATCACAATGATTATTATTAGAAGGTAAAAATATAAAATTATCATTAGTTAGTCCAACTGTTAAGTTTGTAATAATGATTATAAAGCTCAGAGAGGAAGAGCTTTAAATATAGAAATAGCGACATACTATTTAAAGCTTAGCCTTGAGTTGTAAAATTGGTATTGACTGGTAATAAGACGATGGAACCCCTGCTATGAAGACTAATGACATCAAACTAGTTTCAAACAGTTATTGGACGCAACTGCTTATACAACATATCTACTAGAAAAACCATTCATAATAATACGATGTGTATCATTGTTTTATCATAAGGATCGAAAAATAAGCTTGTAATTTACAAATCCTACTATTATAGTAAACGCGAAAGTTTGTATGGATGTTTGTTTGGATGTTTATTACTCTTTACCGCCGCAACTACTAAACCGATTCGGCTGAAATAGGCTATTTTCATTCATCCATGGTTTTCGAGGTTTTCGAGGTAAAGAAATATACTAGCACAATACATACATTACTATCTAGTCTCAAAGTAAACGGAGGTAGTGTTATGGGCACTTAGATAACTGATTTCATCACATACATTTTTGTACATTTCGTACAAATACAAACATAATATACACAAAAAGACACTGGAAAACACTCATTCATGTTCATCACACAAATATTGTTCACTTGTGGGAATCGATTCCACGTCCGTGGATGCTAAAAACAGGGCCACTGAACCACGCGGCTGTCAAAATTTTTTTTGATAAAAATCGACACGCACTTAAATCGTAAAATTATTAACAAGCTGACTCCGCGCGGTTTCATCCGCGTGGTTCCTGTTCCCGTATGAATACGGGGTTAATATATAGCCTTAAACCTTTCTCTATAAATGAGCTATCTAACACTGAAATAATTTTTCAAATCGGACCAGTAGTTCCTGGTTAACGCGTTAAATCAATCAAACAAACTTCAGCTTTATAATATTAGTATAGATTTAACCCTGACCCAGACCACTATGACTATTGTCTTTAAAAATAATGATATACAGTCATTAGTATAATGTCGTAAGCCGTTAGTACTAGGTATTACATTTTATATGCACCTGCAAGTTAGCAGACGGGCCTTAAACTAGAGGTCACTGGCTCTTGAATAATGTATCTAAACTTGCCTACCGATGGTGGTACTACGTAACCCGTCGGCTGGACATCCGGTCGCGCCTAGGTCTCCAATATGATAATACTTTGCCGAAACTGGACTAAAAAACCACAAGGTTATTTGCCGTCTACTGTTACTGAGAGAATGCTATTTTTTTATCAAGCGGCTTCCAAAAAAAGGCCCTATGTTTGGATTTTTATGTAGTCAAAATGTTAATTTTAAATGATTGTTTACTGAACGTTATTGCAATCTTTTTATTAACCGATTTCCAAAACAGAGTATGGTTGGCCATTTGTCGGAATCAAAGTCAAAATGAAAGAGCCGTGATAGCCCAGTGGATATGACCTCTGCCTCCGATTCAGGAGGGTGTGGGTTCGAATCCGGTCCGGGGCATGCACCTCCAACTTTTCAGTTGTGTGCATTTTAAGAAATTAAATATCACGTGTCTCATCGGTGAAGGAAAACATCGTGAGGAAACCTGCATACCAGAGAATTTCTTAATTCTCTGCGTGTGTGAAGTCTACCAATCCGCATTGGGCCAGCGTGGTGGACTATTGGCCTAACCCCTCTCATTCTGAGAGGAGACTCGAGCTCAGCAGTGAGCCGTATATGGGTTGATAACGACGACTAGCAAATACCCCGCGAAGTTTTCATTCTCGTGGGAATATGGCGATAAGATATACCTAGTCTATGTTGCTCAGAGAAGATAAAACTTTGTAATTATAATTTTTTTAATCGATAGATTTTGAGTTAAATCGTAATAAACAAATCTTAATAGTTTAGGAAAGTAATGATAATAAGTAAGGCCGCAAACATATTACGTAATGCTACGAAGCTTTCAAATAAGCTTTGGTTAGAGATCAGCTCAAGCTCAACTCGACCAGGGTTTTTCTTTGTTATCACCGTTTCACAATGTTATATTAAATTAAATACCAAGTCATAAAGTAAGTATTATAATTCCCAGGCTTTATACAGGGTGTCCTGTATAAAGCCTGGGAACTAGTAACGAAATATACGTAAACGTAAATTGGGTGGAACCACGTTCGAAGCCTCTTCAACTAAAAAGGACACTATCGTTACCATTACGCAATTGATAATCATAATTATGTTCGAGTGGGCTCGTTTATATTTTGTAATAAACCTTAACTGTGATACAGATCTACACTATAATAAAACTGTAAAAGAATTAAATACATGTGAGTATTTTACAACAAAAACATTATCATACAATCTTTGTCGGTCCCTATTTTTCATAAGGTTCATAAAACTTTAGACGTTAGGTAGGTAGGTATAATGCCAATGATAATATTAAGCAAGAACTACAATGCTTAGTTTTTTTTATTATGTTAGTAATATTATAGTCAGATTCACAGGATGAGACATAGAATTTTCTTTTTGGGAAGTTGTGGGGAAATTTTTCATGAAAGTCTTCGGACTAAAATTTGAAGATCAAGGGTTTTCTACGCGGATATCTAACGAGGAGTAATAAAGGTTAACTTAAACTTAAGTGGGAAGGGTGGGGAAATATTGCATTAAAAATTAAAATCTTTTTTTCGAAGGATTTTCCTTTTCCTTCCTTTCCGACGATTTTCACGTGGACAAAGTGAAGGTCATTTGCTAGTCATCACCATCATCATCACACCAGTGGATGGACGTCCACTGCAGGACATATGCCTTTTGTAGCGACTCCGAAACACAGTCCTGAGCCGCCTGCATTCAGCGACTCTGTGTGACTCGCTTAATGTCGTCAGTCCATCTGGTTAAAAATCAAAAATTTATTATTTTTTGACGTCTATTTTTTATCTCATGTATATTTAATAAGCTCAGCTAAGCTAGTATCAATAAAATTAGATTAGTAATAGTAGATACCTACTACTAACATTAATTAACATTTAGAAAGTTTTCATATAGACTCGAAAACCTTTATCGAATACAGTATTGAAGAATAAACACAAACAGATCGTAATTTAAGTAAGAATGTGTAAATAGGCCCTTAACGTTCTATAACAGTGAGATACGATCGAAGTACAGAAGTTATTAAATACATAAACGTATTTGAGTGTGAACAAAGTCATTTAAATATACGCCCGTAAAAGGCATTTTTCATGTTACGAACAGTTTATATTTTTAGTAACTATAAATACGTAATACATAAATTTACAGTTTTATGCAAAAACACGATTAAATAATCGATTTTAAAAAGAAACATTTGACATGGTGCATATTCCGATGCTTTATTGATTTGCAATACTAATAATGTAAAGTAAGTAAGTCTGTTTGTTCGTTATGTATATTTTTAACCGACTTCAAAAAGGAGGAGGTTCTCAATTCGGTCGGTATTTTTGTTTTGCTGATCAGGCGGTAAAGGCTTAGCCGGTATTCAACATCTCCTGAGGATGCTCCGGTTTCGGAGTGAAACGTACGTAGAGAGTATTTTGTCGGACCTGAGTGACGTTGTCGCATGGGTTCGTCGGCTTTTCGCGAATGATAGCAAAATAAATAAATCATTATATAACTATACAGGGTGTTTAAAGTCTCCACACCAACGCACTGGTCGGCGGGAGAGTCCACGGCACCTACGCACGCATTTTTGCACGACACCCTCTATCATCGGCCGACATCGACGCAATAAATCCAATATTATGCGGAAAACCATGTCACAGTATGGGCGTGACAACTCGAAATGTTTCGATTTATGTCGACTGTAAACTCGATTATAAGGCTCGGACAATTTAAATGTAGACGTAAAGTATCCAGAGTTATATTATATTAGACACCCGCGTAGTTCCCGCTCCTGGGACAATTATTAAAAACCTATATATATGTAGCTCACTGTTGAGCACGAGTCTCCTCTCAGAATGAGAGGAGTCAGGGCTTAGTCCACCACGCTGGCCCAATGCGAATTGGCAGACTTCAAACACGCAGAGAATTAAGAAAATTCTCAGGTTTCCTCACGATGTTTTTCCTTCACCGTTTGAGACACGTGATATTAGTTTCTTAAAATGCACATTACTGAAAAGTTGGAGGTGCATGCCAGGTCTGGATTGGAACCTACGTGAGAATGCGGGGATAAAATACATCCTATGACACTCACAAATAACATGACTTTCCAGTGGTAAAAAATTTTCAAAATCATTTCTGTAGATCCAGAGATAACCCCCTACAATACCAAAAACTTTACCTCTTAATAATATTAGAATAGATTACCTACTTACTATATTTCCTGCGAACGTGGGCACTGGGTAGTCTCAAGAGAAATTTGACCTTCGGCGTCGTGGCCAAAATTTTTAGGCTTTAATTTTAAGATGGTGTTATTATAATTTACAGTAGCTAAGTAATATTAATTAGTAACCAACTTTATAAAAACATAATTCTAAAATATTATAAAACATTAACAGACAGGTAAAACATACTGATATCTATAAATTAAACAAAATGTTAGTGTCAGTATGTAATTTTAAATTAACAATTTTTCAGTTTGTAATTTTAAATTAACAATAATAATTAATAATTATGCAAGTATGCGGTACTTTCTTCAAAAATGATATTTAAAACTTTTGCCTGTCTAGCTGTTTGTTCCGGCCAACCTCAGAAACGGCTGGACCGATTAAGGCCAGACTTTCACGGTCAGATAACTGATGGTATAAGAAGTAAACCACAATGCATCCACTAGTCTTTCATATTAAGAAGATTGATAGTAGCAAATGTAAATATGTCAAATAATAATAATAATAAGTTTATATAAAACATCGTTTTGTAGTGGCATACCTGTACGTAGGTAGTAATTTATTTTAGACATTTCAGATAAATAAATAAAATATTATTATCATTACTTATAATCATGCCTAATGGTAAGCAATGATTAGATCTAAGACTAAGCACACTTGCCTAGATCACAGTTCCTCAAAGCTAAAGGCGAGATACACTGGGTGTTTAAATGGCCTTTTATGAGTTGAAGTTGAAGACGAAGAAAAAGAAGAAACTTGAAGAAGACGAGAGTTTACAAGTTATAAAATCTGAGGTACAGTAGGTACAGGACGATTGTAGTAGCATGAGGTGTTATTTATCTATGAAATCGAAAAAAATATTCATTTATACGCTACTAGCGGACGCCCGCAAATTCGTCCGCGTGGAATTCCGTTTTTCACAAATCCTGCGAGAACCACGGCCTTTTCCGGAATGGAAAGTAGCCTATGTGTTAATCCAGAGTAAAATCTATATCAATTCTGAATTTCAGCCAAATCGCTTCAGTAGCCGCAGCGTAAAGGAGGAACAAACATACACACACACACACACACACACACACATACGAACATTCGCCTTTATAATATTAACTAGCTGACGCCGCGCAGTTTTACCCGCGTGGTTCCCGTCCCCGTAAAAATATGGGAATAATATATAGCCTATCGCCTTCCTCAATAAATGGGCTATCTAACACTGAAAGAATTTTTCAAATCGGACCAGTAGTTCCTAAGATTAGCGCGTTCAATCAAACAAACAAACACATCAGCTTTATAATATTAGTATAGATGTGGAGATGAGACAAGATCATATTTTTTTATTATTATATGACAAGTTTGCTTTTGCCATTTTATTAAATTTTTTAGATTTATAATAATGAAATTGATATTTTCATGGAGTTAGATTTTATACCTCTTCTAGAAGGTACACAGACAAAAACGGTTCGTGTAACATTGACGTACCTACGAGTATGATATCTGTAGCAATGTTTTTATATTGTGTTTTCGAATTCATCTCTCTCTGTCTAGTATTATATGTATATTCTGTGGTGTCGTACCACAGAACATATAATACTATGATATATATAATAGAGAATATAGAGAATATACAAAAGTCTATGATAGAGAGATATTGAAAAGAAATCCTAAATTACACTGTTAAATTATCAAAAGTCATAGTTTGTAAAATAGCGCTACTGTTCACTCTGGCCTTGAAATAATTGTACATATCTTACTTGGAAAATACAAGTTAAGATTTACTAGACATCTGTCTTGTGTAGCGACATCTCGTAAAAAGTATTGAATTATTTATTTGTTTTTCATATACATAACACTTATTAATCGACTTAAAATAATTTTGTATTGTTATTTTCTAATGTCTAACCCAATGCTTATTAGGGGATTTAGTTTTACAAATTGCAGCTTTTAGCACTTGAATTACCCTTGCAAAAATATAATTTAAATTTACCTTGAAAAAATAATAGTGTACAACACGCTTTATTTTTATTACACAACAAAAAAATACACGTGTAAGCCTACAACAATCCAAGGAGCATATTTGTACGTAATCTTCGCAAATAAAAATTAGTATCCAACTGAGCAAACTAGTTGACTATTAGTCACAAAAACTAATGATAATAAAGCTGCAATTAAGTTTGAAATTGAGTATATTTAGAGCTAGTATTGATCCTTGTGGTAATCCCGGATTACGTCATCTTGATGTTTGTTTAAAAAAACTTCGATCAATGAATAAAAAATATAATTAGATCTGAAATTGTCAGCAAAGACGGCGAAATGTCATCATCATCATCATTATCAGCCGATGGACGTCCACTGCTGGACATAGGCATGGACTTCCAAATACAACGGGCTCGAGCCACCATTATCCTGCGGCTCCCTACAACCTGCTTGATCTCCACAGTCCACCTAATGGGGAGTCGAACAACACTGCGCTTTCCATTGCAGTGTCACAATTCCAGCACCTTGGGACCCCAACATCCATCGGCTCTTCGACCTATATGGCCTGCCCATTGCCACTTCAGCTTCTTTTCGACTTTGGTTCGTCTGCAGATCTCCTCATTTCTGATTCGATCACGCAGAGAATCTCTAAGCATAACTCGCTTCATCGCCCGCTGAGTGACTTTGAGCCTTCTAATAAGACCCATACTCGTAGTTAGCGATCAAATTATACCTACGACCTATTTTCCTCTTCTTCGCATTTGCACTAGACATAGATAACATAAAACTTACAAAGTATGGTGTAGTAGTTAGTACCTATGGTATAATTGTTGTTGTAATTAAAAAAAATAATTTAGATTTTAGTTTTATTTATTAAATAATAGTGTCTGCAGGAATTCTTGCTATTCTTTTTAGGTATACATATAGTCTAATGGGCGGGTAACGAACTCACGAGCTCTCGAGGTTGGCTCCATTCATGGCAGAAGCCATGTGGCACGTCGATTCCCTTTCTAAAATCGCAAACGCTTCCAAAATTAAATAAAATGTATCGGAATGACATTCGTTATCTACAGGTCACGAAATCAAGTTATCGATCGGATCTGTCATTCCTATACACTTTTGTAGTTTTCGAAGAAGAGATGTGGACAGCTCGAACGCCATGAGCACACCGAAGCCGTCTGTACCGCAAGTCGTTGCAACGCGGCTATAACATTTTATCTACTGAAAAACAGTAATTTTACTGTACTGTAAAGTAGTAATTTTACTGTATAGTGAAATAGTAAGTTTACTGTTTCTTTTTTACAGTTATACTCGTATATACAACACATAGGGTAGGTACTTAGTATTCAGCAGCGTGTGTAATGATCCTATTATTTTGTTGGCGTTTGTAACTAGAACTCAGGTTATGATCAAAGAAATAAAAAAGTTCTAATGACGTGTTGGGAATAGACAAATGCGTAGTACGTTCTAAGCTCTTGAGCCTCCGGCCGTTGAGGGGTCTAGGTATATGGTTCTGCGTGGTTCGGCGCTTTAGGCTTAAATTCGCATAGTTCTGGTATAACGGTGAGAAGCGACAACTTAATCTGTTATCTTAACTCTTTAAGTGAGTAAACTCGATGCTGTCTTCTGTTCTTTATTTATCTTTAATTCTTTATTCAGCTGATGCCTGCGAATTTGGTCACTTGGAAAGTTTATGAAGAATATTTATACAAACTTTCACCCCCTTTCATCGCGAACCTAATAGAATGGCAAGTTACAAGTTACTGCATAGACCCCAATGATGATTCAGAACATACAATGTTTTACTGTCCTCGATCCCATGCTGAAAGAGTAACGAAGGAACGAAGGACCTGCGACAGGAGCTGACAGTAAATAATCTAATAAATTTAATGCTGGAATGCAGTGGGAAATTTAATATTGCTAAGAACTTTCTGGAATATATAATGAAGATCAAGGAGAAGGATGAAAGAGAGAATGGGAGCTAAATAAGACTCTCGACATTGATGGTAGGCTTTATAGCAGGGACACCAGCGTTTAGAAGATAGGAGGGGTTTTTAGCCGGTAAGAGTCCGGCAACATGGGTGTCCATGAGGATTTTCCCCCTTACGAAAAAAAAACCTGTATCAGGCAACCTCTTTCTCATCACTAACAGCCCGTATTCGGCTCACTGTTGAGCACAAAACTCCTCTCAGAATGAGCGAGGTTAGGTCTGCCACGCTGGCAAAATGCAGATTGGCAGACTTCACACACGTAGAGAGGTAAGAAAATTCTCTGGTTAATTTCCTATTGAAAGTAGCTTTCAAAGTTTGAAATTTTAAAACTAAGCCGCCTCTATGTTACCTTGGCCTTAGACTCTAGTTATGGCGATTGGCGAAACATGTTGGCCAATTTGAAGCTCCACTTTAAACAGACATCGTGTAGGCGTATATGTACCTATTGAATTTGTATCAGTTATACCAAATGAAGATCACAGGAGACGAAAAAAAACTACACTCCTAGTTGTTAGCTGCTAATGAAAATGCAAATATAGATGTTATAATACCATTTCTGTATATTATTGATATTTGCACAAATTTTTTAACAAATTAACAATCACACCCTCTTTTATTTCTTCCTAATAGAAAAGTAAGACAGATTGTACTAGATAAATACTTGGGGTTGAGTGGTTTTTTTTAAGAAATACCATAAGTTATGACATACTAACGGACGAACGAACGGATCTTTTAAATTACATATTCATCCCCATTGCATGAAATTGATAGACCATGGTGGCTTTGCGAGATAGCTGCTAATATTGTAAAAAACGATCATTGAAACTGCTAATCTTCTACCCAACAACGCTAAAGCCCATAAAGTAAAACTACTTTATGGGCTTTAGCGTTGCCTGCATTTGAGAAACTGTGGTGGTTTAAACATTTCTGAAATTGGTTATGGATATCAATCAATACATATAAATAAAATTTAAGTATCTGTCTGTGATATCAAAATACTTGTAGTTTTTGAAGTGTTAGTTAGATATACGACACTAAAACACAACTTTTTAAAATTTTTGTCTGTGTTTGTTTGACCGGGCTAATCTTTGGAATAGCTGAACTTATTTTGATAGGACTTTCACTGGAAGATAGAGGAGGTTAATGAGCAGCAATATATAAGTAGCGAGCGTCCGTTACTTTGAAAATTCGTCTTTTTACGACCTTTCTTTTGATACCCATATCATTAAGGTAAGGTAAAAAAAACTTACCGACCCAAAACCTTTTTTACTTGTACGGGCGCCATTTTGAAAATTTATATAGTCTATGTCACTACCACAACTCTAACAAACTCAATGACACCTCATATATAAAAATCCGTCCAGCCGTTTGGGCTGTAAGAAGTGCCAAAGAAATGGACATACATACGCACATACAAACAGACACACATACATACGCTCGAAACATTACCCTCCTTCTGACGCAGTCGGGTAAAAATAAGTGAAAAGTGCCATTTATAACTAAGTATCCCATGATATATCTTTAAGTATCACAATTAAGTATCTGATATAAAGATTCCAACATTCCAACCTGCCCTTGATATAACCATGATCTACGTATATCTAGCACGATTAGCGCAGAACTTAAGATATAATATATTCAACATATTGTTATTCTCTTACATGCGAAGTGGGTGCGCCATAACACTTGTAGACACTTGAAGTCGAAGAGCATAATCTCAAGATAGCGAGGATATTTGCTATCGAGTGGCGCACCTATTTTTATGCCTAGAGTTTTATCCGTATTCGCTATAACGCATTTATAACACAAGGATACCTACACAAAGTCCTGTCTAACTCCTCAATACTCGACCTTTAATCATGTTTTTCAGCGTACGTAGTCACGTAGAATATTTCTGACGGCCTCCGTGGCGCAGTGGTAGGTATACTTTGAAATTGCACGTTGTAGAGTCAACATCTCCTGAGGATGCTCCGGTTTCGGGGTGAAACGTATTTAGAGAGTATTTTGTCGGACCTGGGTAACGTTGTCGCATGGGTTCGTCGACTTTTCGCGGATGATAGCAAAATAAATAAATCATTATATAATCAGGAGGTCCTGGATTCGATCCCTAGCACGGCTGATTGAGGTTTTCTTAACTGGTCCAGGTCTGGCTGGAGGGAGGCTTCAGCCGTAGCTAGTTACCGCCAAGCGATTTACCGTTCCAGTACGATGTAAAAAGTCAGCCCGCTTCCGTCTTAGATTGCATCATCACTTATCATCAGGTCAAATTGTAGTCAAGGGCTAACTTGAAACGAATAAAAAAAAATTGAATAAATTGAATCTTATTCCTAGAGGAATCTTAGTCCTTCTTAGCAAAGCGACCGGATACTTACAGTTGCATCACGGAGGTCATGGAAATGAAAATGTACCGAATTTAGGTTAATAAGCTATCTAGGCTGTAGAGGTTAAACGCCAGCTGCTTTCAGAGGTTGGTAGCATGCCAAACCAGGCTAATGCATACTGTAGATAGGTCAGGAAAATGTTGCCAAAAATTCCAAAAAACGAAAAAACGCCGTTTTATTGGGTTTTACCTGAAAGTCACATTAAGTGATTGGATAATATGTATTTTACAAAATAGAAAAAAATATTTCTATAGAAAATATTCGTTTCTATAAAAGAAGAGAAACCGTGTGTCTAAAGAAATTTTCGAGTGGTTTCCACGGATAAATAACTTAAATTTATATTTCACCAGGAAAGATTTTCGAAAAACACAATGTCAACGTGGAATAATATTAGATATTCAACTACACGTATGTTATATCCGCATATATTTATTCCAGTGTGTTAAAAGAACGATTAAGAAATTACTAATATACATCTAACTCATAAAAAATTTATTATGTACTCATAGTTTTTTCCATTTCCTCTTCAACTAAGAGAAGAGCTAATCGTCGTAAAGTGTCAAGATTAATTTAAACGTATGTATTTATACACTAGCGGACGCCCGCGACTTCGTCCGCGTGGAATTTAGTTTTTCACAAATCCCTCGGGAACCGGGAATGTTAATCCATGCTTTAATATATTTCAATACCAAATTTCAGCTAATTCGGTTCAGTAGTCGAGGCGTGAAAGAGTAATAAACATTCATAATATCATCAAAATCATCAGTTTTCGCAAATCTCGGGAAACCATGGATTTTATCGGGATAAAAAGTAGTCTATGTTAGACCAGAGTAAAATCTATTTCCATTCCAAATTTCAGCCAAATCGCTTCAGTAGTAGCGGCGGTAAAGAGTAACAAACATCCATACAAACTTTCGCGTTTATAATATTAGTAGGATAAAAAATATTACTGTATAGCAGACTAATTAGTTAATAATCACATATATTATCTAGTTCTAAGTTTATAGATATAAATTTTATCTAGTTTTAAGCTTTTGTTTATACAAAAACGAGCTTTTTCTATAGAGATGCGTATCCGTTCAGTTTTCCTCGTCTATTCAGCTTCCGCGGCGGACGGATATGTAATGAGATCAAGTATGTTTTGCCATTCGCATTTTTGCATGCTTCTAATGATATCAAGATAGAATCAAGATAGTTTGCTTATAGGAGTAGAACTGAATCTTCTTCTTCTGGTCTCCTTCTATAGATTGCTTATCCAACTATTAATAATAAGCATTGTATTGCTTGGTTTTAAGTGGCTCTTTTAGCAGAGAACTTAAAATAATTTACGTCTATCAAGTGAAATCAAGCCTTCTTCGTGCTTCTAATTCCTCTTCTTTCCGCGACTTTTACCATCAAGATCTAGATGCTTCTATCTTCAGTGCCTTAGTAAGCAGTAGCGAAGACTGAAATTTTCTCGTAGGTAATCCGTTCATGTGGTTTTTAGTCTGAATGTGTTTTTGAAGGTAACTTCATAGGAATTGAATTATAAGGAACCATCGCCTCTGGTAGTGAGTGCATCAAAAATGCAACTTTGCTTTTACTGATAATAAGATATTAAAAGTTTTCTTTGGAACCAATACAAGCACAATATCATCAACAATGAAAACGATAATGTATTGTAGTGATCAACGCTAATACATCAAGTCACGATTAGTGTTTATAACTTAAAGTTAAGTTGTATATTCCTCAAAGACTTCAAAACTGAGATGGTGTTACAATGTTCTACAAAAAAACACAATGTTTGAAATAGTGGTCACCCTGATATTAATTGGAAACACGAGGCAAGGCATAACAATTTTAGCGCTCATTTCTTTAAGGTACAAAAAACGCCTCACACAAATTGGCACACGACAAATCATCGTCATTTCCATTTAAGTGTCGTTACTAAAAAGGCATAAATAACGCGCGGATAATTTCCCATCCCGCCAAGTACTCTGATTCTATTCATATTGGTAGTCATTCACAATTGAATCGAACAAAAAACACCATTACTAATAACATAAAATGCACACCTAATAGGTTTCTTCTGACACCTTTATTGTGGCCATATTTCCGGAAACTACATCTGGGTCGCTGAAAATAAAGTTAAAACAAAATATTTGTATTAGATTTCTGGTTATTCTGGCGCTTTCATCTTTCTTGCTCTACAATAACTAGAATTTGTAAAACAACCATCACGGGGATTTCCAAAAGTTGGATGCAACAAAAAATGATAGTTCCAAACATGAGGTCGATGTACCCTCGGCTCGGAGTCGCTTAGCTCTCGGTACTTGGATATACATTAAGCCTAAAATAGCCTTAATGACCAGCTGGTAAAAACGTATTGACGTATGTAGTCGAGGAAGAACCAATACCAACCGCTAACACAATAAAATACAATTTCCCCTCACCTCGTCTGTTCCGCTAGCTGTTTGTTAGAACGCAATAATCTCAAAAACTACTGAATTTTCATATGATTTCCACCGCTGGATGGAGTTTAGATATATAATTTATTGAACTTGTGCATAAATTAGATAAATTGTGACGATGATTGTTAAAGATGTTGGAAAAATCAAGTCGACTGCGATTTTAAATGCGTATTCATTCAGTAGACAAATTAATAAGATGTTAACAACGACAATTTAAGTTAAAACCATGTTATTTAAATTAAAAACAAAATCATTAATTTAAGACGTAATCGTGTTACTCAATTTTGTAAATAAAAACAGACGAATCTTGTATTATTAACTGATCAGTCAGTAGCTTTAAATTTTTACTTTGTAAAGTAATTAAAGGTATAATAAAACAATAAAAAGTAAAACGTTCTATTTGAATGTATTATTTTGCTGTTTCACTTTGTGTGTCGAATTCAAAGCATTCCTTGAGTTGGAAGAAAGGTCCTTTAATAGACATCAACGGGGTCGCGCCCTTACACTAAGGAACTATATTATATTTCTTCAGAAACTAAAGACAACAAAATTCATTTCCAAATTAAAAAAGAAAAATAGCAGAAATAAAGAGTCTCTTTATTCAATTTGATTATCAAATGACGATAAAAAAAACCTTGAAAAATAAACAATTTCATATTAATAACAGGTTAATAAGTTTTTGTTTTTCCATTTCGATGTGGTTTTTCCTTTTGCATACAAAATTGCAAAATATCTAGTAGGTATATTACGGTGTTCATTAAGTAGTGAGAATGAATAATATGCAGTCATCTTTTATTAAATGCTATTTTATTTTTAACGTCACCTTTTATTAGTAAACACTTGTAATATCTTTTTTTCTAAATTTAAAATTCCTTTTGATGTGTGGCATAATCTATAATTCTATACCAATACTATTAATGCGAAAGTAAGTCTGTCTGTCTGTTACCTTTTCAAGGCTGAACCGATCAAAATAAATTTTGGTATAATGGTAAGCAAAACAAAGGGTACGTTTTGACCTTAATTTTTAGTTTTAAAAATTTGTTCATAAATCATAAAAAATACAAAATATAACGTGAATAAAGAATTTTTAAAATTCAACCCCCGATATTGTAAAATAGGGGCTACAAGGTTATATTGATTTCCTTGCGTTTTGTAACAAATGCATCTTTCTTTCTTTCTTTTCGAAAAAATTCTTCGTCCTTAATGCTTAAAAATCATATACAGCAGCGATCACTGCGTTATCATCCTCAAATTTCTTACAAAGACAACGAGGCTTTCCTTTATTACTTAAATATTGTCCAGCTCAAATAGCTTATAGTTAAAGTGCATAAATCAAAATAACTACACATTTCATGTTTATTTATACTAATATTATAATTTATACTAATATTATAAAGCTAAAGAGTTCGTTTGTTTGAACGCACTAATCTCAGGAACTACTGGTCCGATTTGAAATACTCTTCTAGTGTTAGATAGCTTATTTATAGGGGAAGGCTATTTATTATCCCCGTATTTCTACGGGAACGGGATCCACGCGGGAGAAACCGCGCGGCGTCAGCTAGTTTCTTATAAAGACATTGAGGTTTTTCTTAATTAACTTAAATGTTGTCGAGGTCAACTTGAAATTTTACTATTTAGGTAGTTTGTAGTATAAAGTGCATAAATCAAAATTACAACAAATTTCATGATTATTTATTATTATTTGAACCAAAATGTGACACACAAACATGTTGACCTTCGGGCCAGACAGACCCAGACGGAATGCTAGACGGTTTTAAACTAATTTGAATACAAACCTAACTTATTTTAGGTAAGAACTGGCTTTTTTGAAATTGAAATTGACGTAGATAAGAAAATGTTCAGTAAACACAAATAATCAAGAATACATTTTTTTTCTCTGGATCTATTGATTTAATTGTAAAAAAAAAAGTATTGAACAAATATGTTCAATACTTTGAAAATTTTTTTACCAATAGAATGCCACGTAATTTGTGAGTTTACATCCTACTAATATTATACACGCGAAATTTTTTATGGATGTTTGTTTGGCTGTATGTATGGATGTTTGTTACTCTTTAACGCCGCAACTACTGAACCGATTTGGCTAAAAATTTAAAGTGAAGATAGATAATATCCCGGATTAACACACCTTTTATCCCGAAAAAATCCATGTTTTTTGCGAGATTTGCGAAAAATTGTATTACACGTAGACGAAGTCGCGGGCGTCTGCTAGTAGTATATTTTATCTCCGTATTCTCACGGGAATGGGAACTACGAGGGTGAAATCGCGGGGAGTTGACTAGTAAAAATAATATGCTAATATTTCGTGCGTAGTTACAATATCAATGTGACGACCTTATGAAACATAAGCGACATCCTCAAAATAAAGCCGTCAGACTGTTTATCAAATTTTTTATCAATGCGCTAATTATCATATATCTTGATATCTAGTATAATGCAACGCTCAAGGGCAAAGTATGCGTCCGGGCACAAACGCGACTAGCGTACACGTGTGTGCGTTATATAACCTAGGTAACTATTGTGTGCGCGCGTGTGTGTACCTTAGGGTTGCCAGCCGTACTAAAATATACTATATTCGGATCTGCGTACCGATGAAAAAATATAGTACGCAATATACTTTATTTTCAACATCGAAATCGTCATACAAGTACATTTTTTATTTTAAAACTATATAACGTGCCTTATCTTTAAATTTCGATAGATGACAGATAGCGTGTTGTTGAACAAACAAAAAAATATGAGCTTTTAGTTTGCAATAATTTAAAAATTATATGTAAAACAGCATGTGACTCTTTTTTAGACAAAAAAGAATTTAAAAATGTAGAATGAGCTAACAATTATAGATTTTATAAAAGTAAATAGATAACCAATACTAACTTATCTTCGTCTATTTTTTGTTTATTCCATAAAACACTTTCTATATTTTCTTCATGTGTACTATATTGCCTATAACTTAGGTAAGAATACCATTAGGACTATTGTAGTTACGACAATAGTCTCGCGGGCGGGAATCAAACCAGCACCTCTCGGTGTTGAGTCCGGCCTATGAAGCTATTGAATCTTAAAAATACTTTATTTCATATTAAATGTTGGCAACCCTAGTGTATGTATGTATAGCTGCGCATGAGTGTGTGCCGACGGCGGCGCGGCGGTTGATTTTTCGATTGCAGTTGCTATGCCCGAAATATACGCGGATGGATTTCGCGCCAATACCTACCACGCACGCGTTTGCTAATAGATCGCGGTTTGAACGTGAGAAATTTGAATTGCATACGTAAGTTACAACGTCCGAAATATCTGGGGCTGTCTATGTAGTTTATGTCTTGTTATCAGCATTGGTTAAGGACTTTGATAGTCTATTTGGTAGCTAGCTTGTAGATATTTTTTTTTCGATTATACTAGTCTGATCTGAGAAACAAGAGCTTTTTTTTATTTATTTTTTATTATTTACAAGTTAGCCCTTGACTAATCTGATGGTAAATGATGATGCAATCTAAGACGGAAGCGGGCTAACTTGTTAGGATGAAAATCTACACACCTTTTCGGTTTCTACACGACATCGTATCGGAACGCTAAATCGCTTGGCGGTAGGTACGTCTTTGTCGGCAGGGTGGTAACTAGCCACGGTCAAAGCCTCCCGCCAGCCTAATTAAGAAAGTCTCAATCGGCCCAGCCGGAGATCGAACCCAGGACCTCCGTTTTGTAAGTCCACCGCGCATACCACTGCGCCACGGAGGCCGTCAAAGCTTCTTTATGGGAACACTTTTTTTTATTCTTTACAATTTAGCCCTTGACCACAATTTTACTAGATGGTAAGTGATGATACAATCAAAGATGGAAGCGGGCTATCTTGTTATGACACATTCAAACGAGCGCCTGCAACTACCAGATACACCTTATTTTATGAACGCTGATAGTTCGGCATGAGCCGTGATAGCCCAGTGGATATGACTTTAGCCTTCGATTCAAAGGGCGTAGATTCTAATCCGAAGCATGGCAATTCTAAACTTTTCAGTTATGTTCATTTTAAGAAATTAAATATCACGTGTCTTAAACGGTGAAGGAAAATCAGCATGAGCGAAAGGAACCCTTCGTATCTGAGAATTTTCTTAATTGTCTACGCGTGTAAAGTCAGGCGCAGCGTTAAAATCAAAATAACTGAAATACGTCTTTGAAGTAGGTTCAATTTTTAACACGCTTATATTGGCTTCACTTGTATGTAAGAAAATCAAATCTTGGACTCTTAATTTGACCCACTCTCCGATCTTCGATTAGGGTGAAATTTTGCACACGCTCTGAGTTCTGATGACAATACATGACTAGCTAAGAAACGTTACAAATCCAATATGGCGGCCTCCCCAAGATTGCAGACTGGCTGTTTGAAATACATCCATGATATGGATATCAAATGAAAGGTTTGCTGTCAGAAATACGAAAAAAATCGTCACGTGACTTAAATCCAATATTTGTAATTTTTAGTGCGTGCTAAAAGTAATGTTAAAAAGATTATTGATAATAATAGAAACTTCATGTATCACCATACCATACCATGTACACCATACCATGATAGTAGTATAGATAAACTAAACGAACTTATGTCTATCCTCTATACTTCAAACGTTACGCGGACGCATATGTAGCGTATTCATAACAAATTTCTTGTTTACTACAGGCCCTCCTGTCCCACGGCATTGATTAATAATAATAATTATTATTATTTTATGACATATATCACAAAAATATGTTTAGTTTAAACAATATAATTTTTAGATACTACATTAGCGTTTCTCTGTGTGATCAGAAGAAACAAAGTAACTAACATAGTTCAGCGAGTCGCTTGGTCACACAGTAGGCGATGGAATGAGCTATGCTAGGAGTATCTTTGCGTGATCGAATCAGAAATGAGGAGATCCGCAGAAGAACCAACTAACATAGTTCAGCGAGTCGCGCAGTTGAAGTGGCAATGGGCAGGCCACATGGTTCGAAGAGCCGGTGGACGTTGGGTTCCCAAGGTGCTGGTATGGCGACCCTGCACCGGTAGGCGCAGTGTTAGTCGACTCCTCCCTAGGTGGACTGAGGACATAAAGCGGGTTGCAGGGAGTCGCTGGATGCTGGCGGCTCGAGACCGTTTTGTTTGGAAGTCCATGCAAGAGGTCTATGGCCAACAGTGGACGTCCATCGCCTGTTGTATAATTAAATACAATTTTAAACACACATACATTTAATAGACAGTTGAAATCATAACTCTTCCTTCTGTCTTGGCCATAGTAGGGTAAATATAATACCTCTAATATATAATATCTAATTATAACATTGATGAAGTAGCCTCGCTCAAACCGGTTAGTTAAAAACCCAGACAGATGCCCACCTATAGTATAACTAGCTAATAAATTTAAATAAAATAATATTTAACTTAGTATTATCATGTAGGTACCTACTCAATTATGTTTTTATATATGCCACATTATAAGCAGGCTTTTGCATAGACGAATGATTTTGTTGCCGGAAGATGTAGTGCCTGCTAAGGCATTGCTAAGGTTAGGCTTTGTTTTATCTTTTAACGATCTACCCTCTATAAATCGTAAAGAACATTAACGACTTATTACAAATTGTAATAAAAAATATTTAAAATTTATTGCTACCAACGACTACACTACACACGTACATTTTTATTTCAATAATATACAGATGGAGCGTACGGAACACGACGGTGTCGTCATCATCATCATCATCATCATCATCATCATCATCATCATCATATCAGCCGATGGACGTCTTTTGTAGGGACTTACAAACATCACGATACTGAGCCACCTGCATCCAGCGAATCCCTGCGACTCGCTTGATGTCGTCAGTCCACCTGGTGGGGGGTCGGCCAACACTACGCTTACTAGTGCGGGGTCGCCATTCCAGCACTTTGGGACCCCAACGTCCATCGGCTCTTTGAACTATGCGCCCCGCCCATTGCCACTTCAGCTTCGCAACTCATTGAGCTATGTCGGTGACTTTGGTTCTTCTGCGGATCTCCTCATTTCTGATTCGATCACGCAGAGATACTCCTAACATAGCTCGTTCCATCGCCCGCTGTGTGACTCTGAACCTTCTTATGAGGCCCATAGTGACCAAGTCTCGGAACGTACGGTACGGTGTCGTAGTCGCTCCAAATACGAAATTCAAAAAGTTATACATTCTCGAGTCAGTACGACACGAACATCAAATGTGTAAGTGCCATAAATGCTCCTTAATCTCACCAGTTTTGGGCGAGCGCAGAAACATCGGCTGATGAAGTCCGCAAGCAGAAGCAGAAAAATGGGCAGAACGGCTTTCCAAGGGCGACTCCTCTGATACTTGGCACTTCGAAAGTTGTTAAGTCGATGTGATTGTAATTTTCTTTAAATGTGAGTACGAGTTAGAGACCACCTTTTCTCAATTTACGGACATATTTAAATGTATAAAAATGATTTACGCAGTGAAAACACAACAGCTATATAAATGAAAAAAATTATTTACTCTTAGACAGAAAAATAAATAGACATAGCATCCGTCGCATTCCTTCAGAAACGAGACGAAGCAATGCGATATTCGGTTCAATTAATGCATGTGAGCCAAAAATTACAACCTCATCTCGTCGAAAATTATAGGTTACCTAAATAATTAATATTGGCTTGTGTTTTGATATATAAATCACGTCAAAATTGAACATCATTTTAACTGACAACACGCGAATTATTCGTCTGTTACTTTCTCTCTCTACGTCTTAGATTCCATAAAAATCATTTATTGTCATGTCATCACCTTAGTGGAAAAAGTCACTTCGGTCGCTGACCAAATTTGCATTATCTATTTCTTTTGCACCAACGCTATCTGATAGGCAATTTATTACAGCTGATAACCTTGAAAACTGAGTGCTATCAGTAACGTTATCAACTTAAAAACTGCATTCACTTGCGTATAGCAGTACGACTTATGAGGGGGGCTGATTATTCGCGATTGGGACGGTTATGGAAACCATTTATATCACCCAATGATTTTATTTTTAGTTTATTTAATGACATATGATGCAAAATTATATACCAAAATTAACTTGTTTAGAAGAAAAGTATATCCAGTCTTGAGTTAAGTATACCAACATTACCTATAAATACAGGAAAAACGGAAGCTGGAAGCGCATTCCATATATTTCCAGTACCTATGTTTAAGCTTCTAAAATCTAAACGAATGGATCTGTTTGTATTATTATCGATCGAGTTGGTTCTTAGCACTATGTAGATCCGATCAGCTTATCTGAAGAGCGTTTTTGTATTAGGTTGGAAATAATTTTTAAAATTTGAAATTTTAACTTCACGAAAATAAGTTTTTTATTTGACCGCGATTGGATTAGTACACCTGGCGTATTCACTAATTTAGTCTTTATTATACACCTATAAAAATAAACATCAAAAAAGCTGAGAAATGTCATCTACCTACAATCTACATACGATGGGTTGAAAGTAGGCACCGTATGACATTTATTACATAAAATCTCAATTCCGTTTATGTCAACTAACATAAGTCAACGAATTAACCTGCAGATCACACATCACAGGCAATTTTATCTCGGGCTAACTCAGCTTCTGTGGGAAACCTAACACAAAATTTAGGTAAAAAAAGGCATTACCTAACCATTGTTCCGTGTTCAGACCCCTCTAAGTCCTTAGTATTATACCTTAGCTGTATGGGTTATAAAGACGTTTAGAACTTAGTGAATGGACGTTTGTTGTCCATTCATTCAATCACAGCTAAACGGATTTCATTATAACTTGGTAGGTAATACGTATATTATAAAACATTATAAAGTATTTGGCAGCATCCGTCGCGCAGTGGTATGCGCTGTGGATTTACAAGACGGAGGTCCTGGGTTCGATCCCCGGCTGGGCCGATAAGGGTTTTCTACGTGGCTAGTTACCACCCTACCGGAAAAAAAATACCGCCAAGCGATTTAGGGTACTGAAACAATGTCACGTAGAAACAGAAAGGGGTTCAGATTTTAATCATCGGGGTGGTGGTTCGATCCCCGCTCCGTTACATTTGTCGTACCCACTCCTAATACAGTCTATCCCAATTAGTTGGAGGGCAAGGGGAATATTGGTCATATTTCAAAATATATGGCAAATATTATTTTTAAAATTAAAAAAAGATAGAGATAATATAAAACATAGTAAAATGTACAACAAACAAAGTAAAACATGTTTTCATGTAAAGTGTATTCTATGAATATACACTTTTTAGCAATAAACATTCAGTAAACAAACTTTTTATAAATTAATAGGAAGAAGAGCAAGACCTTGTAATAGACATTTCAAGGTCTTTCCGTCAATAAATTAAATTAAAGAAAACACAGTCATCAGTATGACAAAGTCATAAAGTCAAGGAAAAGAAACAATACATAAAAATAATTTAATAAATATATCCTGAAATTTTGTTGTCAGCGTAATAATACATCCTCTCCTACTAATATCATAAACGCGAAAGTTTGTATGGATGTTTGTTTGGATGTTTGTTAATCTTTAACGCCGCAACTACTGTACTGATTTGGCTTAAATTTGGAATGGAAATATATTTTACTCTGTATTAACACATAGGCTACTTTTCATCCCGAAATAATCCATGGTTGCCGAGGGATTAGTGAAAAACTAAATTTCACACGGACGAAGTTGCGGGCGTCCGCTAGTTTTAAATACGTACCATTAAAATATGATGGTAAAAGAATTAACCATTATCATACAAAGCCCGCCATTCCGGACTATAGCAGCTTGGTGGGCAAGCTCCATATCCCATCACAAGGAAGACCTGCTGGCCTAGTCACTATTTTAGTCTTTATTATCAACATAATAAAATAAACATCAAATAAATTGAAAAAATGTCATCTACCTACTGTGTGATATCCACCTGTAATCACCGGATGACACATAGAATCTCAATTTCATATAGGTATGTCAACTAGCTTATGTCAAAGATAGTGAATAAGAATGGTAGAGGGTTATAATCATTGATATTAAATACTGTTAGATGTGTTACTAGCGCATGAAAAATGAGACGCTCAAAAGAGGAAATTTATACACAACTAATGTTAGTTGTGGCTGACAACGAACGTTATTTAAACAAATAATACTTAAATATCGTCTACGATGTCGAGTTGTGAGTTTATGATGTATACCTATACATAAATATATTCATTAGAATAAAATTAAAGACAAAATTGTGCATATTGTGTTCGCTCAGTGTTGTAGCCTATTATCCGCATCACTTTTTGGGGTGATTTTGTAGGGACGTAAGTGATCTATAGTATAAAAATATCACTGATTGTTGCCTATTATTCGAATCATTTTTGCGGTGATTTAGTTGGGACGTAACTGATCTATAGTATAAAATTATCATTGGCTAGAATGACTGATACTGATGGTGATAAAAAAAATAACGAAAGCGAGTAAAAATAAAATAACAGTTTAGTTGAGCCGACATAGTAATACAGCGTCATTGTCACCAAGAGCAGGTCTCGACCTACTTCAGACGGCTTTTAATGTGTCATTGGGGCACGATGCACTGTGCGGGTTCAATTTGAGAACTTATCTTTATACTACTTCTATTCGCTAACCCAATTTCTATTGAAATCAATTAATATTTCAAAGATATAATTAAAGCCTCAATAGCTTAACGGTAAGAGCGGTCGGACTCATCACCGAGGGGTGGTGGTTCAATCCTCACCCCGTTGGTCTATTGTCGTACCCACTTCTAATACAGTCTTTCCCGACAAGGGGAATGGGAATATCAATCATTTTAAAAGATAGGGCAAATATTTAAAAAAAAAAACAAGCTTTAATATCTTTATCTTTTTTTAAAAACTTTTTATTTTAAGCCCTACTCGATGTGTAGTGTTTAACATTTATAATTTCTTTGTTGATTCTTAAAAAAAATATTTTTCAAAATATATTAATTCAACAACAAACAAATTATAAATGAAGGTGTTTTCTACCTTCATTTATAATTTGTTTGTTGTTAAACACTACACATCGAGTAGGGCTTTAAACAATAGGTTTAAAAAGAAGATAAAGATTTCATTCATTTCATAACTTGTTTATTTTAAATTATGTATTGTTTTAAAAAAAAAATGTTTTTTAAAATATATTAACTATATCCAATAGTTCTATGCTTATTAATTAATCGAATTTATTTTCATTAATTTAAAAACAAGTTCATTATTATTATTAGGTTTGAAATGACAAGCGATATATACCCTCATTTTTTTAAATTTGTTTGTTGGTAACAGTACACAGAGTATTACTGGATGGATTTAAGATAAGAGAAATTTGCTGTGTTTTTCTTAGGAAAAGCGACAAACGAGCACGAGCAGAAACTTTTTTTTTATGTCTTATACCGATATTGTGCTATTCTGCTATTTTATTTGTACAATTATTAACTTCAAACACTCAATAATTTAGTAATATGTTTTATGTACACTCACACAATAATTATGTAGTAGGTTTTATTACCCGCTAATGATTTTTTTTATCTTTTTGTTGATTGTTTTTTAGTTTTTAATACTATTTAAATAATTATAATTTGTTTAAACTGTGGTTTTGCACTATAGTTAGGCCTAATTTTAATGTGTTCTATAAAATGATGAAAAATAAAAAAAAAAACTGAAAGGGTTTGATTTTGCATAAAGTTAATTCGGGAATTTGTTATTTCTTTCTATGATAGAGTTAGCTAGCAGCCAGGCTTTGACCGAGACGATTGAATTCCAGAACCTTAACACACTAACCCAGTTTCGGAAACTGGTTTCTGTAAATTTTAGCAAAGCATTTCAATATGTAGAGGCTAAAAAAGGAAAAACCTGGCTGAGTTTGATGTTGCTGTGGGCTCTTCTCGAATTAAGGCGCGTTTGGAACCCTCGTAACTTTAATTTTAAGTTTTCGACTAATTATTATCACCATTATCTTATATTATTATTACCTGACGTCTCGAAAGTGCTTCTAAACTTAGCCTAATTGAAATAAATGAATATTGACTATTGTCCTGTTTAATGTCCACATATCATCAAAGCATACGGCCGACGGACCCGAAACCGACGGACGTCCACTGCTGGTCATAGACCTTCTGTAAGGCTTTTAAAAATAACGTTCTAATAGGCTTAGGACGCGTAAAGCGTTATCTCGAAAAATTAAAAAGGCATTGTCGTCCATAATTGAAATATCAATGTCTCTTTCATCGATAATGTGACGGCTTGCAGTGACAGTGATTCATCATCATCATCATCATTATCAGCCGATAGACCTCCATTGCTCATAGGCCTCTTGCATGGACTTCCAAACAAAACGGTCTCGAGCCGCTAGCATCCAGCGGTTCTCTGCAACCCGTTTGATGTCTTCGGTCCACCTAGTGGGGGGACGAACAACACTGCGCTTTCCGGTGCGGGGTCGCCATTCTAGCACCTTGGGACTTACCAACTTCAACAACACTTCAGCTTCGCGACTCGCTAAGCTATGTCAGTAACTTTGGTTTTATGCGGGTCTCCTCATTTCTAATTCGATCACGCAGAGAAACCCCAAGCATAGCTCGCTCCATCGCCCGCTGAGTGATTTTAAGCCTTCTAATAAGGCCCATAGCACGTGATTAGAGAGTGATTGTACCATCATTTTGTGGTAGAGGAAACAACTCGAGCAGGTACCAGGACTTGTGACCTTGGATGTGGGTACAGGATGCTTTTAGAATACATTAACACTCACCTCTTCTGCCCGACACGTTCTCTATGTCTACACTAAACAGTTTATGACCAATTACGCCACAAACCATTATCAAAACTAAAAAAATCAATAACGCGACTGGCGGTGACGGCGTTCTCGCTGTCTAAGAAAAAACTGAACCCAAATCATCACTTACCCTTTTAATTATACTTTAACTGTCGTAACAACTTTATACAAATTATATGAATAATGAATGCTAATACCACCCGTACTCAAGGAATACGTAACAATACGCAATGGAAAAGAGAGCGATATTTTTGTTGCGCTTCTATTGGTCGATATTTTGTTTTTGTCTCGTTTCGAGATATGTTGTAGTAACGAGAAGTCACGAGTAGCAGCGACAGTAATTGAACCATTATTTTGTGGCAGAGGAAACACCTCGAGCAGGTCCCCGGACTTGTAACCTTGGGAGTAGGTTTAAGAGATCCCTTTAAAATGCATCAACCTTTCCTGCCCGACATGTTTTCCATGCCCACACTAAAAAATTATGGTAAACAATAATTATAACACAAAACATTATTAATACTTAGGCCTACTTTCTCAGTATCTCATAGCCCGAGTCAGGAATCGAACCTGGGACCTCAGACACTTAGGCTCACTACTGGACCAACGATTCAATTCTTAGTAGCAAAGTTAAAAAATGAGACAAGCAAAATCAGAAGTCTCTTAATCGGTTAAAATAACTAAATATTCCGTTAAATTCAACTTGTCACAAATAATAATCATTGTGCAACATGGAACGGTCTGTACTGAAAAAAGCTTGACCCGTTTCTTGAGAGCTTAAGCGCGGTATCGGAAAATGAGTCTGCCTTTGGCAAGAATAACATCTACTCGTATCTAGCACTAGTCTAGTATAACATTAACATATGCTATAATTTCTCAAACAATCACAGATTAATCAATAATAGGTAGATGGAGCGCACGGAACACGATGGTGTCGTATCCGTCACAAATACAAAATTCAAAAACGAATAAAATCTCGAGTCAGTACGACAAGAAGCGTCACATCAGTAATTTACAATATTATTCAAGAAAAATTGCATCTTATTTTTTTAAATATTTTAAAAACTGTTAACAAAAATTAAAGAAAATATAAAATGAAGTTTTTTTTGTTGTTAGTGTTAAATTATGAAATATAAATTATAGTAAAAGTTTTATATTCGGTTGTAAGGGGACGAGTGACTTTGTTTTTTTTATTTCTAAAAATTGTTTCTTTCTAAAAATGATTTTAAAAAAACTGTGTTTTGAAAACTAGTTTTTTTTTAAATAATATATGCCATATTTTTAAATATGACCAATATTCCCATTCCCCTCCAACTACTCGGGAAATACTGTATTAGAAGTGAGTACGAAAATAGACCAACGGGGCGGGGATCGAACCACCACCCTTCGGTGATGAGTCCGACCGCTCTTACCGTTGAGCTATTGAGGCTCTTAGTTGTCAAGTTATCACGCACGATTTACAAATAGATGTGAGTTGATAACAATGCTAATATGATTTGTAACTTTTAATAAATACAAACGATTATTAAATCATTATAAAAACGATTAATATTATACATTACATTATTATTAAAATTTGCAGATTTTCATGATTCCCAAATTGGTCTTTTTTTATTTCCTTGAAATTTGAATATTATTCACGTTTCGTACATACATAACATTAGTAAGAATAGGTATTTTAGGTCATGTCTATTGTTTTATCAAGTTCAAATAAAAAACGGCCAATGTGCGTGTCGGTGTCGGGTCGCGCGCAGTCTAGGGTTCCGTAGATAAAGGAGAAACCCAGTCTCCAAACTGGGGCCCAAAAAATTCAAACGATACAAAGCTGTAAATTGGTCAAAAATTAAAACATATAAAAAAAATCATGAGGTCAATTTTCAGAAAAATCTAAGTTGGCTAAATCAGTTAAATTACTTGTTAATCTGCTGATAATTATGATCGGATACGTTTGACATCAAATTTATTTCATTATCTGCGTCAAACTGACCGTTTTTCTAGGGATTTGGGATTAATTTGACACATTTTGTCAAAATCGCTAGGAAAACTGTTTGGCAAAGATAAAATAGAGAATGAATTAACTGTCAAACGTTGGTATACGTTGACTTTGACGATTCAAAGACAGCTCGCATTTTTAAAGACAACTGACAACCAATGTCAATCATTGAAATACGCATAAGTAAAGCTGGTTCAGTATGAAAATAATGAAATCAGCTTATTTACCATTTGGCCAATATTATTTCGTCTAAGAATCAAATGGCGCAAAAAATACAAGTTTTTATGTATATTTCTCATTTCTGTATCGTTCTGAAGAGTGGGCTTAATTTCGGACGCTTAAATACGCTTATAATGCACAAAAATACCGATACCGATACTCCACACTGTGGGATAGACAGGGAAAAAATCATCCTCACTTTAAATGGGTACATGTAAGGAAGGCACCCTAAAAATATATTTTTCAAATATTTATACTTTATTGACATTTTTGATATTCTACACACTCGTGCTGAATTACAGCTTTCTAGTAGTAACAGTCTGAATAAACAACAGACGGACAGACGGAACCCCAAAAACTTTTCTTTTCAAAGTTCCCTTTAGTTATTTAAATTTTTCTTTAATTCACATTACATCTTTAATTATCCATCTGCTAATATTATTCATATATAAGATATGAATACATATATTTTCATGAAAATCGGTTTAGAAGTTTTTTGTTAAAATCAAAATAACTGAAATACGTCTCGGGCACAAATCGAACCTGAGACGTTTTATTTGAGTCCGGCGGAGTACCGGCCGGTAACTAGAGGGACAAACAGATACACGCGTGATCTTTGAGACCTCAAAATAATTACTATGTAAATTTTTAACGCACCAAAATTCAATAACAAGTAAAAAAACGCAAATCATTGCCTAAGGGTTTGAGAGGTTTACACACGCCAAATAAAGTTAAATAAATTAATTAAATGTGTAACAACGAATATTCATGAGGCGTTCTTTCCTTCCTACGCGTATTCATAAGGAACTAATTAACTAGCAAAGGCTACTGACATTATCTGTCCAAATATAGGCTTATTTTTTTTAAGAATCTTTGCCATATATTTCTTTACTCGCGACTTTGTCCGCGTGAAATTTTGTTTTTCAAAAATCCCTCGGGAACCATGGATTTTTCCGGGGTGAAAAGCCTATGTGTTAATCCAGAGTAAAATCTATTTCCATTCCAAATTTCAGCAAAATCACTTCTGTAGTAGCGGCGTTAAAGAATAACAAACATCCAAACAAACATCCATTCAAATATCCTTACAAACTTTCGCGTATATAATATTAGTAGGATATGATAATAATGTTAGGAAAGACATCGTGAGGAAACCTGTATGCATTTTTCCTCACGATGTCTTTCCTTTCTTGAGAATTTGCTCAATTCTCTACTTGTGTCTCTGCCAATCCGCATTGGGCCAGCGCGGCGGACTAAGGCCTAACCCCTCTCATTCTGAGAGGAGACTCGTGCTTAGAAAATTAGAACTTTGAAATCTTAATTTTAGCAGCTACAGCATTGAAAAACTGATTTAAGATAGTAAAATTTGAAAAATGAGGATAAAAAAATATAACTTGGTGACCCTAGCGAATTTTGGAAAACTATTCAAATTAATTTTCTATAATAATATACCATTTGTGTTTTATCCATTAATAAACGGGTCATCCGTGAAGTTTACAAGTAACTTGCTTGTTATGATGCTTTGACAATCTTCATTTTAAAGTATTTAGTAAGTATGCTTATATTTATTTATGAATATGAATCCAATGCTAAGGTAACTTGGGTTTCGGATCACGGTTTGAGTCCTGGATGGGCTATGAAATACTGAGCTTTTGTTCTAAGAAATGGTCGAGGTCAAAGTCCATTTATTTCAATTAGGCTTAGTTTACATGCACTTTTGAAACGTCAGGTAATAATATTATTAGATAATGGTTATAATAATTGGTCGAAAACTTAAAATTAAAGTTACGAGGGTTCCAAACGAGCCTTGGTCCGAGAAGAGCCCACACCAAACTCACTGTCAGTAAAATTGAGAGTTTAAGGTGGTATCCCGGTTTTACGTTTGAATTTTGTAGTAATTGGTCGATGATAGAACCTCATATTTTTAAAGTTGTTTATATATCATCAGTCGCCGTTAAAATTATTATTTTGATTACATCAAGCAGATGCATTTTATCAAATAATAGCAAATGGCAATGTAACATTGTAATATATATTATCGCTAATCCGAGTAATTAAAATTATTTATTGATATTGCCTCCGTGCTATTTTAGGTAATATGATCTCATAATTTTAATTACTCGGATTAGCGATAATATATATTACAATGTTACATTGCCATTTGCTATTATTTGATAAAATGCATCTGCTTGATGTAATCAAAATAATAATTTTAACGGCGACTGATGATATATAAACAACTTTAAAAATATGAGGTTCTATCATCGACCAATTACTACAAAATTCAAACGTAAAACCGGGATACCACCTTAACCTCTCAATTTTACTGACAGTGAGTTTGGTGTGGGCTCTTCTCGGACCAAGGCTCGTTTGGAACCCTCGTAACTTTAATTTTAAGTTTTCGACCAATTATTATAACCATTATCTAATAATATTATTACCTGACGTTTCAAAAGTGCATGTAAACTAAGCCTAATTGAAATAAATGGACTTTGACCTCGACCATTTCTTAGAACAAAAGCTCAGTATTTCATAGCCCATCCAGGACTCAAACCGTGATCCGAAACCCAAGTTACCTTAGCATTGGATTCATATTCATAAATAAATATAAGCATACTTACTAAATACTTTAAAATGAAGATTGTCAAAGCATCATAACAAGCAAGTTACTTGTAAACTTCACGGATGACCCGTTTATTAATGGATAAAACACAAATGGTATATTATTATAGAAAATTAATTTGAATAGTTTTCCAAAATTCGCTAGGGTCACCAAGTTATATTTTTTTATCCTCATTTTTCAAATTTTACTATCTTAAATCAGTTTTTCAATGCTGTAGCTGCTAAAATTAAGATTTCAAAGTTCTAATTTTCTGAGCACGAGTCTCCTCTCAGAATGAGAGGGGTTAGGCCTTAGTCCGCCGCGCTGGCCCAATGCGGATTGGCAGAGACACAAGTAGAGAATTGAGCAAATTCTCAAGAAAGGAAAGACATCGTGAGGAAAAATGCATACAGGTTTCCTCACGATGTCTTTCCTAACATTATTATCATATCCTACTAATATTATATACGCGAAAGTTTGTAAGGATATTTGTATGGATGTTTGTTTGGATGTTTGTTATTCTTTAACGCCGCTACTACAGAAGTGATTTGGCTGAAATTTGGAATGGAAATAGATTTTACTCTGGATTAACACATAGGCTTTTCACCCCGGAAAAATCCATGGTTCCCGAGGGATTTTTGAAAAACAAAATTTCACGCGGACAAAGTCGCGAGTAAAGAAATATATGGCACAGATTCTTAAAAAAAAATAAGCCTATATTTGGACAGATAATGTCAGTAGCCTTTGCTAGTTAGTTAGTTCTTTATGAATACGCGTAGGAAGGAAAGAACGCCTCATGAATATTCGTTGTTACACATTTAATTAATTTATTTAACTTTATTTGGCGTGTTAAAGTTGTTTATATATCATCAGTCGCCGTTAAAATTATTATTTTGATTACATCAAGCAGATGCATTTTATCAAATAATAGCAAATGGCAATGTAACATTGTAATATATATTATCTCTAATCCGAGTAATTAAAATTATTTATTGATATTGCCTCCGTGCTATTTTAGGTAATATGATAATCATTAGCAAGCTATGAGTCAAAGATGTAAAATGATAAACATTATAATTATTAGTCTAGACTCTAGACTCTAGAGTCTAGGCTGTATAACAACATAATATACATGAATCGAATTGTCTGTTTGTGTTTTCTATCTGTGTTTTCTTAAATGCTTGTACTTAGTTATTTACAGGATACTAAAAACAAAAACAAACTTTTGTGTCTGTCTATATGGCTACTCTCGAACCGATTTTGATGAGACTTTTGCTGGAAAATAGAGTAGGTTATTGAGAAGGTTATTCCGAAAAAATCCATAGTTCGCACGATATTTGTAAAAACTGAATTTTACAAGGACGAAGTCGCGGGCGTCCGCTAGTATATTAATAAATAACTATTGTCCGCGACTTTCCTTACGTACGTACGTTTGATCTTAGATCCTGATGGCGCAGTTGGTAATGAATTTACAACAAAAGTTCAGGTTTCTAAGTTTGACTCTTAGCTGGGATACCTACTTATACTTGGTATTCTGTTTCCGGTTTATTTTAAAATTTTATATTATCTAATTTGCTTCAGTTATGGGCTGGTGATAGGCTTTGCTAGTTATCTCCCCACGGATAAACTGATAGGACGCTTACAGCCAGTGGCGTGCACTTCATACATGCATTAAAGTACTGCATACCCTAAGAGTAGTCTTCATATTGCTTATTAAATATAGATTTTTCCAGTATGCTTAATTTTGTTACTAATGCATACCCTGATCGACAAACTTATGCACGCCACTGCTTACAGCGTTTCTGCAAAACAATTATTTTGGAAAAAAGGAAGCAATATAGGTATTATTTTCTTGTACAACAGCTGTTTTTAAAATGTTTGTCTCTTTGTTTGACTGCTTATTTATCCACGAAATACTCTTATTAGAAAATTAACACACAATCACTACCAAAAAACTTTGACAAGAAGGCAATTTAATTATGTAATAACTGCCATTTATAGGCCCATTGGTTATTCTTCTTGGCTAAGTATCATAAGTTCGTGGTTCAAGTAAAAAGTGTTAGGGTTTTATCTTTATAAGTAGCAGCCAGGAAAAATCGGTAATGTTTACTATTCCCTATGAAGAGAGAGATGAAAATTGCAGAAAATTGTAACGTCACCTTTGTTTTTGTGTTTGTTCGTGTGTGTACATAATTTTTTGTTAATTACACTTGTATTAAATATAATCAATTGCGTAAGCTATTCAGGGGCTAGGCGGTGCAGGGGTCCCTCGAATTCTTACCAAAAATATAGCCTATTCCTTAATAAATGGGCTATCTAACACTGAAAGATTTTTTCAAATCGGACCAGTAGTTCCTGAGATTAGCGCGCTCAAACAAACAAACTCTTTAGCTTTATAATATTAGTATAAATTTAATATTTTTACTTGATAAAATCTTACCAGTATATTAAATAGTAGTGGTTATCTAGCTATGCCACTAAATATAATATAAGACTAATTTTCACAAGGAACACACAAAAGCTTCTATATGCATAAACTGTTTATATGACATTCTTTTCTATTTGTTAATTTGTTTGGTGCATACATGAACGAATAAATACTTTTACAAGCCCATCTACTTTGTCTGCCTCTTTCTTGTATTGTATTTAATATTAACAAAATGTAGAAGATTGCTTATTGGTTTCTTATATATATAATATAAGAAACCAATAAGCAATAATAATTACGAACACTGAAGTTACATTTAAATCAAGTATTAAACAACATTTTAAACTGTCAATCTTGTAACATTAGTAAAATCGGTTTAACTGTTTTAAATACAAATATGTGTGGTATAACAGTCTAGCTTATACTCCCGGCTTTGTTCGCATGAATTTAATAATTAAAATAATATTTGGATATGTCTCATTTATGATGCGGTTTACCCATGCAAATCCCTTATCAAATGTACATTTTATGTTGATCCTTCCCTATCTATCTTCCAGTCAAAGTCCCTATTAAATTGGTTCAGCCGTTTCTGAAATTATCTCGAACAAACAGATAGGAACAGACCAAAATTTTGAAAAAGTTTGTTTGTATTTTAGTTTTGTAAATAACTATAAGCACTTGAACTCGGTTATTTTTTAATATCACAGACATACATTTTAATTATATTTATATGTATAGATAAGTTATTTGATGATAAGTTTACACTCTCGCTTGCGTCTGAAATTTCCTGGTAAGGGCCGAGTCGCCGGCGTAGCAGTTACAACGTCCTACGAATATATTGTGTAGATTTATTCTGATTTGCCATAATATTTCTTAACTATCTGATGCCGCGCGGTTTCACCCGCGTGGCTTCCGTTCTCGTAAGAATACGGAGATAATATATAGCCTATAGCCTTCCTCGATAAATGGTCTATATAACACTGAAAGAATTTTTCAAATCGGACCAGTAGTTCCTGAGATTCACGCGTTCAATCAAACTTACGAACAAAATATTTTTTCTTTTTAATATTAGTATAGATTAATTGCAAATCTTTTGCAATGTTATTTGTACATGACAAATAACATTGCAAAAGATTAAATACAAATGAAATAATTATTATTTATTTCACAGATATCTAGTATTGAATTAAAGGAAAACGACTACATACTACATCTATTATGCGTTATTTATTCCATTCCTAGTAGGTACAACTATAAGTAATAGATTATGTAAATACAATTGTATGTATTAGGTATGCGCGTGTCGTGTTGTGTTTGTAAAAAAATCTGCCGTGAAAATTTTACTACACTACGAACTTTACGCTCGTTAGAAATATATTTCTATCTGATGTTGAGAAATTGTTTTTTATTTTTTTGCAGTGTGATTTCCGATTATTTATTTATTTATAATTTAAAGAGGAAAAAATTGTATTTTTGTATGTAACGAATAAAGTCAATACTACTGGAGCGATTTGAATAATTCTTACACCAATAGGAAGCTACATTAATAGGGAGTTACATACGCTACATTTATTTTCCGTATTTCCTCGGGATTGGGAACTACGAGGGTGACAAGGTTCTGCTAGTGTAAAACATTGAAAGCGGTGAAACGTCGGCGAGTGTCGGTGAGTCACAAGATTTTCCTGCGTGAAGCGAACATACCTATAAAGTAACGGTGTGCGGAGTGCGCGTACGGCTGAAGCGGTGGGCTGCGCCAGGGCGCGCGGCGGCGGCGGGCGGCGCACAAACACTCACATTCAAATATTCGTCTAACCTTGATGCGAATGGGTGCACTCCGGGTTCCATCCGACGACGGTCGTCGACACAGCCGGGTAAAGCTCGCGCGAGCGGCACCAGGAGCGAGAGCGGCGCGGGCGTCGGGGGCAGGCGCATCGGCGCGCCGCCACCGGAGGCGGTCGCGAGGCTGCGGCGCGGCGGCCGCGCTACATGTCACGGTGCGGCGAGCGCGTACTTCGCGCCGTGGTCACCGACTCACAGTGGCGTCGCCGTCCTACTGTCTGCCCGTCGGCCGGGACGGCGGCGCGCGTTGCACCGCCCCGCTGCACTCCGCCTGCCCCCCTGCCCCCTGCCGCCGGCCCCCCGTCCCACACCGCGCGCCGCACCACCGACGAGCATCACCCGCTCCGCCCCGAAGAATTTTCCGCATCGGGTGGGAAAAATCGATTGTGCAGCGAGCCCCGAATAATTTCGGCAAGACGCACGGCGCCCTTGCGTCGACGTCGCTGCCGGCGCTCGCCGCTGCACCGCTCGGCGCCGCCGGCCGCCCGCCGGCCGCCGGTCAAGCGCACGCTCCGTCCGGGAAGACGGAACTCTTGTATTCACTTAAACACTTCATTTATATTTACTCATAATTACTAACATTTTAGTTAAATCTATACTAATATTATAAAGCTGAAGAGTTTGTTTGTTTGTTTGATTGAACGCGCTAATCTCAGGAACTATTGGTCCGATTTGAAAAATTATTTCTGTGTTAGATAGACCATTTATCGAGGTAGGCTATAGGCTATATATTATCCCTGTATTCTTACGGGAACGGGAACCACGCGGGTAAAACTGCGCGGCGTCAGCTAGTGTTTAATATTTCTACATTAGTTATTAATTCTTCTCTAGTAATAAAAAAATATTAATGGTTATTAAATACGTAAATTGTATGGAAATCAGTAATTTGAAAAATGTATGGAGGTAATTCTTACAGGTTAAATTACATTAAAGTAATGAATTTAAATTAGGTATATTGCATTTTTTAGTGCATACCTAAGTACCTAAATAATAATTATATTTTAGCTAAGTCTAGATTCTTCAACTGGATATTATTTAAAATAATTTTGATTTATAATTTAAAATCATTATTGATTAGACGTTTTTTATGATTCAAATATATACAGTACACACCTTTAGGATAGCAACTTTGAAAACTTTTATCACTAACTTATTTAAGCTCCTTGCGATTTCGTTCAAATCTTACGTAAAAAAATCACACAACGTCCTGACATCACAAGGAAATGAAGATTATTGTTTACCTACCCGCATTTACTTCAAAATATAGTTGACATGTAATTATTTTATGATACAATTTAAATTAGGTATTAATATTAATAATAGATTATTATAGATTTATTTTTTTATACTGATTTGTAATTAGGAAATTATTATTATTGCTGTAATAAAAAATGTACAATGATTGATTAAATTGTATTTAACTTTATGGTGATTGTACATTAGAAAGTAGGCTAACATTAAGTAGTTGACTTAATTAATATATTTATAGAGATATTTAAATTAATTGAATAGTTTTGCTATTGGACATTATCATAACATTTTCTCTTCTTTGATCTTCTTTTTTTTAAATTTAAACAGTGTTTTGTATTTTTTAAATATTGTTAAAGATTTAAAAAAAAATGTAATAAATAAATGAAATGGTAAAACTCACGTTCTTCTTATATCAGTAATAAAGTTTAAATATATGAAAGTTACAGACAGACAGAACAGACTTGTCGATTTTACCAGTTACATATGTTCTGTGATTTAAAACAAACGAATGTAACGAGTATAATATCAAGGACGGAGAGTTCGAAAACTACCCGCGGTTTCGTTAATTTTTAATTTAATTATGCCTTTTTTGAAAAGCTTTGTCGTTATCGCCTCTGAACATCACGTCTTTATTCAATTTTGAATGTTTTATTGTATTCAAATAATCGTGGCATGTATGCATTATCGTGTTTATTGATTTATTATCGGTCATTGTCACACGGTATGACAATTTTTTTTCGAGTCAAGACAAAAAATCGTTGATTTTCTTTATACTGTTTTGAATGATGTACTTTTTAGTATTGTAAACATTGACCTCATAAAATAAAAGGACGAAGGAAAATCATGTAAAAAATGTCAATTAAAAACTGGCCAATTTTGCTTTGGAAGTTTTAGAATTATTGGTAAAGAAAATTATACTTAAAGGCTAACTATAGTCCAATATTTAATAAAATGTTAAGAATGTTAAGGTTGAATTTGCATATGCTACTACTTGAATTGAGTGCCAAGAAGTTGTGTTTAGCACTCATTAGTGGAGACGTTTTTTGGTCGCTGATTGTGCTTCCATTTTTTAATAGGAGATCGATGATTGTAAATAATATAAATTATGTATTCTGTGCCTTAGACAACAGCTGCACTGCTCCCCTGTAGTTTAGAATATTATTAGTAAAACACAATATACGCAACAAGACATCACCCTCCAATGTGTGTGATGTGTAATGTGTATGTGTGTGCATATGTGTGTGATGTGTAATGTGTATGTGTGTGCATATGTGTGCGTGTGTGTTCTACGTGTATTACACATATTTCGTGTGTTTGTGTGCACTAATGTTTTAGTAGGCGCAAGAGAAATATAATTTTTTTTAAATTTCAGTTTGTTAACTAAAATAAAATTAAAATAAATCAAATTGTATCGATATACGAACATGTAAAGAAAATGTGAGTATAATAAAATTAATATTAGAAGTTAAATTAAACTTTAACGCGTATCTCTCAAGCCTGATAAGTTCGTTGATGACACTTCCATGGCATGCGGGCGACGGGGGGAAAGACTGCGCGGACATGCACAACCAATTTTTCAGCTATGTGCATTTTAAGAAATTAAATATCACGTGTCTCAAACGGTGAAGGTGAAACATCGCGAAGAAACTGCGTACCTGAGAATTTTCTTAATTCTCTACGTGTGTGAAGTTTGCCAACACATAACTCCTTTAATTTTGAGACTCGTGCTCAACAGTAAGCCGAATAAAGGTAAATAATGAAGACGATAACGACCCGAGAAACGTAACTCTTCCTTGGCAGTCTGTATAGATTATAATCTATAACTTTCGTTAACCGAAAGTTCTATAACAAACAACAAATTGTTAATAGTTACAATTAACGTAGCAAACAAAATGCTCACTGTTAGAAATTTGATTAGGTATTTTAGATTCTGAGAAATTAATCGATTTCAGAACCTGATGACCCCTTTAGATACTTTATGTTACCAGCAATTGATTGAATTTAGCCATTTAAAATAATGGCTGGATTCAGAAAAAGAGTCAGATATTTTAGAATATTTTTATATAGATAACGGTTTTAATCTTGCCACCTCCTAACCTTTTAACTTTAATATATTATACTAGCAGATGCCCGCGACTTCGTCCGCGTGAAACTCGATGTAAACTTTCAACTACCGCTACCCTACCCCTACCCTACCCCTACCCTACCCTACCCCTACCCTACCCCTACCCTACCCCTACCCTACCCCTACCCTACCCCTACCCTACCCCTACCCTACCCCTACTCTACCCCTACCCTACCCTACCCCTACCCTACCCCTACCCCGTTTTCTAATTATTATTAATATGAACTTTATACCATAACAATAAAGCTCAAATTGACTACGTTTTAGTTACAAATCATTTGTATGGGAAAAAGAAAAGGGCTATTTTAGGGTTTTTGGCAAAAAATTAAAGTTTATAATTAACAAATAAAAAATAGGGGTTGATCGTAGAGGGGTGAAAAATTGAAAGTATTATGAGATTTTTTATTGTAAGTCATCAAAAAATAAAAAAAAAAATTACCAAAAAAAAATTATAGTTTTTAATTAACAAATAAAATATAAGGGTTGATCATAGAGGGGTGAAAATTTAGGGTTGTATGTATTTTTGTATGCTGTGTCATAAAAAAATAAAAACAAAAAATTTTGCCTAAAAAATAAAAAAAAAAATTTAGGGGTGGACTACCCTTAACATTTAGGGGGATGAAAAATAGATGTTGGCCGATTCTCCACCCTGGCCGACAATCACGCTAAGGATCACAAAAATCGGTCGAGCCGTTTCGGAGGAGTTCAAGTTCGAACACCGCGACACGAGAATTTTATATATTAGATATACTTAACAATAAAATTTTGAAAGAATATTTTGAAAGAATATTTTATAGAATATTTATATAGAACACCTAAAATAAAGAATATTTGCCATTTGACGGCCTCCGTGGCGCAGTGGTGTGCGCGGTGGATTTACAAAACGGAGGTCCTGGGTTCGATCCCCGGCTGGTTTTCTTAATTGGTCCAGGTCTGGCTGGTTTCGGCCGTGACTAGTTACCACCCTACCGGTAATGATACCAAGCGATTTAGTGTTCCGGTACGATGCCGTATAGAAACCGAAAGGATTGTGGATGTTCATCCTCCTCCTAAGACATCATCACTTGCCATCAGGTGAGATTGTAGTCACCGGCTAACTTGTAAAGAATAAAAAATAAAAAAATAAAATAAGTATGACCAAATATCCCTCCAACGGATCGCAAAAGGAGGAGTGGATACGTCAACCAGCAGGGATCGAACCACGACCTCTCGGTGACGAGTCCGTCCCCTTTACCGTTAAGCTATTGAGGATTCAATTGTTCTTACATTTTACAAAATATTTTTTAAATTTGTAATACAGTTCCTAAGATGCATTACTACTTACATTTTTGCTTGATCGTTTCGATCGATATTAAACCATATTCGGCTCACTGCTGAGCCCAAGTCTCCTCTCAGAATGAGAGGGGTTAGGCCAATATTCCACCACGCTGACCCAATGTGGATTGGAAGACTTCACACACGCAGAGAATTAAGAAAATTCTCTGGTATGCAGGTTTCCTCACGATGTTCATTTGATCGTATTAGTTGTGTAATATCTTCAAATACTGGGGAATCGAATTCGGGACGTCATCCGTGTAGTATTTGCGCCGAAACATCAGTGCGACCGCGTCCATCGACCTACAGTTCAGTGCAGTTTACGTGGGTAGTCTAGACTTAAAACGTAGACTTTGATGTTAGTATTTCGTTTTGGGTCACTTTTACTTGCAAAGGCTTCTTGCTACATTAATAATTACTACTTTGTAATATCACCACGTTTAAATGTTTACTCGCTACTATATTTAAATATCTTATCACATTAAATAAATATTCCAATAGTTTTAAATAGAATATTTGCAATATATTTTATATTATATTTCCCTTACATTTTTATTATGGAACTTGATGTATAAGGGTTCATTTACACGAGCAGCATGTTGCCAACGGCAGCTGGCAACTGTTACCGACGACTGCAGTCAACTGCAGTCAACGGCAGTCGGCGACCGCTGTCGACTGCCGCCGAGACGTCGCCGACTGCAGTCGTCGGAAGCCGTTGCTGCTCGTGTATGGACCCTAACTTCGATGCAGCAGGCAGCTACTTTGCTTAGTACTCATTACGAGAACTGCTGATAATGTAGGATAGATAGGATAAACTTAGATAGGTTTCCAATATCTTAACCCTTAAATGGTCGAGTGAAAAATGGTCGAGCCATTTACCTACGTATGCCTAAGTTTTTTGTGTATTCGACGACGAAAGTTGTTTAGTGAAAGTGAGTTGATTGCACCCAGACAAAAAATGCATTTTGTCGTTATGTAATTAATACGACCATACCTCTAAGTACGAGTAGGTATACTAAGTTGGCTGAGTTACGGTAGTTTATGAAATGTTCCCGTAGCTCAGTCATCAGGCGGCGAGTCGGAACACCGTGGGGTTTTAGTCGGTTGAAGTCCGACATAACCGTCTTGCCTCCCCGTGGCGAGAAGGTATCCATGAGGATTTCCCCACGTTAAAAAAAAATAAAAGGTATACTAAGTTAAAGTTTTAAGATCTTTATAGGCGGTAAAAATATTTTTGGAAAAGGACAATGACTATCCCCGGCCCAGACCTACCCTAACCATCCAGCAGTTTACTTATATCTAAAAAATCTTGATAATTAATAATAAATACTTTAATAATTAAATCATTACTTTGTCAAAAAAAGTTTTACTAAAATGATTTACGACATTTTTAATTCATCTTTATTAATTATTTATTTAATTTATTTACAACGGGGACAAGTTATGATCGTTGACACCGCCTGAGTTTTACGATATTTTTTGAAGATAAAATTGAATTGTTTGTTCGTTTTCTTGTTTTAAGCTTGTTGGTAGCAGAAAAAAATAATACAGTTTCAAATGTTACTTCGCCACTAAGCCAATTATTTAACTAGATACTTTTTTATACATCATACGAGTATTATCATCTCCATATACTTCTATCCAGATTCCGGGTATATCCCCAGACCTGGGTTCCCTGGGCCGGCGTTGTACGGGCCGGACCATTCCGCTTTAACTAGAAGTCCTGGGTTCGAATCCTTGGTTGTGATTTTAAATACTGAGCTTTTCCTAAGAAATTGTAAGCGTCAAGTTAGGTTGGTGGTTACAGATTTGTAAGCTTATATGAGGAAGTACTACCACTATTGTTATTTTTGTTGTCAAGGATCCCTTTCTTGCACAAAACTAAAGGCACTGGTTGGTCGATGAAATAGTTACTTAGAAGGCACATGAACTTTCAGATAAACGGGCACAAAATGCTCCCCGTGATCCTGGGTCCCACAACTAAATGGGTCCCCAAACTATAGGGGTCGATATCAATTTGATATAGACCCCAGGGTAAATATTACTTTAGTTGTATTATTATTAGTAATAATAACGGCCTTCGTGGCGCATTGGTATGCGCGGAGGATTTACACGTCGATTCTGATCCTGAATCCTGGGTTCGATGCCCGGCTGGGCTGATTGAGGTTTTCTTAGTTGGCAAACACGTACCGCCAAGCGATTTTACGGTACGATGCCGAGTAGAAACCGCAAGGGGTGTGGATTTTCATTCTTCTAACAAGTTAGCCCGCTTCCATCTTACATTGCATCATCACTGTGAGATTGTAGTCAAGAGCTAACTTGTAAGGAATAGTAAGAAAAATAAAAAAAAACCCTGTAGTCGACCGTTTTAAAACAGACAGATGACAAACTTTACATATTTCTTTAGCTTAGTTTTATAACATTTTTAATTATTATTTATGTCGTATTTGCTCAAACGATTTCACATTATTGGTGCAAGCAAAACATGTTTCCCAGAATATTACACAAATGTTTGGTGTTGTGTTACTATTATAGGTAAAAATATTAGGACTTTAAACATTTACGTTTACGTGTTCCAAAGATATTAAATAATAGAACAGAGCGGCTATAGGGATAATTTTATGATTTAATTTTTTTATAATTTTGTCATTGTTTTCGATCAAAGTACAAATTTTGTATAATACTTGTATTGCTTGCGAAAAGTCAAGTTTAAGTTGTGTTGTACTGTATCTACTACAAGTACTAAAAAAATCACATTTACAATATTTAAATTTAAACATAAATTACAAGATTTATCATGTAAAAGTAAGAAGTCAAGCATCCATATATTTTGTGTTTATAATATTTATTTGTTTTAAAAAATATTAAAGTATCTCTGAAGATGACAATAAATTGCATTGATATAGTAAACAAAGTTTGATTGATAAGCATAGCAGTAAAGCCCTGATTCAGATACATATTAAGTAAAATTTTTCTTCATTGATTTAGCTGAGTATGTGTACTCAGCTAAATCAAGGCGGTTTTACTTTTTATTTCACAGACACTGGGATAGGTGCAATTGAAATAAAAATCTTTTTCCATCCGCACTTTTATCTCACATAAATTAAATAAATTGCCAAAAAATATCTTAAATTAAAATATCTTAAATTGCCAAAAAATATCTTTTATTATATAAATTTCAAACAGTTATTGTCCTATCTACCATTTGATAAAATGTAAAATATCACTTGTTTTTATTGAAATTCTGATGAATCGCTTACCACGAATTGTAATGCTGATATAAACTTTCATAATGTAGTTAACTTTTTTGTTATTCTGTTTTATGTCAGTACGTAGTTAATTAATTTTTTCTGCAAATGACGTCAACTGCTGCTGATTTTTGGTAAAAGTTGGTGAAACTAACAGATGGCCCACCTGATGCTAAGTGAATAACTTTGTAGTGCCCATTCCTAATTTATTCTTTTTCTTTCTTTTTTATTCTGGAAGCAAATTTTTGAGTGCAAATCTTTAGAGGCAAGTAGATGTGTTATTATACCCAAAACGGTAGCTTTAGATTTAAAAATTGCTATTTTTTTGTAGAAAAAAGAAGTTCTATAAAAAAATCTGGGTAAAGTCCTGGGTTTGGATCACGGCTGGGACGTCATCGTCATCGTCATCATCATCATCATCATCATCATCATCATCATCGATCATCATCATCACCATCATTATCATCATCATTATCATCATCATCACCGTCATCAGTATCGTCATCATCATCATCATCATCATCATCATCATCATCATCATCATCATCATCATCATCATCATCATCATCATCATCATTACCACCATCATCATTGTCATCATCGTCATCATCATCATCATCATCATCATCATCATCATCATCATCATCATCATCATCATCATCATCATCTTCATCATCATCATCATCACCATAATCATCATCATCATCACCATCATCATCACCATCATCATCACCATCATCATCATCGTCACCATCGTCATCATCAATATCATCATCATCTGTGATTTCATTAAACTTACAGCATTTTAGGAGCGCGCGTATTGAAATGTAGCATGATTTATTCAACCCACGGCTGGTTTCTACGAAGCATCGAACAGAATTGCTAAATCGTTTGGCGGTGCGTCTTTATCAGAAGGGAAATTAGGCACGGCAGAAGCCTACCAATACAGATCTAGACTAATTAAAATTACAAATTCTAAAATTGACTCGTACCGAAAACCGAACTCAGATCCTTCAAGATAGCGGTAAATAAATAAATAATAAATAATATATTAAGACAATACACAAATTGCCATTTACCTACCCCAAACACAATCTACGAGTGTAAGGGGTAGATACTAAGTTGATTAATAACACTTTACATTGGAAAAATTCCATACTAATAACACAAATAATTTTCCAGTTGTGGAAATCGAATCCACGACCTTGGATGTAACAGGACACTAACTGCGCCAATCGGTCATCGGAAAATACACAACAGGCAAAATTTTTTATTACTTTATTCGTTTGATTCACACATTCTTGTCGCCCGCGACTCTGAATATTTTTATTTTTCACGAATCCAGGGTAAAATCTATAGAGATAATAATTAATTAATAATGTTTTAGCCCAATTTGTTCATTACTTGTGGCGTGAAGGAGTTACATACTTAAGTACAAGTTACACACTGCAATGCACAAACTTTTATTATATCATAATATAATATTAGTGTAATGTTTAACTTTACTAGTTATTTTTCTTTTCAATTAGGCCTTAAATTTAATTATAATTACGTATACAAAGATTAAAAAGAATAATAAAATCTAAATTTAAATAAATTACATAATTTTAACAAATATACGCCATCTAATTGTTCACCCATAGGAAAGGTACCCAATACGCTGGCGCTGTTACCTCTCTGGATGGCAAGGCTTAACCTTTTGGCCAAATAAGCGCCAGCTCTTGGGTCACCTGACGCATGGATCAATTTCTGATGTGTCTTGATCATCAGACATGGTGTCTGATGACCAAGGGCCTAAAGTCTCAAAGGCAATCGCCGCAAATAAATAGTCATTAGAATATTTATTAGTAGAAGACGCCCGCGACATCGTCCTCCTAAAAATATACTAGCGGACGCCCGCAACTTCGTTCAAAATTCAAAATTCAAAATTCAAAATTCATTTATTTCAAGTAGGCTCAGTTTACAAGCACTTTTGACACGTCAGTTGACTATTTGTAAAGATTCTACCACCGGTTCGGAAGGCAGGTTCTGCTGAGAAGATACCGGCAAGAAACTCAACAGTTGCTCTTTTGAAAAAAGTCATACAGTATTACAATTTACATTTGATAACAATTAAATTACAATTTCTTATAGTTTTATTTCCTGTGTGAAGGTGGAAGCTGATCCAATGGCCTCCAAGCACCTTTGTCGTTAAGGAACTCATCAATAGTGTAGTAACCTCGACTAAGTAAATGTTTTTTAACACATTGCTTAAAGTTGTGCATTGGCAAGACCATCACAGTCTTGGGGATCTTGTTATAGAAGAGTACACCCAAACCCACAAAAGATTTTTTAACTCTTTGGAGACGATATGCAGAAATAACTAACTTATGCCCGTGTCTAGTAAGACGTGGGTTTAGATCTCCTTTTCGTTTGTACAAATTAATATTTTGTCTTACATAAACTATACTGTTATATATATACTGACAGGCTACTGTTAAAATGCCTATTTCTTTAAACTTTTGACGAAGGGACTCGCGTGATTTTAGTTGATATATTGCTCGAATTGCTCTTTTTTGAAGTACAAATATAGAATGTATATCAGCAGCCTTGCCCCACAACAAAATACCGTAAGACATTACGCTGTGAAAGTACGCAAAATAAACAAGTCTAGCTGTATCAACATCAGTAAACTGTCTTATTTTTCTCACTGCAAAAGCAGCTGAGCTGAGTTTACCTGATAGTTTTTCTATATGAGCACCCCACTGAAGTTTAGAATCCAAGGTCACTCCCAGGAAAACTGTGGAATTCTCTATTTCTAGTGTTTCACCATTGATCATTATAGACTTATCTAATTTTATAACATTTGGTAATGAAAACTCAATACATTTAGTTTTCTTTGCATTTAAAAGTAAGTTGTTAACAGTGAACCAATGCGACACATGCGATATGGCACGGTTTACATCGTCGGAATTATCTTTACTTCTGTCACTCTTAAAAATTAGGGATGTGTCGTCAGCAAACAGTACTATCTCACAGATGCCGCTAACATGGTGTGGTAAATCGTTTATGTACACTAGGAATAGAAAAGGACCCAGAATTGAACCCTGTGGGACGCCCATTGTGTTAGAAAAACCGCGAGACTTTGAATCATTTATGCATACCTTTTGTGTTCTATCACTAAGATAAGAGGCGATGAGATCAAGTGCAACACTTTTTATGCCATAGTGGCTTAACTTAAGTAAAAGAATGTTATGGTCAACACAATCGAATGCTTTGGACAAATCACAAAATACACCAATAGCATTCTTAGCATTTTCCCATGCATCATATATATGTTTTAAAAGTTTAGCACCTGCATCAGTTGTACTGCGACCTTTAGTAAAACCATACTGTTCAGGGTGAAATAAATTATTTAAATTAAAATGACTTAAAAGTTGATTTAAAATGATTTTTTCAAAAACCTTACTAAGTGTTGGCAGTATTGTAATTGGTCTATAATTATTAACATCAGTTTTGTCACCTGATTTAAAAAGTGGTAACAGTTTGCCATGTTTCATTAGGTTCGGAAAGATACCCAAATCCACGCATTCATTAAAAATAATAGCTAAGTGGGGAGCAATTACATCAATTATATTAGATATTACTTTCACTGACATGCCCCACAGATCTCCGGTTCTTTTTAATTTTAACAAATTGAAAGATTTTTTAATGTCTGATACAGTTATGTGGTGAAATTCAAAAAGAACGTTGCACTCTTTAACATTGCCTCTTAATAGTCTCTGGGCTTCCGTAGCAGACGAATCTAGTGAATCAGTTAACAAGATAGGAACATTCTGGAAAAAATCTTCAAAGGCATTAACAACCTCGATATCAGTGTTTACCTTTTTGTCATTGACAATTAATTCAAAACTGATATCCCGCGGTTTGATTTTTCCTGATTCTCTATTAATTATATTCCAGGTGGTTTGTATCTTGTTCTCAGACTCAATTATTTTCTGTTTGATGTGTAACGATTTCGCAAGAATACAAACACGTTTGAAAATTTTTGAGTAACTTCGTTCGCGTAAAACAGTTTTTTAGTACGTAGATTATTCTGGGAAAAAAGTAGTTTATGTTCTGCTCCAAGGTGCATTTTATCTCTATACCAAATTTCGTTCAAATCAGTTCAGCGGTTTAACCGTGAAAAGGTTACAGACAGACAGATTTACTTTCGCATATATAGTATTAGTATTAGTATAGTATTATTTATTCAAACTTCAGCCGGTTCAGTAGTTTTTGCGTGAAGGAGTTACAAACATGTTTTATACAAACTTTATCGTTTACAATATTAATTAGTGTGGTTAGTAGAATTTTGGCGGCTTACACAAAGCATCTAAGTCTTGTCTAGTTGTTACATACGAGTAAAATGTAATGATATGAATAATGAATTTGCTCGTATTGTTACTATAGAAAACCGTCGTAAATAATAATTACTTAATTGCTTAATTAAACACCATGAAAACTACATTTAAATAAGTTAGTTAGCGCCAAGTTTTTTGCCTTCTAATGAAAAAAGTTTTAAAGTCAATGAACTTAGCCTTACCATTCTGGCGTGGAGTAATTCATACTAAGAAATTTTGATTTTTTTGATACATTAATGTATTGTCTTTTGATTAAGTATTCTCATGTGGTTTGCACTTTCATGTTTAAAGGGGATTATGCGTTGAGGGAATAAGAAAAAATGTGTAATTTTTTTAAAGAATATTTAATATCCATTTCCCTACAACTTCAAGTAGGGAAATACTGTATTTGTAGTGGGCGGGAGTCGAACCACCACCCCTCGGTGATGGGTCCGACCGCTTAACCGTTGAGCTATTGAGGCTCTGAATAGGAAACTCTCATTTAGATATACTTTTGCATATATTTCAGTATATAAGAATCTATTGGTTATCCATCTATCGTGACAAGCCAATTTTAATGGCTCACTGAATAAGTCGGACTTCTCATTTTATTTTATTAGTTTATTAAATAATAAAGTGAGCTAATTTGGAATTAAGACCCACAACGCTGCTCCGATAGATTGGTGGGCTTAGTGTAATAATGTTTTGATTCTCAATCATCTAATCACTATACTAATACATTTATTATCATAATTCGAAGAGCCAATGGACGTTGAGCCCCAATTTGCTGGACTGGCGACCACGCACTAGAAAACGCAGAGTTAGTCGACCTCCCACCAGGTGGACACTTTATAACTACGGACTTAGAACTATTTCTTAAAAGAAAAAAAGTTTAATCATTTATATTCGGAACTAATACGAGTAAATCAGTATTCGTAATTAACCATTTATGAGTTAATTGTTTTGTACGCATATATGAATAATGATAGGCTTGTCTAAATAAATAAATAAAATACACCCCAGAATTCGAAGTAGTCATAATTTTGACGGCCTCCGTGGCGCAGTGGTATGCGCGGTGGATTTACACAACGGAGGTCCCGGGTTCGATCCCCGGCTGGGCAGATTGAGATTTTCTTAATTTGTCCAGGTCTGGCTGGTGGGAGGCTTCGGCCGTGGCTAGTTACCACCCTACCGGCAAAGACGTACCGCCAAGCGATTTAGCGTTCCGGTACGATTCCGTGTAGAAACCGAAAGGGGTGTGGATTTTCATCCTCCTCCTAACAAGTTAGCCCGCTTCCATCTTAGACTGCATCATCACTGAACATCAGGTGAGATTGTAGTCAAGGGCTAACTTGTAAAGAATAAAAAAAAAAAAAAAAGAAAAAAAAATTACTGTACCAACAAGGCAGTTATCCTTTTAAGTATTATATTAAGGTTTTAATTGGACGTAAAACCTCCAAACATTTACACGAAAGGTTGTCAATATTTGCCGCCGTCTGCGTTGACCCTAAAAAGACTAAAAAGTGTCACTTCGGCCCAGACAGTGCAGTTGCACCTTTACATCGAATCTGTAGCGGTCAAAGGCCTTACGTGAGGTCTCTGCTCTACGACACTTCGCTATTTTATAACCAATGATTATTTTATACTAAAGATATGTTAAGTGCCAACAAAATCTGAGCTGAGCGCACACATGCATTTATTTTGTGTTTACTTACATTATATGTTTATGTATATTTAGTTTTTACACTTCCTAAACGCACAACTCAATATTGTAGATAATATTTTGGTATTAAATAACTTTCATAGTTTAATAAGCAACTAAAAGAAATTAAGACAATTATGCACATTTGCCACAGTTTTGATGCGCTATTGCCTTATCTATAGTATAACATATCATTGACTATAACAATTGGAATGATACCTTAGTAGTGGAAGATCCGAATTAGAAACAACCTTCACCCATCTTGGATAGAAGCAGGCGTTACTTTGCGGAAGTTCATCATGATTATATAATGATTTATTTATTTTGCTATCATCCGCGAAAATTCGGCGAACCCATGCGACAACGTCACCCAGGTCCGACAAAATACTCTCTACGTACGTTTCACCCCGAAACCGGAGCATCCTCAGGAGATGTTGACTCTACAACGTGCAATTGCAAAGTGTCGTTTTCGACCTTTGCTTCGTCTTTTATAGACCAAAAAGTAGGTGGGGCAAGAGGTGGGCGTTGCCAAGATACTCATAATATAAGCGATTTATCTCGCATCGCATTCAAACATTTTTATTAGTGGTGACTTCGATAACTCTATTTGTTCATTTAATAAGGTAATTCCTGACTTATTATGTTTTATTATTTCTAATTGTTCCAAAACGCATAGTCGTAGGCCTTTATTGCAAGTGTGTAAAATGTCATACATATGATTATCTGCCAGCTTATGACCAGTATCTAGGAGATGCTTTGCAAAGTGCGACCTTTGTGGACGGTCATTTCGAACGGCGGATATGTGTTCTTTGTAACGTGTATCAAAACTCCGACCGGTTTGACCAATATATGTTGCATTACATTCAGAACATTGCAATTTATAAACTCCCGATTTATGTTGCTTTTCTAGTTTATCTTTACCATTGCAAATATTTTTAAGAGAGTTATTTGTTCTGAAAGCCACATTTATATCATGCTTTCTAAGTGTTTTTGCAATACGTTCCGACACTGGACCAAAGTATGTTAGACTAGCTTTAAATTTTTTAGGTTTTTCTAATGGAATTCCATAAAGTTCTTTTCTAATCAACACCAATTGTTTCTTATTGATTATTCTATTCACAATATTCGGGTTGTATCCATTCGAAATGGCCATGCGATATATTATAACATATAGGGATCAGTATAACAAGGAATTAAATATAATATATCGCATGGCCATTTCGAATGGATACAACCCGAATATTGTGAATAGAATAATCAATAAGAAACAATTGGTGTTGATTAGAAAAGAACTTTATGGAATTCCATTAGAAAAACCTAAAAAATTTAAAGCTAGTCTAACATACTTTGGTCCAGTGTCGGAACGTATTGCAAAAACACTTAGAAAGCATGATATAAATGTGGCTTTCAGAACAAATAACTCTCTTAAAAATATTTGCAATGGTAAAGATAAACTAGAAAAGCAACATAAATCGGGAGTTTATAAATTGCAATGTTCTGAATGTAATGCAACATATATTGGTCAAACCGGTCGGAGTTTTGATACACGTTACAAAGAACACATATCCGCCGTTCGAAATGACCGTCCACAAAGGTCGCACTTTGCAAAGCATCTCCTAGATACTGGTCATAAGCTGGCAGATAATCATATGTATGACATTTTACACACTTGCAATAAAGGCCTACGACTATGCGTTTTGGAACAATTAGAAATAATAAAACATAATAAGTCAGGAATTACCTTATTAAATGAACAAATAGAGTTATCGAAGTCACCACTAATAAAAATGTTTGAATGCGATGCGAGATAAATCGCTTATATTATGAGTATCTTGGCAACGCCCACCTCTTGCCCCACCTACTTTTTGGTCTATAAAAGACGAAGCAAAGGTCGAAAACGACACTTTGCAATTGCACGTTGTAGAGTCAACATCTCCTGAGGATGCTCCGGTTTCGGGGTGAAACGTACGTAGAGAGTATTTTGTCGGACCTGGGTGACGTTGTCGCATGGGTTCGCCGAATTTTCGCGGATGATAGCAAAATAAATAAATCATTATATAATCTTCACCCATCTGTTAAAGGGATGAAAAGAGTTTTATATCAATTTTAGTACGTTAAAAAATATGTTGCAAGTAGGTTGTCCAAAAACGACTAGCTAAACTATCATTCATGATAGTTCATAATGGTTTATTACGCATCTTAAACAATAACTTTAGTTTTTTAATTATAAATCAAATTAAATATTTTTCATTATAGATAAACTTAATATTCATTTTTACTGTCTTGTTTTAGAGCCGCTTCCTTCCATAAAGCAGAGGTGGTTTGGAGCTTAGACCCACCACGCTGCCTCAATACGGGTTGGCGGGGTGATAATGTTAAATTGTTTTACTATCACTTTAAGATGTTAATAATAGTTACTAAGACGGCTTAATGTGCTCTTCGAGGCACGAACTCCTGGCTGATACTACTAAAAAATTCTAAGCAGAAAGTATTTCATAGCTCCACCTAGGACTCGAACCAACGACCTTGTGATCCAAAGCCGCATACGCTAACCACTGCACCAATAAGGCAAGAGACCAAAAGAACTTCCAAACTAATAAAGCTTATATCTTCTTTGCTATCAACCCCTATTCATATACGAGTGAATATACTCTAGTATCAACTAAATGATTAATTATTATGCGATTTTTAATTTGAAAGTTGACTTTCCAGCAATAGTTCTTAAAAATGTTTTATCAAAATAGGTTCAGCCGTTTACAAGATATGGGGGTACAAGTGGAGATAAAATAAAAAACCAAGTACCCGAATGGGTTTTGAAAGTTAATGTGTACATACTTAAAAGTATACACGTAATGTGTAAGTTACATAAAAAACGATCAATTCGTCAAAAAGTTATGGCATATACTTACATTATCAAAAAAAACATACATACATACAACCTTCACATTTTGAAAGTCGGTTAAAAGCTATTCCATTGATGAGGACCATTTCGTTGTTCCGAAAATTTTTATACTGGGAATAATTTCTTTGACCCAGCGCATATATAGCAGCAACCAAACTTTTCTGTTGTGATGACGTTAATAAAAAAAATACCTGATACTATTAAAAAATATATTATAGTAGATTAAAATTTTTAGTGGAGTAAAAACACGTGGTAAATTGAAATTTTACGCTAGTTAGTAAATATTAAAGTAAATATCTGTCTACGTGAATACGCTGAAAAAGCCGCCATTCAGAGGCTGCAGACGGTCACAGTCCTACAGTGCGTTCTTTGCCCTCCGAAAGTTCAAAATACTCTTAAACTTTCAGCCTACCTCGAATGATCATAGGCGACTGAACTGTAAAAGAAGGCTTACAAGTATTGATGTTTTGTCTATCGTAAGCTGTCAAAAGGAAATTTATTTTCCCGTTTGGTCACACTTTTCATTGATACTATTTTAAAGCTTAGTAGATCTAGAGAAGAGCCGTGATAGACCAGTGGATACGACCCCTACCTCCGATTCCGAAAAATGTGCGTTCGAATCCGGTGCGGGGCATGCACTTCCAATTCAATCCACCTTTTCAGTTGTCCGCATTTTAAGAAATTAAATATCACGTGTCTCAAACGGTGAAGGAAAAACATCGTGAGGAAACGTGCATAACAGAGAATTTTCTTAATTCTCTGCGTGTGTGAAGTCTGCCAATCCGCATTAGGCCAGTGCGGTGGACTTTTGGCCTAACCCCTCTCATTCTGAGAGGAGATTCGAGCTCAGCAGTGAGCCGAATATGGGTTGATAACGATGTAATTGAAAGTAACTAATACCACCGGTTCAAACTTTTCTTGTCCGAATCTGGCTTACACGCTGCCGTGTGATAATATAAATATTATGCGATATTATGCGAACGATTTGGGTGGGCGATCTTCACCGACCCAGTGCTAACTCAGCGCCACAGTTCTTAGAAGGGAGATACGTGTGGCCGGATTGCGAGCTTATAATTATTATCATCCATCCGTAACTTAGCGATAAAAAAAACTAGCGGACAGCAGGCTAATTCACTATCTTTGACGTGCGTATGCTAAGTTGACATGATATACTACGTATTCTAAGTTGACATAATAAAATTGAGATACTATGTAATAAACGTCATCCGGTGCTTACTGACACCATGACATTTTGTCAATTAATTTGATTTTTTTAACAGGTTTATATTATAGATAGGCCATCAGTTATGTTCGAAAATTCTATTATCACAAATCCCAGGTAATCATGGATTTTTAACCTCTTTATTTCAAATATCGTACTTGAAAATAAAGGACGATTTCTCGTCTATCCCAAAGTGTGTGATAGTGATACTATGTATCACTGTCGGTGTTTTTGCATTATTAGGGTTTAAAGTGCTCATTTCATCTACGGAACCCTACACTGCGCGTAGCTCGACACGCACTTCGACAGTTTATTCTTTGATAACTTTAAAAAATGTATTAGTAAAGTATATTAATGGCGACTATTTATTAAAAATTAAACACTTCATAAAACTTAAATAATATTGCTAATGTATGACCAACGGTTTTTTTTAATACAACGCGGGGAAGCTTATTATGAAAAGTACATAGTAAAATTATCTAAGATAATATAACAATAATATGTAGATTTTAAATAGGTGTATGAATTAAGGAAATTATTAAAAAAAAATGCACGGAGATGTTTTCGAGCTTTATTATTGTTGGACGACAAGGTTTATGACATACCTACAAGCACAGTAAATACATCTTTACTCTGATACAAGTTGGTGTAAGCTATTTTGATCTTTGTAATGAGTTTTGATAACAATTTCATATGACACAATGCTGTGACAATGTTTTTGTAATTTAAACCAGGCGCTGTCACGTATTAGCATCCTACTAATATTATAAACGCGAAAGTTTGTATGGATGCTTGTTTAGATGTTTGCTTGGATGTTTGTTTGGATGTTAATTACTCGTTACCGCCGCAACTACTGAACCGATTTGGCTAAAATTTGGAATGGAAATAGATTTTACTCTGGATTAAAAATTGGAAAAAAAATTCATGGTTTCCGAGGGATTTGTGAAAAACTAAATTTCACGCGGGCGTTCTCTAGTATTTCATAATTAAAGGACCGCCTTCTATAGACAACTGTGAACTCAGAAAAGCATGCAGAAGCGTTCTGCGTTGTGTAGGAGGTTTTTTGATCTTTTGTTATTCTTTTAAGGATATATATAATCCTTTGGTGTTGAGTATACGGACTGATCAAATGCTTTGTATCAGTTTTATTAAGAATGTCCAAGTTTTAATGATGAATTCAACTGAAACATGGAACGATTCGAGTTCATACTCTTAATCAAAGATATCAATCAATCAATATTGCAAAAAAAAATGCAGGAGGTGAAATATGGTTAGGTAACCCCTATTTATTAAGTTCCATGGTAAGTCCTTCATTTTTCAAGTTTACAACTTAAGGACTTGGGTTTAACGGGTGTAGGGTTAATAGTTCATTTAACCCTACATTCGTTCAAACTACCGCACGCACGTGTGGAAAAGGATAGTTTAGTGCTCAGCCAAATTTGGTAAAATCGTACTAGATCAGATTTTACCCCGAAAATGTAACCCTTTAAGGGTAGAATTTCCAAAAATTCTTGAATATTGTTGTAGAATGAAGGACATACACGCTTTTAAAAACCCCTATTTGACTCTCTCCTATTTTTATTTTCGCGACATGAAGTATCTTATTAACCTTCGTCGTAAAATTTTACTCAAACAGTGTCAAGTTTGCTATTTCAATTTATTTAGTAGTTTCGGAGTGATACATTTTAGGCCTACCGCATACAATCGTTTTACGTATTCGTTTTCCAAATGTGTAATTTCAATTTGGAGACTGCCACATACTTTACGTTTTTCTTCATTCGGAATGTATATTGTCGTTCGCATTCGTTACGTACGCACGGAATTTGTTTCATTCGCAAAAAAACGTACATGATGTGTGCATTTAATATATTTTATATTGATTTCATACATTCGGTTTTCCGAACAAGGAAAATGGACTCGGAAAACGAATACGGAAAACAAATGTATGCAACCGGCCTTAAAAAATGCTTGCTTATAACTTCTTTCGTTTTTTTAATAGATTGGCTACTAAATTTAAATAGTGATCATTTTAGTATTTTTGTTTGACCGAAATTTATATGACAGAACAACGTCTGCCGAGTCAGCTACTTTATTTATATCTAAGTATTAGTTATAGATTTATTTACATAATTATAAAGTTTTCGAGTAGGTACCTAGTCGTGATTCCTAGAATGAAACTAAATTACTATATCGGTAGGTAGTTACGTGACGCAAATAACCTATTTTTCTTTCGATGAACTATTAGAAACGTGTATAAATACGAATTTGTGAAGTCTTGGACTAAGAGCTTGCAATAGTCAGACATACCTTATGTAAATTAATTATGAAACGCGGCTAAAACTCACGTGGTACGTCGAAGTATGCCCGACTAGTTTCAAACCCATATGGAGCCTTTAGTCATGAGATGGTTCTTGCAACGGACGACCCAAACTACACCGTTGTGTCTGGTGAATTTTAGCCGTGTTTCATAATAAATTAATATGAATAACTAGCTGCGTCTTGCGGTATTACCCGCGAAAAATGAATATGTAATTCCGGGATAAAAAGTAGCCTATATATTAATCCAGGCTTTGATCTATTTCAATTCCAAATTTTAGCTAATTTGGTTCGGTAATTCTACGACGACGTGAAAGAGTAACAACCGCAGATGGGCGGGAAAATAAAAGAATTTTCGTTGGCACCCTAAAGTAAAAAATTAAATTCATCCTAACATCCCCCCTCTGAAAGTTTAAATATTTTGTTAATACTTTTATCAACCCATATTCGGCTCACTGCTGATTCGAGTCTCCTCTCAGAAAAGGAGGGTTTAGGTCAATAGTCCACCCAAGCAATCAGCATTAGATTCTGTGAATCTATACTTTTTTAAATACTAATATTATTATGGGTAAAGTTTGTGGTATTGTATGAGGTAATCTCTTGATCTACTGAACCAAGTTTAATAACTCTTTTAACACTAGAAAGCCCCGTATTTGTTGTTGTCATAGGCTATATTTTATCCTCGTATTGTTATTGTGACGGGAACTACGCAGGTAAAACTGCAAGGCGTCGGCAAATTATAAATATATCACCCCTATATTCCTACCTTTATGGTGAGGTAAAAATAGGGGTAGTAACTTTTTTTTTTAAATAACATGGGATTTATTTTAAAACTATTAAAAGCGGACTACACTATAAAAAGTTATGCGTGGTTTTACTTTACAATAAATGGGTATACTCGTACAATCAATCATCCCCTGTTTTCCTACCCTTAGAGATGGATATTTTTTTCCAAATTTATATGGGACTTAATTCGAACTATGCCCTTTCTAATAAAAAAAATATCAAAATCGTACTTCTCAGTAAAAAGTTACACAATATGTTCATATATAAAAAAAATAATAACATTTGTCATTCGTCGGTTCAAAATGCGAGTAGGGTAGCGAATTTCAGAGGCCAGTAGGAGGCAAAAATTAAACATCCTACTGGCGGCAATTTTGTAAATCCGCCACTGTCTTTAAGTCTTCATAAAATGATATAGGTATGTCTGACAATCGCAGGCTCACTTTATGTCTCATTTTCCTAGAATTAGAGAAATTTACTGACAATAAAACTTTTTGTCGTGTTTGTTATAATAGGAAATAAAGTTGAAAGTAGGCAGCCTTATATCTACCTATCTGTTATATTATAGGCTGATTATTCTCGTTATCGGAGCCGTGATAACCCAGTGGATATGACCCCTGCCTCCGATTCCGGAGGGTGTGGGTTCGAATCCGGTCCGGGGCATGCACCTCCAACCTTGCAGTTGTGTGCATTTTAAGAAATTAAATACCACGTGTCTCAAAAGGTGAAGTAAAATATCGTGAGGAAACCTGCATACTAGAGAATTTTCTTGATTCTCTGCGTGTGTGAAGTCTGCCAATCCGCATTGGGCCAGCATGGTGGACTATTGGCCTTACCCCTCTCATTCTGAAAGGAGACTCGAATTCAGCAGTGAGTCTATTATGGGTTGATGACGATTCTCGTTATTGAGAGTAATGAATGCACAATAACTATCTGCTAAGAATAAATATTCCATATTCCTTTGATTCTTCGATAAGTATTATAATAATAGCTATATGTGTGATAAGAGCATATTTTACTGTGACGTCACAGTGCTACTTGATGTACTAACGGAATAAACGTCAAACTAATTAATAACGAGAATAATCAGCCTAAAATATAATAGATTACTATCAATATCGAGAGTAATCTATTATATTATAGGCTGATTATTCTCGTATATTGAGAGTATTGAATGCACAATAACTATTGCTAAGAATAAATATTCCATATTCCTTTGATTCTTCGATAAGTATGATAATAATAGCTAGATGTGTGATAAGAGCATATTTTACTGTGACGTCACAGTGCTACTTACGGAATAAACGTCAAACTAATTAATAACTTATGATTTTGACAAACACTTAACCGTTTGGTTATTGTTTAGTGTTAATGTGACGTCATAAAACATTGAAAGTGACGTCATAAAACATTAAAATATAGACCATCATGACCGACAGCGTTTTGGCTCGTATTGTCAAAAAATATTAAAAGTTTTATTTAAGTATTCAAGTCTCAAAAAAATATGATATTTTTTTTTCAATCTACTAAAACGCTAATGGACAATTTAAGACCATTTAAAAAAGATGTCGACTATTGAAACTGTCAATTGGGAATCGAACATAGGACTTCTAGGTTGAGAACAACAGAACTACCCACGCGTTAGAGAGGTAGTTTAGAAACCTTTTCCAACCTAATATTAGATACTTCTTAATCATCATTAACAACCCATATTCGGCTCACTGTTGAGCACGAGTCTCCTCTCAGGATGAGCGGAGTTAGGCCAATAGTCCAAAACGCTGGCCCAGTGCGGATTGGCAGACTTTACACACCTAGAGAATTAAGAAAATTCTTAGGCATGTAGGTTTCCTCACGATGTTTTCCTTCAACGAGATACGCGATATTTAATTTCTTAAAATGCACACAACTGAAAGTTGGAGGTGCATGCACCAGACCGGATTCAAACCTACGCCCTCCGAATTGAAGGCAGAGGTCCCTGGGCTATCACGTCTCAGATTTAGATATTTCTTACTAAGGCAATATGCTTTTTTCATTCTGTACAAGTTAGCCCTTGACTACAATCTCACCTGATGGTCAGTGATGATGCAATCTAAGATGGAAGCGGGTTAACTTGTTAGGAGGAGGATGGAATTCCACACCCCGTTCGGTTTCTACACGACATCGTACTGGAACGCTAAATAGCTTGGCAGTACGTCTTTGTCGGTAGGATGGTAACTACCAATTAAGAAAATTTCAATCGGCCCAGCCAGGGATCGAACCCAGGACCGTCGCGCATACCACTGAGCCACGGAGGCCGTCAAAAATGCTTCGGTGATTTTAAAATTTAAAACCCAATTTTTGGTATAACCAACCCAACCGAGTTTACATCAAACATATCTAAATATGTTTACCTATAGAAGTGGAAGTTTAAATTACAACTAATTTATTTCAAGTAGGCTTAGTTTACAAGCACTTTTGAAAAGTCAAGTTGCAACTTGACAAAATTGTATGTTGGTATGTTTAAAGTAACTGTGGTTTGGAAGGCAGGCAATGAGCAAACTTAGTAGTTCATTCCAAAAAATATAAAGAACTAGCAGATGCCCGCGACTTCGTCCGCGTGGAATTGAGTTTTTCACCAATCCCGGGGAACCATTGAATTTTCTGGGATGCAAAGTAGATGTCCAGAGTAAAATCTATTTCCAATCCAAATTTTAGCCAAATCGCTTCAGTAGTAGCGGCTTTAAAGGGTAACAAACATCCATACAAACTATCACCATTTTAATATTAGTAGTATAGGAAGTAGGATAGTCAGTAGTTTTGGAAAATTAACTGTGTAACATGTGAAGAAAAACGCCAAAAGAAAAATTTAACTAAGGTATCAAGTACGTACTAGCGTTGTCGCCAAAATGACGTCATATGCAAAAGCTATATTAAGAACAGAGTCATTGAGTACTTAAGATATATTTATTCTGTGGTAAGAAGGACGTAGGTACTGCAAACTATTTATTTATAATTGCTTAGATACAACCATCAAGTATGGGGAATTCCAAGTGTTCTACTCGCCTTCTGCGCTTACGTAAAACATTAAGGTTCCGACGTCATACTTTTCAAATTGCTTAGCCACGCTACGACGACGCTGCTCTCAAATTTGAAGATTTTTTTGGCCTTTTGCGTCTGAACTAAAGGACATGTCCCAAAATGGGCCTTTATTATTTACTAGCGGACGCCCACGACTTCGTCCGCGTGGAATTCAGTTTTTTACAAATTCCGCGGAAACCATGGATTTTTCCGGGATGAAAAGTAGCCTATGTGTTAATCCAGAGTAAAATCTATTTCCATTCCAAATTTAGACCAAATCGCTCCAGTAGCCGCAGCGTAAAAGAGGAACAAACATACTAACACATTTACACACAAACTTTCGCCTTTATAATATTAGTGTGATGTGATGTGATAATATACAAGCGGGTTGATAGTATTTTTTACGGATAGAAGACACAAACTTTTGCTTAAAGAACAATTAACAGAATTTTTGGAGCCAGTGTGGTGAGCCAAGGAGTTCGCTTTACATAAGACTGGCTGTCTCATCGCGTGTTTTGAATTTAGAACACGATTCTGCCTGGCTGCGCACCGAATGTGCGCAGAGGAGGATCGGGCCGCATTACCACTGAGTTCTCCACACAAGCGACTGATATTCAAACAAGAGCCTGAATTATAATCTCACCGCCTCCATTACTCATGTACTATTAATTAGTGGAATATATATAATGTTATAACCTACCGGCGTCTTATTCACAAGTAAAAGTATTGCAGCAAGCATTGAGATTAGTGCCAAACCAGTATGAATTAAATAAACATTTTTTTTGTTTCGCTCCCTCGTCTACAAATTAAATATAGACAATACAGTAAAAGTGTTCAAAACAGCCAATAAAAGTAACTGGAATTGAATTTATATCCGGTGTAAGCTGTCAATGTTGTGTAATAGTGTCAAAAGTCAACATGACACAAATTAAAAAGAAACATTAAATCATAGACAGAGAAGCATGAAACAAAAAAATACTTAAATTGCTTTAGAAACGCCCTAAACGAACGCGACTACGCGAAGATCACTGACAATCTGTCAGGGTGTGAGTTACAAGCATGTTGCCATGATAAAAAATCTAAATTAATGGTGTCAGTTAATGAATGAATTATTTTAAAAGTGCGGGTTCCAATTTTTTTCTTTATTTTAGGTTTTAAGCTCTATATTTATGTCTTATTGAGATAAAAATAATTTGTTCAGCTTAGTTGAAACTCGGAATAATGGCCCAGCCTCCATACAAAATTGGGACATGTCCTTTGAATGGATCTATCTTACAACAGAATATTGAGATACTTTGGTTAAGCAAATCAATACTCAATAGCTTCACCAGCTTTAAAGTCGGTTTAAGCTCGAGTTCTTGGTTTAATTCCTGCTTCTTCTTCTTCTTCTTTCTTCTGGGCCGTTTCCGCACTTGGCCATGTGATTGGCCGTTATGTGTGGGTCCCTTGGTGTAGGTTCCTGCTGGATTCACTCCATCCAGCCAAGCTCGCTCCAGAAGCTTAGCAGGCCGCCCAGGTTATATAGCAATGCTTGCTATTGTCTTATCCAATTCTAGCACAGTATTTACGGTTATTTAGAGGAGAAATGGGTATACGAAATTGATTTACGATTAATTATTCGGTAAATGGGTACATTTGCATCTAAAGGCACGTCACTATTTATGAATAATTAAAAATAATAAAAAAGTGCACTAAAAAAGAACCTCATTAAAATGGTCAACTAGTTAATTTACAAAATGCTACGAATATAATAGAAATATGTTTAAAGTTCAGCGATATGTAAATGAGTGTCGTTTATTAAACAATTTTATACCTATAATAGAATCACTTCGTGAGTTCAAAATTATAAGGCTAGTTGCATATGTAACGGAGATTCAGTTTGGCTAAAATACTAAAGGTCGCTGCATACTAACAGGTTTTATTCGGACGAAACGATACAAGTTTTTTTGGAAATATCTTTTCATGCTAAATACATACGAAAGTGCATTGTTGCGGTCATGGTTACGTCACGGGTCCATTAATTTGATGGTAATGTGGTACTCAGGGACGCAGGTACTGCAATTTATAGATGCAAAAATGCACTGCCTACCCTAAGGACTCAATAAAACTCTATGTGACCACAGAATATATAGTTGTTTTATAGTGCATACCCTAGTTAAATGACCTTATTAACTATCTTTGAGTTTGAAAAAAGAATATTTGCTACATCTTTTTAATATGGTTAATATACTTACCTTTTCCCTTATTATTTGGTCGAAAAAGACCAAGGAGTTGGTACGAAAATAGTCCGTATAGACTCCGCGCCACCAAATAAGTCCCGTAGACAGGGCTCTAATGTCTTAATGGCGCTCATTGTCATTAATTGGTTATGGCGGTTTTGTTGTCGTCGCGGAACATCTTTCGTGGCGCGGAGTCCACTCTTTGAAGACATACGTCCCACACACACGACCGTTTTACCGTGGAGCTTTTGAGGCTTCAATCCAGGAGGCTAAAGATCTTTGGCACGTGCCGGCCATGATTCCGCTATGTACTCATATAGGTACACTGTTGCTGCATACGGTATGGAGAGTAAAGTAAGAAAAAGAAATAAAGTATACTCTTAGTTAGAAAATGGATATGCTTGTAAGTATAAACTTTTAAACACAAAATTGGTTCGTTAACATCACTATTCGACACTTAATAGCAAGGACACTCCCTTATATCTTGAGTTTTTATGTCCACAGCAATGATAATTTTATACTATAGATATGATTCATCCCTACAAAATCACTGCAAAAAGTGATCGGAATTTAACAACAGTACTGACCGCACACATGCACAATTCTGTCTTTAATTCCATTATATTTACGTATATATAGTTTTTACACTTCCTGAACACACAACTCGACATTGTAGACAATATTTAGGTATTATTTGTTATATAATAAGCGACTAAATGAAATGAAGTCAATTTTCTACATTTGTCCGCCTCCGTTTTAATGCGCTAGTGCCCCATCTATACTAATATTATAAAGCTGAAGAGTTTGTCCGTCGGAATCCGTCCAATTTGAAAAATTCTTTCTTTGTTAGATAGCCCATTTATCGAGGAAGGTAATATGCTATATATTATTCCTGTATTTCTACGGGAACGGGAACTATGCGGGTAAAACCGCGCGGCGTCAGATAGTGTGTAATTTAATCTGGAAGTGATGAAATCAAAAGTATGTGCCAACATCTCAGACTAAATACATAAGGACTAGTATCGCACCCAAATTCACAAACAAGAATTTCTGCCATTTTCTAAGGAAAACGAGCTTAGATTTCATACATATCTTATACTAAACTAGCAGTTTTTGTTAGTTTTTTAGACCATTTAACTACACAAGGAGGTATTTTTACGAAGTTTTTTAACCGACGGACACGATTGTAAACTATGAAACATCGATTCTATAGAGACAGTGTTTATAATCACATAAGATCGTTGATCATATACTTTGACAGAAAAATAATGTCTTGCGAGGCAGGTCTTTATCTAGTCTGAGGCCAACATAGATGAAGCTACAAGCAAAGGGCTCGTCTCTAGTATAAAATATTTGGTCCACAGTCGCACAGAAATTCGCACAGAACCCCGCTTGTATGCTTGTATTATATTTGCCCCTGGCCTAAAATGGAGAACCATTATTAATCTAGACAAAGAGACTGATTTATTTAGGTTCAAAATACATGTTTCTTTCGTTATTTTTCCTTATCTACTCTAGACTTATAAATTGTGCACATTAAAGACGATGTTTTAGAAAATACGGTTCTTAAAACCTAGTTTGATATTTTTAATCTGCATAGCTTTAACAGCAGCTTGGCGCAGTGGGTAGTGACCATGCGTCTTCCAGGGTCGTGGGTTCGATTCATCATCATTATTATCAACCCATATTCGGCTCACTGCTGAGCTCGAGTCTCCTCTCATAATGAGGGGTTAGGCCAATAATCCACCACGCTGACCCAATGCGGATTGGCAGACTTCACACACGCAGAGAATTAGGAAAATTCTCTGGTATGCAGGTTTCCTCACGATGTTTTCCTTCACCATTTGCGACACGTGATATTTAATTTCTAAAATGCACACTGAAAAGTTGGAGGTGCATCCCCGGACCGGATTCGTACCCACACTCTCCGGAATCGGAGGCAAAGGTCATAGCCACTGGGCTATCACAGGTTTGATTCGCGCAACTGGAAAAGTTTATGTTATGAGCATGGATATTTTCCAGTGATTGGATTGTTTATATAACTGTATTTATATGTATTTATGTATATTTATGTATAGACAGGTAACTCATCATCATCATCATTACCAGTCGATGGACGTTCACCGCTGGACATAGGCCTCTTGCATGGACTTTCAAACACAACGGGCTCGAGCTGCCAACATCCAGCGGCTTTCTACAACTCGCTTAATGTCCTCGGTCCACCTAGTCTAGACCAACACAGCTGCGCTTTCCGGTACGGGGTTGCCATTCCAGCACCTTGGGAACCCAACGTCTGTCGGTTTTTTGGACTATGTGGCCTGCCCATTGGTACTTCAGCTTCGCGACTCGCTGACATATTGAACTTTTTATGCTCCAAAAGTAAATAATAAGTAAACATTTCATCATAAATCACCTTTTTTTAAAAAAAAATGCTGGCTAATATAATTAGGTACGTTTATGATAAAGATACCTAGATACAGTACAGTGAACGGGTATAGTAACCAGGACCATTCGGATTTGAGTCCGACTCAAGCTGGAGCTATTTTAATTTTTTTTTTATTGTTTACAAGTTAGCCCTTGACTACAATCTCATCTAATTGTAAGTGAAGATGTAGTCTTAGATGGAAGCGGGCTAACTTGTTAGGAGGAGGATGAAAATCCACACCCCTTTCGATTTCTACATGGCATCGTACCGGAACGCTAAATCGCTTGGCGGTACGTCTTTGCCGCTAGGGTGGTAACTAGCCACGGCCGAAGCCTCCCACCAGCCAGACCTGGACCAATTAAGAAATTTCGGCCCAGCCGGGAATCGAACCCACGACCTCCGTTTTGTAAATCCACCGCGCATACCACTGCGCCACGGAGGCCGTCAAATCACCTTTATTTGTATTATTAAAATTCACGCGAATAAAGTCAGGAGTAAGACCTAGTTAAATATTGTGTTATTTTGCCAACGTTATCTATTGCCGAAATCGCTAATACGAGAAATCCAAGAAAATTTTAAACCTGTTTAAGAAATGAACTGGTCTAGTGATGTCTAGACTTAATATCAGACAGACAAATTACGGGTCAATGCACCATGCATATCTGCTGAATTTACGACTTATACCTGCCTATACGTAATTCTACATGAATATTGAATTCATTGGTTTTTATGGTTTAGGCGGCTTGTAATGGTTCCACCATAGATAAATTTAATTTGAATTCCAATTATTGACCTTGGCTTTATCTGCGTGCACTTTGGAACTCAGACTTGGCATAATTTCATCAATGTCCAAATAACATAAAATTAAAAATTTTGAAAAACCCCCGAAGATCATGAAATGATTAATTACACTCTCGATCAAGTCATCAATATTCTCTTTCAGTGCGCTTTCATTTGCGACCACATTTGAGTATATATGCAGACATATTCTTTCCCAATTTCACCCACCACAACTTTTAAACGGCTCATCCGCTTTCAACAAACATGTCTATAAGAACACTCGCCCTTCAGTCACCATATAATAAAAACCAAATTGAAATCGCTTCATCCGTTTGGGAGTTATGATGCCACAGACAGACAGACATAAAGACAGACACGTCAAACTTATAACACCCCTCCTTTTACGTCGAGGGTTAAAAAGGGTATAGTAATTAGCCATGCTCGAAACTAAAGCAGAATTTACATTTTTACATGAAGAAATTCTCATACCAACAGCTGAAAATCAGAACTGTATGCCCCAATATTTTCTTGGTTCATGCGCCAGCATGACATGAAAGAGCCAAGCATGACTGGCATGTGTTTGATGATTCTACTCTTTGGGTTTTGGTCTTAACTTCCGTGAGTGGCTATAATGACTGGTTGCGTAGACCGATGAATTCCTTTCACTGCTGGACATAAGCTCTTTGAATGGACTCCGGTCCCGAGCCGCCAGCATCCAGCGGTTCCCAGCAACCCGCTTGAAGTCCTGAGTCCATCTAGTGGGGAATTGACCAACTCTGAGCTTTCCAATGTAGGGTCGCAATTCCAGCACCTTGGGACCCCAACGTCCATCGGGCTCTTCGAACTATGTGGTCTGTCCATCGCCACTTCAGTTCACTCCAAATCGCTAAGCTATGTCATCGATTTTGGTTCGTCTGCGGATCTCCTCATTTCTGATTCGATCACACAGAGAAACACCATAACTCGCTCCATCGCCCGCTGAGTGACTTTGAGCCTTTTAGTAAAGTCCATAGTAGCGACCAAGTCTCGGATCTGTAGGTCATCACAGGCAACACGCACTATTCGAAGTTTTTCGTCATCAGGCACTGAAGGAGTCACCATGTCATTAAATTAAGCTAATAATAAAAATCAGTGTAAAAAGTAATAAAGAAAAGCATAATAAATTATTGAAATCTTCACTTATCTCTATGATGCTATCAAAGCCTACCTCACTGCTATTGCAGTCTAGACCAGTTAATAAAAATATTTCCTACACGAATTTTGAAATCAAAGATATTAAATTAACAAAATCTCCTTTACCTGTCCTTCAAACTCTAGTAGAACCGGTTGTATGCATAAGAACTGCAGGCAATAAGGACAGACATTAGCCTAAGCCGTCTAATTCAAACAAATTAAAAACTGACCACATTTCATCGTATATCATAATATAACAGAATAATTAAAAACAACACTAGGCAATATAAAATTTATAATTCGTCTAAGGATGATTGCAGACCTTTTTTATAAAATCAATGTGCGCACAAGGTATTTAACTAGGGTATGCACTATACGTGAAAATTATACTAAGTGAAAAATTCCTTTTGCATATTAGGTTTATAATGAATACTCGGGCTAGGTGCACTTCAGCACCTAAAATGTGCCTACCTTGTTTGATTAAGGACTTTCGTTATTTTTAAATTTTACAATATTAGCTCTTGACTACAATCTTACCTGATGGTACACTTACCAACATCATCACTATGATGCAATCTAAGATAAAAGCGGGATACCTTGTTAGGAGTAAGATGAAAATCCTCCTTTCGGTTTCTACTCGACATCGTATCAGAACACCAAATCGCTTGGCGGTACGTCTTTGAGAGAGGTAACTAGCCACGGCCGAAGTCTCCCAACTGTCCCACCAGCCAGACTTAAACCTCAATCGGCCCAGCCGGGGATCGAACCCAGGACCTTTGTCTTGTAAATTCACTGCGCCACGGAGGCCGTCAAAACTGAGGTATAACAACCGTCACTGTAAAGAAACCTGTAAGTTTTAGCTATAGTTACGTAGTTTTAGTAACTATTATAACAAAATCCTACCTTACACATAATTATGTTGATGCACTAAAATCTCTAGGTATCTGGTATTTGTCTGTATTTGCGAGTGGTAATTTTTTATAGCGGAAAAACGCAAATTTAATTAAGCAGACTTCTACAAAAATATAATTTATTATCATAAAATGAAACAAAAATCATAGGTATAGGAATTATAATATAAGGGAGAGGCGGGCAAAATGGAAGTAACGGGCAAACACAAAACGGAAATTACAATACAAGTTGCGGCGTGAACAGGGACGAGACAAGCGACAGGCAGGAATTTTGAATCTACGGACGAAGGTTGTTTCGTCTCGCATTAACAAGCAAAGTGTGTAGTAGTTTTTCGTACCAAAATGGATTCGATTTTTGTAAATTATGTAAACTGTAAGTATTATTATGATTTTATGAAAGGTATTTATTAAGCAAGTCGTCGTCATCAACCCATATTCGGCTCACTGCTGAGCTCGAGTCTCCTCTCAGACTGAGAGGGGTAAGGCCAATAGTCCACCACGCTGGCCCAATACGGATTGGCAAACTTCACACACGCAGAGAATTAAGATAATTCTCTGGTATGCAAGTTTCCTCACGATGTTTTCCTTCACCGATTAAGACACGTGATATTTAATTTCTTAAAATGCACAACAACTGACAAGTTGGAGGTGCATGCCCCGGACCGGATTCGAACCCACACCCTCCGAAATCGGAAGCAGAGGTCATATCCACTGGGCTATCACGACTCTCTGGGCTATCACGACTATTAAGCAAGTACTGGTTGTAAATTGATAATTCAACATAAAAGTAGGTAAAATCGACGGTAGAGTTTGTACTACTACTAACTACTACTAATCTACGTAATTCCAACTCATCAGAAATGTGACCTTTCTAGTAAGTCAAATATAAAACGTAAGATTACGTTATACTCATCTTTTTCACAAACTTTAGATAAGACAAAATTAAATTATCAAATTATATATGTACGTATGTATGTACTTTGAATAAAATTAGGAACCTTACTAAATAAAAATTTTTAGCTGATGTTTTTTACTAAAAATAACTAATTAAAGTATTTTTTTTATAATAAGACATTTCCGTTCTGTCCTCCACTCCCCTAATTATTGATAAATTAAATTTTTATTTTATAATTGGTGCATTTTGTGATCTCACTATTTTATGCAAGAAATAAGAAGAAAACATATTTGTGATGAATGTCTTCTGAATTTTTTAACCCCTATTATAGGTAAAGTTTGTAGTGTTGTAGGTAATCTCTTTATCTACAGAACCGATTTCGAAAATTATTTTGCCACTAAAAAGCTAAATTATTTATGAGTGTCATAGAATATATTTTTATCCCCATATTCTCTCGGGAACTAGAACTATGCGGGAGAACAGAAAAATAAAAACGAAGCATCTAACAATACTTCGTCGAGAATACAGTCGTTCTCTAGATTCCGTTTAGAAAAACTAAAAAAAGATGCTAAGATGAACTATGAAACACAAAAACGTCCTAAACCGACTGACTAAACGTTTTCGCATTCGTTAAAATGTATGCTAAGCTAGATTTGATACAGAAAAAAAAATAATGTGCAAAAAATGCGTATGTGTGCAATAGGCCGAATCCTACACATAGACAGTTCAAACGCTGCACCGCGCTAGTATTACGGAATCATTTTTTGTGCACCGTCTACCTACTTCTTAGCGTGTTAGGCACTGTTTTTTCTAAGTGCCAGTCGCTTCGTGACCTCGGCTGACATTAAAAATGGTTATGCCTTGTGCATTTAATACGGCTTTTTTGTTCTGTTTGAATGTAGGCGCTTCTAGATATTTTATAAGCAACTAGGTATGTTGACTGTATTATTAAATTAAGCTAAATATTTTAGTAGGTAAGAGTTTTTTGGTATTTTGGAAGGCTAGTTAGTACCAGTCAGTTTCCCCAACTGTCAACTTCACCTTTGTAGGGGGTATATCCTTATAGACACCCAGGTAGTGCCACACTCCTACCGGCAAAAAACCCCTCCTACCTTCAGAACGCTGGTGTACCTGCTATTCGGCCTACCATCCACGTCGCAGTCTTTTCTCTAAGTCTTTTGTCAACTTCACCTGCATCCTGTAGATACATCTCAAAGATACTCCACTACAGTCTCACCTGATGGTAAGTGATGGTCCAAACTAAGATGGCAGCTGACTAACTTGTTAGGAGTAGGATGAAGACCTACACCCCTTTTGGTTTCTACACGACATCATACTCGACACTAAATCTTTTGGCGGTTCGTCTTTGCCGGTAGGATGGTAACTAGCCATGGCCGAAGCCTCCCAGACGTAAACCAATTAAGAAAACATTAATCGGTCCAGTCGGGGATCGAACACAAGACCTCTGTCTTGTAAATCAACCGCGCATACCACCGCTCATGGAGGCTGGCAAGAAATCACGAAGATCTTGCTATTACAGTCTCTCAATTTATAGAAAATGCATCCCAAATATATTTTACTTACATTAGGTATTGTCAAGAAGTAAAAATAGCGTTGCTTTTTTGTGAAGGCATTTTATCCGGAGCGACGAGAATGCAACTCAAAAAACAATTTGTTAAGCAAAAAATGGTTCTCTAAACCAGAATTTTGTCCGGTATTTAGTCGGAATACTTATAATGCGAAACTAGATTATACTGGTTACCGGAATTGGTTATAGTTTTTAAAACACTGGGTTTTCAATGATTTGCATGAAACAGCTTCATCCAAAATTTGGATATGAAGTTCGTATTATTCTCAAAAGCCGTGACAGCCCAGTGGATACGACACTTTCTATTCAGAGGGCGTAAGTTCGAATTCGGTCTGGAGCAGCAACCAGCAACTTTTTAGTTATGTGCATTTTACGAGTGAAAACATCGTGAAAAAACCTGCACCTGCTACTTCAAAATGTTCTTAATTCTCTACGTGTGTGAAGTCTGCCCCCGCATTGGGCCAATTTGGTGGGTTCTAACCCGTTTCATTCTGAGTGGAGACGTTCTCAACTATTTAAAATCATATTCTTTAGTTATCTGCAAACTCAATAATTTTAACAAAATGTATGGCTTGATCATTGATGAAATAAATAAATAACTAAACTGCATATGGATATCTGAAATGCTCGTATATATCTATACGTCTATGTAAGTATGCATTAAACGTAAGTGTGCGAGATCGAATCAGAAATGAGGAGATCCGCAGACGAACCAAAGTCACTGATGTAGTCGCGAAGCTGAAGTGGCAATGGGCAGGCTATAGTTCGAAGAGCCGATGGACTTTGGGGTCCCAAGTAATGGTCGAACCATGGTTGAACCCCTCCGAAGGTGGACCGAGGATGTCAAGCGGGTTACAGGGAGCCGCTGGATGCTTGCGGCTCGAGACCGTTGTGCTTTTAAGTCCATGCAAGAGGCTTATGTCCAACAGTAGACGTCTAATGGCTGATAATGATGATGATGATGAAACGTAAAGATTCTACGGACATTAATGTATCACTATCAGGTTATCAGCCGAAAATACTAAGAAGTTATTAATAAGTTTATGTACCCTTTCTCATGTATTCCCAAAATAAACAGTTTTGATGTAAAACATCTATAGCCTCACGTAAAACCGACTTCTGGTGTGGCGACGCATGCCGTGGCGACGCGTCGCCACGCTATATGATGGTATATCCACTCATCTGTTAAATTAAATTTACAAAATAATGTCGATGTTTCACATATGCCAGGCGAGACGGCTCATTTTTTTCTATTATTGTATCTAAATAGGCATCTTCATTCTTCATCTCATTGAATCGTAACTGAAGCGCACGTAAACAAGAAGACAATTTGTATGGGTTAATTGGAAAAAGATCGCCTATTCAGCGTGATTATCTGAAATGAAGCGTCCAAAAACTAGGTGTCAATGACATATTGAGGAAAACCTTTCATAAATCGACCGTTTAAAAAAAACACCATAAAACCTACCTACGTGACGAATCCGAAATACTTCAGGGGTATTTGTGTTGAGTTGGAAAAAAATTGTCAAGCAAAAAATATTTAAAATATTTTCTATTATATTATTTTTAAGCTCATAGATAGGTTCTGAAGACATAAGGCCAGACGGCCGGCAAGGTCAACGGCCTCGAATTTCGACTTCTGTATGACAAAAAAGGCGATATTATGATTTCGAATCGATGACTGGTGTCGAAAAAATAATCTAAATAGAGTTGCATTTTTGTGATTACTGTGCTGGCAGTAAATTTGTGAATTTTAAATGCATCTTTTTATTGCTACTTACTTACTTTGTGATGTGTCTTTACCTTTATAGGTTGTATAGTAGTCACGACACTTATAAAAATATTCATTCAGATTAAAAAAAAACAACTAGAAAATCGAAAAATAAAGGAAATGGTTTTGAGGAATACATAAAAAAGAAAATAAATTTAAAAACGTCAATATCATTCATTATCATTATCAACCCATATTCAGCTCACTGCTGAGCTCGAGTCTCCTCTCAGAATGAGAGGGGTTAAGCCCACCACGCTGGCCCAATACGGATTGGCAGACTTCACACACGCAGAGAATTAAGAAAATTCTCAGGCTTTCCTCACGGTGTTTTTCCTTGACCGTTTGAGACAGGTGATGTTTAATTTCTTAAATTTCCCAGACCGGGTTCAAACCCACACCCTCCGGAATCGGAGGCAGAGGTCATATCCACTGGGCTATCACGGCTTTTACTCTCATCTACTTGTTCTCAAAATTTAAAGCACGAGCCAACACGAGATCAAGCGACGTCATATCTGTCTGACTGCAGATTGTAGGAAAAGTCCTACAATACCATAATAATATAACACTTACATGTATAGCTTGGCACGTCACTTGGAAAGCAAGAGCGAAGGACTGAGAGGGTATGACGTCGTGCGCGCGGGGCTTCGCTAACCCTCTCCCGGCCCGCGCGGACCAAGCTATAGTGGCGTGGCTTTCTATTATTACGAGTATAAAAAAATCAAAATAGATTCAGTAGATTCAGACCAGATCCACACCTTACAACCTCACTAACTCAACCTCTTTACAATATTAGTATAGATTTGACTTCAAAATAATCAATTGGTATACAGTTATTTTTTTTTTATTCTCTACAAGTTAGCCCTTGACTACAATCTCACCTGATGGTAAGTTATGATGCAATCTAAGATGAAAGCGGGCTAACTTGTTAGGAGTAGGATGAAATACACACTCTTTTCGGTTTCTACACGACATCGTACCGGAACGCTAAATCGCTTGGCGGTACGTCTTTGTCGGTAGGATAGTAACTAGCCACGGCCGAAGCCTCCCACCAGCTAGACCTGGACTAATTAAGAAAACCTTAATCGGCCCAGCCGGGGATCAAACCCAGAACCTCCGTTTTGTAAATCCACCGCGCTTACCACTGCGCCACGAAAAAAATCAAAGTTAGATCTGAGAACACCGAAAGGTCGTAAACCTTTTTGAAGTCTGTTATAAAGCTAACTACTTTTTCTTGAAAAAACTCACTTGTCATATTTTATAGGTAGGTACCTACTTACTTTAAAATTTTTAGAGTATAAAATATTCTATTACGATGACAAATTCGTCAATTACCAAACAGTGTAGCCCGAGGTATAATTGCTATCTATGGCTTTACCGTGGATCGTATCAAACTGTAAAGAATAAATTGAAACTTTTTATAACTTGGAAACCATAAAACATTTTTTCATCATTTCTGAATCGTGGAAGTTTTTCTATGAGACATCATGGACATTATAGATTGTTTGCTCTTCTAAGTAATTGTGACTTTGTTAAATTGACTTTTGTTGTTGAAATGGTGTGGCAAAAACTACTTAACCCAATCAAAACGGGTGCGTGTCTAACAAAACTATATTGTCCCATTCAATCACTTTCTACCGTCAATTGTAAACATTTTTTTTTTTAGATTTTTAAGTCTGACAAGCCGATTACAGTTTCATTGGTAATATAAACTCAGTTTTTTTATTCCGTACTAGTTAGCCTACAATCTCATCTGATAGTAAGTGATGATGCAATCTGAGATGGAAGCGGGCTAACTTGTTAGGAGGAGAATGAAAATCCACACCCCTTGCGGTTCCAACACGACATCGCACCGGAGCGCTAAATCGTTTGGCGGTACGTCTTTGTCGATAGGCTGGTAAGTAGCCACAACCGAAGCCTCCCACCAGATGTTACCAACATAATCCGATTTTAATGATAATTTATAGTTGCTCTCCGAGGCACGGTGTTGTATTACAATTTAATTGTATAGAGTATTAGTGATTGAACCAATTTTGATGAAACATATCTAAGAACCATTATTTGAAAACAAGCTTTACGGTGCCACAAACAGACACACTGTGGGCAAAATTCGAGATTCGAGTGTGTAAAAAAAAATTCATACAGAAAATGACTTTATAATTTCTTCAAACAACTGAAAATATTTGTTTTTTTCTGTGCGTCACAATTAAACATTTATGCATTGCCTTGAAGGCTACATTTTTACAGACCAATGAAAATTTTAGGTAGCCTAGCAACTTGCGTAATTTACCTTGAAAATTAAAAATAGTTAAATACATCTTATTATAAAGATGAGCCTCATCATACTCAAAAATGCAGCTGTTTGCTATTTCATTTAATTACATAAAATAGAATGAGATGGAGCTTATAATTTGGCTTTATTCATGTTGGAATTAAATATTTCTTTACACTGTATACGACTATGTATGTATATGCAATCCTTGATAATTTGTTGATTCTTTGATACAATCTACGTGTATAATATGTGATAATATATCCATATTATCTTCTTATGTGATGCAGTAGTGCAGTTCGAGTTCTAGAATTCATCTTTTACAAGACAGTTATAGATAGTCCACCGTCGAACACGATACATAGGTATACAAAACAGTTATAGATAAATAGTCTATAACTGTCTAACGTCTACATCGTGGTAGATAGAGAGAGAAAGATGAATTCGAAAATCGTACTAGCAAGTTATAAAAACATCGAAAGCCAATTTCTCTAGCTCGGTTTGTCTAGTAGTTGGCTTCAAACATGTCTATTTACCACCCTACCAGCAAAACCGTACCAGAGATCGCAGTCAAGGGCTAACTTGTCATAGAATTTATTAAATGCCTTAAATCTGCTGCAGGGTTATTATGTATCTCAGTGTACCATTCAAATAATGAGTTACTGCATCGTTTTTCATCATATTTTGTAGTATAAGTGGTAGAAACAAGTTTTAAGATTATTTCAACGAAAAACCGTTATTAGTCATGTTAGTTGATCGTAAAACAAAAAAATCACTGCCGTTTGATGTACGCCATTTAATGACGTAGTCAAAAGATCATTTCGTTGAAATAACTATGTTAGATGATCACAATTACAAAAATACGATTGAAAACGATGTAGTGACTTATTGTTTGAATGGTACACGGAGTTGCATAATAACCCTGCTGGTGGTTTTGAGACTTCTTTGAAAGTCACTCAGTATTATTGGTAAAGACGAACCGTATTTCAGCATTCCACAACTAATAGCGCAATGTTAAAATATGCATGTAACTTAAATAAGAAGATGCCAGGTAAATTTCAGGTACACTTCAAGCTGTCACTACTAACGCCTCGCATATTCCGAGAACCAAAATTCGTATTGAATCAATTTCAATCGGGCAGACAAACAAAAAATTCCCATCAAAGCCTTATTGACACGATGAAAATCAATAATACAGAGGAGGGGAGATTGCGATCCGTTCCTAAAAAGTAAACAAGTACCTTCTGCTACAATTCTGTCCACTGATTATTTTTACTAGCTTCACTTGTAACATAATTATATAATTTTACCCACTTCCCGGTTTTCATTTAGGATGAAATTTTGCACACGCTCTGAATTATGATGACAATACATGACTAGCTAAGAAACGTCATTACAAATCCAATATGGCGTTCTCCCCAATTACTTTAACTATGTAGGAAAGACAAATCTTGGAATCTTAATTTGACCCACTTCCCGGTCTTCGTGTAGGATGAAATTTTGCACACGCTCTGACTTCTGATGACAATACATGATTTAAATGTTAGCTACTCTTTCACGCCTCGACTACTGAACCGAATTAGCTGAAATTTGGTATTGAGATATATTATAGCCTGGATTAACACATAAGCTACTTTTTATCCCGGAAAAGTCTATGGTTCCCGAGGGATTTGTAAAAAACTGAATTCCACGCGGACGAAGTTGCGTCCGCTAGTAAATAATACGCAAGCTTTTCCTCTCCTCAACCGAAAGAAAAGGATAATTTTAAAAGGAGCATCGTGATCCCTCAATATAGTTCGAAGAGCCGATGGACGTTGGGGTCCCAAAGTGCTGGAATGGCGACCCCGCACTAGTAAGCGCAGTGTTGGCCGACCCCCCACCAGGTGGACTGACGACATCAAGCGAGTCGCAGGGATTCGCTGGATGCAGGTGGCTCAGTATCGTGATGTTTGGAAAAGGCCTATGTCCTGGACGTCCATCGGCTGATATGATGATGATGATGATGATCCCTCAATGCTCGTTTTAAAAGCTGTTATTGTTTTGAAAGGTTTGTTATGTTAAACAGCTCTCATATTAGCGGTTGGGAGTGTGTACGGTATAATGCGAAGTTGATACGGTTGTAAAGAGCGCCCAACTCGCGGGCTAACTTCGTCTCAATGAAACTCCGCAAGACTTTCGATTTCATACGCCACATGCTCGCTTTGCATTTTGTTTCCTGCTTTTCCGCGTATGACGTCACTCGATTCATGAGCACGTTTAATGTTAAACTTTACTATGTGGTACAGATTCTTATGAAAAACAGTCACCGGTTGTCCTGGGTTGGATTTATAGTTTCGGTTAATTTAGATATTCCGCACCGGAAAGCGCAGTGTTGGGCGACCCCCCACTAGGTTAACCGAGGATATCAAGCGGGTTGCAGGGAGCCGGTGGATGCTGGCGGCTCGAGATCGTTGTGCTTGGAGGTCCATGCAAGAGGCCATGCAAGAGGCTGTGGACGTCTATCGGCTGATAAGGTAAGGTAAGATATTCTCTGAAATGGTTCAGATTTGGTCCGGTGTGTTCTATATCGTTCGGTTATAATTTTAGTACCTATTCCGAAGAAATCGGCGGAACCTCTATATCATTTGGCTGGTGGGAGGCTTCGGCCGTGGCTAGTTACCACCCTACCGACAAAGACGTATCGCCTAGCGATGTAGGGATTTAGGGTACGACGTCCTGTAGAAACCAAAAGGGGTGTGGATTTCATCCTCCATCTAACAAGTTAGACCGCTTCCATATTAGATTGCATCATCACTTACCATCAGGTGAGATTGTGGTCAAGGGCTAACTTGTCAAGAACTTAAAAAAAATCTGATTTATTTCAACACCGAACTATAAAATTGTTTTATGTTTGAAAGGTTGAGGGTTTGAATCCTACTTACTACTCGTACCTTGCAGACCTGCTACACTCCAAACTCCATTATTGGCTACCATAGTTACATAATATGTTAGGACATGCTCGTTGGTACGTCTTTTTATGAAGCTTGAAAGTACAACCGTCATAAAATGAGGTCGGGGTAATCTATACTTCTATACTAATATATAAAGCTGAAGAGCTTGTTTAATTGAACGCGCTAATCTCAGGAACTACTAGTCAGATTTGAAAAATTCTTTCAGTGTTAGATAGCCCATTTATCGAGAAAGGCTATATTTTATCCCCGTGCAAAGAAAACCACGCGAGTTTTTACCGCGCGGCATCAGCTAGTGCCGTATAAGTCCATAACAAATATCCTTCAAGATTGTACAAATCGATATTTCTAGAAAGTTTTATGTAATAATTTAAACAGCAGTCGAAAATGTATTTTTTTATTTCTAAATATTAGAAATACTCGTACATATGTTATCAAAATTGTGGAACCGGACGAGCAATAGACAAAGAGCCACGGGTATAATTCCCGTCAGTCTTACAATTTTCAGTATTATTTAATCTTAATATATAAATGGGAAAGGTCATTGATAATAATAATAATAATAATTGTTTATTTGCAAGAATTATTGTTTTTTACAACATTCAACTAAATTAATAGTGTGCAAATATTATACATGGTGAAAAAATAAAAAAAATAAAATACAAACAGTCACAATTACCAAAATAAATGAAATGAAATTAAGAAAAGGATAAATATCACGAAATCTCGAAAACCGCTTTTTGTACAGGGATCAAATTCGGCAGGGAGGTAGTTTATAGTTAGTGGGTATCCGCTAGAAAGGGATTTTGTGATAGAGCCGGATAAAGGTCTTAGGGGTTTTGTATAAACTAATTAGATTTAATTTGGACAATAATCTATTAAAAGTCACCTATATATATTAGATAATATAGGCCGTTTGGATTCAGCTATTTCTGAAAATCTTCCAAATAAGCTTATTCAGGCAGCTACCGTAAACCTACAGGGCCACAAAGAGGTAATCTAAATACCTGTATAAAATATATTATAATTATTTACTTTGCTGCAGTAGAATTCCATCGAATCCAATCCAAAAAATCCAATAGGCATTTTTAAATATTTACAATTTACATATTATGTTATTGCTTTTTTGTAATTTTTTAACTTAGTTTAAAGTTTGTAATTTATTTAAATTTAATACTTAACTAAAAAGTGCTTTTTATGTAACGAATAAACCAATAGTATTTAAATTAAACAATAAAAACAGTAAAAGTACGTAAAACGTAAATATTTTCATTCCAAGTGAGCCATTAAATACAGAGTCGTTGTAATGTAAATGACGATCGTATTTAACGCCACGTCATGTCTTTTTAACAAGAATCAACACAAACACGATCTGATTTCAATGATGGGCCGCTACGTAAAAACTCGTTTCTGAACTATAACAAATTGCCAACATGAACGAACCACAGTGCGTGTCTGATACGCATTTAATGTATAGAATAAGAGACGGCTGTCATATTTCTAGCCCTTCAAATACAACTTAAAAAACCCTAATCTCTAATAACAATTTTTGTTATACCTGTTTTTCAAAATAATTCAAAATTGTGCATGATTTTTTTTTATAGGTATCAAAAGTAATTTTCAGTCACTCAGTACGGCGTCACTTCATACACACACACATACGCATACAAAAATAATTTACTACACATTACTAAGTTATTATAATTCAAATTTACTCAAAAAAAGTAATGATTGTCTCATTCTTCAATGATAAGCTGTGTGGATTGGAATTATTTTACGTATGTTCCATTTTAATAACAAACATCATCTGTAAACCCGATGCAGCTGTTAGGATTTTCTTGTCGTGAAGTTATCCTTCAATGGGAATTATACTTTAGTTTAAATAGTAAACGGGTCTCTAGACTTTATCTGAGACACAGTGAAAAACAAAAAAAAATAGTTGAGAAAAACAATCCAACCGACTTCATAAACAGAATTAAACCAAAAAATAATTTTGTACCTATTTCCTATTTAATAAGACATATCAAAAAGTTGTTGCTACACAACTAATAACTAAAATTATAAAAAAGTTGTAGCTACACAACTTTTTGGGCTTCATGAAGTCGGTTGATTTCTTTATTTAAATTGTCTTATAATAACTATCTATTAATATGTTTTATTTGTTGTTGTTTACGCTTTTACAACAACTGTCTTACAGACCGCGTCTCTCAGACTATCAGCAGACATAATGTCTGTACCTTTTTAAACTTGTGACGCAACTTTACCGTTCAGTACTTTCCTGAGGCGCTTTCTAAGTGCATCGTGGCATTTAAAAGTAATTGATTTTGACTGGCAATGACAAAGCTCTAAATCTAAAGGTTTGACGTTAAGGTCTTCCAGTTATGACTTTTTAAGGTCTGATACATTTGGATCGATTAAAGTTTAGTGAAATTTAAAGCGCTTATATTTAATAGTGTAGATATAGATAAATAAATTTAAATTAATTAAATAGAATTACACGATTTTTTTAACTATTTAGTAAATACAAAGTTAAAATTTCAATTTAAAAAAAAAAATTTTTTGCTGATTTAGAACTGTTTTTTTACTTCACAATTTTAACCATTTAATTTGTTTTAGCAACGAATTTTATTTCGATTTTGCAATTATAATGTAATGTAAATTTTTTTATAACCGATCGTATTTAAAATAAAATATTCTAATGCTATGTGGTAGAGTTTTGAAACATCATTACTTTCATGTGATTTTTTTAGAAAAAACAAGTATGACAAAATTTTTATTAAAAAACTAAACCTTTTCTAAATACAAATTATTATTGAAATCAACATATATTTTGCAAACATATGAAACAAAAATTATTAGATCAATTCGATGTAAGAGTAGGGTTGCTTGGCGAGATAGAGTGATTAGCTCTTCACCGTAAAGAATTTTCAAACTGCTAGCAGCAGATACTTCAGTTGCAAAACTTAGTAAGCTGATTAGCTTAATGCAATTTAAAGATTTCTAATTATGTTCTAGCCACTCGGATTCAGTGCTTAGTCATTAATATTTATTAACTTATGCGCAATATGCTAGACTTAGGTGATTCATCGTTTATTAACTATTAGGTATTAATACCAAGGAAAAAATATTTAGTTAGGACCATTTTCACCACAATCTGATTTGTGTTGGATAGCTCAGAAGTTTTATCTTCGTCATATTTTATTACAAGTGACAAAAGTTATGTTCAGAATATTAGATAGTTATCATAAGGTGGTGAAAACGGCACTTAGTATATTTTGCAGCAAGTGAAAGAGGTAGGGCAGGTTACCTACCTTCAAGTTTTGTATTGTAAACGTATTGCTCACTTTATGTCAAGTGACAAAGATATTTCTAAATATGCTATCTGACACTTATCAAAAAGTGGTGAAATCAGCCTACAGTATTTTTGTGGTAACTGAAAGAGTTTAAGTTTAAGTTTTTTTTAAAGCCCGTTTCACCATATTTTGATAAGTGTTGAATAGTCTGAATCTAATCGAATTCTTTACTTTATGTCAAGCAATACAGAAATTTGTTAATATGCTATCTGACACTTATCAAAAGGTGGTGAAATCAGCCCATAGTATTTTTTGTGGTAACTGAAAGAGTTAATGCCCATTTCACCACCACCTGTTAAGTGTTAGATAGTCTAAATCTAAAATTATTTCTTACTTTATGTCAAGAGACAAAGATATTTGTTAGTATGCAATCTGACACTTATCAAAAGGTGATAGCATCAGCCCTCAGTATTTTTTTGCGGTAACTGAAAGAGTTAGAGTCCGTTTCACCACATTTTAATAAGTTTTGGATAATCAGAATCTAAACGTATTTCTTACTATAAGTCAAGTGATAAAGTTATTTATAAATATAAATGCTATTTTTAATACTTATCAGATAAGGTGGTGACACCAACCCTTAACTTACCCTTTGGTAAGTTTAATATACAATTTTTACATTTAAAGCAGTTGGGAACTATTCTCTAAACCTCCAAATTATACAATATTCCTCAGAGTATTTGTTAAATAAGTATTTATCTATCTATAGAAGTAATAAATTCAATCATAAGTGTATAACCAAGTCTGAATTGAGAAATGTTACTGAGAATTTTTTGGAAGAAAGAAAAGTTCAATATTTCATATTTTCCGCCCCCAGATCTCAAACCCAGGGACCTCGTGATTCGAGACCACATACCGACGCTTATCACTAGACCAATTAAAGCCAGTTATTATTAAGGTTTTTATTACCAAAATTGACAATAATATTAAATGATGATTGACATCAAAAAGGATAAATAAATAAAAAACATACATACAACCGAAAATCTCCTCCTTTTTGGTAGTACGGCTAAAAGTTATGTACAAACTATTCGCATGTGATCCTAGTAAAAGTTACATCAATACCTGGCACACATTTGAAAGTTCGATTGCACAGCCACTAACTACCGACAAAGTGCGTTAGCAATGTCACGGATTGGGGTCCCCTATGTACATATATTATGTACCCAGGGACTAGGGTACATATGTTTACATAGACAAGTACATGGTACTATTTCTATGAACGCACCCCACCGATTGTGATCGGGTGCGGGGCGAGCGGTTGCCACGGGCGGACCAATCGAGCTCTTGTGACCAGAAAAGTGGGAGGAGTTTCGCACCCCTAGTTTTCTAGGGGTTAGTGTGCTTCCGCGGCCAACCTAGTTTCACCCCTGCCCGCGACCCCCGCATCTACTAATTTAGGGTTGATCAATCGACGCCGTCTCTTACGTAACACACGGACGCGAGCCGCAGAGCACGTGTCACCTGAGATACAGTGCCTGTGCATCTGAAGCTCAGACGAAGTGTTGTGCTATGATTATTCACACTAGCACTACTACACTACGTTTTCATAAAATTTCGTACATTAAATGAAAATATATTTCATTACACACCACAAAGAAAACAGAAAAGATACAAAGTATTTACAAAATGCACAAGACGGCTTTATCGCTAACAAGCGATCTGTAACCAGCAAACCTAATGAAGAAATTAATGATTTGTTTATATTCTAAAGTTAACCTAGGTGCTTACACTGATTATAAACCTTGTGCACACCACTAAGAGTTTAACAAAAGTTCCTTGATTCAGGATAGGTAATTTTAAGAAACATGACTAATATTCTCATAATAATTCAAATCTGATAAACTTGTTTAAGGTATTATTTTTTTTTTTAAATAAATAAAATACAAACTGAGAATTACACATTCGTTTTGCTAATTAAAAATCATCGCCTGTTAACAAAATGTTCATTACGTAATGCAAGTGCCAGGTAAAAATGATTTTCGATTTTGACCTTAGAGTAAATAATCATTTACTGTCTTGTTGCTCTAAAGTTTAATTTTACGTTGCTTCGGATTACAAGGTATTAAAGTCCTAGACCAATGAAATAATGAGCTTCTCTTTCATCGTGATCAACCCATATTCAGCTCACTGCTGATCTCGAGTCATGTCATGAGGAGTAAGCCACCACGCTGGCCCAATGCGGTTTGCAGGTTTCCTCACGATGTTTTTCCTTCACCGTTTGAGAAACATGATATTTAATTTCTTAAAATACACACAACTGAAATGTTGGAGTTGCATAATCCGGACCGGATTCGAACCCACACCCTCCGGAATCGGAGGCAGAGGTCATATCCACTGGGCTATCACGGCTTTTCTTACATTGACAAGAGTCAAAGAAGCCTTAATAGCTAAAAGGTTAGAGCGGCAGACTCATCACGGAGGGGTTGTGGTTCGATCCCCGCCCCATTTGTCTATTGTCATTCATTGTGAATATTGGTAATATTTAAAAAAGACGTGACAAATATTCCTTAAAAAAATAAAAAAGATCTCTCTATGCCAACTCGCATTGTAGTAGTGGGTCTACACTCTATATCCCCAAACTATCCTATAGTTCAGCAAATGATGTAAGCTAAGTCTAAACCCACGAACCCGCATTGTAGGAACGTGCTGAGTGTAGACTATATATATCAAGAGGAATGCGTTGATACATAAAGGTCAGCTAACCGTATAATGTAACTCGATTACCTACTGACGCTTTACTTTGACGGCCTCCGTGGCGCAGTGGTATGCGCGGTGGATTTACAAAACTAAGGTCCTGGGTTCGATCCCCGGCTGGGCAGATTGAGGTTTTCTTAATTGGTCCAGGTCTGGCTGGTGGGAGGCTTCGACAAAGACGTACCGCCAAGCGATTTAGCGTTTGTTCAATGTCGTGTAGAAACCGAAAGGGATGTGGATTTTCATCCTCCTCCTAACAAATTAGCCCGCTTTCATCTTAGATTGCATTATCACAGGTGAGATTGTAGTCAAGGGCTAACTTGTAAAAAATTAAAAAAAAAATTGACAATGAAATTTTTATTAGCAATAGTTTTCGGTGTTCTTCCAATAGTTTAATATGTCATTATATCGTCCTTGATACACAAAGGTCAGCTAGCCGTATAATGTAACTCGATTACCTAGTGACGCTTTACTACAGCTTGTAAGTAGGTACAACACGTGTGAATATTGTGTGTGTATTACGCGAGCTTTGTTCGTGAGCTTTGTAAGAGTTTCATTGTTTGAGATTGTTTAAGCTGCTAGTAAGTTGTGCCAGAGGGATCGTCTGGCGGTCGGGGCACCCGCGAGTCACTAGTAGCGCTCAGCTGCCTGTTTTTACACAAACATAACAGATGGCGTTAGTGCCACTGTTTTTGTCCGAGACGATACAAAGTTACGAATGTTAGATTATTTATTTGTCTGTAATTATTTTATAACTAGCGGACGCCCGCGACTTCGTTTGCCCTTAATTCTAAAATAGTAAATAAATATTGTAGGTTGATACTTGTATTATTAATTATTGTTGTTATTGTTGCAATCCTCGTCCATGTATGACTTGCGACCATTCACCCTTAGACCTCTTTAATCCAGCCCTTACATTATTATCGCTGTAAAAATGGAATAACTTCTCCCGTTTTCCCAACATTTCCCTTCACTGCTTTGCTCCTATTGATCGTAGCGTTATGAAAAGTATACTATAACCTGCCCAGGAGTATGATTGTTTTTTAATTACAATAATTTAGGTACATGAAAAAAAAAACAAAACAATATTGTCTATTTTGACTTAGTAATCTAAAGGGGTCAAAGTGGGCTACCTACTCGTATATAGAGGAGATAAATATAGCACTATGCCTTGGCTTTGCCGTTTGTCATGTGCGATAGAAAAAGACGCAAAGTCTTGCAAATTGCATAGTGAATACCCAGTCATGGGGTTCCGATAAAAAACACCCTCCTATTAATCGAACTGATGTGTTATTAAGTTAACTTATAAGTCTATGTAAAAACTATATTGAATTTATAATGAAAAATATGGTATTTAAATGTTTGATACTGAAATATTTTATAATGATCAAATTACTTGTATAGGTGTATTGAGAACATAATAAAATCGTCCAACTGAAAAACTTAAGAGGTGCAATTATGAGAAACAGACCGGAATAACTTCAAGGGAAACAATTCGCGCAAAAAGTTACTTGTGTGCGTATTATCGCATAGTTTTCGTGAACTCGCTGGAAATAGGATGTGCGATAATGTTCATTGTTAAAAGTTTATTGTGTAGTAAATTGTTTTAAAGTTCCACATGTTAATAAGGAAAGGAGATTGTCCATTTTTCATATATTTCTGGGCCCAGATTTGATGAATGAACTTTTACAATGTCCAAAATAGTTTCATGTACATTATGATATAAGTTCGATAAGTTGAAAATTACAGTCGAGGCAATATTGCTCGAGGCTTGGCGAGAGCTATAGTAAGGAAGCAGAGGCTGTAATTATCCAAACGCACATATGACATACGACGTTTTATGACACATTTGCGAGGAAACACACTTTCTGCAAATGAAATTTGATGACATGATGACATTTTGATACGTATGTCATTTTGCACAGTTAACGAAGTGCGTGCGTGCGTTTGTTTTTTTTTAGACAAATGCACCAAAAACAGCCAGTATTACTTGAGTTTGTCAAACTTGAGCTCAGCAGTGAGCCGAATATGGGTTGATAATGATGATGAAAAGTCCAATATTTCACAAGCAATGTTTCATAGTCTGGAGACTCAAACCCAAGACTTTAACATTAGCAGCTTATCACTAAGCTAACGAGTCGGCAGACGGAGTATCGTAAATTATGCAAGCAATGATTGAGTGGATGCAGATTTTCGTATGCAAATTCAAACTCGTTTTCGCTAGACGAGGTTGCTATTAGTCGTTATTATCGCTTCGCAAAAAATCCTGATCCGTCTACGACTGCGTGTGACTTGTTGCGATTAGCTAGATGCACTGTCTCTGATACTGGGATGACAAATTATTATAGAAAACGACTTAATGTAAGTTATCGTCTGTCTGTGAGTGGCTAAAGAACTTATTCACTATCTTTGACTTCGTTCGTTATCAACCCATTTACGGCTCACTGTCTGGCTCGAGTCTCCTCTCAGAATGAGAGGGGTTAGGCCAATAGTTCACCACGCTGGCCCAATGCGGATTGGCAGACTTCACACACGCAGAGAATTAAGAAATTCTCTGGTGTGCAGGTTTCCTCTCGATGTTACCTTCACCGTTTGAGACACGTGATATTTAATTTCTTAAAATGCACAAAACTGAAAAGTTTTAGGTGCATGCCCCGGACTGGATTCGAACCCACACCCTCCGGAATCGGGAGCAGAGGTCATATCCACTGGGCTATAACGGCTCATCTTTGACTTTGATCTTTGACTTAAGAGAGTAATATACGTCAACCGTGATAGCTCAGTGGATATGACCTTTGTCTCCAATTCCGGAGGGGTTCGAATCTGGTCCGGGGCATGCACCTCCAACTTTTTAGTTTTTTTTTTATTTACAAGTTAGCCCTTGACTACAATCTCACCTGATGGTAAGTGATGATGCAGTCTAAAATGGAAGCGGGCTAACTTGTTAGGGGGAGGATGAAAATCCACACCCCTTTTCGGTTCTACACGACGTCGTACCGGTACGCTAAATCGCTTGGAGTTACGTCTTTATCGGTAAGGTGGTAACTAGACACCAGCCAGACCTGAACATACTAAGAATATCACAATCGACCTAGCCGGGGATCGAACCCAGGACCTCCGTTTTGTAAATCCACCGCGCATACCACTGCGCCACGGAGGCCGTAGTTGTGTGCACTTTAACAAATATCACGTGTCTCAAACGGTGAAGGAAAACATTGTGAGGAAACCTACATACCAGAATTTTCTTAATTCTCTGCGTGTGTGAAGTCTGCCAAAATTGGGGCAACGTGGTGGACTTCGCCTAACCCCTTTCATTCTGAGACGACTCGAGCTCAGCAATGAGGCAAATATGGATCACAAAATAGAAACAACTGAACAAAATATTACCCGAACATACACAAACACATTGCCATGAGGGTGTAAATTCAAATCATCTCAATTAAGTATTTAAAATGCCCGTAATTATATAATCGAGCAACCTTCAAGTATAAATTGCAATAAAAAAACATAACGGCCCGCAATTTGAAACATAGTAAGTAGGTATGTGTAGCTAACTAATTTACTCGTGCAACACACTGGTGCAGGTATATAAAAATGATAATTGATCAAAAGACTGCAGCTATTATTATCAAATAATATACAACTATAGTATTGTAATAATTAAAAATGTAATTTTAATAGGGACTTACTTGACTGGAATATAAACAACATTAATTTCGAATAGTACATGGTCTAAGGGTCCGAAATATATCGATATCAATTAATAAATGTTAAGGATTTCATAGAAAACTTCATTTAAAAATGCATATTATAAATTTTCCAAACGTCAAACACGCTGTCGTCTATTTTGTGACGTCACAAGGTTACTTTATGTAACTAAGGAATAAACGTCAAACTAATTAATAACTAATAATTTTGACAAACACTAAACCGTTTGGTTAAGGTTTAGTGTTTACGTGACGTCAGTTACGTCATGAAACGATAAAATATATATCGTATACACAAAAAAAATATTTTAAAATGAAAATTTTCATGTATGTATTCACGTCCCAAAAAATATGCTTTTTTTTTTCAATTTAGTAGAATGATAATAAACAATGTAAGAACATTTAAAAAAAGTATCCAATACCCTATTGATCAAAAAACTGCAGTTATTATTATCATAAAACAACTAAAGCTACTGTTCCATCCCTAGTGTTGTAATAATTAAAAATGTTATTTGAATTGTAATATTTCTTGTGAAGTAACTACGATAAACAATTAATCCTCAATAGCGCAACGGTGAAGGGGACGGATTCATCACCGAGAGGTCGAGCTTTGATTCCCGTCCGCTGGACTATTTGTCGTACCTAATAGTACTTTTACGTTTGTCTTCTTTATATTATTTGTGTTTGTTATATATAGTTTGTGTGTTTGAAAGTTCTAAGCCTCAAGCAACACTGTAACTTATATGCAACTTAGTTTACACTCATGTAATTTATATTTATAAATTATCATTTTTCTTAAGGTTGCTAGGCAACGGTTTTTTTGGTAAACAGGTTCCAATATCACACGCCTCCCCTGTACCTACCCATCACTCCTTTGACATCTATTATTTATGTATCTAAACATCACTCTTTTACTTACATTAGGTATCTAGTTGCAGTTTCATTGCTTTTTGACATTATTTTAAAACTACATTTTGCGATTAGCCGTATTTTAGTTAAAGGAAGGCAGTATAAAGCTCCATTCACATAGGCGCAGAATTAACGCGAAGCTCTGTTTTTATATTGCTTGTGATTTATTCAAATACAGCATGCGTGTCTTATACGATTAACGTTACCACGCGTCACGAGTCACCATTATCAGCTTAATTGAATGAACTACACTACAGGGCCAGATCTCCCTTCTTATAGGAGAGAGAAATTGGTATATGACAGAGGTCATGTCCACTAAGCTATCACGTCTCAAAATTAATATATAAATTCTCATATAAATATATTATAGGACTAGGACTCCAGATCTCATGATCCGATGCCATGTAGTCTTGAGTACATTTTTTTCATTTTACTCTCTTCATCAGAACTCGAAATATACAAAATAGTATACATGAAAAAACTCAATACATGTTGCAAACATTCGCTTCAAGTCTCCGCCAATGTGAACGGAGCCTAACAGTCATCGGCGCAGTACGAAGATCGTGACGCTGCGAATGCGACGTTGCTTATCGCAGCATCGCTTCGTGCCCACCGTATATAATCCGCAACTTTTCCTTCCACGCCCTATCCCACAAGAGCCTTAAATAAACTGTGCATTGAGCCTGCACTGCTTAGCTGTTTGATGTCTATAAACTTATCTATTAGTAGACGCATCGCGGTTTTACCCGCGTACTACTTCTGCCTTATACTTCTTGAGAACCGTGTAGAGGAGGGTGTGGGTTCGAATCGGGTCCGGGACATGCTCCTTCAACTTTTCAGTAGTGTACATTTTAAGAAATTAAATATCACGTGCCTCGAACGGTAAAGGAAAACGTCCTGAGGAAACCTGCATACCAACCTGAGAATTTTCTTAATTCTTTAGGTGTGTGAAGTCTGCCAATCTGCATTGGGCTAATAGCGTGGTGGACTAACTATCCCCTCCCATCCTGAGAGGAGACTCGTGCTCAACAGTGAGCCAAATATGGGTTGTTAAAGATAATGATGATATTAGTTTTGTTTGTTTGTTAAGCTTTCACGGCTAGACCGCAGAACTGTTTTTTTTTACCAATGATTACTGGTGTTGGTATGAAATACACGTGATATTTAATTTTTTAAAATGCACACAACTGAAAAGTTGGAGGTGCATTCGGACCAGAACCACCCAGACCGGATTCGAACCTACGCCCTCCGAATCGAAGGCAGAGGTCATATCCACTAGGCTTAAATTCGCATTTTAAATAGGAGTATTAATATCCCATTTTCCTCATCATACTCACAAAAGCGAACGTGTGAGTGTGGGTGTTAGTTACTCCTTCAAGTCGCAACTACTGAAGGCTTTTGGGTGAAACTAATGATAGTTTGTGTCCTAGATTAACACAAAGCTTCTTTTATCCCGGAAATAATCGTTTGAATTCAAAAAAACACGCCTGTCTAAAACTTTACCTACGTTTATAAGTCGGTTTATAATTTAAAACCTACGGTTATAGTAAGGTTTACGTACTATAAAGTTATTTGAGTGTTTGCATCTACTTGAGTCCGCGTCAAACGCAAAATTCTGACCGCAGTAAAAAAATAATGAAACACTGGTTTTTACGCGCGATAATGTGGTACCGGAGCCTTGTTGAGTTTGTTGATATTATAGGTTATTATTTTCAAATACTATGGGCAGTACAGTGGCGTGCAGAAGATTTTCAACTAGGGTAGGAATGCATCAAAGTATACCAAATTGAAAACTTATTCTCTTTCTTACATACGGGCAAAGAATGATCTACTAAAACTATGTTTGTTACCGCATGCGGCAACAGAAGTATTTAGTTAGAATTTTAAATATATATTGTTAAGCTTGTTTTTCTTTATTCAGTTCATTACGTTTAAGCAGTCGGTTTTTTTGATTTTATAATAATTTCCCGCATAAACAGTTGTATTTTCTTTACTTTAGTTTGATTTTTTCAAAGCTTTTGTGAAAAAATCACCTCAGGATATGGTTTTCATTTCAGCTCGATACCTACACACGAGCCGTGATAGCCCAGTGGATATGACCTCTGCCTCCGATTCCGGAAGGTATGGATTCGAATCCGGTCCGAGGCATGCACCTCCAACTTTTCAGTTGTGTGCATTTCAAGAAATTAAATATCACGTGTCTCAAACGTTGAAGGAAAACATTGTGAGATAACCTGCAAACCTTTTTCTTAATTCTCTGTGTGTGTGAAGTCTGTCTGGACTATTGACCTAACCCCTCTCATTCTAAGAAGAGACTCGAGCTCAGCAGTGAGTCAAATATGGGTGCTGAGCTCGAGTCTCCTCTTAGAATGAGAGTGTTACTGAGACAAAGGGTCGCGACAGAAAGACGTGCGGATGGACTGACAGTGAACTTAAGAAGGTTCCGTTGTTTCTTTTAAGCTACGGAACCTAAAAAGGTTTTTAAATTACACTTGTAGCTAGTTAGCTACAAACACAGACGCCGGAAGGACATTCCACACAATGTCGCTTGAATGTCAACCACGGTAGTTCTTGCTATCTTAATGCCATCGTTCTTGTGGTGGAATCTTTACAAATAGTCAATTGACGTTTCAAAACTGCTTGTAAACTGAGCCTACTTGAAATAAATGAATTTAGAATTTTTGAATTTTGTTGTTCTGCTGTAGAAAGGAGAAAACTAAAAGATATGAATGAAACCTCTATTTTGAAAGTCGTTTAAAATTGTACTCGTATTTTCGACCATACAATGTTCGATCAATACAACCAATACATAATAAGAATAAAAAAATAAATAAAAAGCCGGTCAAGTAAGCAGATTCGCGTTAGAACACGCGTGTTGATGTAGGGTTCCGGACTATTTGTAAAATATCAAAATCAAAAAATCAAAATACATTTATTTCAATTAGGCTTAATTTACAAGTATTTTTAAACCTTTAGGTATCAATATTATTATGATTAAGGTGGTTAAGGATTCTAATTTAAGGACCTATTCGGTTTTCCAGTTACTTAAGAAGTTCCACTTCAGAGAATTTGCTAAAAATGTTGTTTTACTCTCACTTTTTCTGTTCACGAAATGTTATGAAAAAGTGCACCTACCTTACAAGATTACGTAACTGTATTCAGCTTTATTTATTTGGTATTTTAAACTACCTGACGTTAAACGTACGACGTGCATCTGTGTATGTTTGTTTGTCTATGGAATCGATGTTCTCTAATGGAAGGTTTGAATAGGACGCGGTTTTTTATAAAGCTTATTCTTACCGTATACAATGACAATTAGTTAAGTAAATCCGAAGAGATCAGAGTATTTCATTGTGATAAATTAATAATAAAAAAAATATTTTACTTATAATTAAAAGCTAAAGTACCTAAATACAGCCAGACGGTTTAGAGTATAAACTGTTAAATAATATATATTGGTGTTACTCTAAATTAAAGTGTTTTTAAAAGGGCTTATGGAATTTATACTATGACTAGCGGACGCCCGCGACTTCGACCGCGTGAAACTCGATGTAAACTTTCAACTACCCCTACCCAACTCTACCCCTACCCTAACCCTACCCTATCGGTTGGGTTACCTGGGTAACCTGGAAATCGGTTCGTGCGTTCTGGAGTTATAGCGTCAGGAAGGAAAACCCGACTTATTTTTATATAGTAGATTTTTTTCGGAGACTTTATCAGTTGTCAATGGTGAAACAAAACAAAAGGAAACCCGGACATCAGAATCTTCTCCAACTGTTGTTAAAGCAAGTGTATTCAACGATTTTAAATGAATGAAAATAAACTGTTTCTTATACAAAATTCAATACATAGATAACATAACAAAAACAATCACACATACATTATAATATTTTGAGATAAAAATATTAATAGGGGTTTCTTATACCACTACGGAACGCTAGAAATGAGCGCTGTTTTCGGCGCGAGACAAAATAAAAAGTTCTGCAAAAATTTACTAGTAACGGCACCTGTATTAGCTCTAATAGAGACTTTCTTGGTCATTGACGCCTTCATCAGACACGATTTAAAATTCATGCACTTTTTGGAACCAGCAATAATTGGGCAGACGTACTTTTTCAAAATAAACCGACGCGCGGGTGGAGCTAAATTTGCCGTTAATGGTCGAAATAGTTAGTCGCCACTTTTCCTGCCACGCCTCTTTGACGCAAAAACTATAAAACATTGAGATGATATTACCTCTAAAGATCTCAGTAAACTTAGTATAAACTTTCTAGCGTTATTTCTAGAGTCAACTTTCGTTTAAATTTCTGTAATTTTCATAGCACAGAGCTTAGAAACTTTTATACGATAAGACTATACTTTAAGGTCAGCTTATTTATTTTCAATTCGATGTCTCTTTATTTGCTCGAATGATTATGAAAATTTGTATGTTTAAAAATGCATTACATTGGCATCGAAAATTTGCACTTCGTCTTGGCTTTCGGCTTTTTTCCGACAACAGAAATTTACCTACTCGTATTTCTAAACTGTGGCACTTTGTACTGAATGGCCTTGAACTTAGACTATTACAATTAAATATTACTCACCAAAGAGATTTTCATAACAGGAATCGATCTGTCATTAGGTATTAGGTACCAACAATAATTTTTAGCAGCCTATTAAAAAAAAAACTTTTTAACCGGCAGTTATTTCGGAAGTAATATATCTCAATGCTAGAAACATTCCACAGCAGGATTTGTCGTAGTGTTGCGCGTGATAATTATTATTAGTCGTATTTTACGACAGCACGTTTTTGACGACAGCTTTTAAAAAGTTGCAGTAGATCTTCCACGTTGAAATCTTTACAGCAGCAGTAGTGCTGTCTACTGCTGCTATATGGCAGCTTTTCTAAATGGCAGCCCTGTCAAAAAATTGGGAATCATTAGCAAACAAATCAAAGCATTGATCATCGACGGAAGGTTTCCAATTTGTCAGTGTTCGGTTTGAATGTCCTCAGGAACTATTCAACATCTTACCTTTCCTTTCTACCTTTCAGTAAGACTCTGAATGGGTTCAACCCATTACTGTCAATGTATATTTCGCGTGCGTTACTCTTAAGCATGGGTCTGAAAAGCCCTTTGAAAATCCATGTTTCCTGATTTTTAATATAAATAATTCAGATTGAATAAATCTTTTATGCAAGCGTGTTTCATCTTGACCTACACTTACAATCAGGTGAGACAGTTCAAACGCCTTTATAACGTAAAAAATAGTCCGTTGAGACAATTTATGTAATAATAGAAACAAACATGGCTGCACTCTCGTCTGGGTATTTTGGAACATGAACTGCCACAAAGGTCAAAAGGAAGTCATTATTTACCCACATACATACGATATACGATAGAGTTTTTCAATATACCATTTTCGTTATTTAATTTGTTTTAACCGAATTGAATACGTTCTACATTACAATACATGCTTATTAACTACATAAAAGGACCAATTGCTGAAGCAATTTTAAACTAATATACAACATGTGGTAACATAGATACATACATACAGACAACTAAATTGAAGTCAACGTCTCAGGTTCAAGACATGTTTTCACTCGTACGTGGTTCATCTATACTAATATTAACCCTATAAAGGCTACAATGATTTAATATTCCACTATGACTACTATGGGTGTAAAAAGACCGGGTTGAGAGTATACAACAACGAAATCAGGGCTCGCTTAAAACTTCTTTCCCGGCGTGTTCTAGGGCCACTGTAGAGTTAGGAGAATACATGAATTTTCAAAGCGCTGCTATAAAAATATAAAAATTTATAGACGCAAAATTAAGTCAACTGGGTGTAAAAACACCGTTGTAGCTTTTAAGGGTTAAAAATCAACAGAGATGATGAAGAAGAAGAAGAGAGCGATAGATACAAATTAGCATGTGTAATTGGAATGTTTGCTTAGAGCATGCTCATTCCGGAGCATTCTAAAAAAGATCATGCTTTATTGCTAGCAAAAGTAAACTGATGATAATCATGCTCGTATGGAGCATACTTAATAGCACGTTTTTAGCATGCTATTTTAGAGCTTGTGTGACAGTACCTTTATATTTGTAGCAAAGATTTCGATGACGTCATGATTTTTAAATAAGAAAAATATTTTCATACACCCAGTTTCTTCAGTGACTTTCACATTGTATTTCTTATTCGTCTTTTCACATTGCCTTAGACTTTTTATTTACGATATAAGAGGAACAGAGTGTATAAAATTTCAATAAAGCGACGACTAATCCAACAAAAACTAGTATACCATTAACATGAATAGCCCTTTTTAGAGCAAATAAAAAACTACTTTTTTGTCAAGCAATAAGCAAAGAATTTTTCATTATAGTTTTTAACGTTAGGTACAAATAAGTCTTAGACGAAAGCATTATTTGAAAGACACTTGATACCGTTTATCTTAATTTCCCTTTTACCTATATTAACTTATTTCCGTTCCCCTCCCGATTATTCGGAAAGGCTGTGTTAGAAGTGGGTACGAAGACAGTCCAGCGGGCAGGGATCGAACCCACGACCTTTCGGTGAGTGTTTGTGTATTGCCTGTGAATGCCTCGTTGGTCCAGTGGTAGCCAATGTGGCTAAAGATCACGAGGTGCTAAGTTCAAGTCCTAGGTCAGGCTATCTAATAATGAGTTTTCTTTATTTTAAGCACAGATTAAACAGATAGAGCGCACGGAACGCGACGACGAATCAAAAACGAATACGTTCTAGAGTTGTATGCGATTTTAAGAAATTGATTTTATTCTTAGACTAATATTATACGAGTATAGACCCGCAACACCTAACAATCACTCCAAACGCAAGCTATTTCTGTGAATGAAAATGAAATGAGTATGTGTAAATCTATGTCTTTTTTTAATTCTCGGCCCCGGAGTAGGTAAGTTTGTGGTATTACACCCCCGTGCCAGAGTACGTTAATCTCTGCCCCGGTCACTATCATTTATTTATTTATTTATTTACTTAAACATTACCCGGGAAGACATTACAGTTGCCCAATCATGAACGTCTATGGTCGTTAAAGAATTTACATTATCCCCAATAGGCCCATACGCCTGCCAACTTTTTCTGAAGCAGCATAGGGGTTCTAAGCTTCATATCCCATCTGCTTTATGGAGAGAAGTCATGGCTATTTAAATAGAATGATGATGAAAGAACGTAATGTATTTTTCAGTCACTTTTCAGTATTCTGTCTTCGCTTAGAAGAAAATAAAATGTGTGAAATCGAGGTGCTTTGCAAAAACAATTAACATATATGTCAGTCATGGATGCGATAAATAATAATATTAGAAACTTGAAAATTTACAGGCATTTTTAATTAAAGAGATTTACATTCAAATCCGGCCCGGTAGTCGGCTGTCGGCCAGTCTACACATCAGGCCGGACTTTCTAATGTGTTTTTTAATTCCTAACTGACTGCATATAACGCCCGACTAATGCGCCTGCCTTTGTGGTTAATCTTTTCCACTTGTGTCTGGCACAGCGTTTCCCAAACTTTATATCCGCAAGCTGGTTTCGCGCTGCACCAAAATCTCACCGTTAAGACTAAAATGCGCATCAGGACAGCAAATCACGACCACGGCATCGAAAATATTGCTCACGGTTATTCGCGGTGGGACGGAAGAGAGAGCTTTATTTTCTGTTCAATATTAGTCGATATTGGAGAGTAATAATGCAAATGGATGGAAAAAAGAGCAAAAGACCTGAGCAGCGTTTTTTAGATTATAATTCCGTATCACGAACTAAAGTAGAAGAAGAATTTGTAAAAGAAAGCACAGAAGAGAATAGACCAAAGAAGTGACGGTTAGGGTGTGTGAATGACCTGGACAGTGTTTCGTAAATTTTGAATCTGCGTTGCAAACTAAATATGAAGAATTTGTATCTGGAAGGGCAAAAGAGGATATATGATATATGAATTCAAACGTGTACAAAAAAACTATATCTCTATCTAAAGTTTGAGAAACACTGATCTAGGCTATACCAGTTTATTACCTAAGTCTCTATTTTGAGCACGTTTTTGGACGAGAAATCTCTACTAATAATAAGTTGCAATAATTTGTATGTTGATATTTGTGTGCCAATCACACGTAACTTGAGAATACGATTGAACTAAGATTTTTTTCTTTTACAAGTTAGCCCTTGATTACAATCTCACCTAATAGTAAGTTATGATGCAATCTAAGATGGAAGCGGGCTAACTTGTTAGGTGGAGGATGAAAATCCACACCCCTTTCGGTTTCCACACGACATCGTACCGGAACGCTAAATCGCTTGGCGGTACGTTTTTTGTCGGTAGGGTAGTAACTAGCCACGGCTAAAGCCTCCCGCCAGCCAGACCAGAACTAAGAACTAAGAATGACAGAGAACTAAGAATTGCTACGACAATATAAGTATTATTTTTGTAAAGTCGACAGGATACGAACCTTACTAAAAATAGGTATGGAATAAGATCCGCAGCTTGCACATCCAAAGCGGCAGGTATCTGGGGTGAGCTTCTGGAGCAAGCTCTGCTGGAGTGATCCAGAGGAGACCAGCACCAGTGGACCTAAACAACGGTCTAAACATCGTGGCAGAAGGTGGCAAAAGCCAAGGAACAAAGAAGAATAAAAAGATTCACAACTTTAGAGGCGAAGCAGGTGTCTGGGGTGTGCTTTTGGAGCAAGCTCTGCTTTGTGGAGTGATCCAGAGGAGACCAGCACCAGTGGACCTAAACAACGTCCAAGATCGTGGCAGAAGGTGGCAAAAGCCAAGGAAGAAAGAAGAATAATAATATCCATAACTTTAAACGCGTAACACTTTTTCTTGAAAATAACGGTGATTGCACTACGATTAACATTGCCTATTTGTACTAAGCACTTAACAGTCAATGGACACAAATTAAATTTTGAGAGTGCAATAAGATACTTACGAGTGATATGAGAGAACTTATAGAAAGTTCTTCGGCTTATAAGTGCACGTGCCTGCTTCATCTTTTTAGGATGTTAATAATAAAAAAATACCAGTTTTTTTTTGTTTTTTAACGACTTCAAAGTACCGTATCATATAGATTCTTAACAATTAAATACTTCTATGACAGAATTTTAAATTAGAATATTAACTGAAACAGCGATAGATTTTTTTTTTATTTGTTAATAACAAAAAACAACGTAGCCCGCTACAAAAGCAACGTAGTAGGTCTGAATCTAAATAAATTCTCTCCTATAAAAATTGGGAGCCCTGTTATAGTGGGCCATGCAACTATCATCGTCTTAATATTATTTTCATTACCCCGACAGATTAAAAAATAATTGGCAGATAGAGCATACGGAACACGGCAGGGATGTCATTCCACATACAAATTCAAAAACAAATACATTCTCGATTCAGTACAACACGAAGCTTCGCGTCACTAATTTAAATGTTTTTAAATATTTTAAAAACTGTTCACAAACACTAAACAAATAAGATGTAGTATTTTTTTAAGTAATTATTGATTATTAGTCTATTATTATATCAATTTACCTAATTGTTGTTAGTGTTAAATCTTGAAATACAAATTATGAAAAAAGTTACTTTAAGCGGATGTCATGGAGACGCGTGACTTTTTTTTATGGATTTCAACGGCCTCACCGCGTATAGACTTATTCTTTAATCTGTAACTGCCCCTCTCAGCTACTGTTACACTTACTATTGAGCAGTTACTAAAGTATGCGCGTTATCATCTGAGTCGTCCGGTCATAAAAGTCAAAAAAGATAGGAATGTGCAGCGCGCCTACCTGCGCACCCTAATTATCGATAAACGGCTACCTGCGCACGTGCTAATGATGAGTCAATAATGATTTGGACGATTCTGACTTGGACGATTGGTCGGTTTCTAATGTAATTGCATTGCGTATTTTTTTTGCTATAAATGTGTTTACTGCAATTAAATAAATACATTCATGTGTTACTCGTTGCGCACTATGGATACTTTATTTTCTAACGTTGATCTGAAGAAATTACATGGCGATATTAGCCCTCAAGCTCGAACACTGATTCACAACGTATTCCTGTTTCTCAATGAATTGAAAAGTGATCCGAATAAAGTGGCTTCTCTAAATTTCAACAAACCACGTGAAATGGCCGCATTTGTTTGTGGTGTGAGCAGAGCGACAGTGGACCGAATCAAGACGGAAGTATCACAATCAGGCAGTACCTGTATACCAAGAACAAATTTTAAGAAACCACAAACCGTCACTAATATTCCATATTCCAGCAACGAAATTATTGAAGAATTAATAAGAAAAGTAAAAGCCAGTAACCCGCAGAAGGTCTACGCTTTAGACCATCTGGCAAATGAACGAGGTCATGAAGTAATAAGGCTCCCTCCATATCACTGTCAATATAACCCAATAGAATTAATTTGGGCACAAGTAAAGGGAGAAGTTGCGAAGAATAATAATACCTTCAAGATAGCAGATGTCGAAAATCACCTCCACCGAGCCATAGAAAATGTCACACGAGAAGACTGGGCCAAATGTGTTAGGCATGCCGAAGAACTTCAAAACAAAGATTTACAAAAAGCTCTAATTAGAGATCACGCGCCGCTTATAATAAATTTGGCAGAAGACGAAGATTCTGATGATGAAGACTCAGATGAAGATTAATTTTATTTAGTTAATAATTATATAATATGAAATATGTATTATATTAAATCAAATATTGTTAATTTTTTTAATTTTGTGAACAAGATACGATAATAAACTTTACTTATCGATAATATGTCTTTCATTGTTACACCCTTCACTAGACGGCTCCATAAGACCCATAAGTGCAAGCGAGATAGATATAGAGAAATGATTTATGGCCCTAAGACTCAGTTGTTAACGCGCGTACTATACTTATTAGCACGTGTATCGCAACATTGCTAATAATGAGCATGCTTATTTCGAGCTCGCTCAAGAATCAACAGTCGTGCGATTTATGAGCATGCTGCGCGGGTGGAAGGGGGCGTGCTTTTAGCACGTCTGAACAGGTTTGCTTATTGGGTGTGCTAGTCGATCAGCATTGCTATTCTGTATTCTCTTCACCTTCATTTCTCCCTGTCTAACACGATACTATAGACAGAGAGTAATAGATACAAATTAGCATATGTAATTAATTTTTTTTTGCTTTGAGCATGCTTATTCAGGAGCATACTTAAAAGAACATGCTTATTGCTAGCAAATGTAAACTCATGATAGCATGCTATTTTAGAGCATGTGTAACAGTACCTTAACCGCCAAACAGGTAAGCCACGAAACCACGGTGACCACCAAGCATTACATTACAAGGCAGTTCCTAGTTAAACCATTAAAATATCTTCTCAAAGAATTTAACACTGTTCTGGCATTTAAAGCAACATGAATGGACGTTCGAAAATGAATTATACCTACGCGACCTGAATTAACACGTCGTAACAAATTGCCGGTGTTGTAAAAAGGTTTGAAAAGGCTTCCTATACACCGTCTGTCATCTCGTGAACGCACGAGTGAGAATAAAATGCTATTTGTATAATACCTTGTTGACTTTCAGTTAGCTGGAGTTAGGGTGGCCATGTGTTACGGGTAACTTTGGACACTGTTAATAAAAATGAGGAATATTATATTTTATAGGCTTCACGCAATTCCAAATCTTTATCTTGGGTAGGCCGACTTGTGCTTTATTATATTTTAGATTTCAATATCTACTAATTATTATTATGCATAACAAAAACAACTTAAACTGAAACCACAAATAAAATGAATCCAAGGCATTTTAAATTCAGAATAGCGAAGTACGAAATTTAAATATATTGTATAGGTAAACTCCTCAGATCCAACCAGCAAACCAGAGTAGTTTTATTATTATAAACAAGAAATGAAAATAGGCGTAGCTTTTCTTACTAAAATGATTATTACCAGGGATCCTTGGGAGTGTTAAAATCTAACTGAGAAAAAAAATATTCTACTACGTTTGTTTTAGGTATCACCCCAACTCAGATTGTGGTCGTTTTATAGGTAGGTATTAGATTCCCACAATTTTTAATACTAACAAAAACAGGAATTATCCACGAAAATAAAAATCTCAGTACATCCTAGCATTATCATGTACCGTAACAGAAATCACCAGAAAAAGCCTTGCACCAACGTGACTCAGAATACACAAACCAGTTAGTCGACTCCCAAACTGCATCTATCGCTCACAATATTGTATTAATTATATTTTGGCAAAGAAATACCTATCTTGAATATTTGTCTCGGAACTGTTATGCATATTTGCGTCCAGACAATCGATCTTTTTCTTTCTTTTCTTCGTTGTATCAATGACAGGTATGCCGGTAAATTATGATGCAGTCAGCAAGCTAGCGGTACTTGAGTCGCCACTGAAATTTGAAAGGTCATCGGTTCAAATCACACTCGCTGGACTACCGCCCGCTTCTAGCGCGAGCTTTAAGTTTGTAATTTAATTAAGTGTTACTGTCACTATTCCCATTCAAATTCATATTCGATATTCATTCAAGTTTACAAACTCTTATAAAACACCATGAATTCTTTTTTTTAGTGTCGTCGGTTTACAGTTGGTTTCGATGATCTGCTAATATCATTTCTTCATCGTAATTTAACAATATAATATAATTTACTACTCAGGAGCGATTGCTTTTAAACATCTTTATTATTGTGTATTTTTTTTGATTGGTTCTCTGGAAAAGATCGCTCATTAGCGATAAGGGCGCCAATTGTACATTAGTTTTTAACTTAATTTCTAGCTTGTTATTTTTTTTTTGTGTAATTAAAGTATTTTTCATTTCATTGTGATTTTTCCAAGAAAGTTATATCTTTATGTTATTTAGAACAATCTTCTACAAGGCCAGATCTCCGTCCTTATAGGAGAGGGAGTATAGAGCTTAAACCCAACGCGCTGCTCCATCACCAACTTCCCAACTCTATTAAATTAATAGTTTTTATATAATACTAGCTGCGCCCCGTGGTGTTACCCCCAAAAAATAAGTAGGTATTTTATTTATTTTTTATTTTACAGATTTATTTGTAGGTATGCATTTTTCCTGCATAAAAATGTAGCCTATGTGTTAATCAAGATTATAATCTATCTCCATTCCAAATTTCAACTAACTCCATTCAGAAGTCGCGTCGTAAAAGGGTAATACACATTCATACCATATTTACGAACCATCAGTACTTATTTCGCATATCTCGGTATACCATATTTTTTGGAACAAAGAGTAACTTATATGTTAATCCAGGGTAATATATATATTCTTTTTAGATTTCATCCAAATTCAATTAATAGTTGCGGCGTGAAATATTAACAAACGTCCATACAAACTAATTATACAGCTACAATACAAATAAATAGATTTGTCTACTTTTGTTGACACTGGTAACAAAATATGGCCAAGTGGACGTGCCACAACCTTGAAGGCTTTCAACGCATCAGTGTGCGCGAACCTTTATAGCTAAACTGTAGGTCGACATTCTAATAGGTAATGCTTTAAAAAAACGCAAAATTAACAAACTGTCACGCGGCTATCATTATGCAGCGGCGCGCAGTGCATTTTTCACACGCAATTGTTTCATTATAACCCTGTAGATAGTAATAGGGGGGCAATAAATCAACGAGAACCTTAGTTGGCGCGGCGCGACGCTCGCAATACGCATTTTTCCTATTTTCATAACGAGCAGGTGCTGGTAAATGCCACGGGTATGACTATTAACGGTTTTGTGCGCGAATTATTACGAATGTTTCAATTATTGAACAGTTGCGTATTCTGTATTTGGTTAGACGCGGACGTGTTCTGCTTCGTGATTCCGCTATGCGTTGTTTGTGCTCACAGCTGCTGGCGGGTGTACAAAATGAAGGAACATGAGCCTTGACTTACCTATGTCTTAATGCAGGGTTTCTCAAACTTTCGACTCTACGAACCCCTGTTAAAATATCCAAGTGACAGCGAACCCCTTACTAATTACTGACCGACAAACTGAAAGACGTTGGGGTCCCAAAGTGCTGCACTAGTAAGCGCAGTGTTGGCCGTCCCCCCACCAGGTGGACTGACGACATCAAGCAAGTCGCTGGGATTCGCTGGTTGCAGGCGGCTCAGTATCGTGATGTTTGGAAGTCCCTACAAAAGGCCCCTTAACTAAATATTCTCGCGAACCCCCTGCCGTCAAATGGCGAACCCCTAGGCGTACCTCACTTTGAGAAACCCTGTCTTAATGAAACACGCGGCATCGTGCGTCTTACATACGACTCCTTCGAAGTTGAGAAAAAGTGAAATGTGTACAAGTAAATAGGTTACCAATACCAACTTGAGAGCTTCTGTTTTGGCAACATTTCGTTATACTTATCATTATTAATCATCATTAACAACCCATATTCGGCTCACTGTAAAGCACGAGTCTCCTCTCAGAATGAGAAAGGTTGGTCCTTAGTCCACCACGCTGGCCTAATGCGGATTGGCAGACTTCATATACGTAGAGAATTGAGAAAATTCTCAGATATGCAGGTTTCCTCACGATGTTTTCTTCACCGTTTGAGACACGTGATATTTCATTTCTTAAAATGCACACAACGGAAAAGTTGGAAATGCATGCCCCAAACCGGATTCGAACTTACGCCCTGTGAATCGAAGGCAGAGTTCTTAATCACTGGGCTATCACGGCTCTATTAGCTGTGGATACAAGCCGATAAATACTGCGGTCAGAGTAAAGATATGCGATCCTTACAAAAGGCAGTCTAGGCTAGTGCTACGCTTTGTCTAGCAGTGAAAATCAACTGATAATGTTAAACTTTTACTAATTGTGACAGCATTGGGCACGACATTGCAGCATTAATTAATTATTACTTTTCCTTTGTTTATTAAAGAAATATCCAAGCAATGCCGAAGTCATCCAGAAAAAATAAACATACTAGTAACAAACACAATGTGTGCCATAATTATATGATTATTGCTGTCCATTCGAAACGATGGCACTATTAATAATTGCGTAAACATTGACAGGTTTTACGTCAACGCCATTTTCGGACTAAATGCCCCATGAATAGAATGAATACGGACAGACGCCGTAAATCGTCACAATAGGCAATATGTTTAATACACCCGTTTTATTTTATTACTTACAGAGCCTGCGATAGTCAGACATACTTTATTTATTTATGTATATTTACGTACATTTACAACATATTTTCATCATCATCATCATCATTATCAACCTATATTCGGCTCACTGCTAAGCTCGTCTCTTCTCAGAATGAGAAGGGTTAGGCCAATAGTCCACCACGCTGGCCCAATGCGGATTGGCAGACTTCACACACGCAGAGAATTAAGAAGATTCTCTGGTATCGTTCGTTCGTTCGTTATCAACCCATATTCGGCTCACTGCTGAGCTCGAATCTCCTCTCAGAATGAGAGGGGTTAGGCCAATAGTCCACCACGCTGGCCCAATGCGGATTGGCAGACTTCACACACGCAAAGAATTAAGAAAATTCTCTGTTATGCAGGTTTCCTCACGATGTTTTCCTTCACCGTTTGAGACACGTGATATTTAATTTCTTAAAATGCACACAACTTAAAAGTTGGAGGTGCATGCCCCGGACAGGATTCGAACCCACACCCTCCGGAAGCGGAGGCAGAGGTCATATCCACTGGGCTATCATGGCCCTTAATATTTAGACAATTTAATATTATTATTAAAAAATTCATTTGCACACCATATAGGAAGAACAAGATACACATAGAATATAACATATTATAATTAAAAGTAGTTTACAAAAGATTGTAGTCAAGCGCATGTCTATTAAGAATAAAAAAAAACCCATCACGGTCGTAGGTACTCCATATTTAGCTCCCATACTTATTACATTTCTTAATTTCTTAGGTTGATAATTTCTTCAAGAAATTAAATATCACGTGTCTCAATCGGTGAAGGAAAAACATCGTGAGGAAACCTGCATACCAGAGAATTTTCTTAATTCTCTGCGTGTGTGAAGTCTGCCAATCCGCATTGGGCCAACGTGGTGGACTATTGGCCTAACCCCACTCATTCTGAGAGGAGACTCGAGCTCAGCAGTGGGCCGAATATGGGTTGATAATGATGAATGATTATGACTTATTACATTACCTATTCTAGTAGCATGGGCTGATAAAATTCCAGCCTTCAAAGAGTTTAAAGAATGTCTGGCTAGCACATGTCTGGCTATGGTCTGTTACAGATACAGAGCATGTCGAACACGTGTTATTTTATATTTATAAAGCGATTTGTTTTATATGTTCCAACCTAAACGTTAATAGACCCGCGTAATAGCGTTCCTTCAGCCACTACACAACTTGTAATAATAATTTTATTTCTAACAGCCCCATATATTGTTAAGCCAGGACGTTTTCTAATTCATTTTCTTCTTCTAATCGTTTAAAAACTTTTTGCAGATTATGGGGATAAGAATATTTGGGCGTCTAATCATCTAAACTAATATTATACAGCAGAAGAGTTTGTTTGCTTGAACGCGCTATTCTCAGGAACTACTGATCCGATTTGAAAAATTATTTCAGTGTTAGATAGCCCATTTATCGAGGAAGGCTATATTATCCCCGTATTCCTACGGAAACGGGAACCACGCGGTAGAAACCGCGCGGCGTCAGCTAGTAGAGTATAACTAGTATGTGGTGCTAACATGAGACCAAGTATAATAATTGACGGCCTCCGGGGCGCAGTGATATGCGTAAGTATATACGTGATATGGTACGATCTCCGGCTGGGCCGACTGAGGTTTTCTCAATTGGTCCAAGTTTGTGGATTTTCATCATCCTCTTAACAAGTTAGCCTGCTTCCATCTTAGATTGCATCATCACTTACCATCAGGTGAAATTGTAGTCAAGGGTTGTAAAGAATAAAAAACGAAAACATCTTCAAATGGCGAGGGTGTCCCATTTTTCGTCCAAAAGCAATGAAAGTGGTAGCGGTATTACCGATTACACCCCTATTGGTTGAAAATTGTCTATTTCACTTCACGAAATCATCTCCTTGGTCGCATGTTATCGTCACTGTTTTCTAAAACGGTGAAATAGAGGTTGAAAGTTTACATTGACTTCCACGCGGACGAAGTCGCCGGCGTCCGCTAGTTTATAATAATCTGTAAGCAACTTTAAAACAAACAACTTTTCTTAATTAACGTCGTTCACTTTAACTCTACAATCTCGGAATTCGGTCCCGATAAACATCTATAATCAAAGTAATTCAATTCGTTCGAAAGTTATTTATAAAAAACAAAAGCATCTTGTTGGTAATCCGATTGTCCGTTTATTGGAATCTTTCCGTTAAACTGGTTAATGAAAATAGTTACGTAATAAAACAATTACCGCTGTCGAGACTCGAGACCCATCTGCGGCCAGTCACGCGTTGAAATGAGGGCCAGGTTCTATTGTATAACACTTAATTTACTGGTTGATCGCCCTTGCTTGTAAGGCCAAAGAAATTCTAATAATAAAATTCAAAAATCAATTTTTTTAATCTATTACATGCACCTCCAACTTTTCAGCTGTGTGAATTTTCAGAAATTATATATCACGTGTCTCAATCGGTGAAAGAAAACATCGTGAGGAAACCTGCATACCAGAGAATTATCTTAATTCTCTGCGTGTGTGAAGTCTGACAATCCGCATTGGGCCAGCGTGGTGGTCTATTGGCCTTAACCCTCTCATTCTGAGAGGAGACTCGAGCTCAGCAGTGAGCCGAATATGGGTTGATGACGACGACATAATTAGGATTTATTTGGGCAATAAATTCCTAAAACCAAAAAATGCAATTTTTATACTTGTTAGGATTAGGAATTGGCGAATGTGAATGTTATTACGCTTTCACAACTAAACCACTGAACCTATTCTAAATATTAATAGAATGGGGAGCTACATTAACAGCAAGTAACACAGGCTATACATTTTTCACCGATAACAATTTTTAATCAGTTGTTTTGGGGATATAAAACATACCATTCACCTTTTTGAAAACATATTTATAAAACGGGCGTCCGCGGTTTCAGCTGCGTAGTTATCTTTCCTATTGAGATACTTGGATAAAATATATTCTATGTAGCTCACTGATAACGTAGCTTTCTAGAGGTGAATGAATTTTCAAAATCAGTTAAGTGAAAGGGTTCAATAATAACAACTCATATTCGGCTCACTATTAAGCACGAGTATCCTCTCAGTATGAGATGGTTAGGCTTAAGTCCACCACGCTGCCCCAGCGTGGATTGGCAGACTTAACACATGTAGAGAGTTAAGACAATTCTCAGGTATGCAGATTTTCTCACGATGTTTTTCCTTCACCGTTTGAGACACATGAGAAAAGTTGAAGGTGCGTGCCCCGGGCCAGATCCGAATCGAACTTGGAGTATCACGTGAAAGGGTTACAAACAAACGAAGAAATTCGCATCATCATATCAGCCGATTGACGTCCACTGCAGGACATACGCCTTTTGTAGGGACTTCCAAACATCACGATACTGAGCCGCCTGCATCCAGCGAATCCCTGCGACTCGCTTGATGTCATCAGTCCACCTGGTGGGGGTATACCAACATTGCGCTTTGTAGTGCGGGGTCGCCATTCCAGCACCTTAGGACCCCAATGTCCACCGGCTCTTCGAACTATGTGCCCCACCCATTGCCACTTCAGCTTCGCGACTCGTTGAACTATGTCGGTGACTTTGGTTCTTCTGCGGATCTCCTCATCTCTGATTCGATCACGTGAACAAAGCAATTCGCATGTATTATATTAATTAGGACACCTTTTTCCATACAATTGCCTAGCTCCTGTTTGACACATCGCATGACAGCGAGCCGTGTCGCAGCGCCACACTTGCGTGATCAGTTTTGCGTTTAGCTGCAACTGGGTCAGAGATGGATATTGTGTCATTATATTAATTGTTCATAAACACTGCCTATATCACAATATCTATTGATCTAACAGCATGCGGTAGACAATTAACATTTAGTAAAGCCCTTCTATTAAACCATTAAAAGCTTAACTACCTGCTAGAATAAATATATAGTTTTATCATTTTTCTATAATTAAAAAAAATCTTCGAACAGTGCGTGTTGCCAGTGATGACGGTTCCGAAACTTGGTCGCTAACTATGGGCCTCATAAGAAGGCTCAAAGTCACACGGCGGACGATGGAGCGAGCTATGTTAGGAGTAAGGTATCTTTGCGTGATCGAATCTATCTTTAATGTTGTCAGACTCCAGTTAGTATTACATTTTTTGTCATTTTATGTATTTACAAATTATTTGAAATTTATTTACAAATAATATATATTTATGTTAAAATATTGTTTTATATGAATATTTTAATGCACAAATATCGGTTAGATATATTTTTAAAAGTCGGATTTTATAGTTATAAAAAATGCAAAAAATATTTCAAGTAAGGTAGTTAGGTAATAAACGCGATAAAATTTATCAGTAGCCAATAAAAACAAGTTAATTATCCTGTCGCCTTTGCTTTGCGTGATGATTTTTTTCTTTTAATTTCAGATAAAGGCGTTAGGAATCGTACATGCGTGAAGCAAGTAGACTTAGATGGCATAAACGATTAATTATTACGTATAATTGGGTATAATTGAGGGACGTCACGAGACCCGTTCTAGACTCTTGTAGCGTCTATGTATTTTTCCCAGCATGCGTGCTGTTATAGCGCTATAAAATCTTAATTGATAGATTTATCTGGAACTCATAGTCCTTGGATCCGGGTACAAAATATTTATTAAATAAATGAACATTTTGCCACAGATTAAGGGCACTTGGTCGCTAACTAATGGGCATCATAAGAAGGCTCAGAGTCACACAGCGGGCGATGAAACGATGTTAGGAGTATCTCTGCGTGATCGAATCAGAAATGAGCAGATCCGCAGAAGAACCAAAGTCACCGACATAGCTCAACGAGTTGCGAAGCTGATGGAATGGCTGTGGACGTCCATCGGCTGATATGATGAGAGCACTTGTATTTATTGCCAAGTTCCGTACTTGGCAATAAATACAAATTCAAAAACTAGTACATACTCGAGTCAGTACGTCTCAAAGCGTCGCATCAGTTATTTTCAATAATAATCAAGAAAAATGGCGTCGTTTTTGGATATTTTAAAAACTGTTCATAAAAACTAAAAAGTTAATATGGAGTATTTTTATAGGTAATTATTAAGTGTTAGTCTATTATGACTATTATCACTTTACGTATTTGTTGTTAGTGTTAAATCTTGACATACAGATATATTATGAAAAAAGTCAGTCAAGTAGAAGCAAGGGGACAGGCAAACCCTTGTATAAAATGACAAAGGTCTGGCTATCTTAACAAGCTCTTAGCTCTAACCATTACGCAGGAGATATAATAGTGCACTTTCTATTCCTTCACGGACGGTAGACCGACAAGACCGGTGAAACATCATGCGTACGACCAACAGCATCGCGTGCTATCCGAGGAAGATTTTACTTGTAAGAAAAAACCCAAAAAGCTATTTTTTTTTAACCCTGAACCTCATTTTTCGATGCCGAAGCATCTAACCTAAAGGCAGTTAAGATTTAGATTATAATAAGTATTTTGTTAATAATAAAAATAATAATTATTGATTCACTAATTAAAATAATTTTACATAGGTCTGTGATTTCCACACTAAGATTCCCTGTATTGTGGTAATCACTTTTTTCCACAGTAGTGAAACAAGAATATAACAGTTTATGAAGTGTGTGACAAACAAGTTAAATTAGGTAATAAAGTTCATTTATTATTATTTATTAATATGCGTGTGTGGTGGTGGGTTTGTATGTGTGTGTGTGTGTGTGTGTGTGTGTGTGTGTGTGTGTGTGTGAGAGAGAGAGAGAGTGTGTGTGTGTGGGGGGGAGTGTGTGTATGTTAATAAAATTTGTCCTAATCCTAAGCCATGATAGCAATAATCACGGCCGGCAATCTACATTAAAGGATCATTACTTATACTTAACTGAATTCTTGAAAAAAAAAACACGATCCTGTTTCACGTGATCCAAAAACTGAGGCAAAAACTTAGCGTGTAGCATGTCCCTAATAAAATATTCCTAAGCAAATAATTTAAATTATTCGTAGGTAGGTATAATTTTGTTAGCAAAAATTTATATGCGATTTTTTTTTGCATACAGAGCTGGCTCATAGGTCATCGTATAGTCAGGTTAGATGCGTTTTTATATTAGTTCTAGACTGAATAATAATTATAGACGTGTGGGTGTTACATTCTATTTCGAAGGATGCTAACGAACAAGCAGATTAGGGTGCGGTTTTATTGGTGTTCCGTGTCATTTTGAAAATACATAAAAATATTATTTGGACAATACTTGTATACATTACCGTTAAATTGTAAATAACGTTAGTTTATAATCTAACTCGCGAGATTATAAACTGTCGATAAGTTGTGAACTGAACCTATTGCTTACAATTTAACTAGTTATTTTTCTGTGGGTTTGTTGTAATTGATTGAAGTGAATCACAATCTTAAAACATTAACTGTCTGAACTGTCCCCGATTGGTCGGCCTTACATCAGACCGTTTTGTGTCCATAGAAAGAATGAAACACATATTTCAGTCAACCCCCCGGTGTCGCCGTAGTGGTCCCACATTGAGCCATCGGCACTTACTCAACACGAAAAATAAAATGTCAGTCAAATAAAATACTTCAAGAATTCTGACATCAATATTTATTATATCTATTATTTATTTATTATATCTAAAGACTGACCTAAGTGCCCCGCCTAAGTCACCCAAATTTTTAAGTTCTAACCTAACATAACCTAACTTGAAATTTTACAAAATTATACTTATAATTAACAAAAACAACATTTTACTAATGAAAGAACAGTGTTTAAAAAAATTAAGAAACGCACTGGCCACCCCTCGTATTTTCTTTCTTTTTCTTTTTTTGTTGATTTGTCCATTGTAATTTTTTACTATTTGTATGTATTTTTTTATGCCCGCTGTGATATTTTTGTAACTCTATGGCAAATTTCTCCTGATTTCTCCTGAATTTAATAAATACGTTAAATTGTAAGCAGTATGTGCAGATCACAATATATCGACAGTTTACAATCTCGCGAGTAAGATTATAAGCTAACCTACTTTACAATTTAACGGTAACGTATACATTATACACATCAGTATCAAGTCAATTATATTTGAATGTTAATCATTGACAAAAACATATTGAACAATTAAATGCTGGTTTCAAGCTTTTTTTTTCTTTTTTCAAAATAATGAACACTCGTAATAACCTGCAAGAATCAAAATATTGCTTACCATTAAAGTTTTATACGGTACGAGTATGACCGTTTGACTACGGAACCCTATACTAATAGCATTAACAACTGAGTCTTAGGGCCATAAATCATTTCTCTATATCTATCTCGCTTGCACTTATGGGTCTTATGGAGCCGTCTAGTGAAGGGTGTAACAATGAAAGACATATTATCGATAAGTAAAGTTTATTATCATATCTTGTTCACAAAATTAAAAAAATTAACAATATTTGATTTAATATAATACATATTTCATATTATATAATTATTAACTAAATAAAATTAATCTTCATCTGAGTCTTCATCATCAGAATCTTCGTCTTCTGCCAAATTTATTATATATTAGTATCCATAGTGCGCAACGAGTAACACATGAATGTATTTATTTAATTGCAGTAAACACATTTATAGCAAAAAAAATACGCAATGCAATTACATTAGAAACCGACCAATCAGAATCGTCCAAATCATTATTGACTCATCATTAGCACGTGCGCAGGTAGCCGTTTATCGATAATTAGGGTGCGCAGGTAGGCGCGCTGCACATTCCTATCTTTTTTGACTTTTATGACCGGACGACTCAGATGATAATGCGCATACTATAGCTTGATCAGTGTAACTGTTTTGAAAAGCGTTCATAATAACCTATTTCTATGCAGTTTATAGTGAACTGTTATACGGATTCTGTGTGAGTTGTGAATTACGTCGTTTAAAATTTTAACATAGCAGTCTTAAGAATGGTATATTTTTTACTGAAGAAACCTAGCGATAACCGTAAATGTGTGCACAACTTTAAAAAATAAATATGTAAAGGAATTTATTTATTGTTTCTATAATTTAGTACAATTTAGTTTCTACAAGTGAAATCTTTCAATAACGTCCCATCATGGTGGAAGCGCTACTTGCCGATTATAAATTTTACATATAATCTATATACCGGAGTGGTGCTTTCAATAGTGTCCCAACAAAGGTGGAAGCACTACTTACCACACTACTCTGTCTAATGGTAAGAGATTCGATGATCTTGAGACTTGAGTTGGCCGCCATATAGCCGTTCGCCGTGAGACAACCGATAGCGCGGGTCAGTCTACCATTAGCGCCATCTAGTTTTGGCGGAGTGAATTAATCTTGTTACAGTCTCCCCCTCTGTCTGTGAAGTCGGCTCGACGAGAGAGACAGTAAGAAGTCTAGAGTTGGGTCTTCAATTTAGATGGTCTTCCACTAGGACGCGGGAGAGCTTCCGTTTCTGCGTTGGGCTGTTTACGAGGACGACCTCTCTTCCTAATAACATTGGTAGGTGGAGGCACAATATTGTTGTCTGCCTTATTAAATCTACGTAAAGCTGATGCATGATAGACGCCCACAGGAATATTGTTATCTGGTGTGACGAGTTCAAAAGAAGAGGACCCTTTGCGTTGTTTAATTTCATAGGGACCGTCTCGTCTAGGTGCAAACTTCGAAGTGTACTTATGACTTGCTTTACTAAGCGTGTGGGAATTAACCAATACTAGATCTCCTGGTTCATAATTTGGGCAGGATTGTCGTTTCTTATCTACATATTCTTTTCTCTTTTCTTCTGTCATTTCTTGCACTTCACGAGCTCTTTTTAGCGTTTCAGTCATCATTAGTAATTTAGGCGTTATTTCATTTATGAAAGCTTCATTGTGTATTATGTCTCGTAGATCATGTTCAACGTCATCAACCGTGCGTAACTCCCGACCGTAAGTCAAAAATGCTGGAGTATAGCCGGTGGAGCTACATTTGGCAGTGTTCATAGCAAAACGCACACTGGACAAAGTATCTGACCAAGTAGTATGGTTATCCTCTACTAGAATGGCCAATTGTGTTTTAAGGTCACGATTTCGTCTCTCTACTGGATTACTCTCGGGGTGGTATACGGGAATCAGCCCATGTTTTATATTCAAACAATATGTTAACTGCTGGAGGACCCCGCTTACAAACTGAGATCCGTTGTCGCTTATAAAGCGTCGTGGGGTTCCGTATCTTAAAATTATTTCATCAAGCAGGATTCTCGCGCATTCTTCTGCAGTAGCTTGAATTAAGGGAAATAGTTCAATCCAGCGCGTTGCAACATCTTCAACTATGAATATCCAAGTATAGTTCTTTTCTGTACGAGGTAAAGGTCCAAATAAATCAAAAGAAATGACCTCAAATCTCTGGTTACTAGGGGTAGTTTGTAATAAGCCAGCAGGCTTTTGGTTCGAGGGCTTATACTTTTGACAATCGAGACATTTTCCAATATAATCCTCTATCTGTTTTCTCATGCCTTGCCAATAATAGCGACGTGCAATTCTATCAATCGTTTTATCCACGCCATAGTGTCCAGCCGTAGCTTCATCATGGTAAACAGAGATCACTCTGCGTTGCTCGTGCTTAGGTACTACTAACTGTGGATTTTCAGCGTCTTCAGCATAGTAGCGGTATAATAAACCTTTTTCCATTATGTATCCTTTCTGACTCCAATATCTAGCTTTTTCTTCATCATTTGCTTCTAAGCACTGTACTATTTTTAATAAATCTTCATCTTTGACCTGCTCCTCTCTTATTTCCTTTTCACTTTTCCTGGGCATATCTATGACTACTGTGCAGATTCCACAGTCTTTCTCTGTATCAGGTTCACAGTTTGGTCGCGATAAGGAATCGGCCACCACATTGGTCTTACCAGGAATATATTTAATAGTGATATCGTACGGCTGTAACTGGAGAGCCCATCGCGCTAATCGCCCAGTTGGTGATTTCAGTGTCATTAGCCATTTGAGTGCTTGATGATCACATAGGACAGTGATCTTGGTACCCTCAATGTATCCTCTATATTTATTGACAGCCCAAACAACTGCCAAAGCTTCTCGTTCAGTAGTAGAATAATTTCGTTCAGATTTTGTCAGCAGTCTGCTTGCGTATTCAACAGGATGTTCGTTATCACCCTCCCCCTGCACCAAAACTGCACCTATAGCGAAACTACTAGCGTCAGTCTTAATTACGTAAGGCTTCGTCTCATCAGCCTGTCTGAGCACAGGAGCCGTAGTGAGGAGTTTTCTTAGATTATTAAACGCGACTGACTGATCTTCATCCCATGTCCATTCAGCGTTTTTCTTAGTCAGACGTGTCAGGGGTTCGGCGATTTTGGCGAAATTGGGTATGAACCTTCTATACCAAGAACACATCTGAATAAATGACATCAAGTGCTTCAGATTTCGAGGACGAGGCATGTTCAATATAGCACTTACTTTATCAGGATCAACTTCTAGGCCATTCGGCACAATATAATGTCCTAAGTATTTCACACGAGAACAGCAGAAGTTGCTTTTATCTCGGTTAACAGTCAGATTATATTCTCTGAGTCGATTGAATACCTCTTGTAGATCTTTCAGATGTTGTTCAAATGACGTCGACATTACTATCATATCATCTAAGTACGCGAGAATTCGGATATGCCCTAGTGTTAAACGAAATCTATCCATCATCCGCTGAAATGTTGCGGGTGCATTCCGCAAGCCAAAAGGCATTCTTTTAAATCTGTACATCGCGAATGAAGTGACAAATGCTGTTTTGTTCTGATCCTCTTTTCTAACCTGGATCTGCCAATATCCAGCGCGAAGATCTATAACACTCATGCAAGGTAAAGGTTTTGCGTTATGAAGTAAATCATCAATCCTTGGGAGTGGGTACGCGTCTGGCGTAGTAATAGCATTCAGTTGGCGATAATCAACACAAACTCTTTGTTCACCATTCTTTTTAGGAACCATAACGACTGGTGCTGACCAGGGAGATGAACAAGGCTCAATAATACCTTCTTGTAACATTTTATCGATTTCTTTTCTTAGAATAGCTGTTTTCATCGGTGACATTCTATATGGTGGTACCGATATAGGGTAATGGTTTCCAGTGTCAATGATGTGCTCTACTTCAGTTGCCGGTTCACCATTAGGGTTGAAGACATCACGATTTTCCTCAAGGAAATTTTCAAGAGTTTCAATACTAAAGGAAAATATATCGGTGGTCGGTGCCTCATCATAATCTTTTAAGCTGTTTACTGCATCTTCAAAAAGAGCGTCTAGCACCGGTGAATAACCATCGAAAAGTTCAGTCCGCTTTCTCTTCACTGGGCTTATTGTCAAAGGAATAAGCGGACCATAAGGTCGTTCAGAAAACGCATTTGTCTGAGCACTCTCAGGAAGTGAAGGCGAAGATAATGTATTCATTCGAACAGAAGACACGGTGACATCAGAATGCTGTAGGAAGCTTTCCATATAGAGTTCAAAGATATTGTCTGGTTTTTCCAAAAACCACCAAGTGAATTGCGGTAAGTCAAGAACTATGTGCGCATCCTGAATGAAACCTACTCCTAACAGGGTTCGGTTTTCACGAGACTCGGGAAGCACTAAAAAGGTTGTCAACACAGTGCGTTCGTTAACTTTAACTGGAGCTTTTGTAGTCAGGACCTTTTGTTTTTTGGATACACCATCAGCTAAGGTTACACCAACTTCCACAGTGGTGAATTTGTAACCTTTTCTTTTTAAGCAGCAATATAAATCGTATGAAGCGATGCTACTTTTAGCGCATGTATCTATGAACGCTATTCCTGTTGTTCCATCGACTTCAATAGGTATAACAGGTCTATCTCTGGCATCGGTGCTAGTATCAACAGCACAAAATCCGATGTCTGTATTTTTGATACCTATAGATGGTTTGGCTCTGTGACAAGTGGTACAATTGCTTCGGACTACACCCGGTGTTCCGCAACCATAGCAACTAAATTTCGGTGTAGAGGGCGCTGCTTGAGAGTTAGAAGGCGCAGGATTAGAATTATTCACATATGTTGCATTCTGTCTTTCCTTTTTTCTACATTGTTCAATATCGTGCCCTAAATTTTTACAGAAACGGCAACGTTTCTTTATGTATTTCTGGTTTTTATTTGCAGCACTGGTTTGGGTTTCTTCCGAATGTGGGGTTATTTCTTCCTTTTTTTCACGAAGAAGCACCTCTGTTGCACGGGCTTCCTTTAAAAGATCGTCGAAGTTTGAAATATTTGAGCGGGGTATCTTATCCCGGATCTTCAGCGACAATAGACCGTAGATCATGTCTAGCTGCTGAGTCTCTGGATGGCTTGGCTCAGGTACTTGACTGAATAACAGACGTTTCCGGCGTATAAAGTCTTCAGTTGCTTCAGTTGGATCTTGATGTTTTTGTAAATCAGTGTAAATAAGGTACGCCTCCTTCTTCGGTGAAAAGTTATCTCGCAAGCGTGTTTCGAATTCTTTCCAAGTTTTTACTGTCGTTTTAACACCTTGCCACCAGACACCCGCGTCGTCCTTCAGCAGAAGAGGGATTTGCTCTAAAGCTGTCTTGTCGCTTATGTTATCAGAGGATTTGAAGATGTTTATAGCAGACAGGAACGCTTCCACAACTTCTGAGCTTCTGTTACCGCTGTATGAGTATTTGCAAGTAGTGAAGCTTCCTTGTGTCGGCGGTGAGCTTGCAGTACCAATCTTAGCAAGCAGTTTCTCAAACTGGTCACTGCTGAGTTGGATTGCCATCGTTGGGGTTTTTGTCTTCGTAGTCGTTACTCGTCCAAATCTTGTTACAACGTAAGCTGGATTCGTTCGCCGTGTTGAAGTTCGCCGGTTGTCGTCTTCGTCGATGTTTTGCATAGGAGTCGGAGGATGAAGTCTAGTCGGCCGGTAGATACTTGTGGACGTAAAGTCGGGCCACTAGTTGGAGCGCCAATTGTAAAGGAATTTATTTATTGTTTCTATAATTTAGTACAATTTAGTTTCTACAAGTGAAATCTTTCAATAACGTCCCATCATGGTGGAAGCGCTACTTGCCGATTATAAATTTTACATATAATCTATATACCGGAGTGGTGCTTTCAATAGTGTCCCAACAAAGGTGGAAGCACTACTTACCACACTACTCTGTCTAATGGTAAGAGATTCGATGATCTTGAGACTTGAGTTGGCCGCCATATAGCCGTTCGCCGTGAGACAACCGATAGCGCGGGTCAGTCTACCATTAGCGCCATCTAGTTTTGGCGGAGTGAATTAATCTTGTTACAAATATAGATACTTTTTTCTCTGATGATCGTTCCATATTCAAAAACGGGAGCGTGCTTTTAGTGATAAATCGAAGCCTTGAATACGTATTGTAATTTATGTAATAAATCTATTCCGATAACCAAAAAGCACTATGATTTTGATAAATTTACATCTGTAATTAATTTATAGATGCACAGCATCCTGGACTATAAAATTTGATAAAAATACTCTGCAATGACCAGACTTACCTCATTTTATGAAAGCTGAATGGTTGTTTGTCTATGCCACCAAAGTAACGTAAGTAACCAATTATGGTGTTTGGTTTGTGGTGGCTTTGGAAGGTAACAGGTTTCATGGGTACCTACAGATCCTCAATGCGTCATCATCAACCCATATTCGGCTCACTGCTGAGCTCGAGTTTCCTCTCAGAATGAGAGGGGTTAGGCCAATAGTCCACCACGCTGGCCCAGTGCGGATTGGCAGACTTCACACACGGAGAGAATTAAGATAATTCTCTGGTATGCAGGTTTCCTCACGATGTTATCCTACACCGATTGAGACACGTGATATTTAATTACTTAAAAGACAGCGAACAGAACTCAGCGGACAGCTACGCGCGCGGCCCTAGGCCGCGCAAGCTTACCCTGAATTACAGCCGTGAGCCTTTATAAAATGAGTTATGTCTGGCTGATACAGGCTAAAAGTGAACGTTCTAAAAATATTTATTTGAAAAAATGTTTGACATATAAAAAGCAATTATAGAATATATTACTGGGTGTGCAAGAACAAGATTTCCCGTTATCAATAGCCGTGAGAAACAAACAATTTTGCTTTATGCAAATCCTGCTATCAGATGAATTCCGAAAACACGAAAATTAAAACGAGACGTTCTCATCAAAAGGCGAAGGTAATGATGCAAGTAATTGCGTCGCATCGCATCCTTTCTGTGCGTACACTCAAAGGTACCGAACGCGAATGTGAAGCATTAAAATATATTTAACGAGCTCTTCTTGTATGTATGTTTGTGTGAATTCGGTAATATGTCACATGATTTGGATTTAGATTCAAATGTAATTTAATCTACGATATGCAGTTTCTCATCTGTACTAATATTATAAAGTTGAAGAGTTTGTTTGTTTGGTTGAACGCGCTAATCTCAGGAATTACTGATCCGATTTGAAAAATTCTTTCAGTGTTAGATAGCCCATTTATCGAGGAATGCTATAGGCTATATATTATCCCCGTATTCACATGGGAACGGTAACCACGTGGGTGAAACAACACGACGTCAGCTAGTTGTTCATAAAAATGTCATATACAATATTTACAAATTCGTTTGCGTCATCGGTTCATTACTAATGATCCCTCAATAGTCTATAGAGTGTAATGCATCGAGTTAATAGACTTTCTACGCAGTCGAGTTGATTGATATTTTAATTATCATGCACACACCATAGCCTTAAAGTCCTACACGGCATCGAACCGGGACGCTAAATCGCTTGGTGGTACGTCTTCGCCGTTAGGGAGGTAACTAGCCACGGCCGAAGCCTCCCACAAGCCTGACCTGGACCAATTAAGAAAATCTTAATCTGCGAATCGGGGATCGAACCCAGGACCTCCGTTTTGTAAATCCACCGCGCATACTACTGTGCCATGGAGGTCGCCAAAACAGATATGCAAACCCCACGGTTTTGACCGACTCGCTGCAACTCGTTTGATGTATTATTTATATAAATATAGTATGTGGGAGATTTATAAATCTGTTTTTTAAAGTTCGCGTCGGGAATCATCGTACGCACACGTAGTCACAAAGTTCGCATGGTCGTGCGCGGTTCCCAGGCACATGTCTCGCGCGCACGTTCTCGCTCATTATCAATTAGGCAGCGCGCGTGCGGCCTGTCATTACTTCGGCGCACGACGCATGAGACGCAAGCGAGCGATATACGAGCTTGGCTGAATGATTTTGAATATATCTCTATGTATATTTTTCATCATCATCATCATCATCATATCAGCCGATGGACGTCTACTGCAGGACATAGGCCTTTTGTAGGGACTTCCAAACATCAGGATACTGAGCCACCTGCATCCAGCGAATCCCTGCGACTCGCTTGATGTCGTCAGTCCACCTGGTGGGGGCTCGGTCAACACTGCGCTTATTAGTGCGGGATCGCCATTCCAGCACTTTGGGACCCCAACATCCATCGGCTCTTCGAACTATGTGCCCCGCCCATTGCCACTTCAGCTTCGCAACTCGTTGAGCTATGTCGGTGACTTTGGTTCTTCTGCGGATCTCCTCATTTCTGATTCGATCACGCAGAGATACTCCTAACATAGCTCGTTCTTTCGCCCGCTGTGTGTTTATATTTATGTATGTATATTTTTATATTTATTTAACTTTGGAAAATCTATATATAAATAGCGATATGAACCTAGTATCACTCTCAGTGGGACTTCTTTAAGAAGAGTTACCCAATTCAAATATCTTGGTCACTATGTCACAGAGAGCCTTGAGGATCAACTAGACAGAGAAAGTGAGAGGAGATCTTTGTCGGCCAGGTGTAACATATTGGCCCGCAGGTTCGCGAAGTGTGGTAAGGAAGCAAAAATAACTCTATTTAAAGCGTATTGCCAAACCTGCTACACCGCGAGCCTGTGGGTTAACTACACACAGAAGGTATGGACACCCTATGGGTGCAATATAACAATGGGTTCAGGATGCTGTTGGGCTTGCCTCAGTTTTGTTCAGCGTCAGGTATGTTTGCGCAGGACAGACGATTTTTATGCAATAATTAGAAAACGGAAGAATGCGGTCATTACAGTATTACAGTTGTATCTAACTAAATTTAGTTTTACATTGCATAATTAAAATATGTCCGCGATACAACGAACGTCTCTTTTTAAAGTCTTCTTCAAGATTGCGTACCAACTCCGCGGAATCAATCTTCGGATCTCCCCATTGGTTGCTTCAACTGGCACTGCCAACAGTATTCGATGATGGCGCTCTCAATGATGCATGATGCCCGCAGCACATTTTTGATTGGTGTTATCCGCAAACGTACCAACAAAGCTTGACAGCGGTTTGTTGGCACGTTGTCATTGGCCGGTCACGGAGCTGCCAATAAGCTCGCTCCACGGCACTCCAGTAGCGCCCCCAAATGCCAATAGTCGACAGCAACGTGGTGTTGTGGTTAGTGGGATCTTGTGTCACTGGGCCTAATAAACCCCGAATGATTTACGGAGGGTTAAAAGAAGAAATATCAGACTCAATCATCATCGCTATCGGTATCAAATCGTTAAACTGACTATAAACATTTAGGTTTTAAATCGTTGTCTAGCGCACTACACTTAAAACCCAGACAGCTATAAAATTCAAATTATAAATTCATCCGCGCCGCGTCCAACGCATTTCGCATAAAATTATAAAAAGTTTTGATATTTTTTTTGTTTCAAGTTAACGTTATACTATGATATCACCTTACTTTAGAATTACTTTTGAAATATTGTGATTAGGAAGTCGGATTTTACTGAGAAAACGGCGTTGCTCTCTTCCGAAAATGTAAAAACCTTTACGAAATTGTGTGTAAAAAAAAATTCTGCTTCAATGATGATAATAATTCCTAGCGGCATTTTCCAGTAAACAGAGCAATACTTTGTAAGGTAGGCCAGTGGACTATAAACAAAGTGTTGCTCTGTTTATAGTCCACTAGCCGAACTACTTTCTTTCATGATTTATGAACAAATTTTTAAAACTGTAACTCTAAAAATTAAGGACTTTCCATACAAACTTTCAACCCCTCTTCCACTCCCTTCTATTTTATTTTAGAGTCAAAAAGTACCGTATGTTTTGCTCCAAGGTCCCATTTACCATTATACCAAAATTCATCTTAATCGGTTCAGCCATTTAGCCATTTACTTTCGCATTTATAATATTAGTATAGATGGTTTTGCACTTACCAATCAGTCAGGCTATTTGCTTGGTCCGTCATTTTTGCTATAAAAATAATGCTTCTCCTCGTTACCAAAAAAACATTTTTTCTAATCTACAGTCTTATCACTAAAAGGTAGGGCTTAAAGACTAATTAATGGCATAAACCAAGTTACAGTTTGCCCTTAATAATATTGTGTTCTACAAAATCCAGGCATACTATAGATACTATAGAGCTTAAGGACTAATCAACAACATAAAACAAGTAACAGTTTTCCCTTAATAATATTATGTTCTACAAAATCCAGGCATACTATAGATACTATAGAGCTTAAGGACTAATCAACAACATAAAACAAGTAACAGTTTTCCCTTAATAATATTATGTTCTACAAAATCCAGGCATACTATAGATACTATAGAGCTTAAGGACTAATCAACTGCATAAAACAAGTAACAGTTTTCCCTTAATAATATTATGTTCTACAAAATCCAGGCATACTATAGATACTATAGAGCTTAAGGACTAATCAACTGCATAAAACAAGTTCCAGTTTGCCCTTAATAATATTACGTTCGAGAAAATCCAGGCATACTATAGATATCATAGGGCTTAAGGACTAACAAACGGCATAGAACAAGCTAAAGTTTGCCCTTAACAATATTACGTTCGAGAAAATCCAGGCATGCAAACGGCCGGCGTGTACACCTGATTATTCTGATGTCGTTAACATTAGTTGCAATGCTACCTGACCCTTACAAACGGCTAATTTTACTGATAAACACGCTCCTAATGAGTGTACTATCTAAATGCAAATGTATTTGCTAAATAAATTAAGGGATATGCATAATTAGAATTATAGTTAAAGTACTTATTTTATATAATTATAAAATTTAATTATTACAAGAGACTGAAGTATTTTATGTTAGTTGTTTCAAAGTCCTGATCTGTGTTGGGAATTTAAATATTTGCTTTTTGAAATTCCAAGCTTATTGAAATTGAAGCCCATCATATTATCACATAATCTATTTACTACAGCTACGAGGTAATATTTAATGAGGTAAACGTTAACGGGTAACCTCTGGATCTACTGAAACGATTTTGAAAATTCTTTTACAACTAGAAAGCCACTTTATTTGTAAGTGTCATAGGCTATACTTTATCCCCGTATTCTCACGGGAACCGGAACTACGCGGGTAAAAGCAAAGGACGCCAGTTTGTTTTAAATAATTATACAGGATGCTTGAAAGTATTTCCCATAACTTCAAGGTGTTGACCAGTCGAGTAATTTTAGAAATATTAACTAGAAAAACACAAAGATTTTCTACTATTAGATATGTTACGTCCAACAAAATTGCGCATGTGTTCAGTGGAGTAGTTAAATTCGGATCACTGTTTGCAGTGATTTTGTTGGCGCGTAACATATCTAATAGTAGGAAATCTTTGTTTTTACTAGTTAATATTTCTTAAATTACGCAATGATGACAGATAGCCAGACGGATTGTTTCATGAGTAAGAGATCGAATTAAATATTCGTCGGGTAAAAGACCCGGATGTAGTACGATTAAGTCTTTTACATTAAAAAATCTATTTAAAGATTCCGAGAATACTATAAGTGCATTGGATTCTATTAGATATTTGAATTGTTGAAATTATAATTATTTATGTATGAGTTTGTTCTCAGATAGGCTAGCTTTGTTTCCAATAATAGGTTTGATGTGAATTATTTCACTAGCACAGTGGGAAAGCTGAGGTTTACTCGTAAGTACAACAAGTTCCTAAGTTCGAATCCCAGTTTGCGTCAATTCAGATTTTTTTTAATTAGCACAGAAATTACCTGTGTAATTCCCATAAAAATGTACCGTTAAAGAGATTAGCTCAAAGAAACAGACAGACAAAATTAAAAAAAATATATGTTTTACTATCGTGTATGAGAAAGATGCTAAACACATATTTTTTTATTTTAAGTTTGTGAAAACACAGTTATTTTTAAATCTAAGCCAGAGACTTAATTTTTATTTATACATTTTGATGTATTAGCTCTTTGTTTGTATATTACATCAAATATACCTACAAAATACAATAGGAAACAGAATTAAAATTTAGAAGAACTAGCACATTATCACTTTGAATATCGGTATTATCACTTTGAGTGATGTCTATCAGGCAACTTAAAGGATACCAAACAGTATGAGAAACACGAAAAAGCTGTATAAATGTATTTACATTAGATGTTTTGCTCCCTAACTTTCGTCAGAGATATGTTATCACCCAATGCGGATTGGCAGACTTCACACACGCAGAGAACTAAGAAAATTCTCTGGTATGCAGGATTCCTCACGATGTTTTTCCTTCACCGTCTGAGATACGTGATATTTAAATTCTTAAAATGCACACAACTGAAAAGTTGGAGGTGCATGCTCCGGACCGGATTAGAAACCCACATCCTCCGGAATCGGAGGCAGAGGTCATATCTACTTGGCTATCACGGCTCGTCAGAGATATGTAAAGTCCTTTTCATGAAGGAAGTCCCCTAGACGCGGGGCTCATTGTCATTTGGTAAGGCGCTGTCAATTTTAGTTCAGATTTTAGCAGCGGAACTTCCCTCACGAAAAGGACTCTATATATAAAACGATCACAGACCGTATGTAAATGACCACAGACAATACCTAGATAGCAACAGAAAAAGTTCAAACCTTCCGCTCAAAATAATGGATAGAATCTAATTAAAATAAGAAAACACATTAGGCAATTCCGTTACCTCGGTCTGCATACCACATAACCGGTTCGTTTTATTACTAACGAATTTTAATACGCCTGCTCAGACTATTTTTTTGGTGTGTCTACTGTCTGGTCTAGGTATCAATTTCGGGTTTATATTTTTTTTAATCTACTCTCATATCTGAGTGCTGATTATTATGAATTTAAAAAGCGTGTATAATGACATATTATTTTACTTAAGCACATCATCTGATTGAATAAAAAACACATAAAAGCTTTATTAGTATAAACTTTTCTGAACAAAGAAGTTTTTGCAAGCGTATTGAAGGCACAAATTTTGTCTTTCTTCTAAGAATATGATTTGCCTTATCTTTAAATTATGACCAATATACCTAGAGGTACAGTAACTAACCTGTACTAATATACCCTACAACTAGTAGTAGTAAAAGACTGTGTTAGGAATACGTCAACATTACAGCGGGTAGGGATCGAAGTCTCACCTCTGGGTGACAGTACCTTACCTTACCTTATCAGCCGTTATACGTCCACTGCTGGACATAGGCCTATTGCATGGACTTCCAAGCACAACGGTCTCGAGCCGCCAACAATCAGCGAAAGAAATAACACTGAAAGAATTTTTCAAATTGGACCAGTAGTTCCAGAGATTAGCGCGTTTAAGCAAACAAACAAAAAACTCTTCAGCCTTATAATATTAGTATAGATATCGATTTTAAAATGGAGGGAGGGGTGAATTTCCCGTCAGCTCCAGTCGGTGAGAGCCCAGGCCACGCCACTGAGCTTAATAGTCCCTATACTCGATAGTTTATGTCTCTAGCAATAACAAATTTACCGAACTAACCTTAGTAATGTTTTTAAAAAACCATAACCCGATAAAACGAAGCAGGAACCCAATCTAATCCCAGCGCAAGACACGATTTTACACTGTTACCATGTTAACGTCCTCGGCTTGCCTATGGGAAGCTATTGGAGCATCTCCTGATTAGCCCTTAAGATCTTTCAATAAAGTTCATTTTCGTTAAACAAGTATCTTCAGTTAGGGATACACAGTGCGCCTTACCAGTATGACCTTGAATATTAAGGGTCCGGAAGCTGAAAAAAAATTGCATTTAATGTAAACTCTAACCAACTACAAAACTTCGTATAGTGTTTGCTAGTACCACAATGAATTTCAAATACGCACGACAGACTTTAATACATAATTATACTCATAGTTAGTTATAAAATAATTTAAAACCTTGAAAAATAAATATTTTGATATCATCTACGCCTTAATTAAAAGTTAAACTAAAACTTGAAATCTTCCTTTCCTTGCATATCGTACAACTAAGCATAAACCGTAACGTCGACAAAAAGATTGAAATTTTGCAATTGTTTTTTGCTAAAACGTTACATTATTATTATACATATGCACAACAAAAATATTTAATTTTGTTATGAAAAATTTAATTTAAATTTAATACATTTATACAATATGTATATTTCATTTACTAGCTTTAATGTGTTTGTAACAAATGATGTAGCATTGTACATAATTTTCTGCATATAAACTTGAATCATGCCAGATACCAAAAACTTCCTTTTGCTTTGTTGAATGAGAAGAGAGAAGAGAAGAACAAGAATGTCATGTTTCTTAGCGAGTGTGTCCTGCAAAATATTGATGTGTTATGAGTTTCACTTAACACCAGGTATAGAGCATTTGCTTATTCTATCAATAACATTATAAAAACTGAAGATTTTATAATTTATAAATTATCAATAAAAATTTATTTCCTGTCTAAAATCTTATACTAGGCCCTTAACAGTCTCCGTCGTGAGGTGCGCGCTGCGTGGTCGTGAGAGCGCGCCAGATAAGTGCGAGGTCGCGACGTCACGAGCGACCAACCCTCGGCTCTACGCAGGCTAATTATTCCACTTGTTCGATATTTAAACATTACACTGACAAATAAGTCATGAGACCGACCAATCCACGGCTCTACGCAGGCTAATTAGTCCACTTATTCGATATTTGAACATTAATTACACTGACAAATAAGTCATAAGAACGAACAATCCACGGCTCTACGCAGACTAATTACTCCACTTGGTTGACATTTGAACATTACGCTGACAAATAAGTCATGAGACCGACCAAACCACGGCTCTACGCAGGCTAATTATTCCATTTGTTCGATATTTAAACTTTACGCTGACATGATGTCATGTGACCGATCAATCCACGGCTCTACGCCGGCTAATTATTCCACATGTTCGATATTTGAACATTACACGACAAATAAGTCATGAGACCTAAAAATACAGCTCTACGCAGGCTAATTGTTCTATTTGTTGGATATTTGAACGTCGTCGATTTTGACGTCGATTTTGACGTCCACTGCTGGGCATAGGCCTCTTGCATGGACCTCCAAGCATAACGATCTCGAGCCGCATTTGAACATTACGCTGACAAAATGTCATGAGATCGACCAAACGTCGGCTTTACGCAGACTAACTATACCACTTGTTCGATATTTAAACACTACGTTAGTAAAAGAGGCTAATTATCCCACTTGTTCGATATTTGATTAAATATCACGAGGCCAACCAAGCCTTGGCTCTACGCAGGCTAATTATTCCACTTGTTCGATATTTGTACAACGAGATGACAACATGTTTTCAACTAACCCATGAGTTTCAGGAAATGCAAACCGCAAAGTATTTATTGGCTTTGTTGGAAGAGTACGGTTGAATAAAATAATTTTAGCTTTGTTTTTTTTTATTGTAATATATATATTTACTTCTTGTAACCACCACATCAGCGTCAGCGGGGCTTTGGGTGATAAAAAATGTGCTGGAGTCGAACTGACGAGCCAGGGTTAGAAGAGATGAAACTAAATATGTTGCCTTTGAGTTTCAGGCCTTGCCTACATAGACCTTATATGACTGGTATGGCTGAGTGAGATAAGTCCTGTTCAGTGGCATGGCGATCACTTCATAGATGCAAAAGTGCACTGCCTACCCTGGGGAGTCATTACGAATTTGCTTCGGAGATTTCTTTTTATTCTCTACAAGTTAGCCCTTGACTACAATCTCACCTGATGGTAAGTGATGATGCAATCTAAGATGGAAGTGTTCTAACATGTTAGAAGGAGGATGAAAATCCACACCCCTTTCGGTTTCTACACTACATACCGGAACGCAAAATCGCTTGGCAGTACGTCTTTGTTGGTAGGGTGGTAACTAGCCACGGCCGAAGCCTCCCACCAGCCAGACCTGGACCAATTAACAAAACCTCAATCGGCCCAGCTGGGGATCGAACCCAGGACCTCCATCAAGTAAATCCACCGCGCATACCACAGCGCCACGGAGGCCGTCAAGAAATTTTCCATTTTGTAACGAAATTGTACATATAGTGCATACCCTAATTAAACACCCTGTGCACGCCACTGGTCCTGATACACTTGTGACTGTAGTTGGGATTGGTGACAAAGGATTTGTTTCGTTAAATCATCGTTATAAACAAAAGAATAACGTGAATAAATGCCAAGTCTAGGTTACCCTGAGCTAATTTTAAAATAAAATATAATAATTGCACAATTATTTACAAACATTGTTTTAAAATAAGATAATATTTAAATTTCAAAAATATATTTATTAGAAAAACGTTAGGTGCCTGCAGCTTTAATTGTATTAATTTTTTGTCGTCCACATGACTTAATGATATTCGTCTAGCCACTGGTTTATTCACAGACGGCAGTGCATTAATAATCCAAAAATATACGATCATACGATCGACAGTGAGATATTCGCAGTATTGATTCTTTAGTAGGTACTGAGTCAGATAATTTATTTTTCAAAATATGCAACATATTGACAAGCTAAAAGCTTCTAAGATTGTTCATTAATATCTCACTGATATTCAGACAGTAATCGCTTCGGTCGTATTGTTTTTAGGGTTCCGTATTTAAGAAGATGAAGGTTTCTATGATATTTAATTTTCAATCTTAATCTATACTTATAATAAATGCAATCAGTAAATTTTTTGTCTGTCTGTCTGTATGTTCGTTATAGAAACAAAACTACTCGACGGATTTTAACGAAAGTTTGTACAAACATTTTTCATACTCCTGGGCAGGTTATAGTATACTTTTCATCACGCTGCGATCAATAGGATCAGAGCAGTTCCTATGGGAACGGGGACCACGCGGGTGAAACCGCGCGGTGTCAGCTAATATATATATAATGCGAAAGGTCATTCATCAAGAAATCTCGAAAACCATTTGATGTACAAAGCTGAAATTTGGCAGGGAGGTAGTTTATAGTTAGTAGGTATCCGCTAAGAACGGGTTTTGCAATAGGGCCGGATTAAAGAGGTTTAATCTCGAAACCGCTAGATGTAAAGAGCTGAACTTTGGCAGGGAGGTAGTTTATAGTTAGTAGGTATTCGCTAAGAACGGGTTTTGCAATAGGGCCGGATTAAAGAGGTTTATGGGCGGACGAAGTCGCGGGCGTCCGCTAGTTAGGTATATTCATGAAAATTGGTGCACGGATCATACCGGTTAGATGTAAAGAATTTATGTCACAAGCACTTTTAAAATTGCAAATAGGGTTAAAAAGTGCTTGTAAAGTAACTATTTATATCCTAAAGCTATCACTGGTTAAGTATCTGGATAATAACGATTATTGTTAGCGAATTAGCGTTATCATTATCATCAGCCTATTTTAATTACCCACTGCAAGGCATTTCTTCTCTTAATAGAGGGTATTTGGAGCTTAGACCCAACACTCTGCTGTAATGTAGTTGGGCGGGCCAGAAAATAACGTTTTGACATTACAAGACGCAGCGATATTTTTTACTATAGATATGTTACCTACAAAATCACCACAAATGTGATCCGAATTTTGTTTAAATAACTTCCGCTGTTTCCTATGCGACTAAATGAAATTGAGACAATTAGCCATCTTAGTTCGCCTCAGGGCCGATGCGTTGTGACATATCTAGTAGTATAAAATCTTTGGCAAGACGTTAATGATAATAACAACTGACGACTTGTCGTGCTTTAACGACATAGTGCTAACTCATTCCCATATATGGTGTTTTATTACATCGTAAATTATAACAACATTTAACATTTCTTAACTTTTTACATACATATATCATGAGGGAATCAAAAATACATTTAGATGAATATTTTATAAACAACAAAAAAAGTTTACGAACACTTGTAAAAGCATTAAATTGTTTATACATTTACGTGCATTTCTTGTGCGTGGTTTGTATGAGTTTTTCATGCATATAAATAAATATTGAGCAAAAATGAAACCTATCTAGGGTAAACGTAATAAATGTACCATTACTTATTTTTATTGGACCTCCGATATCGTTTCTATACGCAAGATGTACATTGTACGTACCACTCGCAAAGGTCGATGTTTTTCCAACGTTTTTTTTCATAAAACGCAATTATATACATGACTCCCTTTTAATTCGAACAACAATTATGTGAATTAGAACTATTAACGGTTAATACATAAACAACGGATTAAATAAATTATGTTTTTGCTAACCCTACCGAGTGATCTAGTGGCGATAATTTTGTTATAATTGAGATGAATTTATTAATATTGCTAATAAATGTTTATTGCAAGGAATGTTTAATGAATGTTGAACGAAATATGAGGACCTTTCTCAGTTGTTTACGCATGTAAATGGACTGTGACGGCCAGACCACTGTAATCTGACGGCCTCCGTGGCGGAGTGATATGCGCGGTGGATTTACAAAACGGAGGTCCCGGGTTCGATCCCCGGCTGGGCAGATTGAGATTTTCTTAATTGGTCCACGTCTGGCTGGTGGGAGGCTTCGGCCGTGGCTAGTTACCACCCTACCGGCAAAGACGTACCGTCAAACGATTTAGCGTTCCGGTACGATGCCGTGTACAAATCTAAGGGGTGTGGATTTTCATCCTCCTCCTCCTCCTAACAATTAGCCCGCTTCCATCTTAGATTGCATCATCACTTACCATCATGTGTGATTGTAGTCAAGGGCTAACTTGTAAAAAATAAAAATAAAAAAAAATATATAAAATTTATGTCTATGTATGTATATAATGTGTATTTTCATCATTATCATCCGATGGAAGTCCACATTCATGGCCACAACGGTCTCGAGCCGCCTGCATCCAGCGGCTCCCTGCAACCCGCTTGATATCCTCGGCCCACCTAGTGGGGGATCGACCATCAACTCGCTAGGGTGTTAGGGGGAGGCTAGGTCAGCCTCCCAAACTGCCAACCTCACCAACACGGCTATTCTCTAACTTATTATAACTATTCTTTGGGCATTAACCCATCTATGATTATAAGAATTTATTCATACCTAAAAAAAAATCTTGATGTATGTCAACTTTGTTTGAGTATGGACAATGGCGATTGTGGATGTGAATTTTATATTTCCTAGATTGGCTTAGGTCCGGTCTGATGGCATCGACGTGACTAGTTACCCTACTGGCAAAGACGTACCATCATGCGACTTAAGCGTTCCGATACGTGTACCTCTTCCGAGTAAGCTCGCTTCTATCATAAGGGCGGTTACAGACTAGCGTTTTATACGCGCGTATGAGCTCGTTTGTGGAAATGACGCGCTTCTAAACTCGTATAAGCGCGAACCGCAAGAGACACCTCCCAGAAATATTCAGCACTATAGCAATATGTTGAGCTGGGACCTTTTTCTAGGTTATGCCACATATCGTTTTCAGTAGCCGCAGCGTAAAAGAGAAACAAACATACTTACACACTTTCACACTTACACACAAACTTTCGCCTTTATAATATTAGTAGGATAGGAAGTAGGATTCTTAAATAATTGTGATGTGTATAAAATAAATAATATAAATATGCCCGTTTACGCGAGTCCGTAATGAAGCGCACGTGTAAGCGCGTATGCTGAAACGACCGTACACGCGCAAAAAAAATACGCTAGTCTGAAATTACTCTAAATTGCATCGTCACATCTCACTTTAGATGATATTGCTGTCAAGGGCTTGTCATAGAATAAAAAAGAAACCCTCCTCTAAAGGTCGTTAAAGTTTGATTCATAACGATTTCTGAATACCTTCTTGGAAAAGAACCGTTGAGATTACATTAAAATCAGTAATGGACACTTCAGCCAATAAAGACAGGATACCGTCCTAACGGCCTTTGATTTTCAACAGAGGTTTCCAATCACAATTAATATAGGTCTATTCGAGAAATCGATAGGCGTTTAGGAAGTATCGATTTCTACGAACAGTTCGAATCGTCACATGATTCATCCGATGTATCGGTTACAATATCGGTCACCAATTCGATACCTTCGTTATACCTAATAAAGATTGTTTCCCAATATACTCGATACATTGCTGTTTTAAAACATACAGGATATATAAGCCGGGTTAGTAGAGAGGTAATGTATGTTGATATTGGGAAAATGTATGTTAAATTAAGCTACGAATTTGCCGCGTCTCCTGGTATTTTATGTTAGTACTGTGAATCGATTGTCCACTGCAGTAATGACCTCGACCACCTACAAGTAAGAACGCAGTCGGCACGCGATTTGTATGATTCATAATAAATGATTTATTTCATTTAATACTGGTTAAAAAAATACCATAATTCTTCATAATAATCCTACTAGTTTTTTTTTTGGTTCAGTAACCTCTAAAGCGATCGCAGAGTCAAGTCATTTTCTTTCTTTTTTCAGTAGTTTGAAAAGTGGTAGTGTAATCCCTATGCCTGGGCATTATTCTCAGTAATTCCAAACCAATGGTAGAGTCACTAATTACAACTAACGGACAGAACTGAAGTTTCGAATGCTTAGCCTACTTGAAATTTAAAAAAAAAATATTTTGCAAAATGCCGACAAATTTTATTTTAAACTAGCGGACCCAGTCAAACTTCGTTTTCACAATTATGTTGAATTCTCACCTATTTTCACCCTAACCTAACCTATCCTACCTCTACCCTACCACTACCCTACCCCTACCCTACCTCTACCCTACCCTGTCCTAAAATTACAACTGTCTGGCCATCTTCCATTAATTTTCATCTTTCATTTTTTATTAATAAATAAATATGAAAACCTCAAACAAAAAAAATATTGTTTCCATTTTTAAAAAGTTAGAAATTACATTTTTAAGTTTTTTTTTTATAATATTGCTTAAAAAGACATTATTCCACAGCAATGTAGATAGGACAGTCGCATATATTTACGCTAGTGATAAAGGTATAGCACCTTTAGGTAGCGTAATCTGCATACAATGCAAACCGTTTTTCTCAAAAGCCTTGTGTACAAATATATTGTGTATTGTGTTTAAGTAAACATATTGTGTTACACATGTCGCTACAACATTATTAAGTCCAGAATTAATGAGAGATAGCTTTTTATTGGATGATAGACGTTATGCTTACGTAATAAATTTATATGTACGTAGACAACTCGCAAAACCTTTATATGAATGGGTTTGTAACATGTCATGTTATGTTAGGTCATGTCTAAAGGAAAGCATACATTAGCCCTCATTCGCACGAGAGTTTTTTTAACGAACGCTAAAAAAAACGTTCAAATAGGTATTTTTAAAATATTTGCCGTATCTTTTAAATATGATCAATATTCCCATTCCCCTCCAACTAGTGGGTAAGACAATAGACCAACGGGGCGGGGATCGAACCACCCTTCAGTGATGAGTCCGACCGCTCTTACCGTTGAGCTATTGAGGCTCTATACTATTATGACATTAAATGAAGGTCTATTTCCAACGCCCAAAATTGAAAATGCAATACTGCTCGAAAAAGGGCGTCGTGTTTTAAAATCGCTGTAAACACATACTTGTGAATGCATTTGCATTTGCATTTAAAATAGCGTTCAAATGAATTTGAACGCTATTTTAACGTCCGTTAAAAAAAATCTCGTGCGAATGAGGGCTTATGAACTAGAAAAAGTTTAATCTATAAACTTATACTTAAATTATGAGTAGGTGGTGGTTACAATAACCTCTCTCATTCTGAGAGGAGACTCGTGCTCGTACAGTGAGCCGAGTCGTTCGTTATCAACCCATATTCGGCTCACTGCTGAGCTCGAGTCTCCTCCAGAATGAGAGGCATTAGGCTAATTAGTCTACCACGCTGGCCCAATGCGGATTGGCAGACTTCACACACGCAGAGAATTAAGAAAATTCTCTGGTATGCAGGTTTCCTCAGGATGTTTTCCTTCACCGATTAAGACACGTGATATTTAATTTCTTAAAATGCACACAACTGAAAAGTTGGAGGTGCATGCCCCGGACCGGGATCGGAGACAGAGGTCATATCCTGGACTATCACTGTTCTCTCACTGAGCCGAATATGGGTTGATAATAATGATGATAATACCACTGCGCCACGGAAGCCGTCAAAATCCAGGAGGAAGAGCAAGATGGCGCAGGCATGAGGTCTTATGCAATAACATGAGTCACGCACAGGTGTTGTGACACCCGATTCTCGCGCTGGAATGCACAAGTCAGCGACGTCATTTCGCGAAGCAACCGTGTGTGAACGCGGACTGAGTCATGTGTGAACGCGTTTACTGATCAATGTCAATAGGTAATCTTTAAACAGCTGAAGATGTAAAGAACATGAGGTTTGCATCCGTTTGTCTTACAGTAGGGTAGGTATAATTTTGAAAGGTATTGTTGTCAGTTGGCTGAAATTAAAGGCGTACATCATTATCAACCCATATTTGGCTCACTGCTGAGCTCAAGTCTCCTCTCAGAATGAGAGGGCATAGACCACCACTCGGGCTTAATGCGGATTGGCAGACTTCACACACGCAGAGAAGTAAGAAAATTCTCTGGTATGCAGGTTTCCTCACTATGTGCGCACGATTAAAATCAACACAACTGAAAAGTTGGAGGTGCATGCCACGGGCCGGATTCGAACCCAAACCCCTTTGGGTATCGGAGGCAGAGGTCACATCCACAGAGGCTATCACGACTTTAAAGGCGTACGAGGCTTAACATTTAATTACCAATCACAATATCAAGGTCCCAAAAGTAAACCCCTAGGATTTGCGACTACAAAGGATTAAATTCATTTTAACGTTACAACTCTGAAGAATACTTAAATCAAATTAAATCATTGGTGTATTTACAAACATTTCTGAACGTAAAATTTGACAATACGTAGAAACTCTACCACAGGTTCAAAAGGCAGGTTTTGCTGAAAAGATTCGACAATAAACTCAACAGTTGCTCTTTTAAAACCATCACGTCATAACATGGATGAGCCCAGAAGGCAAGATCTTCTTCTTTGGCCTTTTTTTGCATTTGGTACGATATTGGCCGTTGTGCGCAGAGGCAAGGTATATGGATAAACGTGTAAAAATGTCACGTAACGCGATTCCTTCCCGAAGTTGGGTATCTCTTGAGGAGATTTCCCCCGATTTTTGACGGCCTCCGTGGCGCAGTGGTATGCACGGTGGATTTACATGACGGAGGGCCTATTGAGGTTTTCTTAATTGGTCCAGGTCTGGCTGGTGGGAGGCTAGTTACCACCCTACTGACCATGATGTACTGCCAAGCGATTTAGCGCTCCGGTACGATGTCGTGTAGAAACCGGAAGGATATGGATTTTCATCCTCCCCCTAACAAATCCGCTTCCATCTTAGATTGCATTATCACTTACCATAAGGTGAGACTGTAGTCTAGAGCTAACTTGTAAAGAATTAAAAAAAAAGATACAAAAAAGGCTTCATACTAGCATAGTATTAGTACATCGCTAAAGTTTCGTCAATATGTTGCAAGTAACACCTAGTAGACAACTTTAGTGACTTTCTTCGCAGTAGAATGCATTCGCCAGTAACACTGAAAAGTTAATACGTAAACCACCCGTCTGTAAGTAATACACACTATGAAAACTATAGGTTTCTTACAAAAGGGTTTCATACATATGTTTATTTTGACTCTTGCAGCTCAATCAATACATATAAATAAAACTGATCTGAGTGTCTGTGTGTGATTTCTAAATGTGTTTATTAAATTTCTTAAATAGTTATTTACAAGATAATAAAACATAATCATGCGTTCTTAAAATAGTATTTCTGTTTGTCCGGGCTAATCTTTGGAACGGCTAAACGGATTTTAATGGTTTTTTTTCAATGAAAGATAGAGGAGGTTATAGAACAATATGTAGGCTACTTCTTATCTATCGAAGAAATCCATGGTCATGTGGATATGTGAAAAACTAAACGAACGTTCTTGCAAAGCTTATAGTTTATTTTTATATCGGTTAATACTTTTAAGCGTGACAGACAAATAAACTAACTTTCACATTTACACGTAAAAGAAAGAAAGAGAGAAAGAACAAATAACAATTAACATTTTGACGCGTAGAAAGATACGCAATAAACCATTACAAAAAGTGACGCTTGGAAAGTTAATTCGATCATCAATATAGAACCTGGACAGCCAGACTTACTTCATTTTATGAAGGTTGAATTTTTTTCTGCCTATGCTACTCGTTTTACGATTGGTGGGTACGGTAGCTAATTATGGAGCTAGGAATGTGGTGACTTTGAAAGATATTGTGTCAAAGGTCTAGATTCTCGGTAGTCCAAGTATTTTTTGATATTTTCTACGGGTTTTCAAGCAAATTCGTGTCTCTGGTCGCCTTAATTTAGTAACAACCCTTCGTTAGTGTTTGTCCTTTAACTGTGTTTTCAATGTTGCTGCCATGCTAAGTGACTGGCGACTCGGGACATGATGTCTTATATTATGACGAGGATAGTTATTTATGCCACTGTCATGTTATGAGGACCTTTGTAGCATGAGCGATTTGCACAATATACGAGTTGCTACAATGGCTAAATACGTGCAGTGACATACGATACTTTTTCTGTGCACTTACTTATTAATCACATGGTAAATAATTTAAAATTACTATTTGGTATGACCTTCTCGATTTTGTATCGGCGTAGCCTCTTAGATTTAGTTTCGGCGTGAGGAAGCTTGAATTTTTGGTAGCCAATGCCATGGATCTATAAAATAATTGAAAAAAAAAATCATTGCAGCACGGTTTACCCGTGTAGTAGTGAACATTACCTGTAGGAATGTATAGGGTTGTGATATGATTTGAATTTTATATTGAGTAGATTACGAAATGGGAGTACAAAAGAATATTTAAAAAAAATCGCAACATTTGGACAGTTGAAGGTCTGGGTCCTTGAAACCTGCCACCACAATCCTAACGCCATGATTGGCTACCGTACTCACCTATGGTAGGAGCAAAGATGGACTAACTTCCAACCTTCTTAAATAAGGTTTGTCTGACTATCGCAGTCCCTTGGTCCATTACGCAGAAAAGGAACTTCACCTGTTTTGTTTTTCTAGTACTAACCCCTACATACTTGAACATGACGGATACTTTGTTACTTTGTTTCTTATAGAAACGTGTCAAGTATATACGCAATAGAATTTATGGTATGGTTGGACTATTAAAAAAATATTCGAACACCTGATGATAATTCAACTAAAGTATTATTGTGTCTGCCATCACAGACTAATTAATTAAACTAGACTCTTGTTCTGCCTCGTCGGCTTAGTCTGCTTCAGATAAGGACTCACTGAATTCGAGTCTAGTGTTTAGTTTGGACATATTGAGTTATCTTTCTTCCAGATTTTTTTTTAGTTACAGCATTGAGTCAAGAAATCAGTATAGCATATCAGTTTTACATTTCGCATTATTTATTTACGTTACAGAACCTTGAAAGCCTGGGCTTTCAATGTTGAGTAAATCTTTTAAGATACCTTAGTCGATAAAATATTTATATCAATAGTGTGGCGTGGTCCCTCCAATGACCCCATCGGCTTCAGGGTCGAGCGCAGAAGCTCTACTATAATCGAGGGCTATAAGAAAAAAGAAGGTCATCAGAAGGTCATCTTCTGAGAGACTTGCAGCTCAGGTTAGAGTAACCTTGGAACCGATTTAGTTTCTAGAGGGTAAAGTCTGTTCTGGTGACTTGAGAGATAGAGTTTTCATCACTTTTTGATGAACATGTTTGACAAACGATTCAAACAAAGCCGCAGATGCTCAATTTGTTTGACAAAAACGTTTGATTTAACAAATAGTTAGATCGTTTACGGGGTCTTTGTGGAATAAGGATCTAGTGTGAATTTAAAACTAATTTCAATTTGCGCGCACATTTTTCTTTTTTGTTCCTGAATATCTTTTAGTTATAATGGCTACTAATAATTATCTGATGCACGCATAAAAGTATAATTATATATTGTGCATTTTTCACCAACAAAATTATCATACAATAGCATACATGATAAACTATTAACAGTTTATTTTCAAGCGTGTTGTGCGTACGTAATTTTAATTATGTTTCTGGAAAATGAAAAGGTTAAGCCTATTAGAGGTTTTTGTGGCATTTTTAAACGCACTTGTAGACAAACCGCAAGTTGATGCAGTGCGATATATAATATTACATTACGCCCTGCGGTTTCACCCGCGTAGTTTTGCGTTGTAATAATATGGGAATTTAATAAAGCCTATGACACTCAAAAATAACGTGGCTTTCTAAAAGAATTTTCAAAATCGGTTCAAAAGATACAGAGACAAAATTTATAAAACTACAGCACAAAATTTTACCTCTTTACAATACCTATTAGTATAGATTACTGTAAATATTTTGTTATTTATTTCTAAATATTTCATTAATAATTCCTCTTGTTTTGTTTATGTCTAGTAGTCCCAGCTGATCGGACATTTTGAAATTTAAATGACCCACAAGGTGCCACCTATAAAGTTTGTTTACAATTTCAATATGATATCATGTCAAAAAGATGTATCTCGATGAGATGATTGTACTGAAACAGACATCGTTTGAAACGCATATGATATTTTTTTCGTGTATAATCACTGTAAACGTACCTTACGCCTTAGTACGAATTTAGACGTTCTATGAAAACATGGTTCACGAATAGACATCATCTACTTACGACGCTTAACAATTTAAATCCGGAGAACGTAAAATACATATTCGTTGACGGATAAAAACGGATATAATCCAATAATTAGTATAACAGAATAATAAAAAAGAAGATTTATATACCTCGCTAAGCTTTGATAACCCATAAATTAATGTGATGCTTAAAAACCAATTTGAACACAAAATTTAAGATGTCAGACGGCAGTCACGATTCCAAAAAAGGGTTTTTTCCGTATATCTTGAGTTTTTACAGTCATTCGCAATAAACTACTCGTTTTCACATAATATCAATTATTCGTAACTTCAAGGCTACATTATTATGTATTAAGCCTATATAACCTGCGTTCATATCATTCCAAATTCGAAAACCATCGACGTTTTCGACAGAATCTCGTACTAAGGCGTACCTTACATGATAATTGATACATTCGCGCCGCTAATCGAGTGGAAAACCGCTTCACTGGCCGCTGCACATTTCGATTTTTCTCCTTTGATGTGTTTAATAATGCATGAGCCGTCCGCTTGATACTCACGTGGATAAAGCGAATTAATAGTTGACCACACTGAACACATGTGACCAAAGTGAGCAGCTGAATAGATCTCTTTGACCCCTCTGGCAAAACGGTGTAGTCCTTTAAAAGTTTTATACTCCTACATAATTTACTAAATTCAGCACTAGGTAGTACTTATATCAGAATATAAAGACACATAAACGATCCTTGTTTACATAGTACTCTTGTTAATAAAGTGGATTAATAGTTGACCATACTGAACACATGTGTGACCAAAGTGAGCAGCTCAATAGATCTCTTTTGACCCCACTGGCAAAACGGTCTTTAAAAAGTTTTAAATTCCTACATAATTTACTTAATTCAGCACTGGGTAGGGCCTATTTCTATACATTCTTTTCTTTCTGATCCTGGTTACATGGTATTCATAGTAATAAAGTGGATTAATAGTTGACCATACTGAACACATGTGTGACCAAAGTGAGCAGCTGAATAGATCACTTTGACCCCCTTGGCAAAACTGTGTAGTCCTTTAAAAGTTTTAAACTCTATAATATACTAAATTCAGCACTAGTACTTATATCAGAATATACGATATTCATGTTAATAAAGTGGATTAATAGTTGAACACACTGAACACATGTGTGACCAAAATGAACAGATCAATGTCTATTGATCTATTTTGACCCCACTGGCAAAACGGTGTGATGATTTTAAAATGTTCAAAATTGTGTAAGAAAATGTCCTGCCTAATTTACTAAACTCAACACTAGTCTATCAGAATATACCGACACATAAGTAAACCTAGTTACATGGTAATCCTGCTAACCCTTTACTTGTGGTAATGGTGCAATCTAAGACAAAAGCGGGTTATCATGTTAGGAGTTCGATGAAAGTTCACACCCCTTTCGGTTTCTATACGACATCGTACGGGGACGCTAAATCCCTTGGCGGTACGTCTTTACCGGTACGGTTTTAACTCCCCAAGGCCGAAGCCTCCCACCAGCCAGACCTGGACCACTCAAGAAGACCTCAATTGGCCCAGCTGGGGATCGAATCCAGGACCTCTACCTTGTAAATCCCCCATACCCCTGCGCCACTGAGGCCGGCTAACAAATAGTATAGTGTAGAAAATGGTAGTGTAAGATGGATTTGACGTCACTCGATCTCGTGTTGGCTCGTGCCGACGCTAGTTGGCGCGTTTTGTAGGGAGATAAGAGTAGGGAGTTAGGGAGGGGTAACTATCGGGTGGGAACAACTGGCGATATAAGACGCTCGCCGTGTCGGTTTCAGTATTCTCGTGGCATTCGAGCAGTCCACAATTCTTGTTGTGTAATCCTTCATGGGTAACTTGGGATAGGCTGGGAGAGTAACTTGAGCAGTGAATGGTGAATTTTGGCTAGTTGGAAGGGATCCCTTAAACCTGCATCCGGAGTCACAAGCCTCTGGAACTGCTCAAGGTAATCTCCTCCATTCTAGGGTTTGTTTTGGTTACAGTTTGATTTGTTATATTAGTTTTCTTATTTTATTAATCCAATTTTGAAGCTTTTACTAAAAATAATATATTCGTATAACAATAGGTGTGAAAACTAAAGTGCAGTTTAACAAATTGTATACAGCCAATAAACAATACGGAACGGACACAAAAGTAATTAAGTGTAAAAGGTTTAACCTGTTCTATCGGCAAGTAAAAATGCAAACTGACAGTTATAAAACGGGCGGATTTATTTAGGGAACCGCTCCAGTTCCGCTGCACTGGGTCAGTCTCGCTGTTTATTGATTCGCCTGGCGGCGCAGTTAATTTTGGCAAACGAGGTGAATTAACACGTCTCTACCAGGCTGGTGCCTCAATACATTATTATAACTGAAACCTGACTTATTATAATATATATAAATATAAATAAATAAAATATGCTAATGCTGTCTGTATAAGGCCCATAGTCAGCTACTATGGGCCTTATTACAAGGCTCAAAGTCACTCAGCGGGCGATGGAGCGAGCTATGCTTAGTTTCTCGGCGTGATCGAATCATGAGGAGATCCCCAGACAAACCAAAGTCACTGACATAGCTTAGCGAAATTGCAATCTTCTATCAACACGTCCGAAGTTAATTTGCAACGTTACACAGTAACCAAATAGTAGTTTTAATTAACTTAAGTGATTTTAAATTCAATTCATATCAATTCCCGGTACAATTATTTTCGTTTGAAAATAAGGCCTTGAGATCTACTTAGTCATTAATTTACATAATTTCGGCATCTACGTTTAATTATGCGAGCAATTATTGGTCCCAGTAATATGCATGAAAGTGGCTGGTACAGTATCTATTTATTTCCCAATAAGTTATTCGTGTGCCTTTATATAATTGTTTTTTTGGGTTCCGTAAGTCAAAAGAAAAATGGAACCATTGTAGGGTTACTTTATTGTCCTGCATCTGGACACTCTGTCCTGTGTCATACCTTTTATTTTGAGAACACTCGGAGATGTCGAGTTAAAATTAAAACCCTAAAAGTTAAAATTACTCAGGTCTACAGTCCCTTGAAGCTATGGAACAAAATCAAAGTTTAAGTTAAAGTAAAAAAATACGTCCGTTTATGTCGCAAAAAACGTATATTTCGACAGTTACTTTCCTTGACCTAGAACTATGAAATAATCTTTTAGCACAAGTATAAAAAACAATTTGAAAAATACATTTGTAATTAAATTACGTAAGTAAAACATTGAGCAAAGTAAAGCAAAGTACGTAATAAAACATTGAGGTTAAGCAAATGTACCTACTTTTTACGGAACCCTCGGCGAACGAGTCCGACTCCCACATGTCTAGTTTTTTTCCATTGAAAGAAAAAATCAATTGATTGCGATCTCTCTGATTTATGTAACGATGCATAAATTGCAGCATTTAATTAGGTACTAGGTGATTGACAGACAAAAAATCAGAAATTATAGAGGCCTAATTTAACTTGAACAAATGTTTGCAGTTCTAAATGAATACATTATAGGTATAATAATATTTTTTTTTTCGCGTATGTTTTTTTTAATGTTTGTTACCTCATAACTTCGTCATTTATTATCCAATTTTGAAAATTATTCAATTCATTTCCATGAAAATTGGTTTAGCAATTTTGTGTTAAAATCAAAATACTTCTTTGAAGTTGGTTTTTATGTATAAAAGATTATTGTTACATACAATACAATATTTTTTTATATTTTTATCAAAACCGCCATGAATCTAGATGACAGGTATTACAATAAACCTGGACGACGAGCTGGACTGGAAAATATATGAAAATTCGTTTTTGTTTGTTTCCATTTTTTGGAGTACAACCTTTATAGTGTTGGACAAAATGGCGACGTTTTAAGAGTTTCCTATGAATTTTATATTAGGGTCAAAGTACACTGACATAGTGCCTATTGTGTACGAACTTGTGTCACCTAAATATTTGACATTGTAGGATTCTCAATTAAACAAAAGAGACTACTATTATTGTCTATAATACTTATGTTGTGATTTTTATTTGGTTTCTAGAAATTAATAGTACCTCAGATAAGAGGGATTTTAGAAATAGCTTCATAACTATGGATTTTATTTTTAAAGCGAGTTAGTTTTTTTTCTCGTTATTACCTACTTTCAGGTTAACCATTGTACCAATCTCGATACAGAGATCATTCTATACCTATACGACAACACAGGAAATTATTATTTCATAACTACGAGAAGCGGACGCCCGCGACTTCGTACTCGTGAAATTCTGTTTTTTTTTTTACACAAATCCCGCGGTAACTATGTATGTTTCGGAATAAAAAGTAGCCTATTTGTTGCTTCAGAACCTCCACAATCTTCCAGTGAAAGTCCCATTAATATCGGTTCAGCCGTTCCAGAAATTATCCCGGACAAACAGAAAAACAGACAGACAAACATTTTAAAAAAAGCTCGTTTGTGTTTTGGTGTCGTGTAAAACTATAAGTGCTTGAAAAAAGACTGTTATGTTGATTTCACAGACGGACATTTCAATTTTATTTATATGTATTGATATAAAAAATGCGATTGTCGTTTATCGACACACGCCGATACAACACTCAATTTATATTCACAAAGTATAATACTTTTTAAATACAATTATCAGAAGAAAGGTACAAGTAAAAACATGATAAAAACGTTTTAATTTTTTACATTAGCTTTGACAGTATATAGTGCATTGACTTGATGTCGAGGTTTTTGACAAAAACCTGCCACGCGCCGGCCGCCGGTGCATTCTTCTGCAAGTCAAACTTTCCACTATTCAAATCAGAGCTTGCAATAGCCAGACATACCTCATTAGCTAAATAAATAAATAAAGGCTGAGAGTTCTCAAAATTCGTTTACTTCAATTAGGCTTAGTGTACAAGCACTTGTTGTTAAAGATATAAATGTTATTAGATAATGGTGTAAATTAATGATGGTAATTAGTTGAAAATATGAGTAGATCAGCTAATTATTGTATTTTTTTTAATTATGAAGCAATCTAAGATTGAAGCAGGCTAATTTGTTAGGAGTATGTGAAAATCTACCTCTTTCGGTTTCTATATGACATCGAAACGCCAAATCGCTTTAGCAAGTTTCAAAACACCAGATCCTCAATAGTCCAAGTTAGTCCAATAACCCGTGTTTTTTTATTAATTTGATATGGCAAATCCTTTGAAAAATCATATCTCTAGTCGCCAGATCCTTAGCTTCGTGACAATCTTTCGCTAGAGATCCTTCAAATTTGATTTTTAACTGTGTTTCTCGAAGGGTTGCCCCAAAAACTAATGACTGGAGAGCATGATTTATCAAATTATGCCAACAGGAAGGAAAAAATAAGCTTTATACTTGGACTGGTGAAGATCTGGACCCTTGAAACATGCTACCTCCCAAAGCCACAGTCCACACACACACAAACACACCTTCATTTTGGCAGCCGTTCTTCCACTATTCGAATGAGATATATTCACCTAGGTAGATGAATAGGCTGACATTCAGCCTTCATAAAATGAGGTATGTCTGGCCATCACAGTCTTTTAGTCCATTATGTCATTGCTCTCACTTTCATATCGTATTCTTGTGCGACATACAACATCGATATTGACATCAAATTGACACCTTATGTTAATAAGATCATTTGTTTTGAGCTTAATTTTACCTGTTACTTATAAGGATGTAATCCTCACCAACTCGTGATAGCCCAGTGATTTGACCTCTGCCTTCGATTCGGAGGGTGTACCTTCGTATCCGGTCCGGGGCATGCAAGTCCAACTTTTCAGTTATGTGCATTTTAAGAAATTAAATAGAACGTGCCTTAAACGGTGAAGAAAAAACATTGTGAGGAAACCTACATACCTGAGAATTTTCTTTAATCTTTAAGTCTGATAATCCGCATTGGGCCAGCGTGAGCAAGGAGACACGTGCTCAACGGTAAGCCGGCTATTGGTTGTTAACGATGATGATGATTTATTAGGATCTGTATGCCAAATAATTATCAGCCGATGGGCATCTGAGATAGCAAGAGCTGTGATAGCCCAGTGGATATGATCTCTGCCTCCGATTCCGGAGGGTGTGGGTTCGAATCCGGCTCGGGGCGTGCACCTCCAACTTTTCAGTTGTGTGCATTTTAAGAAATTAAATATCACGTGTCTCAAACGGTGAAGGAAAACATCGTGAGGAAAACTGCATACCGGAGAATTTTATTAATTCTCTGTGTGTGTGAAGTCTGCCAATCCGCATTAGGCCAGTGTGGTGGACTAATGGCCTAACCTCTCTCATTCCTAGAGGAGACTCGAGCTCAGCAGTGAGCCGAATATGGGTTGATAATGATGATGATGGGCATTCACAGCTAGACTTAGGCCTCTTGCATGGTCTTCCAAACACCGTAGTATCTACTGAGCCGGCAGTTTTCAACGCCCGGATAGTTCTTTCTTTTCTGATTGTGTAAGGCTTATTAATCGGACCTCAGCGGCTTTACCGGATGTCTTGGGCGAGCACGATAGCATGCCTGGTATGACCTGAAGGTGGCCGAATAGGATATGACAGCAGCTACACCGGTGTAAAAGATCTAGTAGCAATTACTGGATATTACCTTAAAAAGGCATTATAGTAAAATTATTTGCTTAATTATCTAGCGAGTTAAAACAAACAAATTTATTTACGTCTATTAATCCGGGTGGTCTCTTTTAAGCCGTTTATTATAAATGTCGCCAGTAATATGCATATTGCATACACACGGTAATCGCTTATTTTCTAATGAGAATAATAATAAAACATTACTGCGGTAATAAGGGCCCCCATTAATCCGGCGCGCGCAGCGACAGCTGAAACGCGATTATCTTGCGTCTAGTGTGGCTTGACCTTTACGTAATTGAATGCAAGCGCGCGCACGCATCGCACGCACGATACTTAGCCTTATATTTTTAGTTTCAGGGTCCGTTAGCGCAATGTTGAAAACCGTAACGGTATATCGTATTTTAACCGGAAAGAAAGATAATGTATTTAGCAGTCTAATTATGATTTTATGTTCATACCTAGTTTTGAAGTGCTATCCTGCGCTGTCAACCTTTAGTAAAAATTATCATTTTGCTTTTGGCGTCTTTAAAATCTAAATCGCCTCAAAAGTTTATAATCCTAATATATTGAGAGCCAAAGTTGCAAAAATCTTTTTTGTTTATCACTTTCTTTACTAAAATAATATGAACATTTATTATAAACATAAATAAATGTATGTATGCTTGTATTAACCGACTCATCTGATTCTGTTAAATTTGGTATATTGTTCTGCGTAGGCCTACCAAGGTTCATGGCAAAAAATTAAACAACATCTTGCTTAATTCTGTACAGCTTTTGAAGTTAACAATCTATATCTATACTTATAATAAAACTATAACAGGTCAAATTATGTACATTGTGGATATTTTGAAAATTTTTATTGGAGGGCATTATACAATCGATACTGAAGCCACAAATATTTTTTGAAGGATATCTACGCGGACGCAGTCGCGAGCACACTATATATACGGGTTATGAACTTAAATTAATGTAAGATAATGCTCCAAGAAATCCAGAGTAATCATGACATACACAAACTACTAAATCAAATCCAGAAGAATAATTTAATTCCGTTAATACATTTATTATATTTTTTTACGGAACCATTACATCACTAGACAGAGTCACTCATACTCGATGTTAATTTTAATCATCTGCCACTTCATTATTAGCCTTTTGTTAACTCTATTATTAGGTTTGCTGGCGTTGTTAATAATTGGCTTGTTCCATTGTTTATATGCCGATTTTTTTGCGTCACGCGAGTAAGTAAATTCTTAAGGTGTCGCAATACTTACTAAGATCCTTTAAAGATACTAAAAAAGATAATAAAAATATTTCTACTATTATACAATTGGAGAGATGTTTATCTCCCATGGTCAAAGATACGCCATACTATTAGATATGTCACTAAAGTGTTTTATTAGATAGCATGGGTAAGGTGACAGTTGCCTTATGACGTTCATAATACGTACTATTATCGTGAATCATTACACATAGGCTAACCACTGGACCAAAGAGGCACTCATAGAGATAGTGCTTTATTCATGACTAACGGACGCCCGCGATTTCGTTCACGTGGACTTCAGTTTTACCCGCGGGAACCATGGATTTTTTTGGGATGTGAAGTAGCCTATGTGTTAATCCAGAGTAAAATCTATTTCCATTCCAAATTGTAGCCAAATCGCTTCTATAGCCGCAGCGTAACGGAGGAACAAACATACTTACACATTTTCACACACACACAAACTTTCGCCTTTATTATATTGGTGTGACGTGATGAATGTTGGATCAGCTTCCACCTTCACACAAAAGTAAAACTATATAAGAAATTGTAATGTTGTCATCAATTGTAAATTATAATATTGTATATTTTTTTTAAAAGAGCAACTGTTGAGTTTCTTGCCGGTTTCTTCTCAGCAGAATCCGAACCGGTGGTAGAATCTTTACAAATAGTCAACTGACGTATTAAAAGTGCTTGTAAACTGAGCCTACTTGAAATAAATGAATTTTTGAATGTAATTTTGTTGTAGCTAGTTGGTAGTACCAATATGATTAAGAGACTAAAAAAAATTGCACATGTGCTCGCGCACACACTTGTGCACTATAATATCACCTGCCTACATGGTTAATTTTACCATGAGATTGTACGCCGTGGCCGAAAAAAAGCAACAATTCGGTCGAGAACATCATAGTATCAACATAGCCTATACTTGTATGTACAATGCAATTAATAATTATTATAATTCACATCGTCAGAAAATGTAATTATAATTACAGTGAAATGTCAACAATTAATTTCAATTAATGTCAAAAGGACTATCGTCGTAGGTATAAGAACTAAGAAAAAATAATTTCGCAACAATGTTGTGTACAACACAATTTAAACATTACAACAATATTAAAAACGGTTAAAAATAATGTGTTGAAGGATATGTATTAACTGTAATTACTTGTAGGTACTTACGTATATCATTGAATACGAGCAATTAGAAAATAGATACATAATTAGATTTCCAAATCAATGATAAGATTTGCTCTTTTATATATTTATGGATTTTAATTAGGATTTAAATACATTTAGAAAAATAAATGAATTTTTTCAACAATTAATCACTATCTAGCCCCAAATTAAATGTAGCGTAGCCTGTGTTTTGGGTACTAAGAAAGCTGATTTTTATTATATATAATATACTACATATAAATACTTATATACACCCTATACCCCTGAAAAACACCTATGCTCATCACATGAATATTTTCCAGTTGTGGGAATCGAACCCACGGCCATGAATGTAGAAAGCAAGGGCACTACCCGCTGCGCTACGCGCCCGTCCAATAAGAAAATAATAATAACTATTATAAATATAACATTTTATATAACTATTAATTATTCAAAAAAAATAAAGCTCACTTTGACTGTTGTGCCCATTCATCACACAGATTTTCCAACTAAAGTACGGCCACATAGAGATTGCGTTTCTGACCTGTCAATTCGTCATGATTACACATTAATCGTTGTTACTATATCAGAAAATAACTCTGAGCACTATGCCGTCATTACTGAGCGGTACAGTTGAGTACGCGAATGAAAAGTAAGGCTTGCGACCCTTATCTTTCGACTCCTGCGCTTGAAATATGTACGGCGCTTACGGGTAAAGTATCTGTTTATAGTGTACAAAAGAAATTACACAAATTAATGCCGTAGAGTAATAAATGACCGGTTTTGCTTCTGCAGTTATCGACGAATTAACATTTGTTCTGACTTCCGGCAACACCATTTTAGTACGGCACTAGGATTTTCGACATTTATTTTAATGATCTTTAACGCTGTAACAAAGCCGTATATTGATAATTAGTCGTAATTCATCATTTTTACCTGAGAAATTCCATTCACTCGCGTACTCACCATAATAAGGCCATAATAATTAATTACTACAGATTTTCAGTAACCAATTGGTTTATTAGCAGTTCATGTTCGTTCGTTTATATTCTAAGGCTTGCACTCATTGCGTAATGAGAGAGTTCACCGCCCCGGCTGGGGGGGTGCGACCCCCCCACCCGGGCCTTATTTCGGGTCATCGGGCTTCATCGCAATAAGGGCCTTGCATTTAATCGAAGGTTTTTAATTAATGGTAAATTTAAATGCAACGTACATTATTTTAGGATCTCGCAGATTGGTTGTTGAATAGATTGTAGATACAGGTGCCAGTTTGCGTATAATAGTATCACCTTCAAGTAAATTAAGTACAAACAAAAATTATTTAAAATGTTATTTTAATTGTATGACTCACTGCAATGTCTGTGATCAGACGATTTTTTTTGAAATATATAGTAGGTAGGTATTATTAAATTAATGAAGTACCTATCTATATTTAAATAAATATTTAAAAAAAAAAAGAGCTTCTTCCAACAATTAATTATTTATATATTAACTCTATTTACCCTAAGTTGATTCACTATGCAATTAGATTTTTTGATTAGTCCATTTAAAAGTATTTGTTCACTGCTCAGGAAAATCTTCAAATAAGTCAAACAGTAGTTTACCTGGTATTAGCATTTATGAGTTAAATTATCTAGACCCAGACTAGAACATAGGCTCCATTTTAGTCATTATACGGTAAATTTAAATTCATCGTATTTACATAACATGCATATTCCCCCAAGCGTTATAATTTACGATAATATTATAAAGTAATGAAAAAAAATCTAAACGAGACGTGTATGTTAGAACTAGAAAAAATTTTAACCGACTTGTGGAATAGCGGACAACCTCATGTTAGATATCATCTTGAAATCGCAGTGAAGCGTTGCTTTTAGATTAGAATAGTAATAGTAACAAAAAAACAGCAAAGTAAAAAATAAATACTTATTGTATGTATACGTATATACTTTAATAAACGATTCTGTATGATATTTGGCTGCTTAAAATGTGTATACAATAAGTATTATTATGATAATTTTGAAAAAGTCTTTTACCAGAAAAATTAATAATATTTTTTAAATAATTTTTCAACCGACTTTAAAAATAGGAGGAAGTTCCTCAATTCGACGCGTATGTTTTTTTTATTTTTTTTATTTTTTAATGTTTGTTACCTCATAACTTTGTCAATTATTATCCAATTTTGAAAATTCCTTATTTATTTGAAAGATTATACTTTCAGATTGCTTCCATTTAATTTTCATGAAAATGAGTTTCGTAATTTTGTGTTGAAATCAAAATAACTGAAATACGTAAAAAAAAAAAATCGGTCGGTTGAATTTTTAGAATAAAAAGGTTATAAAATTCTTTTTTTTAGGTTTCTCTTTAACATTGCAATTCAATGTTAAATTAAACATAAAACTTAAGTATTATCATACAACAAGGTGATTACTCAAAGCATAAAACTTCCTGATACTCGTAATCCAAGTCTAGACAATGTCTAGAGGCTTTCAAAAAAACATAATCTGAGAGTACCTATTTAGCATTTACAATTAAGCTGTTTTTATTATGAATTTAATTTGATTTAATTGTTAATTTTTGCAGTAGGAATAAAATTTTGCAAACGCAAGATACCTCGTAAACGTTTTCAAGGCGATCGTCTATTTTGGGAGAAAAATATATTTTCTAGATTTTAAAACATTTATCTGAATAACTTTATTTGAATAATAATAATGGAATAAAAAAACCGACTTCCGTATTCTATGTCATTATAATGACCAAATAACGGCCATGGTGGCTTTAACATCAGGATTAGTCATCCTCATAGAAGACGTTTTCGAGCCTCCTTTACCATTACCATCGCACAAAGACATCTATCACTATTATTAATAACTCAAAGATGACTGAAGCCCATCAACTCGATTTAAAGAAGCATGGTAGTTCTAAGCTTCATATTATTGCCTATTTAGTAAGGAACGACCTGGCCTTATTATAGGTAATAGTCTAGTAATCTATCTATACTAATATTATAAAGCTGAAGAGTTTGTTTGTTTGTTTGATAGTGAACGCGCTAATCTCAGGTCCGATTTGAAAAATTCTTTCAGTGTTAGATAGCCTATTTATCGAGGAAGGCTATAGGCTATATATTATCCCCGTATTTATACGGGAACGGGAACCACGCGGGTGAAACTGTGCGGAGTCAGCTAGTGATTATATAAGTCTACATACCTGGCTGAAGTGACAATGGGCCGTTCACATATTTCGAAGAGCCGATGAACGTTTCGGTCCAAAGGTGCTGGAATGGCGACCCCACACTAGAAAGCGCAGTATTGGTCGACCCCCCATCAGGTGGACTGACTTCATCAAGCGAGTCGCAGGGATTTGCTGGATGCAGACGGCTCAAGATCACGATGTTTGGAAGACCCTACAAATGGCCTACGTCCTGCAGTGGACATCCATCATCTTCGGCTATATGATGATGATGATGATGATGATGATGATGATGATGATGATGATGATGATGACGATGATGATGATGATGATGATGATCATGATATACCAGGATCACATAAACGCTTGATATATGCCCATAAATCATAGTAAATACACACACACACACACACACACACACACACACACACACACACTTGCTAATACACTGCACGAAACCGAAGCTAAAAAGTTTTCGTGCGATAGAAAAGCACCAACACAAAACATTGTACAAGTCAGTCACGGTGTAAGCACAAATCATATAATTGATAGTACCAACATTAGAACAAAAGGCGAGGTGATTGCAGATGAATTCGCTCGAGATCATATCTCCTAGATAGGCCTTTGATTGAATAGCTTTAAATTGCAGGCTCCGAGATTCTTGAACGATCCCTTGTGCGTGGTCTAAGCCTGACCCACAGTTTGACCTGCGGCGATCAATACAATCAGCCAGGACTATTATCTGTGCTCTCGGTATCTTGCACTGAGATTTAGGATCTGCCTGTGATTATAATTCACTATCTAACTATTGTCCCACTAGTTGACAGAAGCCTTTCTCATAGAAAGTTATAGAGCGAAGATCCTCGCTTCGATTTGGGTACCACGCATTCATGAATTGAACATAAATGGGTTCGATTCCCACAACTGGAAAATATTTGTGTGATGAGCATGGGTGTTTTCCAGTGTCTGTGTGTATTTATATATGTAGTATATAATTGTATATTAATATTATGATATCAACTATCTTAGCATCCATAACACAAGCTACTCTGTATGCTTACTTTGGGGCTAGATAGTGATGTGTATTGTTTAAGTATATTTATTTATTTATTTTATTTATTTACACTTACACACAACATTTTAATTACTTTTTTGGTGTCTGAATATATTGTCTGTATGTGTTAAATATACAATTATTCTTCTTTCTCTCTATAAAGTGGAAAGACGATAAATAATTTTAAATATTACGAATGTGATGTGTGTCATATGCATAAAAATAAAGTTCATTTATAAAAAAAATCTTCAGAACAAAGAACCATTTACATTGAAAGAACCTATAAATTTTTTATAGACACTAACGGGGACCGCAATGAATCAATTATGGATTTTTAAAATAATGTCTTCTTCTATCAGTGCCATCTGTTATCGGAGGCTAGCAATCATTAAGACTAATTTAACTTTGTTCACTGCTGCCTGCAACGGTAGGCGACGGCATCCGTGGCGCGGTGGATTTACAAAACGGAGGTCCTGGGTTCGATCCCCAGCTGGGCAGATTGAGATTTTCTTAATTGGTCCAGGTCTGGCTGGTGGGAGGCTTCACCATCAGGGTGAATCTCCCACCAGCACCTACTAACTCATATTAGCGCATGTTCTTGAGCCAAGATTTACGTCTACAACCAGGCCTTCGTTTTCCCTTTATCTTTTCCTTGATAAGCTGAGTCACTCGCCCGCCTAAAGAAAGATAATAGTAAGTAATGTGTGGAGACAGTTATATAAACCGTACAATTCAATTCAATATCCGTAGCCCCATTTACATAAGTGCCGATACATTTCATTTACCCGGCCACGCGCTAGAGTCAAAGTTCTCATTTAACCTGCATACTAAATTTTAATATACGAGTATCTTGAACTTAATTCTAAAACAATACAAAGGATATTGTATCTATTTGCAACGTAACAATCTGAATTTAACATTATCAACCTAAGCCCGCGAATCCTCATTTCCATTCCATATTTCAGCCAAATCGGTTTAGTAGTTGCGGCGTTAAACAAACATCCATACAAACTTTCGCGTTTATAATATTAGTAGGACCTTGCACGATTGCTTAAAGCGATCTGCGAGGCACGAAGGTACACTACTATCTTTCTTAGTCCAGGCTGTAAATTTCTTGGAAGAAAGAAGTTTTGACATAGGGAGGCAGGTCCTATAGAAGGTAATTGGTCTGAGAAAACAACGGACAACGAGGTACTTACAAAATAAATTTCATAAAATAGAAAATAGATTTGCCGATGACCTTTAAAAAGTCAAACGCTACGATAGTGTGTCAAGTCAAATAATTCAGAAAATCAGTTACCAAAATCTAATAATACTTACAATAAAAATGCAATCCAAATTTGATATGAAATAAAACAAGCAAAGCTTTTTAGTTAATGCGGGAAAAATACCTAAAGCATACAATTCAATTTCCAATAGTCCATTTACATAAGTACCTGTCGATACTCCGCACTATACTCTGTTCCATTCACCCCTACACGCAATTCAGAGTCAAAGTTCTCATTTGGTCTGCATAGACAATTTCTTTGTACCCTCAGGACAGTACTCGCGAATTTCATAGACACTACACACTGCCTACCTCTAGGACACGTTTATTATCATCATCATCATTAACAACCCATATTCGGCTCACTGTTGAGCACGAGTCTCATCCCAGAATGAGAGAGGTTAGGCCTTAGTCCACCACGCTGGCCCAATGCGGATTGGCAGACTTCACACATGCAGAGAATTAAGAAAATTCTCAGGTTACCTCACGATTAAGTGTTCGCCCCTTATCAGGAGCACTGACGACATTAAGCGGTTAGTATGGAGCCACTGGATGCAGACGGTTCAGGATCGTGATATTTAGAAGTCCGTACAAACCACCTATGCCCTGCAGTGTACGCCCATCGACAGATATGATTCGATGATGATGATTGAAGAAGGAATTTTCTATTTTGGAAAATTTTGTACGTATTGTGCTTACCCTAGTTATAAACCTTGTGAACGCCACTGTATTCGATACTGTCAATTTCTATATGAATACTGACTAAAACTACTGGTGCATAGGTTATTCGGTTCAATAGCTGTTGCGTGAAAGAGTAACAAACATTCATACCATCAAAATCATCAGGTTTTCGGGATAAAAAGTAGCTGTGTTAATCCAGAGTAAAATCTATTTCCATTCCAAATTTCAGCCAAATTTGTTCAGTAGTTGCGGCGTTAAAGAGTAACAAACTTACAAACATCCATAAAAACTTTCGCGTTTATAATATTTGTAGGATGTAGGATATTACACCTCGATAATGAAGCTTTCTATTGGTAAAGGAATTTTTCAAATCCATCCCGTTTTAAGTTTATTCGTTACAAAATACAAATCTTTTCTCTTTAAAATACCAGTGTAGATACCTCTGGTATATAACCTTCAATAACTAAATCATAACAGACTAAAAATATACAGCGTCGGAAAATTGAACGTTCATTTCCAACCTGAACCTCCGTCTATACTAAGTGCATTAACCGACAAACTGTGGGATGGAAATTCATATAACCGAAGTCAACGCACTTCGGTCAGGTTTTATATTATGTTTTAGAAATCCCAGCGTTTAGCGGGGTGCAGACGGGGTGGAGTTGATAACCTGGATCGGGAGCGAAGGGTCGCAGACCTTGGTCGACCGCGCCCAAACTGTAGTACTGCTAACTTGTGCAATACCAATCGATAGAGTAAAGCCCTTTCGCTCATTGTTCGATTGCATTTTTTTCGCCAACTACGTGCAGCTTCAAAATCCAAATTACGTATACTTATGAATTGCTAATTAAGTGTAAAGATAAATATGTGAAAGCGAAAGGTCATCACGATATCTCGATCTTCCAAGAAATTCTTATAATAAGACTCAGCCTGGAGTTAGAGAAATTGGGGTTTTCCCAAAAAAATTGAGAACCTTTAAAATGTTTTATTCATAGGTACACACCTGTGTCCGCCCGTTAATTTAAAACAATAGCCTAATTAGTAGAAGGCTAATTAGACTATTGTTTTTAATTTTTTTTCTTATCTTTTCAATATTTGCCATATATTTTATTTATGACCAATATTCGCATTCCCATCCAACTAGTGGCAAATACTGTATTAAAAGTGAGTACGACAATAGACCAACGGGGCGGGGATCGAACCACCACCCCTAGATGATGAGTCCGAACGGTCTTACTATTGAGATATTGAGGCTTACGTTACGAACGGAATAACATACGAGTATAGCGAGTTGCATGCAAAGCTTTTAAAAAAGTTTGCAAGAAAAACTTTTACATCAACAATAATCAATATTAATTCCGGTATTCCTTTATAATTGGCGGTGTAATCATTATAAATAATCGTAACAAGTTTTTTTTCATTACGCCGGGCAATCATGCATGTTGGAATGACCGTTTTGCATGTCGGAATGTAATAAGGATGGTGGTATTTTAACAGACTTCAAAAAAAGGAGGATTTTCTCAATTCGACGCGTATGTTTTTGACGTGACAACGTCTTTTAAGGAGCCTGCACACTAGAAAAAAGGTGACGTCATGCGTCATTCCCTCGCTCTAGGGTTGCCAACAATTTTTTTACAACAAATAAAGAATATTCTGGTCTATGAAGATTATTAAACAGTATTTTAGAAAAACGAATAGTATTTTATTTATTTGTCGTTGTAAATAGGTTAGATAAAATTTTCTTTTGAAAAATGAAACCATTCCATTAGTATTTTCTGACGTTGTCACGTTCAACTATCGTAAGTAAACCTTATTTACAGGCAACCAATTTTTTTTAATGTTTCATGCCTCATAACTTCGTCATTGATTAACCAATTTTGTTTGAAAGAGTATAATTTCCAGTTTGGTCGCATTTCATTTTCAAGAAAATCTGTTTAGTAATTTTGAACTGAAATACGTCTCGGTTACATTTTTATGATTTTAAAAAGATTATTAATATTGTCGCATTCATTCTATGGCACTGGATTTCACGATATGTATAGTGATATCTTTGTAGTACATCGCCCAAACTTTAACATTTTCATAGCTTTTAGCTGCATATTATTTATATTGTGTAGTTCAGTTGCATTTTCAGTCGTGAAACAGTGTACCCACGCGATAGCATCGGTGTTGCATGCGAGCCCTGCGTGACTCAAAGTTCATTGCATTTTTGTTCAGATGCTTTTATTGAAAACTACGTACCTCCTTTACTAAACTTACCTAATCTACATACTAATAGGTGAAAAGAAAACTTTGCCCTATTTGCGTATTACGTGCACAGAATAACTAAAGAGTGTGAGGTTTCGTAGTACATCTAAAAGAAGATTCTGTTAATGTGGACATGATTTTACATGAGGTCATTGAGAAAATATAAAAAATATATATGTTTTTTATTGATAATTTTAATGAGAATTGACCCATTAAACTTACCACCTCCATTAAACATTAAAACCTATGGTACGAGCTTGACCTGACAAACCTTCAGCTTTTATAGAACTAGCGGACGCCCGCGGCTTCGTCCGCCCAATGACCTCCTTAATCCAGCCCTATTACAAAATCCTTTTTAGCGGTCTCCTACTAATTATATGCTACCTTCCTGCCAAATTTCATTTTTGTACGTCAAGCGGATTTCGTGATGAGTCACGACCTTGAATGACTTTTCGCATTTATATATTAAGATGACGAAGGTCTGGTCTTAAAGGCTATTAGTCGAGTAAATAAAGAAGTGATTCAGACAGTGTTAAAAATTCATAACTCTTACTTATATAATTTTATACTAGAGGACGTTCACGACTCCATTCCCATGAAATTCGATGTTTTTTCTAACAAAAGATTTTTTTTTAAGATTGCGAGATAAAAAACACACAAAGCCACAAAGGCTAACACAAAAACAATAAGGATAACACATGTTAATCCAGTTTATAATCTACCAGTATCTTTATTCCAAATTTCAGTAGTTGCGGCTTAAAAGATTAACAAACTTACTTACACACAAAGTTTCGCCTTTACTTTATTGTGGTTATGTGTTTAGGAAATAATAATCTGTTCACTATAATATAGATAGTCCTTTGATTAATTGAAATTTCTAAACACGTCTACACAAGTAAGAAAAAATAGCATGATTAAAAATATGCGTCAAGTTTTTATATATTTTACATGAATTAGAAGCAATTAAAACAAATGCACCCGTCGTTTAATGGCTACAATTTATATTTTAATGATTTTCCCTCAATTTTTCAGGCCTGAAACAATTTGCTGACGCCATTACAGCCGTTGCGTGCAGTGCATGACTCCCCTGCACTATAACCTTTTGTTTTTATTGAAAAAACATTCATTGCTACTCTATTTGTACTTACGATACCTTTATTACTTGTACGTACGTAGAATTTTCCACCCACACTTGAAGTTTTGCGTATGCATACGTAATTTAATTGTGTAAGTCAGCGTTTCCCAACCTTTTTCAGCCACGGACCCCTAGGAAATCTAGCACAGTTTTCACGGACCTCCTTAAATAAACAGCAAAAAATGCAATGGCAATGTTACCAGATAATAGCTAGATTCATGTTCTTCATGCGCGCCTGAAGCCCTATTCGTATCCCGGTCATAGCCCGAGCAACGTCGGTACTAACAGCTACTGCTACTAATACCTGTCACAAGTAATTTCATGAGTGGAAAAAAGTTGTGCAATACTTCAAATATTGCTTCACCTGTAGTGTGCGAAGAGGTAAACTAATTAAAAAATCCTCACTTATACTGTTGTTGTGTTCGTAATGAACATGTGCAAGCAAGTTTTCTCAATTTCTAACATCTGTGCTCTCATCTAAAGAGAATAAAATCTGCTTGCTTTAAGTAAGCGTAACGATTATGAGATATTAGCATTTATGTATGGTCCAGAGATGACACCGCGGACCCCCATACACATACTCGCGGACTACCCAGGGGTCCGCGGACCACAGGTTGGGAAATGATGGTGTAAGTGTTTCCAGATATATTTTAAAAGTGGTTGTCTAATCTGAATATTTTTCAGACTTATGATGGTGACTCTGCACCTAAAAGCACTTTATAGGTGATCCTACAAAGTGAACTGAGGACATCAAGGTTGCAGGGAGCCGCTGGATGCTGGCGGCTCGAGACTGTGTTTCGAAGTTCATGCAAGAGGCCTATGTCCAGCAGTGACACGTTCATCAGCTGTTAATAATGATGGTGATGATGGAGAAAGCTTGAGTCTAGCATTAAGTATTAATTAGATTAAAGAAGATATTGATCAGTTTTAGTTTCAAGAAACAAATGATGTTTTTTTTTAGTGTAAAAACAAATATTTCATTTGTATTAGTTGTATATATACCAAAGAATAAAGTGTTCAGTTTTCCAATCATTATCAGATAACTGAGTTTAGAAAAAGATCGTGTTCAAATGTTTCAAATCTTTTAAATGCATGTAAATCAATATATTTGCAATATTTTTTATCAAATCATATTAGGTACACTACAGTAAATTAATTTAAAACTTGATAATACCTTGCACGCAAACTATCAACTTTTGCAGTTTAATCAGTGGTTTTTCTACACGGATGGTTGAACTGATGTAGCAAGGGATGGATAAACAAATTCAACCGACTTAAAACACATAAAACGTACTGTCTAAACTAAAAAGCGAAAAATAACATCGTATTATGTCCAACCTACTGATTAGTTTGAAGGCGGTGCTAAACCAGTGTCGTATTAATTTAAGCCGTTTCAAGAGCTGTTCATCACTCAACATGTTTGTAGGCGGGGCTCTTACGATTTTTGAAAGTTTCCCTCGATTTCTCCAGGATCCCATCATCAGATCCTGACATGATGAAAATGGGACCACCTCAGGAGTAAACCCTTTCGAACAAAAAAAGAATTATTCAAATCGGTCCAGGCGTAGTATCCTTCCAAAGGGAGACGATGAGAGGGTTCAATAGAAAACAGTAACATTGCATGAGTACTATAAAACGTATTGTGGTAATATTTAAAATTCTGAAGTTAAATTTACAAACAACATTTGATACCAACATAAAACGAAAGCCGCAACGTTTTTACGGAGCACTAAAACTTTTACCTATTTCACTGCAATAAATTAAACTCAGAGTACCTAGATATCTTTTTAGTTCACGTTCCTACCTATAGGTAATATAATGAAACTTATTTCTTAAAGTTTCTAGTTTTTAAAACGTTAAAGCTAATGTGTGGTGTACTGTAGCGAAGAATCTATATGGTTTAATGGACTTTTCAGTTTAAATAAACCCTATTGTTATTAATACACCTATTGTGTTTTATTTACTGAAGGAGTAATCGGAAACCATAATGGATCACTTCCTGCAATACCTATATTATGTGAACAATGTGTTATTAAGACTAAACCGTCTTTGATAATATTTTTTTGTATTTGTTTGTATCGTAATATTTTTTGCATTTCATAGGACTCAAAACTCTTTATTTATAAAATCGGTTTAGATGAAAATACTGAATTATGAGTTGGTATGTAAATAGTTCAGCATGGTGGACTACTTGGTTTAACACGTTCGCTGCAGTACGAGGTCAATTGACCTCGTACGTCTAGCTAGTGTATTCAAGAGATACGGGGTCGATGGACCTCGTACCTCACCACACAAAGTTAGAGTATGAGGTCAAAAAACCTCGTACTGCACCAGAGGAAAGTACAGAAAAATCAGTGCCGCAGCGAACGTGTTAGCCCCTCTCCCTGAGAGGAGACTCGTGCTCAACAGTGAGCCGAATATGATAACGAATAAAAAGATATAGCTAATACGTATAGACCAACGAGGCAGGACACCCATTTCTAAAATCGTAGTATATAGAAAAACTGTCTGGTAAACTTAGCTCAGCGGCATTTGCCGTGAGAAAAATAAGACAGTTTACTGATGTTGATACAGCTAGGCTTGTTTATTTTGCGTACTTTCACAGCGTAATGTCTTACGGTATTTTATTGTGGGGCAAGGCTGCCGATATACAATCTATATTTGTTCTTCAAAAAAGAGCAATTCGAGCAATATATCAATTAAAATCACGCGAGTCCCTTCGTCAAAAGTTTAAAGAAATAGGTATACTAACAGTAGCCTGTCAATATATATATAACAGTATAGTATATGTAAGACTAAATATTAATTTGTACAAACGAAAAGGAGATTTAAACCCACGTCTTACTAGACACGGGCATAAGTTAGTTATTTCTGCATATCGTCTCCAAAGAGTAAAAAAATCTTTTGTAGGTTTGGGTGTACTCTTCTATAATAAGATCCCCAAGACTGTGATGGACCTGCCAATGCATAGCTTTAAGCAATGTGTTAAAAAACATCTACTTAGTCGAGGGTACTACAACATTGATGAGTTCCTTAATGATAAAGATGCTTGGAGGTCGTTGGATCAGCTTCCACCTTCACACAGAAAGTAAAACTATAAAAAATGTAAACAGTAATTGTTATTAATTGTAAATTATAATACTGTATGACTTTTTCAAAAGAGCAACTGTTGAGTTTCTTGCCGGTATCTTCTCAGCAGAACCTGCCTTCCGAACCGGTGGTAGAATCTTTACAAATAGTCAACTGACGTGTCAAAAGTGCTTGTAAACTGAGCCTACTTGAAATAAATGATTTTTGATTTTGATTTTGATAGTAAGACAGACTGTAAGTGCACTTTTTAACTATCGCAAGCTATAGAAAGCCGAAAGAGATTAGAATTTACAGTCCATAATTTTTCAGGGGCGAAAAGCTTCGACTACACGCGACATCTGCTGCGGCGTTACGTGTCGACTTGTCTCTTCGTGACTGTGTTCACTGAATAAAATATTTGGACATTTAAAACAAAAACAACCAGTTGTAAAACTTCAACTGTGTCTGCTGCAGTCTATGTAATTATTTTTAGTTAGATAACCATCGTATTGGCTGTACAAATTACAGAGTACCTACTCTATATTTGGCATGCAACATGACCGTACCGCATTTTGACGGCCTCTGAGGCGGAGTGCCCTGGGTTCTATCGCCGGCTGGACCGATTTAGATCTTCTTAATTGGTCCAGATGTGGTGAGAGGCTTCGGCCGTAGTTAGTTACCACCCTACCGGCAAAGACGTACCGCCAAGCGATTTAACGTTCCGGTACGATGTTGTGTAGAAACCGAAAGGCGTGTGGATTTTCATCCTCCTCCTAACAAGTTAGCCCGTTTACATCTTAGATCGCATTACTTACCATCAGGTGAGATTGTAGTCAAGGGCTAACTTGTAAAAGAATAAAAACAAAAACCAATGAACGTACCTACCAGCTTACTTACTTCATGAACAAAAATTATTTTCTGAAAATCGAAAGTGTGAAAGCTCTCTGTAACGAAATAAAGGAATATACTGGTTACTGGTCAAAATACAGAAATTAAAGACGTAAAATCGATAATCCTACTAATATTATAAAGGCGAAAGTTTGTGTGTAAGTGTATAAGTGTGTATGTATGTTTGTTCCTCTATTACGCTGCGGCTACTGAAGCGATTTGGCTGAAATTTGGAATGGAAATAGATTTTACTCTGGATTATCCTAATATTTTTTGTTTGATTTGTGAAAAATTGCATTCCACACAGACAAAGTCGCGGGCGTCCGCTAGTATTTTAATAATTAAAAGTACATAACTATTCCATAGTAGTGCATAGATGAAAAACACGTTAACCTTGAGGTTAATCGATCATTGAGAACGCCTATTGCAATTGGACTATGATAATGATATGAACGTAAACTTAGGGATATCATAAACTTTAGTACTGTTAGAATTAATTAGAAAATAAAGTAACTACGAGTAGCTTAATGCAATTAACACTAATGCTCTCCATAGTAATTCAACCAACCGTTTTGTATTAGGCTGAATTAAATTATCCATTATTTTCGAAGCATGTATTTATAAACAAATTGGGCTAAACACTCGACTTTAGACGACGAATCGACGACGGAAACGACTTGACTCGACGGATCTAATGTTATGGTCTTTTTTTAGGGTTCCGTAGTCCACAAGGAACCCTCGTAGTTTCGCTATGTCTGTCTGTCCGTCTTTCCGCAGCTTAACACAGAGATTATCGCTACTAGAAAGTTGTAAATTAGCATGAGTATGAACATTGAAAATGTGAACAAAGTCGTAGACAAAAATCCGCATTTGACTAGCGTGGTGCGGATTAAGGCCTTACCCCTCTCATTCTGGGAGGAGACTCGTGCTCAACAGTGAGCGATGATTATGATCATTATTGTAGATTTACTATTGGTAAGTAAGTAAGTAATAAGTATAAAATAAACACAAAGTATGTTAAATTGGTCACGACTCGAAGTACACACTTTGTGCTCATGTAATAATATTTTTATCTACTGTGTTACATTATGACGTCTCTACACGTTTACTAACAAAATGTTGAATTCATACTGATATTCTAATTCGTAGGTAAGTAAGTCTTTGGATATGTTATTTGGATAAAATTTGATGTAGATATAGCTCGGATCTTTGAGCAACATAATGTGACTACTTTTTATTTAAAAAATAATAGATTTCTCGGTAACGGAAATGCAGGTTATTACCTGCTTCTCAATAGATATAATTATTATGAATTCCCATTTGTTCCTCGAACTATCTTTCCAGGCCAGCCAAATCGCCGCGTAGATAGATTCGATTCCCCTGACATCGCAATCAAGCTGAAATTCATGGCTTCCATTCAATTCTAGAGATTATTTTACACCGTTTCATAATATAGATATTTCATTTTCATATTCTAATAATGTATTTTATACATAACTAGCGGACGTCTGCCCCTAGACCTCTTTAATCCAACCCTTACAGTAGTATCGCTGTAAAAATGGAGTAACTTCTCCCGTTTTCCCCACATTTCCCTTCACTGCTCTGCTCTTATTGATCGTAGCGTGATGTAAAGTATAATATACTATAACCTGCCCAGAAGTAAGTATAAAGAATAAATTGTACCAGGTTTCGTTAAAATCCGTCGAATAGTTTTTGTTTCTTTAACGAATATACAGTTATACAGACAGACAAACATACATCAGTATCGATTACTAATCACCCCCTGATAGTTATTTTGGAATTATATTTCATGTACAGAATAACTAGCGAATCCCATAGCAAACATGGACACGTTCGAGGTTTGACGGCTTCCTTTACAAGACAAAGGTCCTGGATACGATCCCAGGCTGTGACGATTGAGGGTTTCTTAATTGGTCCAGGTCTGGTGGGTGGGAGGTTTCGGCTGTGGCTAGATACCACCTTACCGGCTAAGACGTACCGCCAAGCGATTTAGCGTTCCGTTACAACGTCGTGTAGAAACCGAAAGAGGTGTGGATTTCATCCTCCTCCTAACAAGTTAGCCCGATTCCATCTTAGATTGCATCATCATTTACCATCAGGTGAGATTGTAGTCAAGGACTAACTTGTAAACAAAAAATATTGAACGCGAAAGTTTGTATGGACGTTGGGATGTTTGTTACTCTTTAACGGCGCAACTTCTGAACCGATTTAGCTGAAATTTGGAATGGAAATAGTTTTTACTCTGGATTAACACATAGGTTACTTTTCATCCCGGAAAAATCCATTGTTCCCGAGGGATTTGTGAAAAACTAAATTTCACGCGGACTAAGTCGCGAAATTATTCACCACGTGGAACATCGATGGTGGTCGATAAAAAGAATTGATGTTGTAACTGCATCTGACCGCTACTGCCGAATAACGAGAAACGGTTAATTTGACGATGTTAGCAAATTCCCACCTCGATGTTTATACTTTAAGCCACTTTAAATAAGTATTATGAAAAATAAACAGTCTTAAATTACATAATTGTAAATTAAGTCGTCATCATCAACATCATCAACCCATGTTCGACGGCCGCGTGGCGCAGTGGGTAGTGACCCTGCTTTCTGCATCCACGGCCGTGGGTTCGATTCCCACAACTGGAAAATATTTGTGTGATGAGCATGGGTGTTTTCCAGTGTCTGTGTGTATTTATACATTATATAAGTATTTATATGTAGTATATAAATGTATATGAATATTATAATATCAACTATATTAGTACCCATAACACAAGCTACTCTGTATGCTTACTTTGGGGCTAGATATTGATGTATATTGTTTAAGTATATTTATTTATTTATTTATTTATTTATTTATTTATTTATGTTCGGCTCATTACTAAGCTCGAGTCTCCTCTCAGAATGAGAGGGGTTAGGCCAATAGTCCACTACGCTGGCCCAATGCGGATTAGCAGACTTCACACACTAAGTCTTCACTTCACTTCTTAAGTCTTAGTATTCCCCAATTAAACCGTAGCGAGGCCTAACATTTATTTGTTAACCATTTCAGCGTTATATAATAATTATAATAACAACTTATAAAATTCTAAAACAATCCTAATTTCATGATAAATAAACAAGTACGTATAAATAAACAAACAAAACTGATAACAAGTTTAGAAGAAATGTGAGACTCGTAAAAAACAAATTGATTTCCTAAATTCTAAGAATGAACATCGATTTATAGTAATTCTAGAAATAGAAATGCTCTAAATGTACAATAGATCCAATGAAACACTTTTTTCAAAGTGCTACTTATTGCATTATATCTCCTGCAGTCATTGAGTTACTCTGCACTACGTGCTAGAGAAGCTGTTCTAAACAAAAATCATGTTGCAACATATAAATAGCGAGGTGCCCGCGCATTACTTGCTGATTGAAGTATTTGCTACTACTTCAATCAGCTAGTAATACAGCGCTAAAACATTAGAAAGAAAGAAAGAAAGAAAATGCATTTATTTCAAAATTATGCCACACATCACAATATCTCCAGTAGACCAGGTCATCCAGGACCCTGCGAATTACTAGTTAAGTATCACAACAAGTATTAGACATTAGTTAAGTATATCATACTATTAAAATATGCAGCGCTAAATCGCATATAAAACAAATAATATAAGCCATTTATTTTGAGGCACTTGCACTTTTTGCACAAGGATACGTTCACACGGATTTATTTACAGTATGTAGTTTACAGTAGCTGCACATTTTTAACGAATAAATAGTAGCATAAACGATTATAAGTTGTACATACAAGCGTTCACACGTCATCAATACTGCAAAAATCACCGGACTTGTCAAGTAAACCGAATTAACTTTAACGTATTCGATTTGCAGTGACTGACGTCAATGACGTGCCACTGCAAAACTTTGTGTGAAAAATACGGTTATATTTATTTAATACGAATGAAAATCTACCAGATGATTGTATGTTTAAAACTGAACTCCGTAAAAAAAGTGCAGGACATTGCCGCGTGAACGTAGCCTAAATGTTCATTTACACGAGTGGCAGTTGCTATCGACGACTGCAGTCGAGTGCAGTCGGCGATTCTCGGCGGCGGTCGACGGTGGTTGCCGACTGCAGTCAGCGACGTCTCGGCGGCAGCCAACGGCAGTCGACTGCAGTCGACTGCGGTTGTCGGTGGAGTTGCCGCTTGTGTAAATGAACCCTAACCTAGTAAGAAACTATTAAGTGCAGCGACATCGCTATTGAACGGAACGCAGTAGTGATGAAGGTGTCTTCTCTAGTACGTAGTGCATACTAACTCAATGACCGAAGCAATTCATATCACGCTGTGCATACACAAAAATTGTTCACGGTTCCGTGACGAATCGGCTGCGAATTTCAAAAGATACATTTTATCCTTTGTAACTTTGTAGGTAGTTGAACGATAACGACTTTATTAAATTGTTGCGATCAGTATGTGCCTTGGTAACAAATCGCAAAAAAATATTGCTAATGTATTTTTTCCATTTTGTCCAAACGGCACGCAAAGGTCGGTGACCATACAGCTTTTTATTGTTGCTTATGCACAATTTCAGAACATATATATTTTTTTCATTCTTTACAAGTTAGCCCTTGACTACAATCTCACCTGATTGTAAGTGATGATGCAGTCTAAGATGGTAGTGGGCTAACTTGTTAGAAGGAGGTTGAAAATCCACACCCCTTTCGGTTTCTAGACGGCATCGTACCGGAACGCTAAATCGCTTGGCGGTACGTCTTTGCCGGTAGGGTGGTAACTAGCCACGGCCGAAGCCTCCCACCAGCCAGACCTGGACAAATTAAGAAAATCTCAATCTGCCCAGCCGGGGATCGAACCCAGGACCTCCGTTTTGTAAATCCACCGCGCATACCACTGCGCCACGGAGGCCGTCGAAATAAGGTTTGTGTAAATAAACAATTTCAGTTTTGTTGATCTACTGATGTTTTATTACATTGATAGGGTTCCACAGCAAAAAAGCTTTTATTTTTTTTTTAAATGTTTTGATTAGTAAGTAATACCTATCTGTAATGCACTTTATTACAAGACACTAGCAAACCTCCCGCACATTTTATCTGCGTAGTTCCCGTTCATCTTGGAATACGAAGATAAACTATATTCATCAGGTATAATGTAGGATGTAATAGAAATTAAAAAAAAACGGTCCAGTAGTCACAGAGCCTGTTCAATCAAAACAAACAAAGAAACAAGAGAGAGAAGAGAATAACAAGAGAGCAATTATTTTTTTCTCTTTATCGAATTCTATGAGTAAGTAAGTATTATTACAGAAAGATTAATAATAAGTCGCAAATCATTTTTAAAATTGAATCTTTGATGATTCATTTGAATCTTTTTAAATAAAATTCTTTGACAGATTGTACGCTATAATTTTAATATAATTTAGGCTGGTTTTATAGTCACGCTGATAAGACGCTGACCGTCGGCGCTGACAGACGAAATGTATAAACTTTTATAGAGCGTTTCAGAATAACGCGTAGCTATCAGCGCGTGCGGTGGTTGTCGCGCTACGCGCTGCCCCCCTAGCCAAGTGGCATGTCGATTCTCTTTCTACGATCGCTAACGCTTCGAAAACTAGAAAGATGTATGGGAATGACAATTGCTATCGACAGGTCACGTGATCAAGATCTGTCATTCCCATACATTTTTCTAGTTTTCAAAGCGCTAGCGATCGTAGAAAGAGAATCGACATGCCACTTGGCTAGTGGGCTAAGCTGTCAGCGTCCGGTCAGCGTGACTCTAAAACCAGCCTTAGCAATAAAATGTCTAATGATAGTTTATTACTAGGTCTGTTAATCATAATTACAGATTAACTGAGCATAGTCAATTAGATTGTAAATCTTCCCGTACTTTTAATTATACATTACGTATCTTATTGGACTGACTGCTCGTGTAAATTTGCTACAAATTATCAAAAACAGATAAGCACTAAATGATTCTTCATAAATTGCACAGTGGATGCATCGAACGACGTAAAACGAATTAAATGCAGAAATTCAAAATAAACTATAAAAGTATAAAGATTTTTTAGTGCTACTCGTGTGCTTACGTTTATTTTTATCATACGAAAATCCTAAACATTTTTACACATACAGATTAACCAGAAATCCTCTTAATACAAAACTTATCACCTGCTCCAGCTTATTATCCAGGCAAAGATAAAGGGTAAACGAAGGCCTGGTCGTAGACGTACATCTTGGCTCAAGAACTTACGCCAATAGTTTAATATGAGTACCAGATCACTCTTTCGGGCAGCAGTGAACAAAGTTAAATTAGCCTTAATGATTGCTGACCTCTGATAGGAGATGGCACTAACAGAAGAAGACAAAACTTAATTTAATAAAGGTACCTATAATCCCTTGAAGTTGGATAAATTGCATAGCTGTCAAAAGGGGGATTTTTACTCTTATTGATTACACGAAAAATTCTAAAATAATTACTTATTTAGAAAAAATACAACCGACAAAACATAAACGTACCCACTAAACTAAACAGCAAAAAATAATACTATAATGTTTTCTACCAACTGATTACTTGGAAGTCGGTGCCAAGCCCGTGTTGTGTTAATTTAAGTCGATACTGAAAAAACCACATGAAAGATAAAAGAATGCTTGAGATACACAAATCTTTACGCTATCATTAAGATTTTTGTTTCTCAGACTACATTTTTTAGCCGGTGATCCTTAAATTCAAGACGTACCGAGATACGCCTTGAATTAATAGATCACCACTTTGGCACCTCCTTCAAAGTGATCAGTAGGTAGAAAACGTTATATTCTTATTTTTTTGCTATTTAATTTTGTGGGTACATTTATGTTTTGAATTCGGTTGTAGTTCTTTTTTAACCGACTTTCAAAAAGGAGGAGGTTCTACGTTCGGCTGTATGTATGTTTTTTTTATGTATGTCCGTTCGATAAATCCGTCATTTATGGACCGATTTTAAAAATTCTTTTTTTGTTTAGAAGGGTTTACTTCTAGGGTGGTCCCATTTTTTTCATGTCAGGATCTGAAGATGGCATCCTGGAGAAATCGAGGGGAACTTCCGAAAATCGTAGAGACGGCTAGAACGTTTGTTAGTGTTTCAAGTAATAGACTTTATAATTATAAAGTTTATTGCTTTGCATAAAAACTTTACCATTATAAACATTAAGGGCGATTTGTATGCCAAGTCACTGGTCATTGGACACAGGTATTAGTGCAGTATACTCAAACGTATTCTGTGTAAAGTTTGAGTGCCACAGTTGGAACAGAAACCGCCGGCTTTACGAGCGCTCGCAAGTCCTAACGACATTCGTCTGCCATTAAGTAGGGAAATAGGATGGATAATACGGAGCGGTGCATTTCGTGGATCCACTTTAGGTATTACTTACAAAGCATAATTGATGGTGGATTTTGGTTAGGGGTTGGCTACTAATTAATTGTGTAAAGTGCCACGTTATTTGTACATTCAGGGATTCGGGGTCAGGTTTCTGAGACTCCTGAGAAACTATGTCAGAAATCGTACAATAGTATCTTGAATTCTACATCGATATCAACCCATATACGGCTCACTGCTGAGCTCGAGTCTCCTCTCAGAATGAGAGGGGTTAGGCCAATAGTTCACCACGCTGGCCCAATGCGGATTGGCAGACTTCACACACGCAGAGAATTAAGAAATTCTCTGGTGTGCAGGTTTCCTCACGATGTTTTCCTTCACCGTTTGAGACACATGATATTTAATTTCTTAAAATGCACACAACTGAAAAGTTGGAGGTGCATGCCCCGGACCGGATTCGAACCCACACCCTCCGGAATCGGAAGCAGAGGTCATATCCACTGGGCTATCACTGTGGGCTGTGAATTCTACATACTCGTTTATAATTTTTTTTTAGTGAGAAAGAATACAATATGGAACTTAAGCTAACTTATCCTAATAACTATACAAATCATGCCCACGTGGAATGGTAGCAAGAATACTGGCTGCATTTCCGCGCTGGATAGCCAGGCTGATCCTTTGCGCAAAAAATGAGCCAGCCCTTCTGTCTCCAGTCGTGGCAACTAGCCGCGGTGAAATACCGCGGCTAGTTGCCGTATTGGGTAAAATTTTTTGGCACTGCGACTTCATGGCCCAAGGGTCTCCACGGCAATATGTAACTCTCTGTCACAGAGGCATACTTGAGCCACTTACCGGTTTCAGCTTTTTCTGCTGCGGCTCCCGGTCTTGATTCTGTCTCCCTAATATGACACGGTGCTAATGTGTCGACGCATGTAGCGTCCCACATTAGGGCCCGCCCGATTTCTCAGGGAACCAGCGTCAATCCATTAGGTCGTTTTAAGGTTTCATAGTCAGCAAGACTGAAGAGTGTTGGCCGACCACCCACCAGGTGGACTGACGACATCAAGCGAGTCTCAGGGATCCGCTGGATGCAGGTGGCTCAGTATCGTGATGTTTGGAAGTCCCTACAAAAGGCCTGTGTCCTGCAGTGGACGTCCATCGGCTGACATGATGATAATGATGATGATGATAAGTCAACAAGGAACCCTATAGTTTCTGTACTTATACACATTATACAGAATCCTCGGAAGTATTTCCCATAACTCTAGGGTTGTGTTCTTTAATACGTTCGCTGCGGCACTGTTTTTTCTATACTTTCCCCTGGTGCGGTACGAGGTCCTTTAACCTCGTAACTCTTGAAAACGTTAAAATCCGTTATTTGGCTTCAATATAACATAGTGGAAGGAATTTATTAAAATAATTTAAAGTGCGAGGTCAATTGACCTTGTTTCGCAGCGAACGTGTTGAAGAAAATTAATTAAAAATGTCTAAGAAACATGTTTTACATAATGAATATTTTCAAAGTAAAAAATATTTCTTTTGTAAATAGATCTTGAGAAGAGACTCGAGCTCAGCTGTTAGTCGAATGATTGATGATTGATAATTAAAATAGATCTTAAATTGTGTCCCAGATATATCGCATCCTTATATGACCTAGCCAAACTTATTCATTAATAAATATCATGAAGTAGCTTACTATTGAAGTGTGGAGTGTCAGATGCAATATCTCGTCGATATCAACAGTCTTACCACTACTACGTATTTTAAAATGCAACGAAAGAGAAAAGCGCGGTTACATGGATAATCGAAATTATTTTTATTAGTACTAAATACTCGTGTAATTAATATTGAGTTGACTAGTAATGAGAAAAATATCTAAGATTATTTTTCTCATTACTAGTCACTATAATCTTTCAACAAACCATTACGTTCTCATATTGTTTATACATATACTCATCAACTATAACATGATATCTATCGACAATCAACATTTTTATTAAGCTGTAACAACCCCTTATCCCTGACTGACCCATCACAAAATCGCACACTGCAAAACCATCTCAAAATATCACCCCGTAGACTGTAGATATATCGTCCGAAGTAAAGCTGTGATGTAAAAAGTGCCGCGTGCTGAGGTGCTTGGCACTGCAATCTAGACGTCTACATTGGCATCGCTTCTGCACCCAAATTAATCTTCTGACACGCTAGATGAAAAGTCTTCACTTTAAACTTTCACTTTAAAAAAAGTAATGGAAAAATGTCGGTTACTTAATAAATTATGCCACAATTTCCAGTGTGGGTTGTATTAGATTTTTACGTAAACAAATACCTAATTAAGAAGTATTTCCTTGGTCAAATGAATAAATTATGTATGGTTACAGATTGTTAGAACTGAGTCATGGGTTGGGCTATGAAATTTATCGGTTTTATTATTATTATATTATTTCTGAGCCCATTAAGCCTTCGGTCCAAGTCGTTATTATCAAATACATCATTAGTAACCTATATTGGACTCACTGCTGAGCTCGAGTCTCCCCTCAGAATGAGAGGGGTTAGCCCAATAGTCCGCCACACTGGCCCAATGCTTATTGACAGACTTCACACACGCTGAAAATTAAAAAAAAATCTCTTGTATGCAGGCCTTTTCACTATTTTTTTCCTTCACCGTTTGAGACACGTGATATTTAATTTCTTAAAATGCACATAGCTGAAAAGTTGGAGGTGCATGTTTGTTTCTATGTTTGACACAAATTTGGAATGGTAATAGATTTTACTCTGTATTAATACGTAGGCAACTTTTCATCCAGGGAAAATCTATATGATTACCAAAGGATATGTCAAAAATTAAATTTCACGCGGACGAAGTCGCGGGCGTTCGCTCGTAATAAAATGCTTACTTTGGGGCTAAACTTATCATCATCATATCAGCCGATGGACGTGCACTGCCAATACATAGGCGTTTTGTAGGGACTTCCAAATATCACGATACTGAGCCGCCTGCATCCAGCAAATCCTTGCGACTCAACATCAAGCGAGTCGCAGGGAGACTTATACTTTACGTATATATAGCATATTTTTAATTCTGTTCGAGAATACCTACTGACCGCTGCCAAAATGTCACTCTACATCGCAACTTATTGTTCTGGAGTACGTCACACTCATTACAATTACACGTGTTTCCAATAAACGAACATCCACGCCTCCATTGTATGGCACATAACTCTGAATATATAGGCAATTCTTATTGAAACGTGCGTGAAGCGAGCATGACATCACGAGGTAGTTAAATGTAACGACTTATGATGCATCTGCCTTTTTTTCCTACATTAGTGATTACTTTTGTCAGCACGCTTAAATTATACTGGTATATGTATGTAAATTATCGCTCATTTATCATTAACAACCCATATTCGACTCGCTATTGAGCACGAGTCTCCTCTTAGAAGGAGAGGGGACTAATAGTTTACAACGCTGGCCCAATGCGGATTGGCAGACTGCACACATGTAGAGGATTAAGAAAATTCTCTGGTATTCAGGTTTCGTCACGATGTTTTTCCTTCACAGTTTGAGACACGTGATATTTAATTTCTTAAAATGCAAACAACTGAAAAGTTGGAGGTGCTTGCCCTGAACCAGATTTGAACCTACACCATACGAATCGAAGGCTATATAAATATCCACTAGACTATCACGTCTCACATATTATCGCGTTAATGATTATGATAATGTATAATTTACATAAATTACAGCTGGTTGGTTTAGGGGCCACCTGTTAACTAAAGACATGGCACAGGTTTGATTCCGTAGTAGAATCAAAAATGTAATTTAGAAATTAATATTTTTTTATCAAAAGTTTTTTTAAACAAAAATTGCTAGTCGTTCCGCGATTCGATTTTTGGGCTTCAAAATATTCGTATTTTTTTATCTTTTAAAAAATTTTCAGTAGAAGTCCGGAGTCAGTAATGTAACCTATACTCTTTTGAGCATTTGAAGCCAGCCAAAGGCATTGAAGTTCTGCCCCTGCATTCTGTAAAGTTACAGCGCTGTGACATCGTTGGTTTCCGAGGAAACTTCGTTGTTATTGACATTTTTTCTTTGGCATCCCCTAAAAATAAAGTTAAAATTCGAATAAAACTTTTGTTATAGGCGAATATTTCATCGACGAGTAAAATAGCGGAATCGTACCCCAGATAGGGATCGCTATGCTAGCCACTCACAATCTAATAAGTTCACGTGCCTGCAGCGCTGACAGATCGCGACCAACACACGATCAGTTTCATCGGATGTCCTGCCGTTAGCGGTGCAGGCACTATGACTTATTGGATGGTGAATGGCTAGCATTATAAAGCCATTATCATATCAAGTTCGCCAACCAGCAATGGAGCATCATGGTGGATCTAAGCTCTACCCTATAGTGGCCCATGACACATCTGCTGATGAGAATGAATTCTGATAAATTTATAGCTTGGCGATTTCGTTCGTAACACTCCCGATGTTGCGCGCGGGCCGGGGAACGTGTAGCGATGAATGAAAAACCCACGAATGATGCACGTCACTTCCCCGCTCGCACGATTTCACACCCGCGCAGTCTTTCCCCCTGTCGCCCGCATATCATGGGAGTGTTGTCAACGAACTTGCCAGACTATAGTCCCAACTACAGGAGAAATAAACAAGACTAAAATCGATAATAAATATCATTAGGTAAGAATAATCATTATGATCGCAGTTACAATATTAATATAGTTAAAAATAAAGTCATATTTAGAATATTATAATAACTTAATAATAATTAACAAGGGACATCCCATAAGATGACAAGTCATCTATTATGTCAGCAGGAAAAACGTTAAGTACTTCATTACATATGCATAAATAGTCTAGTTTTAACAAGTGTTTTGTTCATTTTAGCAGTCACGGAAAATATGCAAGGAAGATTGCTTTAGAATCGGCACATATATTTTTATATTCGTTTTTAGTAAATTGCTTATTTTACAATATTTGCGTAAGTCATTACTGGATGCTTTCTTCCAACTGAAGTTTGGCGGTTGTGTAAAGAAAACTTCCGGTCTTTTAAAAAATGTATAAGTATAGGTTACCTGTAATTAATTTTCGTAAGTACTTTTAGAAAAGATCACATATCTAATAGCCAGTACGTTGCGCGCGGGGCTAGGGCCTTGTAGCGATGAATGAAAAACCCACGACTGATCACGTCACTTCCCCGCACGCACGATTTCACACCCACGCAGTCTTTCCGCCCGTCGCCCGCATATCATGGGAGTGTTGTCAACGACCAGACTATACGAAATTGTTTTACAACGTTACTAATATCATGCAGACTAACTTCTGTATCACATTAATGAATAGGTTTAACGATTTACATACTATTGTTAAATTTTCTAACGGTAATCACACTGCAGACGAAAGAATAGGTAGACAAATACAAGACTATAGACCTTTGAAACGTTCTTTTTACTATTCTTATTAAAAAAACATTTTCTTGACTCGACTCTGTACATCTTAAAAATATTTCTTAGCAAGGACGTCTCGTTATTCTGAAAATCTCGACATTTTCTACATAAAGCAATAGACTGACAGGCAAGAGAAGAAAATAAGGATTTATTCCTTTCATAAAACGCATAATTAATGGCTATTCAAACTCTCTCGGGCAAGATTTCCAGATGAAACCGAAGGCGGGCACTAGGAGGATGAAAAAAGAAATAAACATCTAAGTATACGAGTATATAAAGGGTGTGCGGTTTTCTTCACGGCGGGAACTATGTTCTTTTTTGCCTGTCTCAAAAGGTTGGTTTGAAGATTTTAAACTTGAAACATTTTGGGTGTCTGGCCATTTTTTCTTGCCTCGAACATGTTATAACAACCGTCTACAGCATAACTTTTATTGTAAAGATCATTTTGCTGATTTGCTGATTTTGATTTTGAATGATGCAATTGATTTAGTTCCACAAATTAAAGTATCGTCTTAAAGAAATCTTAACATATTTAATAAACTAAATTAAATTGAAATTAAAAGTAATTAAAAAAGTACAAGAAATTATAAACATTATTTTCATTTAATAAATATTATTTTATCGTAATTTAAAAAAAAATCCTTTACTAAAGGAATCCTTTTTTTTAGTTGTTGGCTGCCCACGATTTGAAAATTGACGAAAAAAATCAAATTAGATAATAATGTAATAAAATAAACATTAAAATTCAAAATGCCCATCACACTAAAAGGAAAGTTATATTACAAAATCGTAACCGCATACTACTGCGTCTATTTAGCAAGAATTTTAAGGCTAAGGCTAAACCTACTAATTACTTACACAGTCAACTTTTATCCATACAAAGTCCAGTTTTATAGTAGGTTTCAACCGCGTGGTTCCCGTTCCCTTAGTAATATGGGAATACTATATAGCCTATAGCCTTCATCGATAAATGAGCTATCTAACACTGAAAGAATTTTTCAAAACGGACCAGTAGTTCCTGAGATTAGCACATTCAACCAACCAAACAAACAAAGAAACTCTTTAGCTTTATAATATTGGGATAGATGCGTAAGGTTTCGTCATCAGAACAGTCGTAAAATAAGGACAATGATGTTTTACTTTAGACCTGGACCTGGACCGATATTACTCAAACATACCACCGCCAGAAAACTGGCCTTCAAATAAAGAAAACCTTATCGAAATCGGTCTATCTGTTTGAGTACTACGATGCCACAGACAGACAGACAGACTTCAAACTTATAACACCCCTTTTTTGCGTAAAAGGTTGAAAACCTAAAACTAAAGTGGTATCTACTAACAGTTCATACATAAAGGTTGTAAAAAGTGTCAAGTTTTAATCTGTCAGTGGACAAATTCGCAAGCATTAACCTAACTACTAGGAAATATAAGAGCACATTTTGCAGTAATTCAAGAAAGCGCTGAAACATTCGCAGTAGAACCCCCACCCAGTGCCGGCGGCTGTGACGTTGATTGATGCAGGTGCAGCAAGAACCTAAGCGCAACACTAGTAATACCCGCTCCGGACCAGGCATTGTGAGCTCGCTGATAAGTGCTGACTCAAATCTCACTGCCGATGAGCAAGTAATTTTTATTTAAACTATTTAAAATAATTAATCGCCACTTTTCTAGATGGAAAGAATTTCTGACGTATTATAGGTTGATTCAAATCTCACTGCCGATAAGCAAGTCATTAAATAAAGGATTTGAAATAATTTAGTTATATACCTAATATCAATAAAATCTTTTCAATAAAAAAAAACAACCGACTTCAAAATCACAAAAAAGGCAAAAAAGCGAAAAATAACATCGTATGTGCTTTCTGATCACTTTGAAGACGGTGCCAAGCCTATGCGGTATATGGTGTCCTAGCGTAGTGAACGAAAACGCCACATTACGGGAGATTTCGTTATTTTCATTTTAACACAAAATTACATAACTGATTTTCATGAAAATTAAATGAAACCAATCTGGAAGTGGATTTTAACCAAAAACATAGACTTTTCAAAATTAGTATAACGAAGTTATGAGGTAACAAACATTTAAAAAAAATATACACGTTGAATGGAGAACCTCCTCCTTTGGAAACTCCTCCAAAACTGTGGGACTGAAAAGTCTACGAGAATTAAAGAACTGATGGAAAGTAATACATAAATACTGCTTCTTCTAGTGTACGTAACATACGCGCAGTAGGTATAAGATTGCGTGCGACTGGAGGCACACTTGATCTTTCTACAGACAGACGATAAGGCACTTGGTTAGTTACAATTTTTTCAAACGGTTAAAAATTTTAATTTTAACTGTTTGGTTCATTTTACATTATTTTAAAAATAATTTAAGTTTAATCATAATTGCGCTAGAACCAATTATTGTGTGTTTATCATGTTCTTTCTTCACTGCTTTCATAATTATGATTTTAGAAATAAAATTATCAAAGCTTTTCTGTCATCATGTCAAAAATTGTTATTATTATTTTTGTACAATATATTTGCGTTTTTTTTAATATGCCAATGTTGCTGTTTCCTTCCAATAAGTCAGAAAGTCTGTAGGATTGAGTGCGACAATTGTCCAAATGCAGGCGAAAATCCAATCCACAGCCAATCAATGTAGAGTCCGGCACCTTTACCGCGGACCTGTGAAGGTGACCTGTGATTCATAATGGATTACTTACTGAAAAGTTTTTCACATAATAATAGGCTATAATTCCTTAAATTGTTAGAGAGATGGAGGGTATTTATTTAATGTGGAACAACACACTGAGTTGGCAAGCTGCTAAAGCACATCAAAATACAATTCTTTGTTCTATTAAACTTAATTTAGCCTTTGTTAACTTTTGAACTTTGAATATAGCAAACACATAAACGATTCACTTGAAACAGTAGTTATAAACTATTCCTCCATTTATATTAAGCTGTATAAATTATTAGTCAAATTTCGGACTACCCGCTTTAAGCTTCATTAATAAATTCGCTCCACTAAAGAGCATTTTAAACCGTCTAGCGTACATAAAGGCACGACCAACCGGACACCCCGTGAGGAATTGCTTTAATACTCAAAATCCTCTTGCAGTTTGAGCGTTTAATGAATTACGTTGGGTGCAGCCTCCGGCGCAAGACGTGCATCGATCAACGTCGCCCCCTGGACCCGGGGGTGCACCCGACCCCCCAGCTGGGGGGGTCCCGCGCTGCCCAAATAAAATATTCGCACGGTGTCGGTGCTCACTTGCTCAAATATGACGGCAGCGACATAAAAGAGAATGCGAAGGCGTTATTCCAACTCTGCGTACAAATGCGATTGTGTTCTTTTAATATTTTATAAAAACTTAATTTAGCTACGCATTTTTTACAATTGCTTTTTTTTTACACTGCCTTTTTAAGTGTGTAGCTAGTCATAGCGTCCTTTGTGCACTCATTAAAATTAATCGAATTATTTGATGTCAGTATAAAAGGCAAAATACCTTTAAGCAATACAAGAAAATGTCCCCGAAGGGTAATTTTTAGGTAGTTCGGAAAAGAGTTTAACATTACCGTGAATAATTGACAAATACTCGTATACACATACAAATTGACTTAAGACGTGTTTATACTACAAATTTTGAGGTTTTTTGAAGCCAAATATCAAACATACGACTTTGATCATATTTTATATTCGAGTATAAATCTTGTAGTATCTTAACTTCATGTACTTTAATCAAGCTTTAGGGTTCTAAGCTCTAGTTTCTGGTACCAGGATTCTAAGCTCTCTATAACATCGTATTTCTTGCAAAAGAGAAGTTGAAATAACCTTAATTAGGCTGGTACATTTCCCTATCAAGCTTTTCATACGTTATACAATAAGCGACGTAATAAGCTAGCTTAAAAAGCTATCTCGACGAAAAAAGCATCGTATTTCTATCCCGTCCAATTTTCTTATCTCCTTTTATAGGTCGGGACGCGGGATAAAAAGAGGTAACTGCAAATTCGCTTGCGTTCTTGCAGTCGGGGTTTCGCCCCAGGGGCTAGGTGGCTACGTGACACTCCTGAATTATAAGAAAATGCATTTACGGCGTTGCAGCCGCAGACCGCGTTTTGGTGTCTACGTGAGTCCTACAATATGGATTAGGAGCTCCGGACTTTTAGTGGCTTTGTGGATATTAAAATGCTTTACAAGCTCCTTTATAACGGTACTATTTTTTTTATTTGCCCCTAAAATGGGGCGCTAGATGTGAAATATCTTGACTAATGAAAAAGATATCACCAACTCTTAATTTAGACTTACTTAAGTCCAAGTGGTTGAGTCAGACACCACGATAGTGTTAAGGCATACTGATGTATGGTATAATTAACCCACTTCCAAAAAGGAGGAGGTTCTACGTTCGGCTGTATGTATGTTTTTTTTTTTTTTTTTTTTATGTATGTCCAGCGATAATTCCGTCAATTATGGACCGATTTTGAAAATTCTTTTTTTGTTTTGAAGGGTTTACTTCCAGGGTGGTCCCATTTTTTTTATGTCAGGATCTGATGATGGCATCCTGGAGAAATTGAGGGGAACTTTCGAAAGTTGTAGAGACGACTAGTGCGTTTGTTAGTGTTTCCATAAGGTATTTTAAACCACTACAACTTTATGAAGGTTTAGAGTTGGTCTGATGATGGAGCCGAAACACAGACGATGGAACTCGTCAACGATTTACAGCAGTCACCTTTTGTTTGGGCTTGATTAATTTGTATTGATGAGTACTTTCCACCTATATGGGTTGTGACTGTATTAAGGGTCTGGTGATGAAGACGAGGGACAGTGAAGAGAACTCCTCGACGGTTCACAGTAGCTACCTTGTGTTTGGACTTGATAAATTTGTGTTGATGAGAACTTTCCACCTAGATGGATTGTGACTGTACACACGCAGTAGGTATGCTAACACTAAAAATAAAAAAATAAAAATTTTAATAAAAAAAATTTAACCGACTTCCAAGTCAAAAAATAACTTTAACTAAAAAGCAAAAAATAACATCCTACCTATGTGCTACCTTCTGATCAGTTTGAAGGCGGTGCCAAGCCAGTGTCGTGTTTTAATTAAAGCTGTTTCTGAAAGAACCACAGAAATTTTGTAGTTAAAACGTGTTTAATTAAAACATCACTGGCTTGGCACCGCCTTCAAACTGATCAGAAGGTAGCACATAGGTAGGATGTTATTTTTTGCTTTTTAGTTAAAGTTATTTTTTGACTTGGAAGTCGGTTAAATTTTTTTTATTAAAATTTTTATTTTATAATTAGCGTTTTTGCGTTTTTTATTTCTACAAGCTAGACTATTTTCCAACGATTCCAGCGCTTCTAGGCAAGCGTGTCCCATCTTAGACTGTATCTACACTTACCATCAGGTTAGATCATTGTGAAACGCGAGCCTATTTGCATAAAAAAAAATCAAAATTTCCCTCCCTTAAAGACGTTATAATAAAGCCAGTCAAAGTTGAAATTCATTTTCAATTAGGCTTAGTTTACAAGCACTTTTGAAACGTCAGGTCGTGATAATGATGATGATGATGGTGATGATGATGATGATGATGATGATGATGATGCTGATGATGATGATGATGATGATGATGATGATGATGATGATGATGATGATGATGATGATGACGATGATGATGATGATGACGATGATGATGATGATGATGATGATGATGATGATGATGATGATGATGATGATGATGATAATGATGATGATAATGAACTACGGACTAAAAGCATTCCAGTCCGTAGTTCTTTTTGTGCCTTGACTCAGGGTATGTACAAGGTACTCGTTACATATAGTCCTAATGCAACGTCTCTGTGCCTTAAATGCCTTAGTTCGAAATCATGAGCTTGTTAACCAACATAATCATCAGCCAATTATAAGTGGACTCAGATTTCCTTTCTCCTTCAACAGAGAAGACTTTTTCTTAGTCCCTTATCCCTTATCCCTTAGTCTTCTGATTGCATAACGTGCTCTCCAGGGCACGTGACGGTGACCATTATTATATTAAGGTTTCAACGTTGTTTTACATGTCACGTTGCATAAACAAGTTCATGATCAAGAAACTCGTCGAGCACCGACGAAGTCACGTGAGTTCAGTCGTTTATTATGAAAAGCTCTTACGTAAGTTTAACTTGTATGAAGTTTTGAAAGCAACGACTTACCGCTGTGAGGCGTGAAGTAATTTTCCATCACTACTTAATATATCCAATACCATTGATGAATTATAAAAAATATTATTTTCATAATAATAATATTAATCAATTAATAATCAATTATTATGCATTAAGAAATTATATATCACGTGAAAGCAAAATATCGTGAGGAAACATAATGAGAATGTTCTTAATTCTCTACGCATGTGAAGTTTGTTAATCCGCATTGGTCCAGCGTGGTGGACTACTAGCCTAACCCCTCTCATTCTAGGAGACTCGTGCTTAGCAGTGAGCACGAGTCACATTGGAGCAGCATGATGGGCCCAAGGTTCATATCCCCTCTCCTACAAAGAATGAGGTCTGGTCAGTTAAAATTGACAGATAAAGATTATAAATGTATATATTTTTTTTTTTTCATATACGGTTTATATGTCTGTAATTTTCATAAAACTACTAATAATATTTAGATAGGGTTTTCATGATACAAGTTTATAGGGACTATCGCTGAAATTGAAGATTTTGTTATTTCTGAACAAAAATTGTTTATCATTGGAAAATCTATGTACAAACCAATATACCGAAGTGGTTTCCGAAACTCACCGTATTCCGGAAAACCAACTAAAACGCAAACCTACCTGACAGCAATATCTATGACATTAACAAAAAATAAATAAAAACCTAAAACGCCTCAAGATAAAACCGCGCACGATAAAGTACCTAACAAAATGAAAAAAAACATGCTGAAAAATTCGCCGACGCCGCAGAATTATCGCTAAGAAAACTTGAGCAAGAAATGTATGCAGCTTACTTGCATCCGAGCTTATCGCATCTATCAACGTCCGAAGGCTTTCACGGAAGGCTTTGTTCGCCTCCCCCCTCCCCGCCCACCGCCCGTTACAAAGAACCTCAACCACCACCCCCTCGCCGCTTCCTAACCTTCGCATTCCAATATTGAACTCGTTAACTAGTTAATTGTTGATGTAATTTTAGTTATTTCACGACTTTAACTGTTACTTTTAGGTTTTTAATTGTTATATAAATCTATTCTTTGAGGAGGGATCCATAAAAAATATTGTTTTGATTAAATACCTTATAACATTTAAATACTAATTTTGTTATAGACAAATTCGCAAAAATGTAAATTTTAAAATGTTCTGGAAATAAAAAGCCTTTTTATTTTATTTAATTAATTTGCTAATACCCTAAAACCCAAATATTAAAAGTGAAAAATGTTTTATATTAACTTGACGTCCACGAATTTATTTGCGTGGACGCGTGGAGCCTTAAAACCTTGTTAATTCGGCCCTGTCGCAAAAGCCGTTCTTATCTATCTATTCGATATTTCGTAATGACTCTCTTTCATCCCATCGCAAAGAAAAAGAAAGCTACATTTTTTATTTCATCGCTATCGGGTGACATTTGTCTCTATATAAGCCTTTGTACTTTCATTTTATATTAACACAACGTTACAAAGAATATTTCATGAATTGCAAACCCTGATATGTAAGTGACAAATCAGCAATATTCCTTTAAACTCACGTGATAAGTTTATCTACTACTTAATTCTATTATCTGTCTCTGTCTGTAGATATTAACAAACACACTTGTTTTACAGAATAGGGTTATAACATCGATCGTAGATCGTTAGACGGGCCCCGAAGCGTCGCGGAATTGTCATTGGTTTCGCAAATACTTACGAATGAAAAGTAACAACTTTCTCATTGTATTCCTGTTGCGGCTTTTGTGTATTTACACTTCCAAAATAATCACGAAGGCATAATTAAGGGATTAAACAAGAAAAAAACAGTAAAAATATTTTTTCACAGTCACAGCATGCGCTTGTTGCATACTAAGTTAAGATGTGCGCGCACGTCTTTGAGTAATGACATAACATTGTGCGTTCTTTAATATGGATGGGGCCCATCTAACAATTTATATCGATGGGTTATAAACTTCGGCGTACAACACGCAAGCGCCTACGAATGCAGTTGTGGAGATCAGGAGAGGAGAACAAAGCCAAGGATGCATCAATCTCAGTCACAGCCGGCTTCCGTTATCCGGTACCTACAAATGGGAGTGTCATTTGAGTTGCCTATAAGGCGTTCGGTTTTATATGGTACGAGATGGGTACGAATATCAACGGGTCAGTCTATAATTTCATACTTACACTAGCTGATGCCGCGCGGTTTCACCTGCGTGATTCCTGTCCTCGTAGAAATACGGAGATTATATATATAGCCTTTCTTGATAAATGGGCTATCTAACACTGAAAGAATTTTTCAAATCGGACCAGTAGTTCCTGAGATTAGCGCGCGCGAGAAACCAAACAGAAACAAATTTATATTTAGTATAGATATCATACTAACATATAAAGCTGAAAAGTTTTTATATTTAAACGCGCTTATCTCAGAAACCACTGGTTTTAATTGATAAATAATTTCGTGTTGTAAAGTCCATCCATTTAACGAGGAGGCTATCATCACCAGCCTGTATCCGTCCACTGCTGGACATAGGCCTTTCCGAGAGAGCGCCACCACACACGATCCTCTACCATCCAGTCACTTCACACTACGTCCTTAATGTCGTTGGACCATCTAGCTGTAGGGCGTCCTACACTGCGCTTGCTGGTACGTGATCTTCACTCTAAAATACGTCTGACCTAGCGGCCATTTGTTCTGCTTTAGCCTATATGCGATCAATGGGAGCACTAGTGGAAAATAAGACGAAAACAGTGGGAAAAAGTGCTCCTTTTGAGAGCTTGCGTTACGTGCTGCGTTAATAGTTTTGTCCCGGTGCAGTGCGTTGTGCTGCGTTAACAGTTTTGTTTCCAGGGAAAATAGAATTTCATGTAAACGGACATCCATATGTCCCCTAGTATTCTAATATATAAAAATCTCGTGTCATGTTTTGTAGTCGCACTTCTCTATACCAGCTCGACCGATTTTCATACAATGTATTACGTATATTTTTTAGGTATAGCTGTGGAGACTTAGTCGCTAACTATGGGCCTTATAAAAAATACATGATCGGGCTACCTATTACAAAATTTCAACCTTCGCTACTATCTAACGGTAGTTACCAGTAGCGGATATATCGTTCAGTTAGTCTTAATATATCCCAAGACAAACAGATCCAAGTGCACCAACTAGTGACACTCTCCAGGCGATAAAGTAAACAATCTGAAAAGCTGAACATGCAGCTCGGAACATCCATCAAAAACTTGGCGCGCGTCTGACGGCTGATTGGCGAAAACGAGAGAAAGCTGCTTGTTATTTTGTGCAGTTTTACCTACGAATTTATTACGCTTTTACCTATATTACAAAATCGGCAAATCTTACATAACGTGTTTACTTTGACCTCTTCCAGTATGTTATTTGAAATTTTAATGAATCGCTCAAATTCATTAAAATTATCTGGAAAAACCTGAAATTGAAAGAATTCAAATGAAAATTTCCTGGCCAAACTATTTTATTAATTAATTATTAAATATCATAAATGATAGTTTTTCCAGGAGTTTTGACGACCTCCGTGGCGCAATAGTGTGTGCGTTGGATTTACAACACGGAGGTCCTGGGTTCGATCCCTGACTGGGCCGATTGAGGTTCAGGTCTGGCTAGTGGAAGGCTTCGGCCGTTGCTAGTTACCACCCTACCAGCAAAGACGTACCATTAAACGATTTAGCGTTCCGGTACAATGTTATGTAGAAATTGAAAGGAGTGTGGATATTCATCCTACTCATAACAAGTTAGCCAGCTTCCATCTTAGATTGCATCATCACTTACCATCAGGTGAGATTGTAGTCAAGGGCTAACTTGTAGAAAATAAAAAAGACGTACTTTATATAAATAACTTTTCATCCAATAAACAGATGGGTGAAGGTCGTTTCTTATCTTAGACTAATAGACTCGAACTGACGTGACCAACGCAGTAGTCAAGACACACATTCGTACATTTACACCCAGAAATCTCATCACCCAAAGGATAACCACTGAGCCACAGAGTAACCAGAGTGAGTCTTTACAAAGAACGTACTGAAGCCGGTGAAACCCATTAAATAAACAAACGTCACGTATCTCCTTGACAACCGCACAAACTTTATTCATAATTTTTATTTCAAAATTTAAGGATTTACGTAAATTAATATTAGAATCAATTATTACCAAAAAAAAAAATACTCCATCTTATTAGTTTAGTTTTTGAAAACAATTTTTAAAATATTTTAAAACACAAGACGCCATTTTTCTTGAATGACATTGAGTTACTGATGCAACGCTTCGTGTCGTACTGACCCGAAAATGTATTACTTTTTGAATTTCGTATTTGGAGCGGCTACGACACCGTGTTCCGTACGTCTGTATATATAGTATCTGTATATTATTACTACTAAGTACTATGCGATCCGAAAATTTCATTTCCGATAAAATATCGCGTTTTAAAATGTTACGCCCACTCTTTTATATGGCTGTGAAAGTTGGGTCCTGAAAAAGAACTGTTGTCGATGTTTGCAAGCATTTGAGATGTGGGGATTAAAAAAAATAATGAAAATCTCTTGTAATCACTTTGTCTCAAATGCTCAAGTGCTGGAGAGAGCAAACTGCAAACGCGAGCTTATGACAACTGTAATGAGGCGGAAGGTTGCATTTTTCGGACATCTGCAAAGAGGACCCCTCTACGAGTTTCCTAGGTTGATCCTAGAAGGCAAGACAGCCGGAAAAAGGGCACAAGAACGGCAGAGACGTAAATGGGTGGACGATATTAAGGAGTGGACCAAGAGTAATTACAGCCAGCTGAAAAATATTTCAAGTGATCGGAAAAGTTTTCTCCATATGATGGGCCAAACTTTGACGGCCGCGTGGCGCAGTGGGTGACCCTGCTTTCTGAATCCACGGTCGTGGGTTCGATTCCCACAACTGGAAAATATTTGTGTGATGAGCATGGGTGTTTTCCAGTGTCTGTGTGTATTTATACATTATATAAATATTTATATGTAGTATATAAATGTATATGAATATTATAATATCTTAGTACCCATAACACAAGCTATTCTGTATGCTTACTTTGGGGCTAGATAGTGATCTGTTTTGTTTAAGTATAGTATAAGTAAGTAACTTCAGTTTGAAGAGGGCACCTGATGAATGAATGAATGTATATTATTGATCAATCTGTGCACTGGCCCAACAAAGTATTTAAGATACCCAAACGAAAACTCTCGATACTCCGCAGAAAGCGCCGCCATTCACGCCATCCCGCCATTACGCTGCTGTACTCTTGAACTGGAATCAATCAATTATTTTTCGCTCGGCGCACACTAAAAAGATGGCAACAGTTCGGATATTAAACGATCGCTCGACGTAGAAGGATGGAGCCCCCTTTGATGCACGTTCACTATCCGTCTACGTTCTTATCTCAGCACGCTAGTTTCCGTTCCAATTCGTTTTGGCATCGAGCTTCATAATGAAATAGTTATCGGTGAAATTAAGCTGTGATGCATCAGCTGTAAACCTGGTTACGTTTCTTCCATGAAAGTGCAAACGTGTTACGTGTGTATTTTAACACTGTCATACAGGGTAGGTAATTACTTATTTATTCCCTCTGTCTTTGATTATGAACTCTGACTTTGATTTGGAAGGCGTAGGTTCTAATCCGATCCGGGGCATGCACCTGCTAACGTTTCAGTTATGTGCATTAAGAAATTATACATCACGTACTCCAAACGGTGAAATAAACATCGTAAACCAGCGTGGTGGACGCCGAGATTAGCCGCTACATTAAATGGCAGTAATTTTGCAATCATCTTATAGTACCTATGATATATTTCATCATCGATCGATATGTTTTATATCAAATTTAGTAGGTACCTTAAAAATATATTTTTAAGGTACTACTTCATACTTACCTACCTAGGTAAGTATGCCTAAAACATTTCCTGGCCAAACTATGCCATATTCGCAACGTAATTTCGTTCTTTATCGTACTAAATTTGATATAACATGTTTTTTTTTTCAATGAAATAAAGATAAGGGCAACGATGCCATTGTGGCCGGAACACGGTATTTGGCGGCAAAAAAACTAGACGAGCTGTGACAAAAAGCTCTAAGCTATTAATCTAACTCGTGTCAATAAGATTGTAATTAATAACTTAGTTACTTGGTCCTCATTAGCACGAGAGTTAAAAAAGCGATACGTCAAAACCCAGCGTTGGCGCTTTTAGTAACGATCTTAATTAAGTTCATGGATTATTTCCAACGCCTAAAATTGAAAATGCAACACCACTCGATAAAAAAGTGTCGTGTTTTAAAAATGCTGTGATGTGAACATATACTTGGGAACACATTTATTGTTTATGGTAAGTAATATGAGTACCCCCACTGGAGACATTAAAGTTAAAGCAAGATAATATTAAGACTCGCATTGGAACAGCGTGGTGGGCACAAGCTCTAAATATAAACTCTTTATGAAGAAGTAGAAATACTTTGAACAATCATATTTTATACTAGAGATGGGGTACTGGCGCATCAAAACTGTTGACTTAATTTCATTTAATCGCTTATTAAACAACGAACGTTGTTTAAAGAAATAATACCTAAATATCGTCCACAATATCGAGTTGTGTGTTCAGGAAGTGTAAAAACTATATATAAATAAATACATAATGGAATTAAAGACAAAACTGTGCAAGTTCAGCCGAGTCGCCGAGTCGCATTGGGATCACTTTTTGCGGTGATTTTGTTAAGACGTAACCTATCTATAGTATAGAATTATCATTGTTTTTAAACGCTTTTTAAACGTGCGGATGACGCCTTACTGACGTTGATGTTTCCCTGCTAACGTAAGAACTTGTTTATCTCCAAGCACTGGTCCACCATAGATAAATTGACAAAATGCATCACGATAGGTCTGTATCGATTCCGCAAGATACAATAGCGGCTCGATACGCCGCAGACACTAGAGCTGGGTCGGGCCCCGGCCTTTAGATACGTGGCTATTGTGGGCATTGTCTGAGAAACAATGGCGTCCCGACACCTCACAATAGCTCAGTTAGCTTTGTGAAAAATTAACGCGAGACCTGCGTGCATTGAAGCTTTCGCCTGTTTCTAATACTACTCATTATCTCGAGACTCATTGGCCTAGTGGAGAGTCTGTGCATCTTCAAATCATGAGTGACTAGGACCTAGGTTCGAATCCTAGAAAGGGATAGGGCTTAAAATATCACCTATTTTTAATAGTAGATACTCATTATTTCTGAATGCCTACTTGAAAGCCTTTGTCCTGATCATGAGGTTTTGAAAGCGAATCTTGGAATGGGAAATTTTGGCAGCCTTCGTGGCGTAGTGGTATGCACGGTGGATATTCAAGACGGAGGTCCTGGGTTCGATTCCCGGCTGGGTCAATTGAGGATTTCTTAATTGGTCCAAATCTGGCTGGTGGGAGGCTTCGGTCGTGGCGTTCCGGTACGATGTTAGTGTAGAAACCGAAAGGAGTGTGGATTTCATCCTCCTCATCATTTCATCTTAGATTGCATCATCACTTACTATCAGGTGAGATTGTAGTCAAGGGCTAACTTGTAGAGAATAAAAAAATAATAATTATCCGGTTTTTCTTTTTCAAAAAAAAAAATTAGTACAACACTGTAGTACACAAACACTGAGTAGCGTGTTGAGATATTGGTGGTCCATCTTTATAATATCTCATGCATGAACCTCCAACAAAGGTATGTCTGGTCCTGTTAGGAGCCATTAAAAATGGGTTGGTTGTTAATAGTTGATGGGCAACTTTTTAATTAAACTTTGAATAGCTTAAACTTTAGTTTACAGAGGTAATTAATCTAAAGCACTATGACATTTTTTTCCGAAATAAAGTAAAAAACTGAAATTATTTCCAGCTCGCATTAATATTCTGCTTATGCACAGAATACCTACGAGCACACAGACTGCGAAATTATACGCAATACAAGGACTTAAATTACAGAAAAAAGGAAAAGTATTTAAGGCTTCCTAGATGCAAATAAAGTTTGTTTACTTCAGATAAGTTTACTTTGTTTTTGAATCAATAGTTAATCTCTTTTAGTTGTCTCCTTCAGTTGATTAACTACCGTATTAGTCAAATGGTTAACGGTATTCGAATAAGGAAGTTTTGGGTTTTGGCCCAGGGTCGAACTGTGAACTATTGAGTTTTTCTTTCTTCCAATGTTTTTTTTTTATTCTTTACAAGTTAGCTCTTGACTGCAATCTTACCTGATGGTAAGTGATGATGCAATATAATATTGAAGCGGGCTATCTAGGCCTAGGATAAAAATCCACACCTACACGACATTGTACCGGAACGCTAAATCGCTTTTCGGTTTGGTACGTATTTGCGGTAGGGCCAAATCATTCCACCAGCCAGACCTGGACCAATTAAGAAAATCGAATCGAACCCAGGACCTCTGTATTTTCAACTCGTACTCGCGAAAATAGTGGTGGTGCCTCGGCGAGCTATTTTGCAGTATAAGTTAAATAAAAACTTGAATAAAAAACCATTGAAGCTTCCAATTAAGCTATATTTTCGTTTCCCTGCTATTATACTCTAAGCTGTTGAAACGGTTGAGCCCCAATGGTTTTATATAAAAAAGCCTTTCAATCATAAAAGTGATCGGTTTGGCGGTTTGCCTGCTGACATATCCCGTATCTATATTTTTTTTTATCTCGTAACAAGTTTTACGCAGCGAACTGTGTGTTTTCGATGTATTCATTTTAAATTAAAGGATTTGTACTACCGTGTAGGTTTGGCGTTTCAATGCGAATGGAAATTTTATCACACTTATATTATATTTCGGACCCTTATTCCATATACTACGTGAAATTAATATTGTTTAATTAAATTTGATATGAGTCAACTACTACGTATTAAAATTTTTGTATACGTACCACGTATTTATATACGTAGGTGCGTATTTTCCACGACCAACATAATATATTTCGTATATAAAAATAGCAACACAAAATCTGGTTTATTGGATGGCTGAGTGCGTTTTACATTTTTAGGCACAAAGTGATTAATAGATATTAATGGAAATTTACAGCAACACAAACAAAATATTCTTTTATTATTATGATTATACCATACTTACTTTCTGTACCACTGTATCTCCAATTCGAAAATTGCTTAAAAAACCGTCCATATGCGTCTCGGGCCCGCGCAATGATTTAATGAACACTTGAAATCCTAATAATGCAAAAATACCGATAGTGATATATACTATCACTTTCACACACTATGGGACAGACGAGAAAAAAGTCAATCCGTAACTTTAGGGAAGGAACCCAAAATTTTGTAATTTTTTTTTTTACCGACAGACTACAAACGGACATGGCAAAACTTTAAGGGTTCCTTGTGGACTACAGAACCCTAAAAATATTCAGAGTACTTACCATCAGCATATTTTCAAAACAACAAACTTGATATTCAACAAATAAAAGTAATAGACTATTGGATAGAAGCAGGCGTACTTTGCGGAAGTTCATCATGATTATATAATGATTTATTTATTTTGCTATCCTCCGCGAGAAGCCGACGAACCCATGCGACAACGTCACCCAGGTTCGACAAAATACTCTCTGCGTACGTTTCACACCCAAACCGGAGCATCCTCAGGAGATGTTGACTCTAAAACTTGCAATTGTACGTTGTAGAGTCAACATCTCCTGAGATTGATGATGACGGGTTCGTCGGCTTTTAGCGGAGTACTTATAGCAAAATAAATAAATCATTATATAATATAGAGACCACATTTACCAGAGATACCAAATACAGTACATCTACGACAAGCTAACAATAGGCAATTTCTGGTACAAAACAGCTTAATCCCAGATGCGTCGATTGCCAGGAAATTGTTGAAAGAAAGGCGCAAAGCATTACCCGGCGTGGGAACTCAAGCAGCGTGGCTAGCTAGCCGTTAGCGTCATACCGTGGATCCATTTCACTTAACTGTAGCGCACGCATTTAGCTTGTATTCTTGAAATATGCAAAGCGCACTCACGACCGGCCGGCCGATTGTGATTCGACAGTCGCGATCGACAACAATTTTTAAGTAAGTTTTAACTTAGTGATTAACAGTAATTTATTTATTTAATATTTATTTGTACACCACAATTAAAATACAAATAAAACGGAAATTTATGAAGAAGTAGAATACAAAGACGAAGACGACCTAATCGCTTAGTAACGATCTCTACCTTAGATTTAAGAAAACATAGACAATATCTTATAAATAAATAATTGTTTAAAAACTGCAATAGATTGTAAGAGTTACAACAATACTTTGTCCAACACGTAGATCAAACTTGGAGTTACAACAATAACGTATCCAAGACGTAGATCAAACTTTAAACTTCTCGGATTAGAGTCTAAAATTTTAATAGTGCAGTAGAAAAAGATCCTACAAGGAATATTATTTACGAACGAATGCTATCCCTTCAGCCCATATCGAATTTTGTACTTGATTTTGAACTACTACAAGATTTTGTGTTATACAAATACACAAAATATGGTTTAAAATATACAAAAAAATATAGTTTAAAAGCTAGCAATCTATCTGGTTTAACTATATATTAAATTCAGATGTTTCATTTAATATATAGAATCATCCAAACTTTCCAAACTTTTAGATACACCACCAAAAGTTAGAAAAATCAACTAAAATACATTATTTATATCACTGACTTAAACTTTATTTGTCACTTAACGTAATACGTAATGTGGCGTAACTTTTTAATAAATATTAATAATGAGATGAGGTTAACACGAACACGATCTCGATTGTCGAATCACAATCGCACCGCTGACCCTAAGTAATAGCGCGTGAGGTGCTTGAAGGAAAAATCTAGTCTCTCATCCCATTAGATGCATTACGGACTATTCGCTTTAATATCTGCTTCACCTCCTTTTGTATGACAGCTTAAGCATACTCATTTATTTTATAGTATTTGACACAATTACAGAGTTACAGCTTCTAGCCCTTAGAACCTGATTCTAATTATGTCTTTATTGCATTTTTTTCAACTGGCAACAACCACTAAACAACAAAATATAATAACCAATGGCTGGCTTGCAATGGTCTTATAACAAAAATCTTCGACCAACACCTTAAGAAGCTTTCACTTAACTGTTGGATCAAGAGTCGGATACAGAAGGCAGTGATTTTTGAGACGGCCCGTATTGTGAGGAGGTTCTTCACTCTGGAGCCCTGACCACTGGTTGCTTGGGCACTCAAAATGTCCCGCAATGGGATTGTTGACTTTTTTATACATTTGTGATTTTTTTTATACATTTTATTTTTATATTAACATTGTTAAAAATTAAAAAAAGACTAAAAAATAAATGAAAGGAAAAAAATTACTTGATTTGTACTTCAGCTTCAAACTTGTCCTGCCTTTTATTTCTTATGCTTGCTTGGACACAGCAATACAATAGTTTTCAGTATACGTAATCGCTACTGCCTACACCTGCAGTCACTGTCAAAAAAGTCTTCAAAAAGCCTCCAATCAACTAAACAACGCTCTGGCATGATATTTCTCCTAACAAGGGCTTTCAAAACCCTACGTATTGAACTTTTTTTACTTTATTGATCTTAATTTCTACGGTATTAATTATAATGTAATTTTACTCAAAAGTAGAGTTGGGTTAGCCAGATTACACGCCGTCGATGTGTATACAAAACATTTGAAAATATGTTGGTAGTTTAATACGAATTTATATACTTTTTTACTGTTGTTAACAGGGGTGTATCTACTGTATCAACCGTATCAATGATAGGGGGTCCCCGGACTACAGGGGCTACTAAATATGACATTGACTTACCCTATGTAGGATGTTTCCAATCTTTGGTCGCACGCTAAATCAAGAAAAAAACGATATTCCTTTTTTTGACTTTTGTCATTTTTGAAGTGAAACATCTGCGTTTTTACAACTTAACTTAACTAGGCACTTACCTAGGTTCTTAACTAGGTACTAGGTAATATCTAGTTACTAAAACCCACAATCAATCATTTAATCAGGGAAAAAACATGAAAAAAAACGCAGAAATTTCACTTTAAAAATGACAAAAGTCAAAAAAGGGAATCTCGTTTTTTTCCTTGATTTAGCGTGCGACCAAAGATTGGAAACATCCTACATAGGGTAAGTCAATATCATATTTAGTAGCCCCTGTAGTCCGGGGGGCCCCTATCATTGATACGGTTACCATTGGCACATTAAGCGTGTGACCAAAAGTTGGCAACATCCTACATAGGGTAAGTCACTGTCATATTTAGTTTAAACGACCATTTTTGTTTCGTATGTGAAAAATCTTTACCTACCCCCGTTGGGCCTCCCAACTAATTTTGGTACATTTTGGCCCCTCCAAGGCACGCTACGTTACTGGTTGTTAAACAGCTTTTTAATAAAAAAACTTAAGTGAATTCATTACTCTACAACGTAGCTAGTTGTAATTACCGAGTTTATTGCCTGAAGTGAAACAACACGAAATCTAATCATCAATAACCACGGTGTAATTTTTTTTAATGTAAAATTAATTTTAACGATAACCAAGTTATAATTTACATAAAGCTTCTGGTTCTATAGGCATAAAAATAAATTGAAAATGTTTATCATTAGTAAATTTTTACCTTTACATAAAGTTTAATTTATTTATAGGAACTTGTCCGTCTGTAAATATTCAGTAGGTACATTTTATACAGAGCGACAGTCAGCCATGAATGAAAATCAAAAGTTCGTCTTTAAGTCAACCATTGACGGTCAATTATTCTCACGTTTCTGCAGCGCAAACGGCAGCGAAGATGTTTCATAAGTCGAGCTGTCATGCACGCAGAGACCAATACACGATCAGTTATAGTCGTGGGTGCTGCAGAAACTTGAGAATAATTGATCGTCAATAGCGTGCATTATATAAAACTAGCGGACGCCCGCGACTTCGTCCGCCCTTAGACCTCCTTGATCCGGCCCTCTTGCAAAATCCGTTCTTAGCGGACGTCTACTAACTGTAAACTAACTCCCTGCCAAGTTTCATCTTTATACGTCAAGTGGTTTGTAACCGACTTCAAAAAGGACGAGGTTCTCAATTCGGTCGGTATTTTTTGAGATTTCGGGATGAATGACCTTTCGCATTTATATATTAAGATTCTAAAAGTTTCTCTAATTACGCTCCTAAACTCTTAGAAGCTTCGTATCTCGTATTTTAACTATTCAATATTTTGGTCCTTATTGTCAACCTATTAAAAAAACATCAATTGAGAAATGTCATCTACCTACTGTATGATAACTACCAGTAAGCATCGGATGACATCTATTACATAGAATCGTATAATATATCAACCAGCATACGTCAAAGTATGCTGATAAGATTGCATTCAAAGAGTAACTTTTTATTATTATTAAAAAAACTAGCTGACGCCGCGCGGTTTCACCCGAGTGGTTCACGTTCCCGTAGGAATACGGGGATAATATATAGCCTATAGCCATCCTCGATAAATGGGTTATCTAACACTGAAATAATTTTTCAAATCGGATCAGTAGTTCCTGAGATTAGCGCGTTCAAGTAAACAAACGAACTCTTCAGCTTTATAATATTAGTATAGATAAAAAAATCATCGATTAGGATTCTTGGATGTGTCAACAGTGGCGGGCTTTATACGAGAACATAATAGCGACATAATTATTAATAATAATATTTTATGCGCACGTAATTTCAATTACCTATTCACATTATACTACATAATTACAAGTTACTCACATAAATTAATTATTAATTTACATTTTAAACAAACATAAATAAAGTACACAAACAATTAACTGAGCAGATGGAACATTTACTATCACGATTATTATGCTAATATAACAAATGATTACGTTTTAATAATGAAGACAATTTCAAATCATTTATCAATAAACGTTTATAAAAAAGTATAAACACGCGGCATCGTACCGGAACGCTAAACTGCTAGGCGATACATCTTTGCCGATAGAGTGGAAACTAGCTACGACCGATGCATACCAAAAGACTAAATCCTGAGCCAATTTAGAAAATATTAAATCTTAACCTGACAAAAAATATAAATATATTATAAAGCTGGGAATCGAACCCAGGAGCCCACAGCACTACCAACTGTGCCAGAAAGGTTGTCAAAAAAAAAGGTTGTTAGGTCAATGATGTTAAATACTGTTAGATATGTTTACTGTTAGTTAGCTCATGTTAGTTGTGGTCAAAAACGAATTTAATTATTTAAACATATAATACCTAAATACCATCTACAACGTCGAGTTGTGTGTTCAGGAAGCGTAAAAACTATATACATAAATAAGTAATGGAATTAAAGACAAAATTGCGCATAAGTGCGCTCAGCTTTGTAGCATTCGGATCAGTTTTTGCGGTGATTTAGTAGGGACGTAACCGATCTATAGTATAAAATTATTATTGGTTGTAGTGCTTGAAATAAACTAAATTGATATGCACTGATTTACAGATACCACCGACGTAGCCAATAAACTTAATTACAATTATAAAATCGTAACATTTCCCCCTCTTTGTGTGTAGATAAATTTCTTATAAGGCGAAACTCTCGCGCATCGTTGGAGATACCGGCGTATAGGCGGGGCGAGCTCTGCGCCAGCGTGACTTGCCCACGCATCGTATCGTGCTGTGGTGTGACATGCATGCATTGTTCACTGCAGGAGGCAATTAAGAGGAAGCACCTACACCCTTTTGTATTGGTTACTTTGTAAGAAAATAATTGGAAATAAATACAAGAGCATCTACTCGTTTGTACTAATTGTTTTACTATTATTTATTTTTTTATATTATATCTATATTCTAAGCTGTCTGTCTGTCTGTGTGTTACTTGCTTACGTCCCGTATTGTGCTGCGACATGCATGCATTGTTCACTGCAGGAGGCAATTAAGAGGAAGCACCTACACCCTTTTGTATTGGTTACTTTGTAAGAAAATAATTGGAAATAAATACAAGAGCATCTACTCGTTTGTATTAATTGTTTTAATATTATTTATTTATTTATATTATATCTATATTCTAAGCTGTCTGTCTGTCTGTGTGTTACTTGCTTACGTCCCGTATTGTGCTGCGACATGCATGCATTATTCCCTGCAGGAGGCAATTAAGAGGAAGTAACCACACCCTTTTTTTATTGGTTACTTTGTAAGAAAATAATTCGATAACAAATACAAGAGCATCTACTAGTATTTACTAATTGTTTTACTATTATTTATCTATATTCGAAGTATTTTATAAAACGAAGATTTTCGCCTTGTTTGTCTGTCTGTGTGTTACTTGCTTACGTCCCGTATTGTGCTGCGACATGCATGCATTGTTCACTGCAGGAGGCAATTAAGAGGAAGCACCTACACCCTTTTGTATTGGTAACTTTGTAAGAAAATAATTGGATAACAAATATAATATAGAGCATCAAGTCGTAAATACTAATTATTTTTAATTTAATTTGTTACTTGCTTACGTCCCGTATTGTGCTGCGACATGCATGCATTATTCCCTGCAGGAGGCAATTAAGAGGAAGTAGCTACACCCTTTTTATTGGTTACTTTGTAAGAAAATAATTGGATAACAAATACAAGAGCATCTACTCGTTTGTACTAATTATTTTACTATTATTTATATTATCTATATTCTAAGCATATTATAAAACGAAGATTTTTGCCTTGTCTGTCTGTCTGTTACTTGCATACGTCCCGTATAGTGCTGCGACATGCATGCATTGTTCACTGGAGGAGGCAATTAAGAGGAGGCACCCTACACCCTTTTGTATTGGTAACTTTGTAAGAAAATAATTGGATAACAAATATAATATAGGGCATCAAGTCGTAAATACTAATTATTTTTAATTTAATTTGTTTATTTATATTATCTATATGCTACATGCATATTAGAAAAAAAGTACTACACCTTGTCTGTTTGTCTGTCTGTTGCTTGTATTGTGCTGTGTCATGCATTGTTCACTGCATTAGGTAATTTAAGAGAAAGCACATACATCGTTTTGTGTAAGATACTTTGTAACTAATACAAAATGATGAATGAAACGAATAATTGGATAATAAATTCAAGAGTATCTTTTATTTTACTGTCATTTATATTTGTTTACGGTATTTTTACGTTTTTAAACAAATGCGGAAATAACCACTATATGGTCTTAAGCATAATAATTGACCGAGCTCGGTGTCGGTTAATTAGGAAGATTCCGGCTTAAAAAGAAAAGCTCAATTACAGTACATAGCTCGGCCCAAGACTGAAACATAGGGCCTCATAATCCGAAATAATTAGTAAACTAAACACTCGACAAACAAAACAAGAGAAACTAAAATAACTGAAACAAAATGTGAAATAGAAACTGAAATAAAATACAGTTGGAAGTATGTTGCACCAATTTAAACATTATTTACGTGAAACATGTTTATTAAGCTTCAGTTTTTTTTTTCAAATGCAACAACAACGTTGAAAATAAAGTAATTAAACCACAAATAATAATTTAAGCGCAGCTAACCCAAAAGAAACAGAAAATGGAACGGCCTCTCAAAATAAAGTACTTAGACGAAAATTTAAAAGGTTAACGAAATACGAATTAATATATCGTATGCAACCGTGGACCCGGTTAAGAGCGTATACTTAGTGTTGTACACTTCAGTCCTAAATCTTTATAAAAAGACTAATTGTCTATGTCTCAACTCCTAAAAAAATACTGAGTCCTAAACTACATTTTTAGTTTACAGTTTCAAAATGCTTTAGTGTAGTCAAAAAACTAATAAGATAAAGTGACTAGAACTTAGACTAGACTTAATAACATTACACGGTTTATTTACTTAAATTGCATAAAACTCTATGTGAATTAGTCCTTTTTATTTGACTACAGTAGGGCATATCGCTTAGCATTCACTGATCTCGAAAGTAAAAACATGATTAGCTAACTTATTTGGTATTTTTTTTAAATTAAAGTTTCGAAAGTAGGTAATCCAGGTAAATTTAAGTAAGTTGCACCAATATTTATTAGTTTAATTAAGAATTAAAACACGCTAAAGACTAAAAGGTCTCATGAGACTAAATCTCAAATTTTGACTCGAGTCTTACGACACTACGTGTACCCAGTTTTGAAGCAATTAGTAGCGCCTGCTGCAGCCATTACGCAACTCCTTTTACAACATTAAACCCTCTTCACATCCCTAAAATGGGTAGACTTAAAAATATTACTAAAAAGCTGTTTAAGCTAGCTTTTAGCTCAATTACTGTACTCGTGAACTGCGTGAACAGAAGTACTACCATTATATACGACATCAAAAAGCGGGGCCTAAATTTAAATTTTCGGATAAGAATAAATCGGCAATTTTCCATGTGAAAATAGTTGATGCGTGATGAAAATCCGTTAAGTAGGCTAGTCGCATATGCACTACGTCTTTCTAAGATAAACGTCGGTTAAGTTCAATTGGAACTCAGTATCAGATTTTTTTACAAAACTCTACCTTATTGATCAGTTAACATATTTTCCAAATCCTCTTAAGCTAGTCGCACAATTACCATGTATTATCGAGATAAACATCAGTTAAATTCTATTTTAGATCTATTGGAACACATCATCAGATTAATAAAGCTCTAGAGCCCATTGATCAGTTAACAACATTTACCAAGCCCACCTAAGTTAGTCGCACAATTACCATGTATTATCGAGATAAGCCTGAGTTAAGTTATATTTTAGATTTAATGGGTCAACATCAGATTTATAAAAAACCAGAGCCCGTTGATCAGTTAACAACATTTGCCAAGTCTTAGCCCACCTAAGTTAGTCGCACAATTACCATGTATTATCGAGACCTCAGTTAAGGTGTATTTTAGATATAATGGAACACAACATCAGATTTATGAAACTCTAGAACCCATTGATTAGTTAACAACTTTTGCCAAATCCGCCTAGTCGCACAATTACCTTGTATTCTTATTTTTATTTTTATTATTCATGTATATGCTAGTCGTCATGCACCTAGATAACTTCCAACTTAGATGTACCATTAAACGAATAATACTCACGATAGTTTAAATCAGGGGTGTAGCTACCGTCATATCAGCCGTATCAATGATACGCAGCCTCCAGACTACAGGCGCCCCAACGTGTGAAAGCAAAAATTAGTAAAATGTACTCCACAATCTCACTTGATCTGTTGCTTCCCGGGAAAATACTGCAGAGTTTTTACTTCAGAAATAACAAAAGTCAAAAAAAGCACTTTTCTTCCCCGGTTAACAAAAGTGTTAGTTAGTTCCCCGTGCGCCCGAAAGTTGTAAACATTCTACATAGTAGGTTAAGTTAAGTCATTGTCACATTTATTTTAAGCGAACATTTTTGTTTCTTTTGTGAGAAATTTTTACCCCTCAATTAATTTTGATACAGGGCCCCTCTAAGGCACGCTACGCCACTGGTTTAAATTCTAAATTCTTCTTGTTAATCGTACACTCTTGGCAGAGTGGTCGTGGTTGCAGCGATAAGCGACGCCTTCTGTGCAATGTTCCACCACTCTAAATTCAAGAAATTCTAAATTAGATGTGATATAATGATATGGGGCATGACCATGTCCCGAGATAAGCCTCAGTTAAGTTCTAATTTAATGTAACACAAAATCAGATCTAGAAAATTCTAAGACCCATTGATCAGGAGAGATTTGCCAAATCCTCGTAAGCTAATCGCCATGCGCCATGTCTAACCGAGATAGGGCTTAGTTAACTTCTAATTCTAGATCTAACTACTGGTAATTAGACTATAATAACATTGCTGTTCCGAATGCTCTGATGTAATTGACTTTCATTATGCTTTTAGGGCTTAGGCAAGAACACTCAACAACGTATTAACTAATTAATGTAAATTCATATTACTTTACTAGTAGAAGCCACGCGGTTTCACCCGCGTGGTTCCTGTTTCCGTAGGAATGCAGGGATACTATATAGCCTGTAACCTTCCTCGATAAATGGGCTATCTAACACTGAAAGAATTTTTCAAATGAGACTAGTAGTTCCTGAGATTAGCGCGTTCAATCAAACAAACAAACTCTTCAGCTTTATAATATTAGTATAGATACTCACGGGAACGAGAACTACGCGGTAGAAACTACGGACGGTCAGCTTGTGTTCTATTAATAAACAAAACAGTAAGAACGCGAAACTACCTCTACGAATAATCGCGCTCAGTGTCCAAATAGGTCGTTAGTGTTTAATCGGCCTGTGCGCCAACTGGAGCCTCCATTAAAGCATTTAATTTATTTTTCGAAAAAGAGAACTAATGCCCTGTTCCATATTTTCGGGAGATATTATTTTCGGCCTCCAATTCCACGGAGATAAAATTTAACTTGAGAATTTTTATGCCTCTTCCTCTGATTTTAAGAATAAATGTTGATGTTTTTTTTTTTGTATAGATATACTCCTATTGCACACAACTGAAAAGTTGGAGGTACATGCCCCAGATTCGAAGCCACACCCTCCGAAATCGGAGGCAGAGGTCATATCCACTGGGCTATCACGGCTCTTTTTATTTTAAGAAATTAAATATCACGTGTCTCGAAACGGTGAAGGAAAACATCGTGAGGAAACCTGCATACCTGAGAATTTTCTTAATTCTCTGCGTGTGTGAAGTCTGCCAATCCGCATTGGGCCAGCGTGGTGGACTATTGGCCTAACCCCTCTCATTCTGAGAGGAGACTCGAGCTCAGCAGTGAGCCGTATATGGGTTGATAACGACGATACTCCTATTCCATTCTTCTTTTTTCCTGATTGTATGAGGTGCCGTAGGCTTATTGGGACCTCAGCAGCATCACCGAGGGGTTTTGTCAAGCGCAGAAGCATCGACTGATGGAGCTCGAAGGCAGAAGCAGAAGAGATGGACGGAACGATTTCTATACTTACATATATATTTGATTTGTTTTCCATTCCTCTTTGTACGTTATTACTGAACGTCAGGTAGGTATGTTCTTTGTTTTTTATTCCTCATATGTCCTGTGCATCTCGTTTTGATATTTAAAGCGAGAAACACCTAAGTACCTAGCAGTGGCGTGCATAAGGTTGTCGATCAGGGTATGCACTAATAATAAAATTAAGCAAAAAAATTAAAATCAAGCTCAGAACCTTCTTTAAATTGGTTAATGTTAGGAAGACAACATACGTACGTATATAAAAGCGTGCCAGCGAAATCTAATCAATTCATAGTACATATAAACTATACCCGTCACGGTGTTTACGATTTTACGCGAATTTCTTTTTTGCATACCTAACTATCTGAGCCACGAGTTTCGCACGTTTCTACACTTCATATTTATATTTATTATACAAATTCTCGACAACCTACGCATTGAATATAAAATGAATCGGTTATAGTTTCAATAGAACGCCATTCTGCCTGTTTTTTCGAAGTAAAATATTGGTAATATCGCAAATAATGGGCAATAGATAACTGTTGAAGGTATCACATTATTTTCGATTCGTTATCGATGTTCATAATAATCGGCATTTGATTATAGTGCGTTGAATCGAGTAGCGGTACTTCGAGAAGTGACTTAGTTGACTAGAGTAACAGCGCTCCGTAACATTTGGGACCAATGCTATTGTAGACCAAAGGCTACTTACGCCTTTCTGTGACTATGCCAATATATATTCTATACTATACTACCTAGGTACCTGAAAAAAAATCATAACTATAATTATTATATACTAGCGGATACACGCGACTTCCTCCGCGTGAAAATCAATGTAAACTCTCAACCACTATTTCACCACTTTAGGGGTAGAACGTTAAAAATTCTTGAATTACATTATATTTTGTATTTTTTTATGATTTTTGAACAAATTTTTAAAACTGTAATTCTAAAAATTAGGGATTCCCACACAAACATTCAAACCCTATTTCACCCCCTTCTGTTTTTATTTTAGGGTCAAAAAGTACCCTATGTTTTGATCCAAGGTAACATTTACCATTATACCAAAATTCATCTTGATCGGTTCAGCCGTTTATTCGTGAAAAGGTTACAGACAGACAGACTTACTTTCGCATTTATAATATTAGTATAGATTTGTATACATTTTACTCCCCCGTGGTTTCACCCCCAAGATCCCTTTCCTGTGTGAATATGCGGATAAAATAGCCTATGCTATTCTGTAAAAATGTAGCTTTCTACTGGTAAAAGAATTTTCAAAATCGGTTCAGTAGACACAGAGACTCCTCACCAACTTTACCTCTATAGGTATATTAATAATAATATGTAATAAAGATATCAAAAAATTAGAAAGAAATGGGAATCGAATCCATGACCCTTTCCATATCGAAGCCAAAGCCGATGAATGAATGCCTAAAGTCCACTTGGATGGATAGGTATATATTATAGAGCCCTTGTTAAATTTATATCAAAAATATAAATTTATCAAATAACTAAACTATCTAGAAGACATCCAACAATTAATGCCAAGGCAGTAAGAACTTCTATTCTATACATTTCTCTTTAAATCATAGTTGTAATAAATACAATTATTTATATAGTATATGTTACGTTCTTACTCCTAAGCCTTTGAACCAATACCGATAAATTATAAAACTGTGATACATTTTGCTACAAAAATAAAACTTCAAGAAAGCAAAGGGTAGGGTACTGAACTATTTCGTTTCTCAAGAATTTTAGACTCCGTCGAGACCCATAATTCATTAAATCTATCATAATTGCATATTACCGCAGGCAAAGTCACAGGCAACAGCTTTGTCTCTATACTTAAGTAATTGACATTAAATGAAAAAAAATTAAATGACTTTGCTCAGAAAAGTGTGTCATTATACCAAATTTCACGCGTGCAGGTGAAACCGCAGCCTCGGTGTAGATCAGAGGTTCCCAACCTTATTTTGCCCAAGCCCCTTTCTAAATATCTCTTTGATATATCAATTTGACAATCTATACTAGTATTATAAAGGTGAAGAGTTTGTTTGTTTGCTTGAACACGCTAATCTCAGGAACTACTGGTCCGATTTGAAAAAATATTTCAGTGTTAAATAGCCCATCCACCAAGAAAGGCTATACGTTATATATTATTCCCGTATTTAGACGGGGACGGGAACCACGCGGGTGAAAACGCGCGGCCTTCGCCAGTTCTCAATAAAATCTAGAAAAAATGATTTAAAATTTACATTCTTAATATCGTCCAATTTAATATTGATAGATCTACTATGTAAATTCAAGTGCATTTTTAATCTAATAAGTGAATTTTCACAAACATTATGAAATTATTTTAGGAATTTTCTTACTTAATAATTACTTACTTAATTTTACTATGCCTACACCTATGTCTATCTACCATCTGTACCACCCCAACGCCCTCTTAAGTTTTTTTGGTTCCGCTACTGCCCTCTTAAGAATCTCAAACGCCCACAAGTGGGCTTTATTGCTTGAGAACCTATGTAGTTGGTTAAAGTGTTTAAATAATAACACAATGTAGTCACATATTCCTAAATAGCCGTTTTGAAAACCCACATCATCACGCTTATTATAATGCCGAGGCCATAAATTAGTGCATTATTTTCGCCCTATTAAGTATGCCATATTTGCAAGATCATACAATTCGCTTTTTGTTTAGGCATTATTAAAATAATGACACTCTTAGTTAAGTTATGTATGCTAATGTATTTTTTACTTCATTAAAACGTGTTTCACACCTGACGAACAATATACGATGTACCACAAAAACTATTGCAACTTAGTATTAGTTATTGCATTGCTATATCAGATGATTTATTGGGTTTTATATTATTCTTTTAGCCCAATGTAATTAATTCATAGTCATTAAAATACTAACACCTTCAAGATCAACTCGTGTTTATTTGTTTGTTAACAATCAATGGATCCTTGAACCCTACACACAACGTTCACAAGTGCGTGAATTTACTCAAGGTCATTCTCTGCCATTCTAGGGTCTTATTTTGGTTACAGCACAGAAAACATATGGTTACAGTTTGATTTGTTAATTAAGTTGTCCTGACAAATGCTGTGAATTGTTCGACATTCAATGAATGGGATAAAAAGAGGTTGAAGTTTTTTTGAAATAATTCGATTATTTATTGTTATATTTTTGTAAAATTATTAGTGATGTACGGTAACGGTGACATATTATTATATATGTCACCGTTAAATTGTAAAATACGTTAGTTTATAATCTATCTCGCGAGATTGTAAACTGTTGATAGATTGTGAACTGAACATACTGCTTACAATTTAACGTGTTGAATTTGGTAGATTCGTATTCGGTATATATTGTAATCTATCGAAGAGAAACAGTCAAATTGTCAATCAGAATGAATTTATCACAGAGTTACAAAAATATTACAGCGGGCATAATAAAAATAGTAAAAAATAACAAAGCACAAATCAAAGAAAAAAGAAAAAGAAAGAAAACACTGTTGATGAACAACATTTTACTTTAGTAAAATTTTGTTATTGTTAATTATAAGTATAATTGTGTCAAATCTAAAGTTAGGTTAGGTTAGGTTAGAACATAAATATTTGGGTGCCTGGCCGGAGATCAGTCTTTAGGTACGTATAATAAATAATAAATAAATACTTGATGTCACAATTCTTGAAGTATTTTATTTGACTGACATATGTGTTTCATACCTAAATCTATGGACACAGAACAGTCTGCTGTAAGGCCGACCAATCAGAGGCAGTTCGAACAGTTGACGTTTAAAGATTGTGATTTAACATTTTCACTTCTATAGATTACAATACGAGTATACCGAAAAATAACACGTTAAATTGTAAGCAATAGGTGCAGTTCACAATCTGTTGACACTTTACAATTTCGCGAGATAGATTATAAACTAACGTTTACAATTTAACGGTAGCATATATAAAACATGGAGAAAATATAAATAGAAGGGAATGAAATAGGGGTTGAAAGCAACGACATTATATTGTACCTAATGTTTACGTCGTTGGTTGGAACTTGGAAGTTTACATCGATAATCGATTTCCACGCAAGAGGACGAATTCGCGGGCTTCTGCTAGTATTTAATAAGCATTAAGCAGTAAATTTAATAAACATACATAACATTTACTATTTGGTTATTATTGGATAGAAGCAGGCGTTACTTTGCGGAAGTTCATCATGATTATATAATGATTTATTTATTTTGCTATCATCCGCGAAAAGTCGACGAACCCATGCGACAACGTCACCCAGGTCCGACAAAATACTCTCTACGTAGTACGTACGTTTCACCCCGAAACCGGAGGATCCTCAGGAGATGTTGACTCTACAACGTGCAATTGCACGTTGTAGAGGACATGGGTGACGTTGTCGCATGGGTTCGTCGACTTTTCGTGGATGATAGCAAAATAAATAAATCATTATATAATTATTTGGTAATTGGTATTTGCAATTTTAACTCTTATTTAGTCTCACTTTGAACTTTGACTTCCAGTGAGACTTTCAAAAATAAGCGGTAACAAGACCGCACAACTTTTGTCTGTTAGTGAAGACTCTAAATTAAAAATAATTAAGTTTCAGCATTTATACTTTCAGAATAGCTAAATCGTAGCGCGAACTAAAACTGACGTGATACCTAGCAGCGCCATCTAGTTCTCGCGCGTGAAACTGCTCGTTTCGCATTTCAAGCTATGACCGTCCTATCACCAGATCGCCGCCACAAACCGAATGCAGCGTCTGTTGACTTTGCTTCCTGATTGGCTGGACAAATTTAAAATGGCCCTTAACGTGGGAAAGACGGCCATAGCATTCGGAGGCCGCTACGTACACTTCACCTACGAGGGCAGGACATAGGCTGGCAGACCTTAGGGTGCACCATCGACGCCGGCCTGAATATGATCCGCATGGTGGACCACACCGTGTGCCACGGCGATCAGTTCGATGCTGCACCAGATGCTATCATCCAGTTCCAGACTTAAGGAAAATGATGAAAATCTCATGGAATCACTTTGTCTCAAATGCTCAAGTGCTGGAGAGAGCAAACTGCAAACGCGAGCTTATGACAACTGTAATGAGGCGGAAGGTTGCATTTTTCGGATATCTGCAAAGAGGACCCCTCTACGAGTTTCCTAGCTCGATCCTAGAAGGCAAGATAGTCAGGAAAGGGCACAAGGACGGCAGAGACGTAAATGAGTGGACGATATTAATGAGTGGACCAAAAGTACAGCCAGCTGAAAAATATTTCAAGTGAACGGAAAAGCTTTCTCCATCTGTCCGCCAAACTTCAGTTTGAAGAGGGCACCTGATGATGATGATGATGATGAGTTCCAGACTACCACTGAGAGCCAAGTTGAAGATCATCAACACCTTTGTCCGCTCACGCCTCACATACGCGGCTCCGGCCTTGTATGCCCTGTGCTCCGCGTACCAGAAAAACCGGCTCCAGATCCAGCAGAACTTTCATCATTTCTCAGGCACTACAATAGGTAAGTCAAAAATCAAAAGTACTAGTAGACCTCTGCCTTCGATTCGGAGGACGTAGGTGCAAACCGGTCTGGGGCATGCACCTCCAACTTTTCAGTGTGCATTTTAAGAAATTAAATATCACGTATCTCGAACGGTGAACGGAAACATCACCTGCATACCTGAGAATTTTCTTAATTCTATAGGTGTGTGAAGTCTGCCAATCCGCATTGGACCAGCGTGGACTAAGGTCTAACCCCTCTCATTCTGAGAGGAGACTCGTGCACAACAGTGAGCCGAATATGGGTTGTTAATGATGAGTCCGTGTCGCAGACAGACATTTTTCCTCGCATACGGGTAACTACGACTAGTTAATGATGTCAAAGTTGACAGTTCCCAAATTGTTCCAAAGCTTGGCATAATGTAAATGCATTTTACGCGTATTTTCATTATGGTACCAGTCGCAGAACTGTGACGTAATGAACTGTCACAGATAATTATGTAAGAGCCTTTAGTCTGTTAGAAGCGTACTCGAACTTTTCTGTCTAAGCCTAATGCCACAGAACAGATACGATAAAGTTAACGCGATAAATATCACGTGTCTCAAACGGTGAAGGAAAAACAACGTGAGGAGACCTGCATATCTGAGAAATTTCTTAATTCTCTACGTGTGTGAAGTCTGCCAATCCGCATTGGCCCAGCGAGGTGGAGTAAGGCCTAACCCCTGTCATTCTGAGAGGAGACTCGTGCTCAAAGTGAGTCGAAAAATGAATAATTAATATTCAAAAGAGAGTATGTAGCACCCAGTGGCGTGCAGTAGGGAAAAAAATGCAGATCCCTCGCGATTTCACCCGAATAGTTCTCTTTCCCATGGAAATACGGGGATAAAATATAGCTGATAATGTAACTTATCACTGATGAAAGATTTTTTTAAATCGGTCCTGTTGTTTCGTAACGCATAAAGGTGCTGACACACTTGAACATTCACTTTTAACAGAACATCGAGCATTCGACGTTTTTATATTTTTCGAACTGAACAACGAGTCGAACCAAGCATAGAGATAAATAATGCTGCGAACATCTTGAGAATTCTAACAAAGGCTCTATTCGATGTTTCCATTCCAAGCAAATCTCCTCGCTAGAATGATCGCCAGAACGCTCGATAGAATATTCGCTAAAATGTTCCCACGAATGCTCATTAATGCTCAAATCTATCAGCACCTTAAAAAAAATCATATATTAGGTACGTCTTCGTAATACAAATATTAGTCTAGAATCCAATGTAACGTCACAAAGGGATTCTTATTTAGCTACCTAGATTCAACCCACATATTAAGGTATCTGTAAAAGCGAACCACATTGTAATGCACATCTGGCCAACTCCGGTGTCGAGTACGGAGCGCTGCGATGGCTGTCATCAAAGAACTTTCCTAGACTCGTCATTTGACCAACCGCGTCGTATTTACGACGGGTAAACTCTAGGTTTGTCACAACTTGATTTCACCAAAATGTTTTTACACTTACGAAATTTTGAATGACCACAATAACAGAATGACATATTAATTTCATTTGGAAAGCTTTGTTCCCGTGATAGAGAAATATCTTTTAGATAATTGTCATTAAAGTATATACTCGTAAATATGCAGTTTTTTAATTTTTAATCGATTACAAAATTAAGTTAAAAGTCATGTCCCGTTATAAAACATTATTATTTTTTGCTAAATGAACTCTTAAAATATTTAATTTAAAGCACCATTAAAAATCTACATTAACGCAAAAAAAAATGCAAACGCATTGAGGGTGTACGGACTCATGAGCATAACAGACTGACTTGACTATAGGTATAACGACAACTATCAGATGTTAATAAAAATTACCGGGATCGACAGCCAAATCACCGGGGCACGGGGGTAACACCACTATTTTTCCAACTCTTATCTGCTACTGAAAGGTTTTTAGAATTTTCAGAATAAAGTAACACCCACCCCAGAACACTCAAGATAAATCCGTACAAGGTAACTACTGCACCAGATGCAGTGTAAATTAATTAATACAGTAAAAATAATTCCACTTACATAATAAACTAGCCAACGCCGCGCGGTTTCACCCGCGTGGTTCCCGTTCCCGTAGGAATATGGGGATAATATATAGCCTATAGCCTTCCTCGATAAATGGGCTATCTAACCCAAATTTGAAAGAATTTTTCAAATCGGACCTGTAATTCCTGAGATTAACGCGTTAAATCAAACAAACAAACAAACTCTTCAGATTTATAATATTAGTATAGATTTTACCTTACTATCTTTGTTACCAAACGAATGGTCCTAACCTGGAGCCCGCCGACTTAGTCGTGCTAAAACAAACTAGCCCTGAGGGCAGGGCGTGTCCGATACGATGGTAAGGCACGCGCCGGATGTAAGTACAGATTAGAAGGCATTACCGCGAGTGCCAACCGCCGGCAGAGCCTTCATGCAACGGTATTAGTTGTTAGGGCACTATAAATCTAACGTAGATGCGGAAATTAAGTGAAACGCTTTGGTGATCGAACTTATAATGAAGGTGAGTAACAACGTGCACTGGTTTTGTAACTAGGGCAAGCATGGGGCCGTTTAATCTATAGTGAAAATAAGCGAGTAATAGCTAAATTCCTTCTCTTCTTCTTTTAACAAAATTAAGAAATGATATGGATATTGAATGAGGAGAAAAAGAACATAATGAGAGGTTTGAATATGAGTTATTATAACTGGCTGCAGCGGCGGATTTACTTTGCCACAAGTAGGCTATTTTTGCAGCGCCTACTAGACTCTGAAATTCGAAAGATAGCTATTTTCGCAATCAATCCAATGTGTCAATGAAATTGCAAGTTTTAATATTTAAGTAGAACTGTACAGGGCGTACGGGACTAAATTATTAAAATTATCCTTACATTTTCTTTATTTCTGTAGCAGAGAAAGTTTTTTGGGACAAAGGAGATCATTTATTTTGGGCCCTTTTTGAAAGTGAAAAAAAAATGGCACGAATCGTTAGAACTAATAATTTGAAGTAATAGCTAATATGGCATAAAAGTTGTCAGGTGGCTCTGAACCAAATTATACAGGTTCGATGATTCGTTATTTCTATACATTTTGTCAACTTTTAAAAGTGCCCGCTAAGAAAAAAAAACGGGCACTTTTGAAAATCGACAAAATGTATGGAAATAACGAATCGTCGAACCTGTATAACTTGGTTCAGAGCCCTCCTACAACTTTTATGCCATATTAGCTATTGCTCCAAATGGCTAATTCTAACGAGTCGTGTCATTTTTTTCGCAGGAATCTGTCACCCACCGGGTGGTATGATAAGTAAACAAAAACAAATATTTTACCTATATCTAAAATCAAATGAATCATTATTTATGAATTAATAGTTTTAAGAGGCCTTTCAAAAAGTGAGGCTGCCACACCTGTTAGGAATAATTCACAGTGGTACCTACTCGTACCTACTACAAATTTTAATTATTTAAAATTCACAATATAGTCTACAAAAGAACAAAATGTTTACGTGCACCAAACACGCACGGCTTGCTCATTTATTAAAGTAGGTATATACCTATATTGAGTGTTTTTATAAACATTGAGGTACATTTTAATTAAATGATTTCGTTTCTTGCACGACAGACGTACAAATTCAATACAAGTTTTTATCGAGTGACAAGAGTTGTAAAGTATCATATAGTGCACAACTATAACACAAAAAAATCTAAAACGTCATCAAAATAAAATAAAAGTTGATCGAATAAACACCATATTTTAGCAAAATCGGAGATCAGTAATGGTTTTTAAATGTTTAAGCACTCCGAGATTCCGAGTATTTGTCGTCATACTTTGATTTTCTTTCAATATAGTTAATTAGCTTTTTAACTTATATTAATTACACGGTATATAGAGAGACGAATATCTTAGCATTCTATGAATTCACCGGGCAGGTGCCGGGCTGCCGGGGTGCGGTTCATCGCGTGGGAGAGAGAAGAACTCCGAGCAGAGTCCTGGACTTGTGACTACAGGATGTAGGGTTAAGGAATTTCTTGACGATCGATCAAATCCCCTCCTCTGCTCGTGTTGTTCTCCCTAACTAGCCAAATTTGATAAAATCCTATTAGAGCAGCTTTGGATACTCGTTCTAATATAGAACTTGCTGCTGTTCTAAAGAGGCCAAGGTCTTTAAGCAAGTTATAAAGAGATTTTGCTCGTAATCCTCTCGCACCTACTTCTACGGCGTACAGACTAACTACATAGCCATTTTTAGTTAGTTCATTTGTTAGGTCATAATATTTATTTACTTTTATACTGTGGTTCTTCAGAATGTTAGTCTTCCATGGCACAGTAAGCTCAACAAGTACTATACGCTTAGTTTGTTTGGAAAAAAGGAAAATGTCTGGTCTAAATCTTGAAATAGCGACGTCCTCTGGGATTTTATAATGTTTTTCATACGTATCCATTAACAAAGTCCAATCAGGTGCAGAACGTAGGATTGAATAGGGTTTACTAGAAAATTCGCTAAAATAATACGAGTAAAATTGGCAATCAACGATTTCCGTCACCATTATTATTAAAAGTCGTTAGAATTAGTGATATAACCAACCAAAAGAAGGAGAACAACCAGTGGCATTGCCTTGGATCAAAATTAGTTTGGGGCCCAATGAAGAGTAAAGATTTGTAACAAAAGAAACAAAAAGCTTTTTTGACTTTTCTCACTTTGTGCTAAAACTCTAGGCAGTTTATTATTTTTTTTTCGGGAAGCATATTAAGGGTGGATTACATTTTACTAATTTATGCTTTCACACATAAGGCGGCCTCTATAGTCCGGGGACCCCGTATCTATATCATATACCTAAAGCTGAAGAGTTTGTTTGTTTAATTGAACGCGCTAATCTCAGGAACTACTGGTCCGATTTAAAAAACCTATCAAAGTTAGATAGCCCATTTATCTAGGAAGGCTATAAGCTATTTATTATCTCCGTTTACCTACGGGCACGGGAACCACGCGGCGTCAGCTAATCATTAATACGTCTGATTCGGTGGTAGCTACGCCGCTGAAAACAACGCCAGATTTTTTTCATCTATTGAATACTAGCTGACGCCGCACAGTTTCACCCGCGTGTTTCCCGTTCCCGTAGGAATACGGGGATAATATAAGCCTACAGCCTTTCTCAATATATGGCTATCTAAAACTGAAAGAATTTTCTAAATCGGACCAGTAGTTCCTGAGATTAGCGCGTTCAATCAAACAAACAAACAAACAAACAAACTCTTCAGCTTTATAATATTAGTATAGATCTGAGTTACCTACTTAGATATTCAATAGATGAACACAGAACAGATAAAACGCTAAAGTAAGTACGGAACATGAAGATTTACTTTGAAGCAAACGCAATTTTTGAAAAAATTAATATGTTCTGGTTCAATTCGGCTATCTTTGCGGGTTTATTATGCGTAGATATTACTGTAACGGTGCTTTTATAGTGTTTTTATGACAAATTTATCATGCCCGCCCGATGTGAGATTGATTTATTAATGTGATAGTAATATTCAATTTTATTTCTTTACGTACTATGTAATTTAAAAATTTGCAACGTTGGTGTCAAAGAAAATTTGTAAAACTTTTGATTATCTAGAAAAAAAATGGATCTAATTTATTTAGCAATCAGAAATTATTCGCAAAAAATATTCGCACTGAAGATAGCACTCAGGTATTACAGTTACAAGATATTTTTAACTTATCTGCTATAAAAAAAAATATAGAAATGTAATGATTTTGAAGACATATCGGTTTTGCGTTTGTTTTTTGTTATTTATGATTTTATTCATATTTACTCGAAAATGGATTGTTACATTTTTTTCTAACTGCGTATTTGTGGCTGCTTAATTCAGTGCTTTGGGTGAATTAAAGTGTTTTTTAGATAGCATGAGTATGGTGACATTTGCCTTATGACGTTCATAATACGTACTATTATCGGGAATCGCGGCAAACTTTCAAGAGTGAAACGAACTGTCACTGTACCCATGCTATCTGATTAAAACTTTAGATAAATGGGTGCGCAGGTAGTATAGTTCTTTTCATGAAATAAATCCCCCAGATGACTCTTGGCGCTCGTTGTAATTTGGTAATGGAGGTAATGACAATACTGTCATTTATTTATGGCGCTGTCAATTTTAGTTCAGGTTTCAGCCGTGGGACTTCTTTCATGAAAAGGACTCTATTTACCAGTTTTACTAAGTAAAAATTACACTTCAGACTAATATAATTAAGGCGAAAGTTTGTGTCTGTAAAGCAGAATTACACGCAAACGGAGTCGCCAACCTCTGCTAGTACCATAAGAATTGAAATGATTGAGTATATTTAATACCCATATGGATGAATAGATGTATTCCAGAATAAAACTCTAAGTAACTTCACTAATTAAATACGGTTTCTTCACTTAGAGCGAACAGGGGAATAATGTAACACACATTTAAAAGAAAGACTGAATAAAAAATAAAGGAATAAAGGAATAAATCATCAACACAATTCCACAATGACAGACAGAAACGATCTCTATCACAACATCTACACAAAAAAGTAACACTTTTTAATTTATTACGATCACAATCGGAACGTAAGTGCGTGGTTGTTCAATTAATTAAAACGTCACAATAATGTATGTTTCGAGTATTAATCCTTTAAGTCAGGACGTCTAAGTGCAGACGGCAGACGCCATTGGTATCTAGATGCAGGTGCCTACCATCTGCAGTCCACTTTGCCATTTGGCAAATGCTCCTACTAATAATAATGTTAAGACACACATTATGGTAAATATTAGCGCTTAAGTACACCGTATTAAGACTTCGGCAGTCATTAATGGACACGCAAACTTATAAAACCCAAAGGACCGAATCTTAATGTCTTGTAATTATTACTTATCAACGCCTTTTTGTAAACGCTGTTTGACCACCGGCAAATAAAATTTGACTTATAAAGCATAGTTTAAAAACATTAAAGTGATTTTTTTGTTTCGTAATTCTTTGTTTTTTGGCAGCGTTTTTACCTTCCACCGCGTGTGGTTTATACTTCTAACTAAACAAAGCATTTCTTTGATTTAGAGTCAGACAGTGGTGTAATTAAGTTTTTGATGTAAAACGTTTAAAAGTAGACATTTCACATGTCACTCATGACTTACACATTTAAACGCAAAATTCAAAAAAATCAAAGTTAATTTATTTCAATTAGGCTTAGTTTACAAGCACTTTTGAAAAGTTAAGCTATGTCATAATTTAATTTAATGGTGGTAAGCAAAGTCGAAAACTTAAAATTAAAATCACGAGTGTTCCAAACGCGCCTTGGTCCGAGAAGACCAACAAATAAGCAAAGAAACTCACATGTGTATTTTTATTATTATTCAGAGCCAGAAAGTGATATAGTACTAGTCAGTATTAAAACTTTTTTTACCAAAAGCAAATACCAAAAAAAAATATTTTTACCAATAAAGATATTTCACATGATTTCCAATAAACATTTTAAACGCATACAAAAAATAAGCAAACATACATGCATGTATAACAGGTACCTATCTATTAGTTAGTTACGCCATAAAGTGATATTAAGTTCGTTAGTAGTAAAAAGATGAGTTTTAGCAAAAGCGGCGAACAACGGTTGAAAAAAATCACAATGAAGACATTTCGCATGTCGCTCGTGACTTACACTTATAAACGCAAAACAACAAATAAGCAAAGAAACTTACATTTGCATTTATAATATTAGTTAGTTAAGCCAGGAAGTGATATAATGCCAGCCAGTAATAAAAAGACGATGTTTTGTTAAAAGCGTCAGCGTCAAAAAAAAAAATAATGAAGACATTTCGCATTTACACTTTGAAACGCAAAACATCAAATAAGCAAAGAAACTTGCGCATTTTTAATACTAGACAGTTAAGTCAGAGAGTGATATAATGCTCGTCGATAAAAAATGAATATTACCAAAAGCGGCGGACAACGGTTAGAAAAAAAAATCACAATGAAGACATTTCGCACTGAGCATTCGTACGTCAGTGCCGGGCGTGCACAAATCGAATTAAATCGGTCGCCGACTGAAAAGAATCGTTTCTTAGCACGAACGGACAACAATGGCTGTTATTAAACGGGGAACGGTGATAACGAACGTGTAATTTGCCGTAATTAATGCGAGAGTGTGTGACGGGGCGTGAGTAAAAGCTTCTCAATTCGCATGCGGGAGCTATGTTTACAGATATTACTGGTTTTGAAGCGAGATGACGCGATATGCCAGTAAAAGTTGGGTGTAATTATTTGTAACTAATTTTGATTATCTTTCGAAGCGTGTCTTCGATGTTTATGCGAGTATGTAGCCGTTTTCAATAGCCTATCTATTTTAAATCTGTTGATACGCTGCTTTGCAACATTGTTGTTTTGCTCAAGTTGAGAACTATTTTTACTTGGATATTGACAGGTTACTTGAGGAGGACGAAAATTACTGACAGTACCTATGTTAATTTTTGAAATACGTGATTAAATGAGAGCCCTGTCGCTGGCAGTATGTAACTGTCATCATCATGACAAAATCATTATTATCAGTCGAATATTAATGCAATCAGAAAAAATATACGTTAATTTACACTATTAGACCCCTTGAATCAATTACAGCTTACGTTGTAATTTCATTTCGAATTTCATAACAAATTTAATACGAAATGAAACGAACGGCCGGCACATTCCTACTGCCATCGGCCGCAGGTTAATATGAATGACATGAATTAAATCGAACTGTCCCCTCTCACTAATCGCCTGTAGCTATAAGACAAAAATTAGTGCAATAAAAAAAACGGAAAGTTACCTACTCTATTAAAACCACTTGAAACAATTACAACTTTCGTTTAAATTTCGAAATGAAACGAGCGCTGGCCGGCGCATCCCTACCGCTACCGGCCGCAGGTTGACATGAATTAAATCGAAATGTCCCTCTCGCTGATCGCCTGTAACTGTCATCATCATGATGAAATCAATGTCACCAGACAAAAAATAGTGCAATCAAAAAAATACGTAAAGTTACACTATAAAACCCCTTGAATCAATTACAGCTTACGTTGTAATTTCATTTCGAATTTCATAACAAATGAAATACGAAATGAAACGAGCGCTGGCCGGCGCATCCCTACCGCTACCGACCGCAGGTTAACGTGAATTAAATTGAACTGTTCCTTATCGCTAGTCGCCTGTAACTGTCAGACAAAATTTAGTGCAACCAAAAAAAATACGTAAAGTACCTACACTATTAAAACCCCTTGAATCAATTACAGGTTACGTTGAAATTTCATTTCGAATTTCATAACAAATGAAACGAGCGCTGGCCGGCGCATCCCTGCCACTGCCGGCCGCAGGTTGACGTGAATTAAATCGATATATTTCGCTGATCGCCTGTAACTGTCATCATCATGATGAAATCAATGTCACCAGACAAAAATTAGTGCAATCAAAAAAATACGTGAAGTTACACTATAAAACCCCTTGAATCAATTACAGGTTACGTTGTAATTTCATTTCGAATTTCATAACAAATGAAATACGAAATGAAACGAGCGCTGGCCGGCGCATCCCTACCGCTACCGGCCGCAGGTTGACATGAATTAAATCGAACTGTCCCTGTTGCTAACCGCTTGTAACTGTTATCATCATGATGAAATCATTGTCACCAGATAAAAATTAGTGCAACCTAAAAAAAGTACGTATAGTTACCGGCACTATTAAAACCCCTTTAATCAATTACAGCTTACGTTGAAATTTCATTTCGAATTTCATAACAAATGAAACGAGCGCTGGCCGGCGCATCCCTGCCGCCACCGGCCGCAGGTTGACATGAATTAAATCGAACTGTCCCCTGTCGCTGATCGCCTGTAACGGGCTGTCGTCATCTGTCGCTATAGGAGACACGAGCTTAACGTTTTTTCAATAGCTGCGTTTTTTGATGCACAATTTTTAACGTGTTTTTGCAACTTTTCAGTAACCAAACGTTGTGGCGGCCTGTCACATTGTTATTTTGTACAAGGCAACGATAATAAAGCAGAACTGTCTTAGTTATATTTGCGATTTTAGTTGATCTGACCATCGTGTTGAAGATCTACCCCTCGGTTTATTATTCTACATTAATCTAAAACTAATCGAAAAAGTCGAAGTATTGACGTGTAAATAAATGCGAGAAAAGAGTCAAACATAATAATGGTAAGTGTGTGAACGTAATGCAAGTACACACACAGTAATAAAATATTAAAAGTTGAAACTTAATTGTCAAAAAAACAATAATATTGTTGCGAACTTGGGTATCGAATTTAAAAAGACAGTTGGTGCGGCAAATTTGAATATTCGCCAAACATACGCTTAATAATGGAGTCAAATAATTCATAAAACAAGCAAATGCAGGAAGTCCTCAGAAACAGCTACGATTTTGATGTTTTTTTTTATATTATTTAAAATCAGAAATGTTTTGGTGCGGGGACGAAATTATTTAAATTGTTAAAAAATATCTATGCTATTTATATAAAAAATAATTTAAAAATACTACCACTTCAAAAATACAAACATATGCAGAAAACTAATAAGCGAAAGAAAATATTATAATATTTTCTATCTATTTTAATTTCTTTATCACTTTCAAGGCAGTGCCAATGGTCTAATTAATGGGCCGACAATCAGTCGTTCAATCAATCTACCATATTCCTAGCTTTAGGTTTCGAATTGTTTTTTCATATTTATATAAAACTATCTTCGGAATATTTATATTATTACCTTTATATAAAAAAAAAATATCAGGATCGGAGCTGTTTCTGAGCAGATCGAGGGTAAATGCTCTATTGATTCGCCTATAAGGACTTTATAACATCTCAGTCTTGAGCGGTATCCAACCAGGAGCTCCCTGCAATCCACTTGATAGTCCACCTAGTACGGGGTCGACCATCACAGCAACCGTGCGGTGTTGCCATTTCATCTCCTTGGTACTCAATGGACTCAATATAATAAGTCATATTTATCGTAATTGTTGTAATGTAATTATGTATTGAAATAATAGCATAATATTTTTGATTAGGTCTATAGTTTAACTCATTTTAGTTCTTTTTGGTTATTACCCAAAGTAATTTTACTTTTTGGTTACCCAAGCTGTGTCCCACTGAAAATCGCTACGTGTCCAAATTCAAATGGTCACGTAGCATTATGCTGAGCTGGGGCCATTTTCTGGGTTATGCCACACATCGCAGAGTATTGTCCTGGATGTCATGGTGTACTGGAGATATTGTTATGCGTGGCATAATTTCGAAATAAACGTATTTTTCTTTCTTTCTTTCTTAATCCGTACACACCTTTGCACAAACAAAACAACATGAAGATAACAAACATACACTCTCAATCATACGCACCTTTACCCTACGCCTGTTTATCTGACAGTGTGAAAATTATTATGTGTGGTTTAATTAATTAGCACTTTTAATTAGCACGTAACAATTATGTTACTGTAAGTAGCAGATGTCCCTTAAGAAGGGTTTTTAATTTGCATGCAAGTATGTAGCTAATGTAATTTAGTGCCTTACATGTGCATCTATAAGTGTCTGAATGGTACTTAGTTACAGAAATAAGCATATTACAACAATCACTAAAAAAATGAGCTTAAAAAAAGAGACAAATAACAATCCTTATATGACCTACCTTATATTGAGGCTTATCCAAATTAATTAATTTAATTTTAAGTCTTTTTTCGTCATGGTTTTTCATTAGTGGTACTAATGTGATGAAAAATTAAATAAAAATAGTGAAGTCTGCCAATCCGCATTGGGCTAGCGTGGTGGACTATTGGCCTAACCCTCATTCTGAGAGATGATGATGATGATGATCTAGGGTCGTAAAAATAAATAAATTCATTCTATTTACAAAAAGTACATTTCCTACAATAAATAGGTCGAGTTGAAATAGTGTTGCCCACAAGTTCACCCACGCGCCTACTTTGACGAATTGCTTCATTCAGTTCAAAGGAACAAGACCAATTTATTTATACTATACAGGGTGCTGGGGAGTATCTATACTAATTTTATAAAGCTGAAGAATTTGTTTGTTTGCTTGATCGCGCTAATATCAAGAACTACTGGTCCGATTTAAAAAAAATCTTTCAGTATTGGATAGCCCATTTATCGAGGAAGGGTATAGGCTATATTATCTCCGTATTCCTACGTATAAATGAGCCGTGATAGCCCAGTGCATATGACCTCTGCCTCCAATTCCGGAGGGTGTGGGTTCAAATCTGGTCCTGGGGCATGCACCTCCAACTTTTCAGTTGTGTGCATTTTAAAAAATTAAATATCACGTGTCTCAAACGGTGAAGGAAAACATCGTGAAGAAACCGGCATACCTGAGAATTTTCCTAATTCTCTGCGTGTATGTAGTCTGCTAGTCCGTATTGGGCCAGCGTGGTAAACTATTGGTCTAACCCCTCTCATTCTAAGAGGAGACTCGAGCTCAGCAGTGAGCCAAATATGGGTTGATAACGTATTCCTACGGGAACGGGAACCACGCGGCCGAAATCGCGCGGCGTCAGTTTGTTTCCCATAACTCTGTTGTTATGTTCTTTACCGAAAATAAATTAAAAATGTTGAATTAATATTTTCTAATATTAGTAAATAATATTTCTTTTGTAAATAGATCTTAAAATGTGCCCTTTATACGCATCCTCATAATTATTACGTAGCCAAGTTTTACGTATTTTATAAAGCAAGCATAGTTAAAGGCATGGATAGTCGGAATTATTCGAATTACTTTGTATGAAATCATAAAAAGTTTTTATTTATAGTTAAAAAAATATTAGTTATGCAGTTCGGCTCCTATAAGTGGACTCGTCAACACCTTGAAGTTATGGGAAATACTCCCGAGCACCCTGTATAAATATTTGATATTTTAATTTTATAGATTTAGTTGTTTTATTTCAATGTATGCCTATTTAATAGTTAAGTTTTTTTTTTTTTCTTTTTTTTTTATTTTTTATTTAAGTTTTTTTTATTGAGAAAGAATACAATAAGGAACTTAAGCTAACTTATCCTAATAACTATACAAATCATGCCCACATGGAATGGTGGCAAGAATACTGGCTGCATTTCCGCGCTGGACAGCCAGGCTGATCCTTTGCGCAAAAAATGAGCCAGCCCTTCTGTCACCAGTCGAGGCAACTAGCCGCGGTGAAATGGTACGGAAAAATTTTTTGGCACTGCGATTCCATGGCCCAAGGGTCTCCACGGCAAAAGGTACAAATATGTAACTCTCTGTTAGAGAGGCATACTTGAGCCACTTTTAACAAAATATTATCGAAAGATACAATAGTTAAGTTGTATCTTTCGATAATATTTTGTTAAATAATAATATATTTATTTATATGCTATTTTATCGTAAAAACTACTAAATCACATATTTTAATAAATTAAACATATTTCTTAGTACCTAAGTATTTCTGATCAACTGGCCTATTCACTATTTTGGTCTTTATTATCAACCTATTAACATCAATAATTGACAAAATGTCATTTACCTACTTTGTGATATCCACCAGTTAGTACCAGATGACATTTGTTACATAGAATCTTAATTACGTATATGTCAACTAGCATACGTCAACGATAGTGAATAAGCCTGCTCGTGGGTAATCCGTAACATGCTGGACAACAAAGAGAAGAGGGAAAGAGAAAGATTTTTCCAGGTTTGCTATCCGGATTTTTGGAATACAATTCCCCCTGGTTAAGATACTAGAACTGTATTTTTTTTTTAATGTTTGTACTGTTTGTTTATAATATTATGTGTTTTGGTTGTTTGTATAAAAATTGTGGAAAGTTTTAAATCTATACTAATATTATAAATGCGAAAGTAAGTCTGTCTGTCTGTCTGTTATCTTTTCACAGTTAGACGGCTGAACTGATCTAGATGAATTTTGGTATAATGATAATTGGGACCTTGAAGCAAATCATAGGCTACTTTTTGACCCTAAAATAAAAATAAAAGGGGTTAAATAGGAATTTAAAGTTTGTATAGAAAGTCCTTTATTTTAAGAATTGTAAGTTTTAAACAAAATGGGGATGATGACTAGGTTGGAATATATTGATTTTTATAATAAATTCTGATAAATAAGGTCAATGTTAACTAATTTATACATAAAAAGCAAAGATTGACTGGATATTTAAAAAAATAAATAAGATTATAAAATTTCAAAAAGTAATAAAAATCTTTTATCATAATTAGATAAAATTTCATACAGTTTTAGCTTCCTTACATTAAATGTGACATTTTTTAATATATGAACTACTAAGATAAACGCACAAATAACAAAGATATTAGTAATTTTGTTTGAACGCCCATACAAATCTAACGGTCAGCGAGCCAACGACGTCACTAACTCGTGCCATTTTGTATGGATCGTATTTCAGAGATCCGCGGCAGCGCCGCAAATCTGACCCTTTAAATCCCTGTAGCTCCGAAAGTAATGATCGCAGATACCCTGTTAATTTGTCAAAATTACTTTATTATTAGCATACTCTTAATTTATATACAATTTAAAAAACTGTCATCATCCCTATTATAGTGTGATTCAAGAATTTTTAAAATCCAACCCTGGTTAAAGTGGTTGAAAATTTACATTGATTTCGTACGTGGACGAAGTCGTGGGCGTCCGCTAGTCATCCTATGTTTTGGTTGTAAGATCTTAGACTTAGATCGATAGATACAAGTGAGGTTAATAAAAAGTTGTTAAAATAAGTTTGACTAACACTCCAAAGGATTTAACATGACATGTTAGTACGCACCCAGGGCTATGACTGTGACGGCAGTTGGGGCTGTGACTGTGACGGCAGCTGTGACGGTAGCTGTGACTTGACGGTGACTACTGAATACTCGCCGCCGCTGACTTTCCAATAGCTGTTTGACTAACACCGCTGGTATTAACTCGAGCCAATATTTATTATCTGATTGTGAATGAATGGATGCGTAGAAGACAGATAGTAACTCTTTAGTAGAAAAAACCTACGTAGGTATATACCCGTCCATTAACATTACGATAAGGATCTATGAATGAGCTACTCAATAACATTGCTATTTAAAATAGTCAACAAAACATATTTAGTATCTAACTATGAGAATACTAGAACCGTGATAGTAAATGACTTCATCTGCCATCGGACAACATTGTGAAGAAAAATGCTTACCAGAGAATTTTCTTAATTCTCAACGTGTGTGAAGTCTGCTAATCCCTTTCATCCTTAGAGCAAAACATAGGGTAAATAAAAATAGAAGGGGGTGAAATAGGGGTTGAAAGTTTCGATGGAAAGTCCTTCACTTTTAGAGTTACAGTTTTAAAAATTTGTTCATAAATTATCAAAAAATACGAAATATAATGTGATTCAACCCCTAAAGTGGTAAAATATTAACGAAGTCGCGGGCGTCCGCTAGTATTACTATACTTCCTTATTTCAATTTACCTTAATCTAGTTACTTTGATTAATTATCTTCTTCTTATAGTGCCATCTCCTATCGGAGGTCAGCAATCATTAAGGCTAATTTAACTTTGTTCACTGCTGCCCGAAAGAGTGATCTGGTACTCATATTAAACCACTAGCTGACGGCGCGCGGTTTCAGCCCCGTGGTTCCAGTCCCCGTAGGAATATGGGAATAATATAGCCTATAGCCTTCCTCGATAAATAGACTATCTAACACTGAAATAATTTTTCAAATCGGACCAGTAGTTCCTAAGATTAGCGCGTTCAATCAAACAAACAAACAAACAAACTCTTCAGCTTTATAATATTAGTATAGATTGGCGTAAGTTCTTGAGCCAAGATGTACGTCTACGACCAGGCCTTCCTTTTCCCTTTATCTGATCTATCTATATCCCTGAATAATAAGGGACTAAGTGACTAATTATACCAATAAATAATGGTCTATATATAAATCAGTGTTACGTAGCGATCCTGTTGTGATTGTAACTCAAATCTGGAATAACTTTGCATAGAATGAATCACGAAACAGCTTCGCACGTACGGGGCTGAGGGCAGCGTCCTGATTTAATAAAATAGAAGCGCATAGATGTCGGAACTGCGGACGCAGCGCCGGGCTCTAGCCCTGGAGGCTTTCGCGGAGATTTCCCCGACTTCGATGTACATTGCGCGCTCTAATCTATACTAATATTATAAAGCTGAAGAGTTTGTTTGTTTGATTGAACGCGCTAATCTCAGCAACTATTGGTCCAATTTGAAAAATTTTTTCAGTGTTAGGTAGCCCATTTATCGAGGAAGGCTATGGGCTATATATTATCCCCGTATTCCTACGGGAACGTGAACCATGCGGGTGAAACCGCGCGGTGTCAGCTAGTTGTTATAATAAATGTTGATGTATTATAATCACATCACATGACAGTAATATACAAATGCGAAAGTTTGCACGCCATTGACGATCGTGTATAGGTTACTGCTTGTATGACGGCTCGACTTATGAAACGTCTTCGCTGCCGTTTGCGCTGCAGAAACGTGAGAATAATTGACCGTCCATGGCTGACTTAAGTGTGTATGTTTGTTCCTCCTTTGTGAAGCGGCTACTGAAGCAATTTGGTTGTGGAATGGAAATAGATTTTACTCTGGATTAACATACAGGCTACTTTTCATACCGGAAAATCCATGGTTCCCGTGAGATTTGTGACAAACTGAATTCCACGCGGACGAAGTTCCGCTGGAATTAAATTTTTTGTATGGCAAATCAATCTTTACCAAATCAGTTATAAATATAAATTCGGTTTGTAGTTACAGAGTTACATTGAATAGTAAATAAGACTTCGTCTTGTTATGTTTTTAAAACAGTCAGACATCCAAAGTTGGTTGTACACAAATTAAGTTCTGTATCAGAAACTAGCGGTCAACCGTTGTATTTTACGTTTAATTTCTGATTTCTCTAGAGATTAGATAGATTAAGGTTGAGATATTTTCTCGTTGTAAAAGATAATATATAACATTTATAATTGACATTTAATTTTGTAGATACTTACTTTTTAATTTTTTTCTGACGTTAATAGATCTATGTCTGTTGTTGGACATTTAGTAGGCTAGTCTAATGGTATTTTAAGGGTTTGATTGCAAATTCTGTGACGAGATATGAAATACCTAAAATGAGTCTTTTTTTCTTCCAAGAAATTGTCAGTAAAATTTACAACTCGAATTCAGAAGGAGATTTCGTTCATCATCATTAAAATCTGATAATCATCATTACAAAATCAATACAAGACTTATCATGGGTTACCATAACTTCAAAAATGGATGAAATCACGAGTCTTGACGAACATTCATCATCATCATCATTATATCAGCAGATGGACATTTACTGCAGGACAAAGACCTAGGGACTTCCCCCTACAAAAGGCCTTATGAGGCCCATAGTTAGCTACCAAGTCAACCATAGGTCGTCACTGGCAACACGCAATATTCTTAGACTAACGAACATTATAATAACACTTTACACTAGCGGTCGTCCGCGTGAAATTCAGTTTTTCACCCGCGGTAACTTTGATTTGTTTCCGGGATAAAGAGTAGTCTATGTGTTTATCCAGGCTATAATCTATATCTATTCCAAATTTGAGTTAATTCGGTTCGGTAGTCGCGGCGTGAAAGAGTAACAAACATTAATACCATCAAAATCATCAGTTTTTTGGTAAATATCGGGAAACCATGTATGTTTTTCGGGATTTATTTAGCCTATGTGTTAATCCAGAGTAAAATCTATTTCCATTTCAAATTTCAGCCAAATCGGTTCAATAGTAAGTGTGTGCAATATGTAATTTAGTGGTTACAAATGGTTCTGGAACTCAGAGTCTGGAAAAGTTAGGAGCCTGATATTTGGGTAAATGATATTTCAAAATGTTAGCTTCGTTATGACTATACAAAATACACAATTTGTAAAACTTTTCTCGATAGTTTATTTTTTTGAAAAATACATGTTTTGCTCACATTTTGCTTTCAATCTCAGGAAAAGCAAACTTATTTTCTTAAATTTTTGTTTTGTATAGAAAATTAGGTATATATCTTGAACATGGCCATTTTGTTTTTCGTTATGTTGTTTAATTTACTTGCAATTAGGTAAAAATGGTTTTGGCGATCACGTCATAAAATTTGCTTCGCGCGTCAATCGCTTCGTGCTTTTCACTCACGTGAAAGTCATAATTCGGCGTCTCGCTTGCGCTTCGAATTTTATCCATATCGTACCGACACGCTGCGCGCTCTTAAAGAGTAACAAACATCCATACATACTTTCGCGTTTATAATATTAGTAGGATTAAACAGGAGAAATGTACCGGCTGCAAGTGCAAGCAGCAGGCAGCGGTCGTGTGCCGACCGGCAGAGGTCGCGCGTGCGGCCTCTCCGGTCGTTTCGCGCATGCGTCGTGACCGTGCGCGCGCGCCCGTCACGCGCTCCCGCCTCAGCGTCGCACTATTTTATCGCATTAATTATTTGGAAAAGGATTCCCGCAGCCCGGCATTCCTGCTGGCCCTTGTCAGTTTGTGGGAACGCTGGCTGCCATTAAAATCATGCTTAGGATGTTAGGAGCACGCTCTTTGATTTATCGCAACTGTTGCTAACTTAGCTGGGTCGTTACCAGTGGTTTACCTGTTTATACACCTACCTACACGTGCGTGCATTGTTACACTAATACGTTGTAAATCGGAAATATCACTTCAGTCTATCAAAGCACCTTGTATTATACTATATGAACAATTTATCCAAGATTTACCAGCTTCTACCTATGGAATTCAGAAGTCGTTTACCCCTATGTTTTTCGTCAGATTAATTATTTGGAAAAAGATTTCCACACCCTGGCAAGTTAAATTAAGTACTGTAGGAAATAGTAGTCAGAGACGGGTAAGACGTCGTTCTCATGTTGGCTCGTGCCGCCGCTAGGTGGCTCGTTGTTTCCGTAAAAAGTAGGGAGTTAGAGAGGGGTAGCGATCGGTTGGTGGAAACTAATTGCGATATAAGGCGCCCGTCGTACGGTCGGCTTCAGTATGCTTGTGGCATTTGAGCCGTTCACATTTCTTGTTGTGTGGGTTAATGGATTTCTTGGAATAAGCGGGAAGAGTGACTTGAGTGGAAAAGGGGAGTGTTTGCTAACTGTCAAAGGATCCTTTAACCCTACACACAACGTTCTCTTCCATTCTAGGGTCATATTTTGGTTACAGTTTGATTTGTTAATTAAGTTGTCCTGACAAATCTTGTGAATCATAACCGTTGTTCAACATTGGTTTTCTTATATTTTAAATCCACATTTGAAACTTCTGCTAAAAGTACATATCATAAAAAACGCTTCATATATTTGATTGCTTGCACCGATATGAAACAATTAAGCTGCTCCCGTGGATGCGTTGATAGTGCGATGGTAATCGGCTGAATTATGACGTGTCGACGAACGTTATCGGGACGCGCAATTGCGTGCAGTGAACGCGTCGAGTAAACGCCGTGTAATGCGTATAGTGATGGTTGAGAGATATGCTGCGTCTGCGCATATATCACCCATACTCTATTATCATTTATAATCACTATATTATATTATAAGACAAAGTCGCTCTCTTTGTTCCTTTGTATACTTAAATGTTTAAAACTACGCAACGGCTTTTGATGCGGTGTTATTAATAGATAGTGATTGAAGAGGAAGGTTTATGTTTTGACATAAGTAAAAAGGTAAGTTGTAAGGCAGTAAACTCGCACAACTCTGTGTGTGTGTGTGTGTAGTGGTTAATGAATTAAAGTTAAGTTAAAACGTCATTAATCAACACGGTGGTATAGGGTTGTCTAAAAAACCTGCCCTGGGTTCCGGACATCATCCTAATCATAATAAACCATTGGCAATATATTTATTGACATTTTTAATTTGAAATAAATACTTTTTATTTCAAATTAATAATGTCAATAAATTAACGGTTAACGGTTACTAAAATAGTAACCGTTACAGCTACAAAGGACGAGGAGAATCATTTAATTAGTCAAAGGCGTAGGCAAATCAATGGCAATACATTTATTGACATATTTAAATTAAATTGAAATTAGTACTTTCATCCAGTAAACATATAGATGAAGTTCTTTTCTAATTCGGATCTTACACGATGATAACTACTAATACCATTTCCAAGAGAAAAATATCCTCCCAAGTCGTAACCGATACAGCAACAAAGGACGAGGAGGATCGTTTAATTAGTCAAAGGCGTAGAACTGTCGTAGCTGCGTAGCGCGTAGCTACGGCAGGCTGTTGAACTCGCCGAATTCGTGCTCACAGCGGGACCGTCTGAACCCTACCCCTCCACCCCCAAACCGTCCCCTGCCGCCAGGCCCCGAAACAGGGACTAATGCACCCAGACATCAACCTGTTATATAAATTAGTCTAATGAGGTTTTATTATAATATAAACTCTTTATTTACACACCACAACATGAGAAGGAATGTCAAACAATAAGATAAAAAAAAGTATAGGAGAAGTAGAAAACAAAAGGCGGCCTTATCGCTACGAATTCTTACGCTTACGAAACGATTTCTTCTAGACAAGCTAAACAAGTTTTGGAAAATGCGAGAACACAAGAATGCCGGTCGTGTAAATAAAATAAAATACATACATTCTAATTTTATTTATTTATTGTATAAACAACTTTATTGGTGAATAACAGATGTCCGTGAATTTGTCAGCACGTAATCAGTTTCCTTGAAAATTTCGCGGAAACCATGGATATATTCGAGATAAAAGCACCATTTATCTTGCTCAATAACCCCCTCTATATTTCAGTAAAAGTCTGATTAAAATCGGTTTAACCCGGAAAACAGAAACATATCGTCTTCCGAAAATAGAATATCAACCAACAATCGACTCAGTTAATGCTAATACTACTAATACTAAAATAAAGTATGAACTGACTACTGGCCGGATTTTTCTAAAATTTGGCAGAGACAAAACTAAGACCTAGAATAACATGCTTTTTATACCAGAAAACTAAAGAGTTCTAGTAGAATAATAAAAATTCACAGGCATTAGTTAGTGAATCCTTTTAATATTATAAGCGCGAAAGTTTGTATGGATGTCTGTTACTCTTTAACGTCGTTACTACCGAAGCGATTTGGAATGAAAATACTTTTCATCCCGGAAAAATCCATGGTTCCCGCGAGATTTGTGAAAAACTGAATTCCATGTGGACGAAGTCGCGGGCGTCCGTATGTAATAGATATAAACTTTATAGCCGGTGGCGTGCACTTGAAAAATGCAAATAAGTAATGCTACTACTAGTACTACTAATAATACTAATTATGGTCACGTTAGTACTAGCGTCTTATTTTAAAATTTTACTTCATTCCCCTCTTTAATACTTACCCCAAACTGAACTCCTACGCACGCCATAACACATTCACCTGACACATGCCTATATACATCAATAAAAAACGTGTTAAAACGTTAAAATTCAGTGAACAAAAGTATTTAACGTCATGTACGGAGGGGAACGAGATTTATCTTCAACAAAGTACGAGTTGGCAACATTCTGTTAACTTTATTCCTCGAATAACACTGAACTTGAATGTTCCCGGTGTTGTGAATGTTTCATTCCGGATAGTAGGGTTTGTGTTAAACCTATTATAATGTTGGAAACTTGCTCTTTGTAGGATTTCATCTTTCTATATTCAATCGTTATAGATACCCGTCACGTTAGATCATCATCATCATCATCATCATATCAGCCGATGGACGTCCACTGCAGGACATAGGCCTTTTGTAGGGACTTCCAAACATCACGATACTGAGCCACCTGCATCCAGCGAATCCCTGCGACTCGCTTGATGTCGTCAGTCCACCTGGTGGGGGGTCGGCCAACACTGCGCTTACTAGTGCGTTAGATAGACCATTCAATATATAACGTTCATAGATATTTTCTTCATTCAATCAGTTCACAAAAAAATACATAAACATTAAAATAAAAACCAGACAAGTGCGAGTTGGACTCACCCAATAAGAGTTCCGTACAAATATTTTTATTATGTATCTCAGTGTACCATTCAAACAATGAGTCACTACACCGATTTTTGTCGTATTTTAGTTTTTGTGATTATCCATTATAGTTATTTCTATAAAATTACCTTGAATATGTCATTTCAATTTATTTATCAAGTGTGGTTATGATCTTTTATTTTAACTATCGTCTAACATGAATATTTCAACAAAATGACGTAAATATCAGTTTTTCGTTACAACAACGTTACTATCTGCTAATATTACTGCCAGACTAATGTTAATAATAATAATAATAATAAAAATAAAAATAATAATAAAGAAAAAGAGAGAAAAAAATAATAATAATAATAAAGCCTTTTATTTTCTCTTCTTCACAATATTTTACAATTCACTTAACTTAAAGTAGGTATTCATTGTTATTATTAATCAGTCACAATTTTTAATACAACACATTACATAATTATTCCGTTAGATAATCATAATCCATGCATTGTCATAATCATAAAGAATATTTAATTAATTAATTACAATTTTACAATATATAATTTATTTAATACATTTAGTCATTTAACATACTTAATCATAATCACACATAGTCATTTAAGTCAAAAAATATATTTAGTACAATTATGAGTAAATTAGACTAATGTTACTTTACGTAAAATGACGTTTATTGTGTCATTTCGTTGAAAAAACTAAGTTAGATGAGTGCAAAAACGAAACTTGTTACTTATATTATAATAGTGATATAAGACAAATGATGAATGAGGTACGGAACACTAAAAACATTTTAAAAAACTTTAATATCAAATATGATTCATTGTTATCTGTCTCATTTATAATTAAATGCTAAATGCGCTGAAATATTTCGAACAAGATAAATTTATGACACATCTTCAAAACTTATGGGTTTCTAAAGTTTATAAATCTCGTCTATACATTCTTTATATTTTTATATCCAAGTATTGTCATCATACTTAGCGAAATATAATTTTAAAATCAAACATGCAGAAGCATAAATCACTTTATAAAAATCTCTCAACTTGTCTAAACTTAGTCTAGTCGTCTAGACGCATGTCTACCTACTGTAACAGTACTTCAACCTAAAAAAACATTAAGTGCGAGTAGCTATCACCCTGAGAAGGGTTCAGTAGGCCATACTCGTATCGGGAAATCGATTCGAATATAAAATATGTTAACCGGATTTATTTTAAGCGTAATTGCTTGAGGAATGTAATCTTTTAAAAGTATTTTTTTTTTAATTTTTTATTTTTAGTATATATTTAAAAAATAATAAACCCAAAAATAGTAGACCAGGTGAAATCATCAATATCAGCCTATGATGATGGTGGTGATGATGATGATAATGGTAATGATGATGATGATGATGATGATAATGATGATGATGATGATGATGATGATGATGATGATGATGATGATGATGATGATGATGATGATGATGATGATGATGATGATGATGATGATGATGATGATGATGATGATGATGATGATAATGATGATGATGGTGATGCTACTCAATTAAGCGTCAAATATCACCCAAAGCCACTATCTATGGATTCTAAATATTCTACTGCCCACACGAGACTCAAACCAAGAATCTTGTGATCCGGAACCACATAGACCAACCACTAGGCCACTAATCACATTATTTATTTTTTTATTATTTTTTTTTTTTTATTTTTATTCTTTACAAGTTAGCCCTTGACTACAATCTCACCTGATGGTAAGTGATGATGCAGTCTAAGATGGAAGCGGTATTTAGTTATATTTCAGTCTTATTTATTTTAATCTATTTGTAATAACAAGACCACTACATTACCTTGGCTTTAACATAAATAACGAGAACATATTTAATATTTTATTATTAGGTACAGTACCCTAAAATCCAGCTCACGCTTGCATCAATTCAAATGCATTTGACATAATAATAGATTGGGTAGATTCTAACAATATTTGTACAAGCTTAATCAATAACTCAGTCAATGACAGATGTAGGAAACAAAGATCCACAAACGCAAGCTACCAACACACACACGCTACCACTGCATACATTCACAAGTACTATATACCTACGCAAAACAACAATGTGTCTTTCTAACCGAGCATAGGATTCAAAGTTATCGATTTTGCGGTCTAATTGTTCATTTTTATCAAGGCGAGCCTCGGGCATGATAGATTATCCTTTGGCTTCCTTTTTCGTTTAGAGAGCGTCGACCGTCGGGCGGGTGGTTTGGGGGGGAATGCACCAACGTCATTGCCCTGTCAACTGAACAATACTAAGCAGACTACGTAGGTACATCGATAGAAATAGGTGTTAAGTTCGACGAACTTACTTCGAATATGTGTAAGCATTATATCTGTTGAGCTGAGATTGCATTAAGTAATCCATAGTCTTACTTACTAATACGAGTATTGACTAATACTAACTTAATATTATAATAATATTAATTAATATTATAATATTAAGTATAATATTTAGAAAATAATTATTTGGGGTTTGCGAAATATAAATAGTTATCACACTTCACACTAATATTATAAAGGCGATTTGTGTGTAAGTGTAAAGTGTGTAAGTATGTTTGTTCCTCTTTTACGCTGCGGCTACTGAAGCGATTTGGCTGAAATTTGGAATGGAAATAGATTTTACTCTAGATTAATACATAGGCTTATTTTTTTACTTTTCATCCCGGAAAAATCCATGGTTCCCGCGGGATTTGTGAAAAACTTAATTCCACGCGGACGACGTCGCGGGCGTCCGCTAGTTTATAATAAAATGCTAATTTATATTGTTTTTAAAATGATACTTTTTGTTTATGAAAATATTTAGATACAATGGGACTGTTAAAAAAATATATTTTCGTTTTTAACCCGACATACGTACGAGTAAGTATTTTATAAACCAAACACCTGGCGAATTGTAATGCAGATAAACATGTATTTCTAGTGTGGCAAATTTTCAACAAAAGTTTTTACAACAACCATAACCTCTAATCGTGTGATACGGGCCATTAAAAATAAAATTGCTCGATTTACCTCTTTTTCCCCTACATTTTTAGTACTTGACATTTAAAAGGTGACATTTCACGGCAGGATCGGCGAAACTTCAAAATAAAACGTTTAATACAAACTGACAGACAATTATACACGGGGTGACGAGTAAATTAATTAAGACTTTATGTTAATGTGTGTATGTGGTTAATAAGAAACAGCTGTGAGGGTGCAATGAGGCGGCTCGGTGAGTGCTCATAATAATATAATGTCTAGACTTTGTAGTACGAGAGACAGTGGCAAGCACAGAGCTTTTGATCACGTTTATTAATCTAAACTTTTCTATAGTAATGGTTAACGGAACGAGCAGATGACCAAACTGACGTTAAGTATGAAAATTATCTATATTAGTGCCAAACAAAGCAGTTACTGCGCCCGATAGACTGATAGATGTGTAATATTAATCAAACAACAAAAAATCAATTGACAAAATGTCATGTACATTCTGTATGATATCCACCAGGAAGCACCGGATGACATTAATTGTATTTTGTATGATAGTGTGCAGATGACATTTTGATTTGTTGTTTATTTTAATAGGTTGTTAATAAAGACCAAAATAGTGTATACTTAATTTGTAGCACTTTTTAAAATCATATTGGTAAGTCTTCAGTTTTAATAGTATGTATTTATTAGGGTTCGTTGTTGATCCCAAGAGTATTCTGTCATGCTTATTTATACTAAAGTATGAAATATGCCAGCTGTAGTCCTAAAATGGATCAAAGACATAATAATACATCGCGAAGAGAAATAGACCAATCGAGGTCGACCATAATATCTGTCATTATATACCGTAATATTTAGACGATCCAAATCGATTAGTTATTTTGTAAGACATTACTAGTTACATTGCTTTTAACATTGCTAATAACAATGCACAATTATTAAACAAACCCTTAAAATTACCCACTAGCTCTTAGTGCATTAGACTGAGTGCATGCGTCACCCCCTTACTCACGCAACAGTTTTGCAAACTACCTCCATTCAGGTGGTCACTGACGACATGTCACGCGACAAAAAATCGCCTTAAACCTATTTACCCGACTTCGAAAGAAAGAAAATCTCATTGCAGTATGTATTTTTATATGAAAAATGAGTCCTGCAGATAATATCTTAACCTAACTTTAGCTTGTTCAATAAAAAAAAAGGTATAATAGGACATTATATTTTTTATACCATATATTTTACTGCTAGTTAGAACCGCTGCCATGATTCCAAAACCACTTTTAAATCTGAACCATGCTTTAACCTATTTAAATAAACACAAAATAACATCAATATTGGTAAAACATAAAGCAAGCAGGTAGAACATCGTGATGCTAAGCTAAAAGCCCGAGGTAGTTAAAAGTTACTTATAAAATTATTGTAAATATGTAAATTTTAAATGTCAAATTGTCATTTGAATCATTAAATACTTAATAAATAATTTGCATGCCAAATTGGCAAGATACATTTAACATCTACATCTACCGACCACCTGTATAAATAATGCATGTATCTGCAAATAAATAAATTGATTGATTGATTGATTGATTGATTGATAGTTTTGGAGCTTAAACCCATCGTGCTGCTATTTTAATAGGCTACGGCACAGCACAGGCCTCCCATTTGGTATATGATGATCTATATTATCATCTGATGATGATGACCAACGTCTTAAAACAAACAACGGCCGCGTGGCGCAGTGGGTAGTGACCCTGCTTTCTGCATCCACGGCCGTGGGTTCGATTCCCACAACTGGAAAATATTTGTGTGATGAGCATGGGTGTTTTCCAGTGTCTGTGTTTATACATTATATAAGTATTTATATGTAGTATATAACTGTATATTAATATTATAATGTCAACTATCTTAGCACCCATAACACAAGCTACTCTGTATGCTGTATGCTGTACTTTGGGGCTAGATAGTGATGGGTATTGTTTAAGTATATTTATTTATTATTTACTAGCGGACGCCCGCGACTTCGTCCGCGTGAAAGTAGATGTAAACTTTTAACTACCCCTACCCTGCCCTACCCTACCCTTCCCCTACCCTAGTCCCTACCCCTACCCCTACCCTACCCATTAAGGCTGCACACTCGACACGCGAAGCTTAAAAAATGGAGTAACTTCTCCCGTTTTCCCAACATTTCCCTTCACTGCTCTGCTCCTATTGATCGTAGCGTGATGAAAAGTATATTATAACCTGCCCAGGAGTATGAAGAATAATTGTACCAAGTTTCGTTAAAATCCGTCGAATAGTTTTTGTTTCAATAACGAACATATCACGCGGCGATAGCTTAAAAAATTGAGTAACATCTCCCGTTTTCCCAACACTTCCCTTCACTGCTCTGCTCCTATTGATCGTAGCGTAATGAAAAGTATACTATAACCTGCCCAGGAGTATGAAGAATAATTGTACCAAGTTTCGTTAAAATCCGTCGAATAGTTTTTGTTTCAATAACGAACATATCACGCGGCGATAGCTTAAAAAATTGAGTAACATCTCCCGTTTTCCCAACACTTCCCTTCACTGCTCTGCTCCTATTGATCGTAGCGTAATGAAAAGTATACTATAACCTGCCCAGGAGTATGAAGAATAATTGTACCAAGTTTCGTTAAAATCCGTCGAGTAGTTTTTGTTTCTATAAAGAACATACAGACAGACAGACAGACAGACAGACAGACAGACAGACAAAAATTTTACTGATTGCATTTTTGGTATCAGTATCGACCACTAATCACCCCCTGATAGTTATTTTGGAAATATATTTCATGTACAGAATTGACCTCTCTACAGATTTATTATAAGTATAGATTAAAAAAAAAAAAAAAAAAAAAAAAAAAAAAAAAAAAAAAAAAAGTCGTAAATGTGACATTACGAGTAGACTTCTTAAAAGATCTTATCTAGAAAATCAATTAAATATAATCTTGCACAGTGCGGTCAAAAAATCGATTGCCACTACTGCACAGCATTGCGTGCAATTAAATTGCACGATAGTACTTTATACCTTCTGACTAGGGTTCCGTAGCTTAATCGTCATTGTACCTTCTTATGTTCAGGTATAACGTTAGAAGATAGGAGTAGGTACTTTAAGCATCACTTCGTTGTTCGTGGGTCCGTTTTTCAAGGCATTTTTCTTAGGTCTTGTTGAAAATAACAAAAAAGAAAATATTTTTTTTAAAGAGGAGTGGGTACGACAATAATATAGACCAACGGGGCGGGGATCGAACCACCACCCCTCGGTGATGAGACCGCTCTTACTGTTAAGCTATTGAGGTAAGAGTTGAAATAATTCCAAATACTTAGTCTTTCTATTCTTATATAAAGTCTGCAATTTCTTAGAACTGTGAAAAAACATCTAAATCAACGCAAAACATAATACTTACCTACATCACGTATTGGACATTAAAAACCTAAAAGTATTTTAAATTAACCTAAATGAAGAAAACATGAAGCCAACAATGAAGTAAAGTAAAAAATATATATTATCTAGTTTCCGAAAAATCTCATTTGCAATTCGTAAACTGACCGCGGCCTATATCGATGGGAACAAAGGTTTCCCAATGGCAATTTTTAGGTTACATTTGTACGGAACATTCGGTGCGCAAATGACTTACACTTGTCCAGTTTTTATCTAGATACGCGTGACTTGACAACAGCTTTTATAATAACAATAGATAAAATTAAGAAAGCATGATAAATATGTCCAATTTTGGGAAAAATCGACTTTGATATTAAATCTTAATCATGGAATTAATAACTTTCTATTTCGTGATTGTAACTGTTTAACGTGATTCACTAACAAGATTTATAACAACTGATAGCGACAAAGGCACGACAGTACGTTCACCTTAAGGGAATTTTACTTTTAGGTGACCGTTTTTGAAGTGATAACTTCTTATGGGATGGTAAACCGCATTGTAACGTAACGCGTTACAGCGATACTCTGCCTGGCTTCCCTTTCTCTAAAGCATAAGGCAGCAGTAACATGTTTTTGCGATTGCACCATCATTTTCATCCAATAATTACAATTAATAACAACCAACTTTGAAAGATCTCTTCTACTTCGAAAACCAAATTACGTATCAAAATGTAAGACAAAAGCATTACGCTTTTGTCTTTCTATTGTAAGTCGACGTCTAGCTATTAAGTACTCTTATGAATACAAATAAAATCGATTCAATATCTGTACTAGAAAATGTTCAGACAAAGAAAACTATCCTTTATTATTTAGAATGCTATAAAAAAACAGTACAGACACATTTTAAAAAGAAACCTTTCCTAATATTACTTGGAAAGGAACACTATAAAAACAGAAGATATTTTTTTAAAACAAACAATACCATACCACACCGAAAATAAGAGGAAACATTTTAATGAAACCGCACACAAAAAAAAACACTACTTAACGTAATTAACGCGATCCTTTCGTGTTGTCGCACGTATTAGTACATTTCGTACGCGTTCAAAAGACCCTAAAGTACCCATTGTGTTTGTACGAAAGTGCAGACAAAACCCCGTGCGTCATAACAAATTTCTGGAGCTCTAGCTTACTCGAACCCCCCGAGGGTGGCCCGCCTTCCACCCCCAGTTCCCACGCAACGACCTTTGCGCCACACCGATGCACTTTGACAGACTTTACTAATTCAATAGATGGACGCTCTAGATTACAAGTTTCTTTGTTTAATAAAACCTGTAATACAGATTAAATAACAAAGTAATATCGCAGTATAGGGATTTGTGTATAACTATTAGATGAATAACGAACTTTTGATGTCATTTCCAAGACAACTAATTTAGGACTTTTTGCCGCGCAAGTATTTTAGTTTCCTTTGTTCTGGAAGGGATGGTTTCTTTGTTTATTGATTCTAGTTGAAACCAAGTACTTTCTAGGGCTTAATTGAACTTTTGCTAGTTATCTTTGTTCTCCTTGTTTACATTACGTAAGCAAAAAGCAGTGTGTAGGAATGTAGAAACAAAGGAGTTATATTAGGTTATGTTTTTAGTTATTGGTTACACGAAATACACGTGAAAGCTTGGATTGTTAGTATCTCAGAAGCTATAATTAGAACTTGAATTGATGAATTTTGGCAATATCGAGATTATACCTAATGATTTCTTGAGTACATATTGCTTAATGTACAATAATTATATTGAAGGTAACGTTAAAGCTTGGATGAAATTGTTAACAGTAGCTTTGATTACATAACAGCTTAGTATATTATATTGAAGGTTTATAAGGGAGTTGTCCAAAGGTAAATGAAACACATATGAAGGTACTCGCATCGCTCGTTAGCAACTGCACAGCGAAGGGGGTAAGACGGGAATTTCGCCAGTTCACTTTAAAAGCATTGAGGCACCAAACCATAAATGAAGGCTTGAACGACAGGCGGGCTGTGGGTGGAGGGCGCTTGTTTTGGTCTGTTTGGCCCTGCGACGCCCACAAAGACGTCGACCGATCCGCACACTAATTCAACGGAGATCGATAGTGCACCGAACCAACTCGCCCTTTTACGTCCACCTTATAATCGACGATAATTAAATTGTTATGCACTATTTGATTAATATATGTCTACGTGGTATAATGCTGGATATTTTATGTTATATATCTAGTTGATATGATGTAGAATGTTTTACGTACGATATATCTACGTGATATACTGTCGTATGTTTTATGTAGGATATATCTATTTTGTATAATGGTGTGTGTGTTTAACTAAGATATATCTACGTGGTACCCTGTCGAATGTTGTACGTATGTAGAATATATCTATGTTGTACTCGTATAATGCCGTATGTGTTTAAGTACAATATGTCTACGTTTTATAATGCCGTATGTATTTAAGTATGATATATCTACGTTGTATGATGTCGTATGTTTTATGTAGGATATATCTATGTTGTATAATGCCGTATGTATTTAAGTACGATATATCTACGTCGTATGATGTCGTATGTTTTATGTAGGATATATCTATGTTGTATAATGCCGTATGTATTTAAGTACGATATATCTACGTCGTATGATGTCGTATGTTTTATGTAGGATATATCTATGTTGTTTTGATGTCGTATGTGTTTAAATACGATATATCTACGTGGTATGTTGTCGTATGATTTATGTACAATATATCTACGTTTTACAATGCCGTATGTATTTAAGTACGATATATCTACGTGGTATAATGTCGTATGTTTTATGTAGGATATATCTACGTTGTATAATGTCGTAAGTGTTTAAGTACGACATATATACGACATATATTGGTAAAATGTTGTATGTTTTATTAACCATATACCTACGTAGTATAATGTCTTATTTTTATGTACGCTATATCTATGTGGTTTATCTTTATATATGTGACTATATGAACATTTTTCAATAGGTTTTGAACCGAGGCCTCTCTTTTAAAAACCAAAACGTTGCCAACTGTCCCAGAAAGGTTTAGATTTATTACATTATACAATCACTAACTTTTGCCATTGCATTGACCTACTCGAAAGTGTAATCGCAATCCCAAGATATCTATGTCGGCCGCGACTTTGCGGATTCTCTCTCCGTTGAATAGAAAGAGAGTTTAGAATTCTACGATAAATCTTGCAACAAGATATCTACACTGAGACATATATCAACATATATATACCAAAACGTAAGTGACGTTGGTTATACAACGTTATGTTGTATAACCAACGTTACTTGTTGGTTTCGGTTCTTTGTTGGTTTCGGTTATTTGTTGATTATTTGCATAAACCGATATAAAACTACTTTTTTTTTTTTTTTACTTTTTTGGCGTTTGTCTATGGATTGCCACCGTTTTATTTTATTTTTTTGTTTTATTGTGTTATTTGATTTGTATTTTTGTTTACTATAAGTCTTGTTGCCAACTCCTTGTGTGGGTTCGAATCCGGTTCGGGGCAAGCAGCTCCAACTTTTCAGTTGTGTGCATTTTAAAAAAATAAAAATCACGTGTCTCAAACGGTGAAGGAAAAAATCGTGAGGAAACCTGCAAACCGGAGAATTTTCTTAATCTCTGCGTGTGTAAAGTCTACCAATCCGCATTGGGCCAGCGTAGTGGACTATTGGCCTAACCCCTCTCATTCTGAGAGGAGACTCTCAGTTCAGAGCTCAGCAGTAAGCAGATTATGGATTGATAATGATGATGAATGATGAGTATTGTTTGTAGTAACAAAGATACCACAAAATGGAAAGTTATATTCCTCACACAACACCGAGTATTAAATACATAGGTAAGTATCTAGATGTAATTCGTGTCGTTATCATGAGTCACTGGCTCCTAGGGTAATGAACTGTTTCAGGAGCCAGCGCCTTTCCTTACTTAATTGGCAAATGCTAATTGCTGTACGAACTAATAAAGACATTGTTTTATCCCAATACTCGTGTACACCTTTTGTAAATTTAATTAAAATTAAATTGATCAATTTATTTCTTTAAAGAATATTCACTTTTATGAGCAACATGCTCATCATCATCATCATCATATCAGCCGATGGACATCCACTGCAGGACATAGGCCTTTTGTAAGGACTTCCAAACATCACGATACTGAGCCACCTGCATCCAGCGAATCCCTGCGACTCGCTTAATGTCGTCAGTCCACCTGGTGGGGGGACGACCAACACTGCGCTTACTAGTGCAATATGCTCAACTACTCAAAAATACTGTATGAGGAGTGCGTACGACAATAGACTAGCATGCGGGGATCGAACCACCACATCTCGGTGATGAGTCCGGCCCCATTACCACTGAGCTATTGAAGTTTCATTTCAGAAGGGCTGTATTATGTACCTATCTTTGTCTAAGGCAACGTTGTTCTTAAACGAATGAAAAGATTTGCATGCGGTATTTTATTAGCGATTGTTCTTTTATATGTTTTGTTAAAATTGTTTCAGCAGTTTACAAGATTACAAATTATGAAAACACAAGACAGTAATGACTATTGTCTTCCGCTAGAATAACAGCATCATGGAACGCCGATATCTTAAGATTGGATCATCGTACCTTCATCGTATAATCAACTATAAGGACCATCTCGAACAAGTCAGCCTTCAAACAAAAATTACCTCATCACAATCGGTCCTTTTAGAAGCTATGAAGCCACAGATGGATACAGATAAGTCAGACGATTCAATCTTTTATTTTTTTTTTTTATTTCAGAGGTTAAAAATATACTCCCTTCTTGGTCGCATTCTTCATTGCTGAAGGTCGTGTCCGCACTGCAGTTCCTTCTATGCGTTGTTAATCCCCTCCACACAGTCCGGTCCTCAGCTTTTCTAATGGCTGTTGTTACAGGGAGTCCAGTAAGTAACTTAACCTGCAGGGTTATTATGTAACTCGGTGTACCATTCAAGTAATCAGTCACTACATCGTTTATCATCGTATTTTCATGTTTGCAATCATCTAACGTTGTGTTTTCAACGAAATAACATTAACTGCACAATTTTACATTAGATGATCGTAGAAACAAACAAACGTATGGTAACGTTTGTTTGTTTCTACGATCATCTAACGTGATTATTTCAACTAAATTACGTTAATACCAGTTTTTCGTAAAAATAACGTTAGTATCTACTGCTACTACTACTACTACTATTCTAATATTACTTTACGTGAAATGACGATAATTGTGTAATTTCGTTGAAAACATAATATTTAAGATTGCAAAAACGAAAATACGATGAAAAACGATGTAGTGACTGATTACTTGAATGATACACCGAGTTACATAATAACCCTGCTGGTCAGACCAGCGGATAGGTGATCGGCCGCGTCATTTCCCCTCCACCTTCCCCAGCACTATTACTTTATCCAGGATATCGGAAATGCGACGGGCTATATGGCCAAAGTAACTCAAAATCCTCTGGTAACAAAAAAAAATATACTCATATAACTAAAATAGTTTTTTAAAATTCTAAATTTCTTTATGAAAAATACTCATGTAAAAATACATTACAGAGGTACTTATAATTTATATTCCAAATCATTTCAAAATACAAGCATCTCTCTTGATATTTCAAACATAACAAATGCAGATGAAGCGAAATGCAGCACAGAATTAAAATAACAAACCGTTAAACGGAGCAAACGAAAGTGTTTTACTTCGGTGAGTGGATTCATTCCGCCAGAGAAACTTTGTACGACCTTCGGGGGATGCAACTTTTCAATTTATTTCAAAGATGGCGCCACTCTGCGTCTTAAGTAATTTGCATAATACTTAATTCAGATCCACCCCGAGTTAAAAAGGGAACAAAGATCAGATATTTTATTAAAATACCTAGATAACTTATAGCACAGAAAATATATAGTCATTTTGTTCTATGTACGGTACATTATGTTCTACACCACATTGATAATAGGCCTGTCCTCTAGGCCCTAAGCAATGTCACAAACGTCGTATATCTTCTACAAAAAACATGCAAGTTAAATTACTTGTAACAAATGAGAAATCAAATCCATGAAGCTGTTTGAAGGTGTAACATGTCTTTAAATTCGTAATATCTACCTTCAATAGATTTAGCGATTTAGCGTTCTAGTACGATGTCGTGTAGAAACCGAAATGGGTGTGGATTTTCTTCCTACGCCTAACAAGTTAGCCCGCTTCCATTTTAGATTGCATCATCACTTACCATCAGGTGAAATTGCAGTTTAGGGCTAACATAGACTCGAATTGTGAACCTCCTCCTTTTTTGAAGTCTGTTAAAAAAGTAGTACCTACATTATAATAAAAAAGAATATAGGTAAAAATATGATCATAGCTAAAGTAACTAATTTGTAGTTAGTTAGACGTAGATATTTTAATTACACTATAGATAATTAGTATAAAAATATAAGAATCATCAAATAAAAAAGGTACTTATCAAAATTAACCATAAACAAATGATTATCAATGCCATAAAATACGCAAATGTATTGTCCTATACAACCTGCCGATGTAAAAATTCTCAATTGCCTTCCTATTCATGTCAACTTGACATCAATATAATTTTAAAGTTATTGTTCTTCCAAATGAAGGAGCTTATCGAGTAGGTAGGTAGTAACAAATAGCTTACAAAATATAAAATACAAGTTTACCCTTAGTTGGGTACTGTTATTATTTAAGTTAGTTCATGCGACCCGTATTGGCAAGAAGTAATACTGAATCCAATAGCGTTAGGTCTCGAAATTGGAATCCACAACAAAGGGACGTCAAAGAAACTGGTAAGTGCACGCGGCATAAAGAGCGACGTTGCAGCGAACTAGCGAGGAGCCTCGTGCGTCCAGGGGGTCCATTTCCCCCCCAGGGTGGTGCCGAAAGTAAGGGAGGGGGGGGCCTCACTCACCCCAAAGATGCATCGAGTTTCTGGCCGAAACCGCACCGCCCGTTGTAATGAGTTTGCACCTTTATGCATTCTGCCAATTAAGTACTATTTCTGTTTGTACAATATTAAATCGACACGGACTAATTAGTGTTGTGGAACTGAGGTGAAATATTTCGCAGGTGCATTTGGAAGTTGTCTGTTTACGACTCATTCGTGTCGGCTCATGGTTTTTTTTTCTTTGTTTGATGAAGTTTCGATCACCACGACGGTAAGGACAACGCCTTTACTACAGCCTTTCTTACTGTTTACCAACAAAGAAATTAGAAATGAAGGTAGAAAACGTCATTTCATAACTTATTTATTTTAAATTAAGTATGGTTTGTTTATAAAATGTTATACAAAATTTAATAACCATATCTAATTGTTCTAAGCTTATTATTCAAATTTATTTTCATTAATATAAGAACAAGTTAATTATAATTATTATTAGGTGTGAAATGACTAGTGATTTATACCCTCATTTTTAATTTGTTTGTTAGTAAACAGTAGGTACTCGTCAAGAAAGGCTGTAATAGATGTAATAGAACTTGAAAGGATTAATGATCCGAAACTGTAGGTACTTTCACTAGCTGCGCCCTGCTGTTTCACTCGCAAATATACCGTGATAGCCCAGTGGATATACCTACCTTCGATTCGGAGGGCGTAGGTTCGAATCCGGTCCGGGCATACACCTCTGACTTTTCAATCATGTACATTTTAAGAAATTAAATATCACGTGTCTCAAACGGTGAAGGAAAAACATCGTGAGGAAACGTGCATACCAGAGAATTTTCTTTATTCTTTAGGTGTGTGAAGTCTGCCAATCCGCATTGAGCCAACGTGGTCGACTATTAACCTAACCCCTCTCCTTCTGAGATAAGACTCGTGCTCGACGGTGAGCCAAACAGGGGTAGTCAATGATGATGATATCCCGATATCTTAATATTTAAATGCGGTAGGTCACTCATCACGAAATCTCGAAAACCACTTGCCCAAAGATAAAATTAGGCACGGAGGTAGTTTATAGTTAGTAGAGGTGCGCTAAAAAACGGATTTTACGAGAGGGCCGGATTAACGAGGTTTAAGGGAGGACGAAGTCGTGAGCGTTCGCTGGTTATTTATATGGATACCAAAATAAATTACCCTATTTGTATTTTAAGACTGTGCCAAACTTCATCTGTATGTGTTCAGTCGTTCATTAAGCCTAGCATGCGACCAACGACAAATAACTCGTGAAGAGAAATAGACAAAAATGACAAACAAAAGCGGCGCAACCGGAAACACCTATGATTATGATTTGATGATTAGGAGCTAAAGAAAATTGAGATTAAAATTTTAATACAAATAAGTATGGCCATTTGAGTAAAATGAACCCGGTACCTTCGAAAGTATTCGGATGCCGTACTAGAGAGTGAACATTCTACTTCTATTCAAAATTTAACACGAATGAAATAATTTTAAAAACCCTTCATGATTTATGTAGGTAAACAGCAAAGAGATTATCCCAAAAGATTCATTAGTAGCGTACACGTTTTAAGGGACACCACATCAAATATTTTCCCCCAAAAAGTGGGAATAAAAGTGGAAGAATTTAATGACTGCGCGTCGAATTTACGTTCCGCGAAAATAAACGGTGTGTAGGTAAGAACCTATAAAGTCAGCCATTGACGGTCAATTATTCTCACGTTTCTGCGAACGGCAGCGAAGACGTTTCATAAGTCGAGCCGTCATGCACACAGCGACCAATACACGATCAGTTATAGTCGATGGGTGCTGCAGGAACGTGAGAATAATTGATCGTCAATGGCGTGCGTGATGCATGAGTTTACCTGAGATTGGGGACTCGTAAGGAGCGTTTAATAAGATAGATTGTCAAACTATCAAATAATTATTTTATGTATTATTCTAGAAAATCCATAGATATTGAAATTCAGTATAACCATAGTGCAACATAAACCTACATAAACCACAGTAATAGCGAGCATTTATCTAATGCAATTAGCGATATAGATTATATTAAAATTTTCTCATAATTTAAATTAAAATAAATTAAGACTAAATTATTATTACTATATTTGTAATTTTCTTTGAACGTGTCCATAGAAATCAAATGATAATTATGATCAACGACGTCATTAATTTATTCCATTTTGTATGGGGCGTTTTTCAGGGATCCCCAAAGGAATCCCAAAATAATCTACCTACTGTATGATATCCACGACGCGCTGTCAGTAAGGATCGGATGACAATTGTCACATAAAATCTCAATTTCGTAATAATATGTCAACTAACATACAACGTTGTGAATTAGCCTCCTGATGTTTACGCGACATCGTACCGGTGAAGTAAGTTCAATATCGCCAAAACGATTGGTTATCGTTGCCGTTAAAATCCCAAAATCTAATTGTAACAAAATTAATAGTATCATACACAGTTAAGATTATTAACATGCAGAAGACATGCTGAAATTGTCAATTCACTGATTTTTGAATAGGTAGAGTAGGTAACAAACTTTCCTCGAACAACATGTCTCTAGCGTAATCTCACAAGTTATCCTGAAAGGTAGGTGCGCACCTATGATCTATTTGCTCGAATACCTACCCAACCTAGTACAATGCAGTCACGACATGCCCGTGCACCGATAAATCGCATTATGGCCCACGTGCAGGGAATACATTTTTAATCTTATTTCCTTTACATTATCCAGCTTAGGAAAGCTGCTGTCTCTCGCGAAATTTATCTGACATACCCTCACTACACATTGCTTTCGACGATTGACATTAAGTACTAAACATTTGCGGAAAAGTACTACTTCAAACAGTTTTATGTGGGTAGGTACCAGCGAAGAGTTCATGCAAGACGATTCCCGTCGGGTTACCTTTGCATATACCTACCTACATTTTTGCACTCATGTTTCTAGAAATACATCTGTAGATATATGCGAAACCGGAGTTAGTACCACGCTGAATGAATTTCCTTTTCTTTGGGACGGCTTACCTTCGTCTAAATTCCATCCTTCGCCACTGGTAGGTACTTACTAGTGATTTAAACTAAGACCAATTACAGAAGGACCTGTATCGCACTCATAGTCACGAACAAAATTGTCTGTCATTTTCTGAAGAAAACGAGCTTAGATTTGGTATAGGTATATCTTATACTAAACTAGAAGTTTTTGCCCGTTTTTTACACAATTCAATTGCACAGAAAGGTATTTTTACGGAGCTCTTTAACCGACGAACACGATTACTACTATTTAACATCGATACTATAGAGACAGTTTCTATAATCCCATTAGATCGTTGATCATATACTTTGACAGAAAAGTAACGTCTAGCGAGGCAGGTCCTATACAATAATTGGTCTGAGGATTTAAATAATAACACTGAATGCATTTGAAAAAGATTAACGAGCAAAAATTACACGTAACAGACGTAGAGAAGTGTAGAAATAGAGAAACTCAAAGTAGGAAATGTTTTGGTAAACATTAACGTAGAAGTACAATAAGTTGCCAAAAAAAAAGGGAAGCGCAAACAGGACGCGGCGCGGAAACGTTAATAACGCTCGCGTTGGCATCCATAGCTCTTTTCATTCGGTAGAGCCGTACATGCTGTGTCAAAGCACGTAATTAGTATTTAGGAAGGTGGTAAGAAAGGCGAGGTCGTGGGCCAGACGTCGGGTATCGATCGGGCGACCTGCCCCACGCTCGCCCCCCTCGTGGGGGGTCGGGGGCCACGCACATCGAGCCACCAATTGACACACTTAAGGTAATACTTGGCACTTACGACGTTGCCTTCTTTGCAGTTAGCCATGCAGCGCCCGCTGCCCTCTAAGCTTCAGAGTTCCTGAACATGACAAGAGCCCGAGCCAGCTGATTACGTAACCGGCCCCACGATCAGACGTATAACGCAAAGTTTTTATTTTTATATAAATATTTATTGCGGCACTTTCGGCCGGCAGGTAGCTATAATGCTGGCGGAATCGCGGAAAGTTACAGAAGCTCGACCCAGTTGGCTTCCAGCCCGGCTGTAGGTCGTATCAACATACGTACAAATAAATGCATTACTTAACCTTGGGACTGCGCTTTCCGACTTTTCCTCTGTAGATACTAGAACTAGGATGCTGAAGGATCCTTTAAAATAGTGGGACCTTTCTCTTTGTTATAGTTTATATCGTACTTCCATATTTTTTTAATCTCTGATTTGTTCGTGGTTTTCTAAAATTCATATTCGCATTTAGCACAAACATCCGTAGTTTTAGTTTTAGTCCAAGTTTTTTGTTATATTTATAAACTCTTTATTTCTAGATAGGTATAATTTTAAAGGTACCTAAATAAGTATCACATTACATCATAACTAAAAATATTGCAAACCTTATTTTAGACAGTTGTTAGATAGGAGACATTGGAAATCGAATCTAATAAAGTTAACTTAGTTACAGTCGGGTAACAAAGAGGTAAAGCATAAAGATAGTAAAGTTCTTATGAAATAACTAGGCAACTCTTTGTTTTAGTTTAGGTAACACTGCAAAATTTGAATTTTTAATGTATTTACGGATCCTCTTATATAAAGACAATTTCCGGCAAAGGAATTAGGAGAGAAAACAAGCAAGGCACGCAGATTGTCCGAGGCAACGTCGCGTTGCACTTTGGGGGCTCTAGGGGGGACGTTAGGTACTAGGAGGACAGGGGGATGTGGGCGGTGTAAAATCACCCGCAATCATTTATACCCGAACTGCCTGTAGAATTACTAGCTGTCACTAAATTCCAAGAGATTCGCCCGGGCGTCTAACATTGCTTCTCCCCTTCTACAACCTACTTTATAAAGTGCATTAAGCGCAGCAATGTATACAATTCAGGGTAGGATTACGCCCCCGGGCAATTCCAAATATAACAAGACGAGCGCTGCACATTTCGCCCCGTGCTCTAGAATATTCTCACGGCATGTCGTGTCACCTAGCAATTAGAATTAGTTATTTATTTATTGATCACACTGTGGTTTTGTATATAAAATAGAACCGAGTTATTTTGCAACATGTGAGGATGTTATTTTTTGGTAAGGTAACAAATACCAAATGTTCACCACTATAAAAAAGAACTCAAAATATACAGGGTGCTCGGGAGATGGTTTTTCCCATAACTTCAAGGTGTTGAAGTTACACAGTAAGTAATTCAAATAATTCCAACTATCCGTGTAACACACGCCTTTATCTATCCTTGCATATTAAAATACGTACAACTTATGGCAATGTCATTATTATAAAGATGCGTAGGGACATTTTTATCTTTGCATTTTAAAAAACGTAAAATTTGGCAACGTTCTTAATATAATTATGCGTATTAATATTTACAAAAGAAATATTATTTACTCCGAAAATATAAATTTTAGGACATTCCTTGAACATATTTAATTAATTTTCGGTAAATAATATAACCCCAGAATTATAGAATATACTTCTCAGCATCCTGTATAGGTAAGTACCTACAGTCACTCATAAACTAGAGCATCTTTAGGAGATTATTGAGTTTAGGTTTTTTGACGGGTCTTTGTGGTGCGGTGCTGCTGTAGAAGCATTGAAACTCTTTTTTTTAAAATCTCGGGACAGGACGTGTTTGTGAATTGTGTCAATCCTAGGACTTACCAACGTATAGGAATATGTTTTTGTACACATCATACGATTTGAGTTGCACTAATGTGCATTAATTATTATCAGCCTATTTAATCGGCTTACAGGGTCAAGCCTTCCTCCTGAATATGAACACGAGACAAGAGTTTATGGTTCGATTCCCCCGTTGGACTACTGTCGTTTTCGCAGGCACTCCACAGTCACAGCACGGCGAAAATTGGTCATTTGGCTTTAGTTATTTTGTGCAATAATGTTTTATGTTGTAATCTAAGTATACTTATAATAAATTTGTAGAGAGGTCAATTCTGTACATGAAATATATTTCCAAAATAACTATCAGGGAGTGATTAGTTATCGATACTGATGCCAAACATTTTTTGTCTGTCTGTATGTTCGTTATACGAGTAGAAACAAAAACTACTCCACGGATTTTAACGAAACTTGGTACAATTATTCTTCATACTCCTGGGCAAGTTAAAGTATACTTTTCATCACGCTACGATCGATAGGAGCAGAGCAGTGATGGGAAAAGTTACTCCATTTTTACAGCGATAGTACTGTAAGGGCTGTATTAAAGAGATCTAAGGGCTGACGAAGTCGCGGGTGTCCGATAGCTATTAAATAATGTTTTATATTATAATTATTGATCATAAATTGTTTAGTGTGGGCACAGAGAACATGTCGGGCAGGGGAGGTGAGTGTTGATGCATTCTAAAGGGATCCCTTAAACCTACACCCAAGTCACAAGTCCGTGGACCTGCTCGAGGTGTTTCCTCTACCACAAAATAAGGGTACAATCACTGCTGCCAGTCCCGTCATACAACGGTCTTGAGACGTCAGCAAATTATATATAGGTATATAATAATGTTAATACAGAACGAAGCTTAACTTCGGTGGGAGCACCATAATGCACATATAGTGCTCGTGAGATGGGACGCTATTCGTGTCAGGAGCCCGTATCCGTGACCCACTTTCGTGCACCCTCCGATCCCCCTCTGCTGTTTTGGTCTAGGTTATCTCGCTCCGGACCGAGGTACCTAACTTCGTTTGTAAGTACATGGATTCTAAGAAACCTTAGACCAACATTACTTTAACAGTATTAAGTTTATTCTATTGTTGATCCTTGAGGGTCTGATGGTACGTATTTTTAGATACGAGTAGGTACCTAATTCAAAAAGTTACTTTGTTAAAGTTTCAAATTTCAAAAAGAATTTGGAAATTAAACCAAAGTCTTAATATTTTTATTTTATTGTTAAACATCATCATCCTAAGCATGCCAATCCGTGTTGGAGCAGTGTGGTGGGTATAAGTTCCATACTATCCCCTCTCCTACGAGTATAAAGAGCCTGGATCTATAGCGAGCCATTAGAATAGGCTAATAATGATAAATTTTACCCTTTTTATCTGTTCTATCATAACCCGACCTAGAAGTGGGCAGGTTTTTTTTTTTATTCTTTACAAGTTAGCCCTTGACTACAATCTCACCTGATGGTAAGTGATGATGCAGTCTAAGATGGAAGCGGGCTAATTTGTTAGGAGGAGGATGAAAATCTACACCCCTTTCGGTTTCTACGCGGCATCGTACCGGAACGCTAAATCGCTTGGCGGTACGTCTTTGCCGGTAGGGTGGTAACTAGCCACGGCCGAAGCCTCCCACCAGCCAAAATACATAGGTAGGTACAATAGTCGGCAAGCCGGTCTAGGTATAGTCCAACTTAGTGATCACAGTCCAACTTTCATGTACCTATATAGATTTAGTAGTTACAGATAAAATCATGTGCTTGATGAAATCTGTTTATTTTTTTTAATTATTTTTGTGCGTCTTCTTTCCCTTTCCCAAAAAAACACGGAATATTCATGAGCGTAAAATACCTTAGTCTTGTTTTCGTGTAGAACATATTAAAGGTAGGAAGTTTCCACGGATTCTAACGATCCGATAACGTAAGCAAAGTGCGGGCCCATTAGGTACATATCTCAACCAATATAGCTATGGTTTATAATTAAGCGTTACAAATTAACTGAACATGCACCTACCACATAAACATGGTTTTTAAACCACTCGCATAGGTTTAATCTTCCAGTCGGTGATATCTCATCATTATAACAATGACAGAAAGGATAATGCAAAAATGAAGTGAGTAACATGACTTCACTTGTTAGACGTGTAAACAACATAATATAAGCTCCAGTCGAAATATGTTCTTAGGCAGTGTGGAGCGGTACCTCCACATCAAAGGTGAATTGTATAGACAAAGATTAACGATTACTAGTGTCGTAATTCTTAGACAAGTCGAGTAAAAGTAAGCTAGCACTATAAAAGCACTTCACGTATTTTTTAGCACCTATCCTTATCGCTTATTAAGTCATAAACGCGACCACTATACATGCCTTAGTCCTGCTGTAGGTAGCATCCTATTTATTTAGTTTCCAAATTGACGTTATCGATATAGCATATTATTATATTATAGCATACAGGCAAAATTCTACTAGGGCGACATTGCAGCGGAACGGCGTGCAGGCGCACGATAAGCTGCTGGAGACACGTTGGGAGATTAATTTCTAGCAGTAAGTAACTCACACCATATCAATCATACTGAAGACGCACAATAATTGAAATAATTTTGTGCAAGTTTTTTTTATATAAATCCAGCACATAAGTCCGTTTTTTATGGCTGTTCTCGGCCTCTCTGGCATGTTGGTGCAATGTTCATGAGGTCCTGGGTAACCCAGGCTAGATTTATTAGTACTATGAAATTCTGATAATTTCTATCTTAGAAAGAATTATCAGTACCAGCCCGGAGAGCTTGGAGGGTACGGTAAGCCCAGTGCCGGATTAAAGCTAACTTCTAAGCATTCTTCCCCTGCAATTGCTTAAATAACATAAAGGCTAATCCAGGACTGGTTGTGCCATCGATCCTCATTAAGTAGTTAACCTAACCTATCATTTGATTGTGATCGTTACAAAGTCAAACATCCTCTGAAGCTCGACAAACTGCAAATCCTCCCTCCAAAGGGGAGAGTGAAAAAAAAATAAACTGATAGGATAATAGCCCCTCTACATCTGTAAATATCCACGCTTTCAGTCGAAACTTGAGGCGATTTTTACAGAGATTGCACCGTGTACGCGGCTGCGGTGAAATTAACATGAGTAATGAACGGTTCGCACCGACGGTGTCGCGATTACCTCTAATTGCGATATCTAATTAAACGGAATATCATAATCGCATGTACACTCTCCAAGCCGAAACAAATTAGACGCATACGCTCGCTCGCTCGTTATATTATCATTTTAATGAGCACGCCTCAACTAATTTCTGTACAGATGCTTATTAACCGACTGCTAAAGGAAGGTTATGTTTGTGTAGATATTTTGTCGGATTTATAATATTACTAGCGGACTTTATCCACGTTTAAGTTTTTCGCAAATCTCGCAATAACCATGATTTTTTTGGGAGACGTGTGTTGACAGGGCCGGCCCGTCCATACGGCGAACGGAGCAGTCTCTCTACGCGCCAAATCCTAGAGAGCGCCTAAATGATAATCCACTCAACCGTAGACGGTACTGCGCCTGAAATTCAATTGGTCACCCCCGAGTATGGTCGAGATCCATTCTTACTTTACACTCATAATTTGGTTTAGGTATCTACATATTGTTAGGAACAAACAGGAGAGGCGTCTTAATTGGATCTCGCTCCATTTTAAAATTTACTTCGGGCCGGCGCTGTGTGTTAATCCCGGGTATTATCTATCTCCGTTTTAAATATCAGCAAAATCGGTTCAGTAGTTGCGGCGTTATGGAGTAACCAACATCCAAACAAACATCCATACAAACTTTCGCGTTTATAATATTTGTAGGATGATACGCCATAAAATAAAACTATGGAACGCGGTGGCTTTATAATCTAGAGTCTAGACTATTTCAAAGGTCCAGACCATCGATTTTTTCAGATACAAACCTCTCCAAATTGTTTCCGGAATCGATTTAAAAACCCTGGAGATCAAGTCGGCAAATATCAAAGTTAAAGATCTACTAAATCCGAATGAACAACCTATAAGGTATTAGAAAATAATAAAAATACAAAAATATTTAATTTTTGTTTTTTTTTATTATTTTCTAATATATCCCATATTAGAAAACAATAAAAAAAAAAACAAAAATACCTAAGGAATATAATATTAGAAAAGAAAAAAAAGTACAAAAATATTTAAGGGATAGGTATATTAGAAAAAAAAAAAAAAACAAAAATACTTAGGGAATATAATATTAGAAAATAATAAAAAAAACAAAAATATTTAAGGAATCACATTTATTCTGATTGCTGTGGCTGTCTAACATTTTAGAAACGACTCTGTACTAAAAATAATAATGGCTTAACCAACATCTTATATTTACAGGCATTATGTTTACAAAACACAATACAAAATGTGTCTCACACAGACTAATACATCTAAATAAAAAAAAAGTTATCGCGTACAAAATAATAGACATTTTTATATACAGTTATCCATAATTATGATCAACATAATACTACATTTGAAAGTGACAAGTCAAAACTTAAATAAAAAACAATATAACGAGACCATGCGTAGCCAGACATATAGTAGAAAATCCGTACTAGAATCGACCTTCACCCATCTGTTTAATGGATGAAGTGTTTTTTATTAAAATTAGTATGTTAAAAAATTTATTGCAAGTATGTTGCCTAAAAACTTCCTAGCCAAACTATTATTAGCGGACCCGGTTAAGCTTCGCTTAGTGCACTTCTTCCCAATCACTACTCTACCCTACTCCTATCCTACTCCTACCCTACCCTACCTCTACCCTACTGTACCTCTTCCTTACCCTTACCTAAAAAACCCCTACCCTACCTTAAAAACCTTACCCTATCCATATTGAACCATTTGTTTTTAGACTTTTTTTAATTTGTAATGTATAAATTACAAACTGTAACCAAAATAAGACCCTAGAATGGCAGAGAATGACGTTCCCGCCAAACGATCGGTACCCCTCTCTAACTCCCCACTCTTTACGGAAACAAGTCGCGCCACCTGACGTCACATCCGTCTCAGACTACTATTTCCTACAATAGATTATTAGTTATCATTAATGATACTTCGGCCAGGAGTTTTTGAAGCAACCTACTCGCAATATATTTTTTTAACGTATTAAATTTGATATAAAATATTTCTCATCCATTAAACAGAAGCTGGTTTCTAATATGAATTTTAGACTTATACCTCATTTTATCAAGGCTGTTACTCGTAGTTAGTCAGCCTTCATAAAATTATTTAAAAAAACCATGGAAATTTATGAATTAGGAAGTTCCAGTGGTCCAAATCCTCAATTGTCCGAGTATAAAACATGATTATATGTAATTTTTTACGGGATATCATGAGGAATCATTTCTCCTGTCGCCATTCTCATTTGTCTGTAGCTTCGTGGCAACCTTAGCTTAAACTGTGTTTTTCGAAGGATTGCCGCGACGCTAATTGACTGGCGATTGGTACAATCACACCTGATGGTAAGTGATGAAGCAATTGATGGAAGCAGGCTAACTTTTTAGGTATAGGATGAAAATCCACACCCCTTTTTCATGGCATCATTATGATGCCATCCACTCTTACTTTGAAACTTTTTAAAGTATAAGTATCAGGGAATAATAACGGCGGAAGGGAATATATAGACATACATAGACATCATATTTTCAAGACCTCATAATATGTCTGGGTCTCCACAATAAATAAAAACAATATCAGTTCATTCATGGCCCATGTAACTTACTCAATACAGATTCTATATCAATGTTTTGTATATTCGTTGAATTAAATAAGTACTGGGTATCAGGTTTAGACTTTTTACCAAGTGTCTCTTCTAGGGACCCACTAGTTAATCTCTTTCTCTTTTTATTGTCCAACTTATCTTTAACATCTTTTAAACCCTCAACTTCTACTACAATTTCGTTCGCTTGCGTTTCATGCGTTGTTAAATCTGTTTTTAGCGGCGTATCTATACTGGTAAGTGTAGAATCAAATATTTCATAGCACTGCGCTCTGGAATCTTTCATAGGAGTATATAATTTTTCCATATTAGCTATAGAACTGACCGCATCTTCCGTTTCTCTGTCGTCGTATTCCCTTATTGACGCTAAGGGTTCCATGTCAAATAAACTTATAAACGGATTTGCTCTTAATCTTATCGTAAGGTCATCGTCTATGCACAATTCCATCGAAAACTTGTCTTTTAACTTTGATATATTACTAGGAACAAAAGATGATTCCTCAAATTCACACGAAACATAATTCTTGCTATCTTCGTTGCACTCACAAACTGATAGTTCTATTTCCTCAACGTCATCTTCCTCTTGAACTATTTGTAAATTATTTGCAGTACTAGAATCTGACTCAATTTTCTCGCTCACAGTAACTGAAACTTCCACTTTTTTAACGCAAATTTCTTCATTGCTAGTAGATTGTATTGATCTATCTTGTATAGGCGTAGCATCTAACAAGTCCCGTTCAATCATTTTAGCAGTTTCGACATCAAACCCTCTCTTTATTAGATCGATCTGCAAGCTACCTTCACTATTGTTATCAGGTACGATCGTCAGTGGCGTAGATGTAGCAATATATTCCTTTATTTTGGTAATATCGTCTTCTTCAGGTAAGGAACTAGAGGTTGGTTGTTCCTCTTTATCATTATGTGGAGCATCCTGAGAACCATCTTCAGACCACCGAAGACATATTTGTTCGTTGTCGGAATCTTGCAGCTGGCATACATCAATTTCTTTAACTACATCAGTTTTATTATTAGCCAAACTAGAAGAATTTTGTATAAGTGTTACTGGAGCACTAAAGGGTTTTGTACAGTTTAGTTTTCTAGGAGTAGATGATTTCCTACGAGATTTTGTAGGTCCAGCGATCACAATAGGTGTGATAGTTGTTTTGTCCTTACTCGAAGTTCTTTTCCTGGAGATTGATGGGCTATTGTCTGAAAGTTCAGACAGTTTTTTGCGTCCTTTGCTCGCTGTTTCTTTAATGGGAGTAGACCGACGGGGTTTTATCTTCATGAAATTTTTCGGTTTTGATGGAGATTTATATACAATAATCTTTTTCTTAGTAACAGATTTCATGTTAGATTTATTGCCAGCCTTAGAGTCTATTGATTTGTTGATTTTCTTATCTCTTATGCTTTTGTTGCTCGTTCCACTAGACACCGAAGCCGCTTCGAACGAATCATCGTCTTTTGTTTTATAATTACTAAGATTTTTGTATGACACGTTTTTGGTACACTTCCTTTTAGGTCGACTTGGTTTTTCGGAATCTCCTTTTTTCTTTGGCTCTACTGAGACCGTTTCTAGATTTGTAGGCTTTATTGTATTCTCAATCACAGCTTCTGTACAGTGTAAAACGTCAGACGATGGTACATAATCATGATCGTCTGGTTTATAATAAGAACTTCCACTGGAATAATCAGTAGGACGAGATGCATATGATGGTGTAGCTTGCAATGGCTTAGGTGTGTTTAGAAATCGTGGTGTGGGTATATTCATGATTTTTATATCTGAAAAGGGTTCGCCAGGCAAGTCTGGGCCTAAAAATTTAGGCGTTTCCATCTGAATGTCATACAAAACTTGTTTATACGGAGTTTCTAGTAGGTCAGATATATTGAGTTTTGCGCCGATAACGTTTTGAAGCGAGAGTCGTTCGGCTTCGGGAGTCTCGACGCGGTCGTCACTGGTGTTTACTTTTATGTGGGTCTTATTTGTGGTTTGTAAATCATTATCACCCCCGTCACTTATATTAATTGTAGTTACAGGTACTGGATATTTATGTGCCACTTTATCTACAGAATTTTCAACAATTTCTATTGACTTTATACTTTCGTCTGATTTTGTTGTTGAATGTGAAGTTGAATGTTTAGTTTTAATGTTTTTCGCTATTGGAGTGTCGGGAACTTTATCAGCAACAGGAGAGACAATTTTTTTCTTCTTCTTCGTTTTCTTAATCTTTGGTTTGGGAATTACCACTGGTTCTTCGTAAGCTTCTTTTCCCAAAGCAAGCGCACGAAGTGCTGCATCCCAATCACTTTTCTTCACCGATTTCGATTTGTTTTCCTTAGTTGACATTTTCTTACTCATATTTTTAGACTCGGATTTTTTTTCACATTTGTCATCAGTTAAAATATTTGTGTGTACTATCATATCTGGCTGACTGTTGACCACAACTTCAGTGCCATTAGTACTACTTTCGGTGGATATTTGGTTAGTGTCGTTTTCGTTTATAGTTTCAGTTAATATCCTTCTAGGTGTAGCAAAATCTAAAACTCTAACATGAGAGTTACGCCGAGGAGTAGAAGACGATTTCCTCGTCAGTGGCATGCAATGAGGGGTGCTGGTTTTGTTTGAAACAGTGACATTTGTGTCTTTGGGCAAAGAAACTGCTGTAGTTTCAACTGTTTTCACTAATCCTTCAGAAGCTTCTGTTTTGGGATTATCAGTATTTAAATCTGGCAAATGTGATTTTTTTTTAGGAGTTGGACTATATGTTGAAACATCAATTACTAGAGGTTCTAAAACACGCTGCGTTGAACTAGTAGTTGTTGTTATAGTGTTTGTGCTGTTCGATATATTACTCTGGCTATATGTCGCAGTTACACTTTGTGTTACACCTGCAATCAATAAAAATCTTATAAATTACAAAGAGGTAAAGTTTGTGGTGTTGTAGGGTGTAATCTCTGGATCTGCTGAACCGATTTTGAATTTTATTTACAACTAGTAAACCACATTAGTTGTGAATATACTATTTTTATCTTATCCCCGTATTCCCACGGGAATGGTAACTACTCAGCTGAAACCACTAAGTTTTGTTAGTTTACTGTATAATTAAAAAGTATAACTAGTTCAAAGCAATCATAATTACCTGATGAAGGTACAACAATAAGTGTAGGCATCGCCATAATTTCATCTTTAGTGTAAGCGATACTGCCATTTTGCCGTGTATTTGTGTATGCAGGTGTACCATTAATGTATATACTTTGCATTTGTAACATAGGATTAGCTGTGTTAGATGTTAGAACTTGAGGCATCTTAACACAATTTCTGCTTTTAAATGCTCTATTATCCACCTTCACGTCTGATAGAATTGTGACTTTTGGATCATCGGGCTTTTCTCTAATTTTTATGTATGGGGTGCTTTTTGGAGTGTTATTTGAATCCTGGTTCAAGGTCAAATAAGGAGTGCTTATTGTTCTCGCTTTGAAAAAATACTGGGCAACCATGGGACCCCTCATATTACTGTTTGGTGTAACGTTTTTGCTGTTTTCTTGAATGGATGTTGTCCTGAAATCATCATCATAATAATAAAAACAACATTAAAGACAAAGAATTAAAGTCAAAGATTGAAGAAGAAAAAAATATACAAAACTCAACTTACTGTGTGTTAAAATTTTCAGATGTGCTAGAATCGGGTACTATAGGTTTTTCCTTGTCACTATTTCCTGTAATTGATATTTAAAGTGAATCTGGCATGCTGGCTAAGAAAATTTATACTTATACATATTTTAAAAAGAAAAGATTTGATTGTTTGTATGTATTCAATAAGGCTCTAAAACTACTTAATGAATTTGAAATTTTCTTTGACTATTTGAATCTTACATCCTTGATAAACATAGGCTATATTAAAGGTGAAGGTGAAAATATAAATGACGGCGTCCGGTAGTACCTCATAAAGCACTGCCCTATACTGTTTAGCTTATTATTGCTTAAGGCTTTGCACATAAATGTGAAGATTTACGTGCCTGTTTCCATTACTTTTTCAAGTACAAAGATACCATTTAAATCAAAACGAGATAAAACAGCAATACGGTAGTCACAACAGAGAAAAAGACCAACCAACTAAAAAAATATTAGACATTAAAAAAATTATTTATTTAAATTTTATTGAAACAAACATATCTATAAACATAGAAAATCTTAGAACTAAGAAAATGAAAAAATATTGATAACATCAAAAACTATACATACCAGTTACTCCAGTAGCGAACTCTTGAAATGAACCTGCACTACTAAGTTGTTTGTTAGAATTTTCTGTAAGAAAACTGTTTCTTTTGGTTGATTGTGTGGTGGGGGTATTGTTGTTACTACAAACAAGGTTATATATTGTGTTGAACTCGTCAATTTTCTGTTTTGATTCATCAGATTTTACCTAAAAACAAAAAAGCCACATCTATATTAATATTATAAAGCTGAATAGTTTGTTTGTTTGTTGATTTTTGTTTGTAGAAAGCTCGTTTATGACGCTTCTTAGCTTGTATTGTCATCAGAACTCAGAGCGTTTGCAAAATTACATCCTAATCGAAGACCGGGAAGTGGGTCAAATTAATATTCGAAAATTTTCTTACATACATAGTTACTTACAAGTGAAGGTAATATAAGCGTGTTAAAAATCAACTTACCATAGTATTTCCCTGTTTATTAAAATCACTACCACTGTTTGGTAGTTCTTGCACCACTCCCTCTGACGTCCCACCATCATTATGCTGGAAATTGGGATTTTTGACAGTCATATACATTTGTTGTACTATAGATCTTTGTGGCAGTTGTTCTACAGTCCTTTGCAATGTGGATTGTATAAAACTGCTCTGTGATATTTGTTGTACTAAATTAATTTGTGTGTGTGCATTGTCAACAACAAATTCGCGGCTGGTATTCCTTTTTGTAACAGAATTTCCTGAAAAAAATCGAAAAACAGATTTTTGAGTTTATAATTAAATATTCAGTTAAATATTCATCACTCATCACAAAATCTAGATAACTGCTTAATATACAAAGTTGAAATTTTTGTCTGGGAGCTCCTTTGTAGATAGAAGACGTCTGAAGAACAAATTTTGCAAGAGGGCCAAACTTAGAAATAAAATGGCAGACAAAATCACGAGCGACCTTGTTGCTGATGGGAGGCATCGACCAAAGCTAGTTACGATAAAGCGACAAAAGAATGTATACCGCTGCGCGGTTTTCACTAATTATGTCACTTTAAAAGGTAACTTTTATTACTTAATTGTTGTTATTTATTTATTTATTTGGTCCACCAGTGACTGTTGCAGCATTTACACAAATACAATCATGCACATTTCCGTAATATTAAAATAAATTAACGATTACATAAAATCAGTTTACATAAGAAAAAAAAATACATTTTACAGTAACAAGAAAAGGAAACATTTTACAACTACTATTTGAATATACTATACAAAAAATAAAATGGAATTGGTAAAAACAAAAAGAAAAATTAGTTTAGCAAATCTAGTAAAACTAACTTGCGATATGTCCTTGGTGAGTCTATGTGGATATCTATAGACCGACTAAGTGCGTTATATAATTTACATAGCCTGGGCATAGTAGAATAAGCGCCAAAAACAGTTCTAGTGCGTTGCGGTACGAGTAAAGTAATAGCTTTGCGAGGGTATCTACTAGGTGCCCTAAAGTTAATTTTGCTTAGAAGATTTGGTGCGTTTATCTGATTTCTCAATAATTTGTATAAGAATGTGAGATCTAATAAGTCCCTTCTTTTATCGAGCGTCAAAAATCTAAAGTGCCTTATACAATTATTGAGAGTGGGTGTAATGCTTTGTTGAGTGTATCACTGTATGGATGATGAGTGACGTTACATGGACTTTAAACTGTTTTTTAAATAACTCAACTTCGACTATATTTCTCTTGGCTAGTTTTTTCTTTCTACACCAACGGCCTCCATGGTGCAGTGGTATGCGCGGTGGATTTACATAACGGAGGTCCTGGGTTCGATCCCCGGCTAGGCCGATTGAGGTTTTCTTAATTGATCCAGGTCTGGCTGGTGGGAGGCTTCGGCCGTAGCTAGTTACCACCCTACCGGCAAGGACGTACCGACAAGCGATTTAGCGTTTCGGTACGATGCTGGGTAGAAACCGAAAGGAGTGTGGAGTTTCATCCTCCTAACAAGTTAGCTCGCTTCCATCTTAGATTGCATCATCACGTACCATTCAGGTGAGATTGTAAAAAAAAAACCAAATATGTAGATCTTATATTACATATGTGCATGATAAGGTACTTACCAGGTAGATCAGCTAAGGAGGTAGTTTCAGTGGAGGTTTCTGGACTGCTTGCCGCAGTCTGGGCACTGGGATGTATGCCAGGCTTAGCTCCTGACCTGGTAGCACCACTTCTACACTCACAAGCACTGAGATTGAGTGTATTGCACACATCACATGCAGTTTTTGTGTACAATGTATGTTTATTGTAGCTGAAAAACAAAAACACACAAGATATTAATTAACTGAAGTCCTTCATTAATCAAAGAATCATTGATTGCAGAAAAAAGTAGTTTTAAGATTCATGTAAACAGACAGACAAACTGATTGACAGCCAGAAGGATACTATAGAAGACTTTGTTTTATAATATTTATATATATTCATATTTAAAATGAATCACAAAAATAATTACATTATTAGATACATTTTTAATAAACCATGGTCCTTGAACATATTTATTTTACACAGACATTAAAAGATTATGAAAAGTTGTTAAATCCAGAACATGAGATGAATATTTTAGCATTCCATGGATACACTGCACAGGTGCCGGATCCATTAAGTGGCAGAGATAAAACTCTTGAGCAGAACCCTGGACTTATGAATTATGAGTAAGGTGAAGGGTAAAGGAATTCCTTGATAATCAATTAATACTACCCTTCTCCGCTCCCATTATTCTCCCTGTCTAGCCAAACTTGGTAAGATCCTATTAGAACGCCTTTGGGTTTTCATTGTAATATAGAACATGCTGCAGTTCTAGAGAAGTCAAGGCATTTAAGAGCGCGCAGCACGTCGGTACGATATGGATAAAATTCGAAGCGCAAGCGAGACGCCGAATTATGACTTTCACGTGAGTGAAAAGCACGGAGCGATTGACGCGCGATGCAAATTTTATGACGTGAGCGCCAAAACCATTTTTACCTAATTGCAAGTAAATTAAACAACATAACGAAAAACAAAATAGCCATGTTCAAGATATATACCTAATTTTCTATACAAAACAAAATAAAATAATAATAATAATAATTTAAGAAAATAAGTTTGCTTTTCCTGAGATTGAAAGCAAAATGTGAGCAAAACATGTATTTTTCAAAAAAATAAACTATCGAGAATACTTTTACAAATTGTGTATTTTGTATAGTCATAACGAAGCTAACACTTTGAAATATCATTTACCCAAATATCAGGCTCCTAACTTTTCCAGAATCTGCGATCCAGAACCATTTGTAACCACCAAATTACATATTGCACACTCTTAAGCGTTTTGTGTGCTTGGGTGTAATGCCCAGCCGAAGCCCAATATGCAATTAATTAAGCACATGGATGGAGGCTGCGTGTTTTATGTGCTTGTGTAAAATGCCCAGCCGAAGAGATTTTGCTGGTAATACTCTAGCACCCACTTCTACAGCATACATACTAATCACATAGCCATTTTTAATCGACTTCCAAAAAAGAGGAGGTTCTATGTTCAGCTGTATGTTTTTAGTGAATGTATTTGTTAGATTATGATATTTATTCACTTATAAGCTGTAGTCCTTTGGAATGTTTCCCAAAGCACAGTAAACTCTATGAGTGCCATATGTCTAAATTGCACAATGTACATTGTAAGTCAAAAAAATAAATATTTTATCACAACATACCTGGATTTATCATTAGCAGATTCCTGTGACTGCAGTCTGTTAATGTCAATGTGATTCACAAGAAACTTGACAATCTCCAGCAAGTTTGAGCATTGGAATAACTTTTTGCGCAAGAGAAATGGCTTACAGGTTTCCACTGCAAACAAAAATAATACATACATATATTAGAACAAAAAGTACAATTTATATTATTACTATCAGACCCAGTCAAGCTTCACTTTAGCCATTAAATTAAAGAAGAAGAAGAAGACTCATTCCCTACTATCCTATTCTACTCCCACCCTACCAGTACCCTACTCCTATCCTACCATTACCCTATCCTAACTCTACCCTAGCCCTACTCGACCCTGCCTCTATTTTACCCTAAACCTACCTTACCCCTATTCTACCCCTACCCTACTACTACCCTACACCTACTGTATCATACTCCCACCTTACACCTATCCTACCATACACCCATTCAAGCCTCCCCTACATATATCCTTCTTCTGGTTCTCAGCTACCTCTTCACCAATTTTGAGCCAAATTGGTCCAGCAGATCTATAGAAATCGATTTTATATATATAGATATCAATATACGCTATGGAAATACAGGGATAAATTAATATATAGCTTGGCAAATCCATTCCCAACACTCCTGATAGTCTGCGCGGGCCGGGAGAGGGGTAGCAATGCCCCACGCGCACGACTTCATATCCGCCCAGTCCTTCCCTTTACCCCACGCGCACGACTTCACACCCGTGCAGTCCTTTCCCCCCGCCCGCATATCATGGGAGTTTCATCAACAAACTTGCCAAGCTTAAATAGCTTAAGTTATTCTCTGATAATGAGGCTTTCCACTGGTAAAAGAGTTTATATAAACAATTCAGCAGAACTAATTGTGAAAGCATAGCAAACAAACACACTTATGTAAGTATGGATAAAAATTAGAAAACCAAAATCTTAAAATGTTACAAATGCTATTAAATGCACAGCTATTGTTGGAACTCTGGATTGGCCAACAACAAATAAATTACAGAGTTTTATTAAGTAAATCTTGGTAGAATTGTACACACACTGGTAATTTTTTTTTACTACAGGCGTTCTTGATGAATTCTGTTTACCAACAAATAAATTAGAAATGAAGGTAGAAAACGCATGTCATTTCACAACTTATTTATTTTTAATTATGTTTGGTTTGCTTATAAAATGTTATATAAAATATATTAACCATATCTAATTGTTCTAAGCTTATTAATTTAATTTATTTTCATTAATTTAAGAACAAGTTAATTATAATTATTATTAGGAGTTAAATGACTAATGATTTATACCCTCATTTTTAATTAGTTTGTTGGTAAACAGTACTCATCAAGAAAGGCTGTAGTATAGATAACTTGACAACTTTGATTTTGGTGCAAATAAGAGATCAGTAACACTATTCTGAACCAATGTTGTTATAATGTGTACATGGTGAGACACCAAAATATAGATAAATAGTAACTATACTAAAATTGAGAGGGGATACTTTTCTAAGTTGAGAGCATATGAGCTTTAAAATCCAATTTAGAATTCTTACATGGACCTACTACCTAACTGATAAATTTTTTGTTACTTTGAATAATTACTTGATTTTTTCATACAATTCATTGATTTCCTTACATTCTCAGAATAACACATTCATAGTTAAGCAACATATAAAACAAGTTAATACATAGTGACCAAAATTTCTAATAGACTTACAACTGGTTAGCAGTTATAAGTGTATTGGAAATTTTGATCTAATTGGGTTCAAAGACTCAAACAATATTTGATAAATCACAAGACATGAGTAAAATGTGATCAAGATGTTCAGTGCAATCACAACCTTAAAAAAACTGAAATTGTAGCCACTAATAAAGTCCACACAGTGAACATAATGAAAAAATATTTTCACAATGAAAATTATAATCAAAATCATAACATAAAACACGTTTACCGTAAATTTTAACTGCCCTATATTCAGCTAAAATGCTCTTTAGTGATGTCATAAATATCCTGTCATATTCATTCCTGAGCACATCCAAATAGGGGCTTGCCTGCAGGAACTCATCATACGCTGTCATTAACTGCTCCTCAGCGAGGTAGCCTGAAAGGTTTAAAGGCGTAATTGTGAAATAATTCCAAAATTCCGTTGGATATACGCCGTTTTTTCGCGCTCCCGCCAAACATACCAAGTACGAGCTTAGCCAAATCGTGAGACGGAAACGGCGGTATAGCCATTTTTGTTAGTATATTTTATTTAATAAATCTCTATAGACCATCCTACAAAATATCTTAAAATAAAATACACTTAATTGAACACAATATCATTTTAAATTTATAAATAAACAAAAATAGCAGCAGAGCAAAGCACGCACAAAGCACAGAGTAGGACAGAAACAGAAACAGAAACAGATCATGCCATGGGAACTTAGAAGAACGTGAAATCTTTATGAAGCAGCGCCATCTACATCCTAGATTTAAGATTCCAGGATAGTAAATACAATTACATATGATGTGTACGTACTAGAATGTTTTTAGAGATTAAACCCGTGTAAGTACGGAAAAAAAACCGAAAAAAAAGAATTATTTATCCTTTTAATTTTGACGCGTAATAGAAAGAATGTGTTTGTATTTCTAAAGCAAAGGGATTATTAAAGAAAAACAGTAAGTGTACATTAATTTCAACGATTTTCCACATAGTCATTTGGCCTAGTGGTGCATAACAAAGGTACAATATAATAATCCTGAGTTCGAGCCCGGGGGTAACAAAGGAAAATTTTTTGTCTTTTTTTTTGTTTTTCTCAATAGGTTTCTTCAACTATTACAAAATCAAAAATGTCTCTCCTTTACAAAAAATATGCATTTTTATTTTTATACTTTTTACTATACTAAAAATACCGTATCTAGTCACTAGATGGCGCTATCACATTCGTTCCGAAAAAAGTTCGAGTAGCCTATCTATTTCCAATAATACACTGTAATCTTTGAAACAGATTACAGAACAGACACAGAGGAGAGGACAGAGCACAGATGACAGAATAGACGTCAAAATCAAAAATAATTAAAAATGGCTCTGCGGGATGAAATGTCTATGTCAAAGAATTTATTAGACCCCAACTTTGACACCTATATATAGTATGGTATTTCAGGGTTTGTTGTTAAATCCATGATTAATAAAAATATTTTTTTTGTAATCCAATATTGATTTTGTAATCAATTCAATTCAATTTTTGATTTTATGGATTGATTTTGTAATATTCTTTGATAGATTAAACTTGGCAGTTGGCACCTTAGCTTGGCACGTCGACGGACATCACTAGTCAATCATTCAATAATTGAATCATATCTAAGGACCCCAATAACATTTTTACAAGCATTTCATTTTCATACTTTACAGAAATTTACTTTACTAAACGTTTTAAACTGAACACAAGAAAAATAATTTAATTAAAATAAATAAAACAAAATGAAATAAGTATTTCAGGGTTTGTTGTTAAATCCATGATTAATAAAAATATTTTTTTTCTAATCCAATATTGATTTTGTAATATTCTTTGATAGATTAAACTTGGCAGTTGGCACCTTAGCTTGGCACGTCGACGGACATCACTAGTCATTCATTCAATAATTGAATCATTACTCACTCATCGTTCATCATTCATCAATCAAAATCTGTCATGGCGATTCGTTTTCGTTTACGTTTACGACTACGTTAACGTTGATCGTTTCGTCATCTTTCATATCATTTTCATTCACTTTGCCATAAATATTTGAAGTATTTGGGCGTCATTTGTGTTAAATTATTTTGATATTTTGCGCATAAAATAAAACGTTCAGTTAAAACATTAAATATTGACTTAAAATGAGTTCCGCCGCATCTACTGCACTTTTCGCTTGTTCTCGTTGTTTCTCAAGACATCCTTTCGAGGAATTGTCTCCTGGAGAACAACTTTGCAAGGTAAGGTCGATCTGTTATAATTTATTCAATTAACTGTATCTGATGCTGCTGTTGTGATGTGTGACGAAGTAGATACAGTTAGTCCATGTAAGGAACGTTTATTAGGAGTTCAGTGTACTGACGTCAGTTGTGACGCGTTTCTGTTTTTCAGGAGTGTCGTGGATCTTTTCCCGTCGTGAAGTGCACATACTGCCGTTCGGAGTTTCAACAAACAAGGTCAGAGTCATGTGCCAAATCATGTGATACAATTTAAAAAAGAATTATAATTACACTATTCACATAAACATGGCACTTGGGGTGATTACAAACATGTTATCAAAACATTCTCTTTATTTACAAGCTTCATGTAAACAGTCTATGACACTGCCTTGATTCTGGAAATGCAAGTACTTAGACAAGTAACATATACAATGGCTTAGGGAAAATCCCCTTGAGTTTATTATTATTGATACTTATGTATGAATTCACTTTATTAGCTTGTAATGATACTTTATATGTTCATAGCACAGATGTTTGCCTGAATAATGGCATATTATATGTTAGGTGACATCCACAATCTTGTTTGTGAGAACTCTTGATTTAACTTTCACTATCTTTAAGAACTTTTTCAGAAGAAAAGAATAATTAACACACAAGTTATAGTAAGCCATAATGACAAACATTGTAAACCTAAGAACAATATTTTCATAACAAAGTAGGTAAAATATGCAAACACTTGTTTAATTTTTACATCTACTACTACTACATTGTCCAATGATCACCAAATAACTTTGTTTATTAGTAATGGGTATGTAAAGAGTTACTAATGTTCCCAAGGGATAAAAATAAGCATTAACATTAAATTTATTGACGAAATCTACATTCTAAAAAATAGGGCAAGTAACAATTGGTAATTCATAAATGAAAGTTTTTGCATTTTAATGTGTAGTTAATATTTTCTTTTTTACTTTCATAATAATTGATTCGCTTTACACTTTTATGAATAAGTAAGGCCTTACTGTTGGCTTTAACCATTAATAAAAATTTTAGATATGTACATATCTAGATACACTGGAATCTCCATGTAAAGTCACTCAATTTAACAACGAAACTCGTTAAAGCGTCAACATCACAAGACTTTTTTTTTTTTTTATTCTTTACAAGTTAGCCCTTGACTACAATCTCACCTGATGGTAAGTGATGATGCAGTCTAAGTTGGAAGCGGGCTAACTTGTTAGGAGGAGGATGAAAATCCACACTCCTTTCGGTTTCTACACGGCATCGTACCGGAACGCTAAATCGCTTGGCGGTACGTCTTTGCCATTAGGGTGGTAACTAGCCACGGCCAAAGCCTCCCACCAGCCAAGCTTTGATTGGTTTAGATTGCTACGCTACACACACTCTCTATAACAACAATTATTAACTAATAAGAAGTACATATTAAGTTGCCATAATTAGTAAATACCTTGCTGCTACGTTCTTTTGTTGCTTTATAATCGTATCCCGTAAATCTATACTAATATTATAAAGAGGTAAAGTTTGTAAGTTTGTAAGTTTGTCACATTTTTTAAATGGGGTAATCTTCGGAACTACTGGTCCGATTTTAAAAATTCTTTCACCAGTAGAATGCTACATTATCGGGGAGTGCTATAGGCTATATTTTATATTGGTATCATATATATTAGCCGAGTTATCACAGTTTTTGTCATACAGGTCGGACCGAAAATCCTCTTAGGCAGACTTATTCGCATGCGCTGCCTTAACCATTGTGTAAAATTGAAATTAATGTATGGAGGCTTTATGTATCTTTAAAAGTTCTACAAAAAAGTCCGCGACACCATATACCTATCTTCTATACATTAGCAGATATAGTACCTTTTGTGTTTTAAAAATTATTAATTTTATATACTTAGGTTTGCGTCATTATTTATGCTACTTAACTTAAATCCTTATCAAGATAAATTATTTAATAATCACAAGGATGTTATGGAGATAAGATTTGCCCTTTATAGTATGTTAATTAGTTAAATAGTTTCGGAGATAATACAAAATTTCTAAAAGGCGGAATGCCGCTTATGTTTAAGCGCCAACCGCCAAATTAAGTTGAACCTTCCTCTATAGGTTTCTACGTATTTTATAGGGATCAGCATTTTTGGTTACTAAACTCTATGTAGGCGTTTTATCCATTTACCAATAGATGGCGTTGAGCAAAAACACCATATTTTTGTACGGCGCTAGGGAGATTTATGCCGACTACATGATGAAGTCGAAATTGATGTATCATGGTGGTGAAAAACTTACTTAGATTTTGGCAAGTCGATGTTAATTGTTAATGATTATGTTCTACTTCTAGGCACGTACCACGTAGGTAGTTAAAGTTAGCTAGCTGCTAGGTACTGTTTGTCTGACTATGTCTATTTACGTATTTGCTTTTTAGATTTAGAAATAGAGATTAGAGACATACTTTAAGTTTTAATTTATAGTTTAGATACGTCGTACTTTCTTTGTTTAGGTTCAGGACCAGGTTCATAAAAAAAAATTCAACCGACTTCCAACACAAAAAATACGTGCTACCTTCTGATCAGTTTGAACACGGTGCCAACCCGTTTAAAGAACAAGATCTTTCAGTAACCGGCTCGACACAGATCCTGACATGAAAAAAATTAGACTACCCTGGAAGAAAACCCTTCAATCAAAAAAAGAATATTCAAAATCGGTCCACAAATGACGGAAATAACGCACATAGGTACATAAAAAAATTACATACAGCCGAACGTAAAATTTCCTCCTTTTTGAAAGTCGGTTAAAAAAAATGGGTACCTATAAAATGTTTAATAATAAAAATGATGTGTCAGAACAGGAGGTTCTTATGGCAGAAAAAAAATTAAGGGTTAGGGTAGGGGTAGGTGTAGGGCAGAGCAGGGGTAGTAGGAAGTTTACATCGAGTTTCACGCGGACGAAGTCGCGGGCGTCTGCTAGTAAATATATAAATTGACTAGCGGACGCCCGCGACTTCGTCCGCGTAAATTTCGATGTCAACTTTACTACTACCCCTACCCTACCCTACTACTACCCCAACTCTACCCTACCCCTACCCTACCCTACGCCTACCCCCACCCTACCCCTACCCTACCACAAACCTACCCCTACCCTACCCCTACCTTACCTACATCCTACCCCCATCCTACCGCTACCCTCTCCGTACCCTTTCCCTTCCCTACCCCTATCCCACCCGTATCCCTATCTCACGCCTATCCTACCCCTACCCTACCACTTCCCTATCCTACCCGTACCTCTACCCTACCACTACCCTACCTCTACCCCTATCCTACCACTACCCTAAACCCGGCCCTAAACCTACCCTACCCCTACACTACCCCTACGCTTCCCTACCCGTACCCTACCCTACCCTGTAACTTCTATGTTACTCCTACCCTTAGCAAAATCGGTCCAGTCCTTCGAGTGTGGTGGTATGACCAAGAGAAATAGAGACTTCTATGCTAATAATATAAAGAGGTAAAGTTCGTGTGGTTGTAGGAGGTAATCTCTGGATCTACTGGTCCGATTTGGAAAATTGTTTTACCAATAGAAAGCTACGTTATTTGCGAGTGTTATAGGCTATGTTTGATCCCCATATTCACACGGGAACGGCAACTACGTAAATGAAAGCGCCGGGCGTCATATAGCGGAATTTCTGCGTCTTTTAGAAATTTTGTATTATCTCCGAAACTATTTAAGTAATTAACATACTGTAAAGGGCAAATCTTATCTCCATAATATCCTTGTGATTATTAAATAACTTATTTTAATAAGGATTAAAGTTTAGTTGTATAAATAATTACGTAAACCTAAGTATATAAAATTAATAATTTTTAAAACACAAAAGGTGCTATATCTGCTAATATATAGAAGATAGATATATGGTGTCGCGGACTTTTTTGTAGAACTTTTAAAAATACATAAAGTCTCTATACATTAATTTCAATTTTACACAATAGTTAAGGCAGCGCATGCGAATAAGTCTGTTTAAGAGGATTTTCAGTCCGACCTGTATGACAAAAACTGTGATAACTCGGGTAATATATATGATACCAATATAAAATATAGCCTATAGCACTCTCCGATAATGTAGCATTCTACTGGTGAAAGAATTTTTGAAATCGTACCAGTAGTTCCGAAGATTACCCCATTTAAAAAATGTGACAAACTTACAAACTTACAAACTTTACCTCTTTATAATATTAGTATAGATTGTCTGCATCATGCTAAACAAAAGCTTTCTAAGAAATTTGTTCTTTTGTTTACTTATTGGGATTGCATGTGTACACTGTTGGTGACCAAGTAACTAGAAGTTATGGACTTAATACGTTATCATATTCTTAGTTGCCCACAAACTTTCAAATAGTAAGCGAGGCTAGTAAAAGAAAATCACTGTATTGACAAACAAGTTTTACTTATACATTTTTCTTTTTTCCATATAACAACCACTCTCTATAATGCCATTAAATGTACAATCCCTTATTGTCATATATTTTATTTATCAAACTATAAAATATTGTTAAATTTTGGTAAAGCAATCACAAACTTACAAAACTTTACATTTATCAAAAAGCTTTTTTATTTGAAACTGTTTTTTACTTTACAGCAAATCTAATACTTCCTCGATCTGCAAAAAATGTGAGGCAAATGTCAAAGCATATGGAAAGCCCACAGCGTGTGAATATTGCAACACTATTGCTGCATTCATTGGTAAGTTTGATACCTTTCTATTTCTATGGACTTTTCAGATTCAAATTCAAAATGGTGTTTCACATTGTGTAAAACACTACATAAATACATTTCTTTGTTGGTATACATTATTATGATTTTGTTGTTTAACAACAGCTTTAGTTATAGTTTTTTGTTGTTGCTTGGACTTTGTCACTAACAATGGGCCTCATAAGTAAGCTCAGAGTCACACAGCAGGCGATGGAACAAAGTTTGATAGCCTCAACAGCTCAACTGTAAGAGCAATCAGACTCATCAACAAGGGGTTGTGGTTCGATCCCCACCCCTTTGGTCTATCCGTAACCACTCCAAGCACAGTTTTTCCCGACTAGTTGGAGGGGAATGAGAACATTGGTCATGTTGTAAAAAGATTTGGCAAATATTCTTTTAGTCACAGTCACAGCTCAACAAGTCGCCAAAGCTGTAGTGGCAATAGTCAGGGGCCAATGAATGCTGGGATCCCAAGGTGCTCAGATTTATTCAGAGTTCTCTTTGTCATGATGGACCCGACAATTCCATTGAATGCTAAGATATTCATCTCATTATTTTCTGGAACTAATGAACTGATTTTAAAAAATTCTTGTACCAATAGAATTGTATTATTTGTGAATGTCGTCGTCATCAACCCATATTTGACTCACTGCTGAGCTTGAGTCTCCTCTCAGAATGAGAGGGGTTAGGCCAATAGTCCACCACGCTGGCCCAATGCGGATTGGCAGACTTCACACACACAGAGAATTAGGATAATTCTCTGGTATGCAGGTTTCCTCACGATGTTTTCCTTCACCGATGTTTGTGAATGTCATAGGCTATATTTTATCCCACGGGAATGTTAACTACGCGGGTGGAACGACTGGGTCTACTAGTAATAATTAATAATATCAGAAGCAATACATATTACACCGGCCCGGGCCGCCCCGACACAACCCGGTCTACTATAAATAACCCTTACAGTCCTGTCAGCTATTGTGCCAAGGTTAATGATACTGAAATACATATTATAAACAACATTTTGAAAATAAATTTTAGGAAACAAGTGTCAACGGTGCGCTAACTCCGAGCGCAAGTACGGGTCCGCCGTCACTTGCGAGCAGTGCAAGCAGCGCTGCGCGTTTGACAGACATGACGATGACAAGAAGGTTGTATGTACACCAATACGGTAGCTTCCTTTTATTTATTTTTTATGTTTAAACATAATCACTTATTGATCATCAACATTTCAAATGGGTAATTTTTATTTAAAAGAAAATACATATCATCACACTTAATATTAAAAAGGTGAAAGTTTGTATAGATGTATGTTTGGATGTTTGTCCTTGCAACTTCTGAACCGATTTGCATGAAATTTATTATTTGCATAGGCTACCTTTTATCCCAAAAATATCCATGGTTTTTGTGATATTAGCGAAAAACTTAATTCCGCGCGGACAAAGTCACGGCTAGCGGACACGCTAATAATATTATAAAAGCTAAAGTTTGTGTGTGTGTGTAAGTGTGTAAGTATGTTTATTCCTCCTTTACGCTGCGGTTTGCAAACCGGATGAAATGGAAATAGATTTTAATCTAAATTAACACAGGCTACTTTTTATCCCTGGAAAAATCACGGTTCCTGTGGGATTTGTGATAAACAGAACTTCATGCGAAGTCGCGGGCGTTCGGTAGTAATATTTAATGAAAAGGCAACGAGTATTGTTTAAATAGACTTGCCCATTTCTGGGATATCAATATATAGTCACATGTATTCATATATTTTTTCATGTACACAAGATTTGTTCATAATCATCGATCTCCTATTAAAAAGTGGATGCATAATCAGCGACCAAAAAACGTCCCCATCAATGAATGCCAAACACAACTTCTTAGCACTCAATTCAAGTAGTTGCATTTGCAAATTCAACCTTGAACTCAATCCTTAAGGTTGAATTTGGCTCTGAATGGCTCTGAATTTGGGATTTTATTGAATATCTATATTTAAAGGGCTTTTCTTGACCAATAATTCTAAAACTGCCAAAGCAAAATTGGCCAGGTTTTAAGTGAAATTTTCTATATGATTGTGCTTCCTTTTATTATAAGAGGCTCTTCTCTTCCTTTCTTTTCCTTTCACACCTAGTGGCGAAAGTCTTTTCCAGCCAGTGGCGCTAACATGCGCCCAACAAAATAATAATCATGAAGAGAAATAGACAAAGTTCAGTGTCAAACTATGGCGCGTCCAATTTTTTGCTTCTCTCAGTATTGTTAGTATACGGTTTAGTGTTTACGTGACGTTATGACACAGATCAAAGATCCATCATGGTTGACAGTGTTTAAAATTTGAAATTTTATGTTTTATTTATTCAGTTATGTATTATATATTTTATGTATATCTTTTATGAACACACTGCCATTGCAGGTGGACGGCAAGCTGCTGTGCTGGCTGTGCACGCAGTCGCTCAAGCGCGCGCTGGCTCGCACCAAGCAGCACATGTCTGTGGACAAGCACAAGCACCGCTCACACAAGTCAGTTGACACGTTATTCATTGATTTATACCAACGGTATCCAAATACCAATAGAGTCATGATAGCCCAGTGGACAGTGGCCCCTCAAGCGCAGATTTTCTCAGCTTGCTTAATTTGTCTTACTAGTGCATACCTATCCTGATTTTTTTTTAAAGAATTTTTGCCATATTTTTAAAATATGGCAGATACAGGTAGAAACTGTCTATGAAAAGATTGACAGGGTCTCGCAAAAGTATAAAACACAACTGATGAGTCATCCAAATGTTCTGGCTTCAAAACTGATTCACAGGACATCAGAGCAGGCTTAAAACAAAGCACATTAATTAGACATATTATAAAAACAATGAGGGGATGTTCTCACTGGGGAATACACTCGAAAAGCGAAGTTATCATAGAGCATATCTGCTTATAGTTCTTACAGATAAACCCAGAAGAAAAAAAAAATATTTTTAAAATATGACCAATATTCCGATTCCCCTGCAACTAATTGGGAAAGACTATTAGGAGTGGGTTCGACAATAGACCAACCTTATGGACACTACTGCCAGTGGATATGACCTCTGCCTTCAATTACGGAGGGCGTTGGCTCAAATCCGGTCCGGGGCATGCATCTCCAACTTTTCAGTTGTGTGCATTTTAAGAAATTAAATATCACATGTCTCAAACTGTGAAGGAAAAAAAATCGTGAGGAAACCTGTATACTTGAGAATTTTCTTAATTGTGAAGTCTGCCAATCCGCATTGGGCCATCATGTTGGACTATTGGCCTAACTACCAGTAAGTACTTTAGAATGTAGACCGATTTCACCATCTCCTGATAAGTGTCACATGGCTTATTTAAATGTCTTGTCTTTCGTCATTTGACATAGAGTAAGAAAGTGACAAAACGATTAATAATACAAGATCCGGCGTAAGAAATATATATTTCTAATACCTGATCTTAGACTATAAGACTATCTGACACTCATCAGAATGTTGTGAAACGGGCGCTGTATGTTAGTAATATTAAACGCAAGAGATGTACTACGCGCAGGTCGAAGAGCAGTCACAAGGACAAGCGCAAGTCCGACATGATGAAGTCTATGGGCTCGGGGGACATGTCTCTCGACTCGCAGCCCATGGAGAAGAAGTCCAAACACAATGCTCCGCAAGGTACGTTTTTACATCATCATCATCCCCATTCTACCACAGAACAGCAGAACAGCGAGACACCTTGCGAATTGGCATCCTTTTGTTATCATTTTTTTTTTCATGTTGAGTAAGTGCCGATGGCTCCATGTGGATCGCCTGATGAGACCTGAAGGCTGAAATAAAGATAGAGGACGGAACGACTCTCTAAGGGCGTCTCCTATGAGACTCAGACCTCGGCTTAGAGGGCCATTCGGTAGGGGGTAACCGTGACCTGAGTGAATCAGTCCGGACGCCCCCGAGATCGTGAGTTAGAAAACCTACGTCCGGGTGACGTTAGATATCGGGGACCTCGTCTTCGCCGGCGAAGACGCTGTGTTGCTTGTGATTGTGTTGCCCGGGAAGCATTGTCGGTCGTCATGTCATCGTCTGGATCGTAAAGGACGTTTTTGGGACGCCTATTTTTGTTATCAATGTCTAGTCGACTCTAATCAGAACAGCGAAGATATGGAATGCCCTTTCTGGCTTCTATGTTTCCTAACACTTTTGATTTGTGCACCTTCAAGGCAAGGCATTTTCTAGACAAGCGCACTCCAACCTAGACCTCATCATTGCTTTCCACCAGGCATGAGTTATATGAGTATATTAAAAAAGACAAAAAAGGAAACAAAATATATTTATTAGTGTTAAAAACTGACCGATTTGGTAATTTAAGGCCACATATTTTTCTTGTTTTAGAAAGGAGGACATGCTTGAAAGATTTTTTAAATTTAACATTGTGTGATTATTCAGGTGAAGTGGATCCGAATAGTTCGGACCACGTGGTAGCGATGACCCAGCTGAAGGAGACCATCGCCAGCCTACAGAAGAAGGTGCAACAGAAAGACATGGAGTTGCTCAGCAAAGACAAACTGGTATGTTTTCCTGGTTTAAATCTTTTTCTATAGTAACCCCCTCATAATACAGAAAACTCCAGAAGGTGTGATCTAGCATAGAAATGAAGCCGTTGAAATTACTCTTTTTTGGTATAATTTCACGAACAAGCGATTAGACACACTGTGCAAGCTGTATTGTGATGTGATATACGGGTACAATTTTTGGACACAATGCATGCTGAATTTTTTTTGAATTCTTTACAAGTTAGCCCTTAAATACGATCTCACCTGATGGCAAGTGATGATGCAATCTGAAGTGGGCTAACTTGTTAGGAGGAGGATGAAAATCCACACCCCGTTCGGTTTCTACACGACATCGTAAGTCGTAACGGAACGCTAAATCGCTTTGCGGTATGTGAAAGTGGTTTCCGGTGTTTTCTGTATTTTTTTTATTCAATGACAAATCCTTGATGCCATCCAGCAATCTCACCTGCTTAAAGGCCTTTAATTAATATAGTCCGATATTAAATAAAATCTTAAATTCAAAGCAAATTCAACCTTAAGGATTAAGTTTAAGGTTGAATTTTCAAATACGACTACTTGAATTGAGTGCCAAAAAGTTGTGTTTAGCACTCATTGAGTGGGGACGTTTTTTGGTTGCTGATGCTGCATCCACTTTTGAATAGGATATCGATGACACACATAATATCCTCTTTCACACACTCCAACCATCTCCTTCTTTGGCCTTCCACTTGCAAATTCAACATTTTTCTATTAATATGATTTTCATCCCTCCGTAATAGATGTTCCACACCAAAGTAACCTCAATTTTTAATATAGAATTAAAACTGTATTTGTATGTTTGTGTACATTTCACTTTACAGATAACCGAGCTCAAAGCGCAGCACCACAACGACACAACGGACCTGCGCAGCGAAATGAAGAACAAGGAGCGTTTGAACGAAACAAAGTTCACACTCATGAACTCAAAAATACAGAACCTCCTCAAAGAAGTGGCAACACTCAGCAAATCCGCTAAAAAGAACAATAAAAATACAAAATCAGCGCTCGCGAACGCTGAAAACAGCGGCAGTGGCACCGACAGCCCGAGCACCAATTAGAACAATTTATAGTCTAGGATACGGCGCACAGGTTTTCTATGGTTTGAATACATACAAATTATTAACAGTGACAAGTATGAATGGCCGAACGGTATAACACGTTCGCTGCGGTACGAGGTCAATTGACCTCGAACCGCGAGGTCGATACACTAATGTACGAGGTCAATTGACCTCGTACATCTAGTGTATTTAAGAGTTACAAGGTCGATGGACCTCGTGCCGCATCACATGAAGTTTTAGTATGAGGTAAAAAAACAGAATGTACAGAAAAATCAGTGCTGCAGCGAACGTGTTAAATGTATGTAAGTAGATCAAAGTTATTATAATTGATGAGTGTGTTTATGTATTACCTTGAATCGTGTTACATTGAAAAATTATGTACTTATTTAATTTGTTAGAACAATTGGATATAATAATTGAAAAAATTAAAAAGTTAATAAAATTAAATATATATTTAATTACTATAGATAAAAGATCATAATAAAAATATTGTTTTATGTATTTATATATTTAATAAAAACAATATTTAACGTACACAATAACGTAAAATAACACACACACACACACACACACATTATACTTAAAATCCAATTTATAATCAAAGTCAATGTCAAAATTTTGTTTATTCATTGACTGATGGTTAAATCGTCAATTATTTGACGTTTTTCTACATTATTATAAATAAATTATATTTATTATAATTCTTAGTGCATTCAAATCGTGTGAAATCTCGCGTCTGTCTCTGGAACTATTACTATTAGTGATATTTTAATGGGAAATAGACATTTTCCTTTTATTTTTTTACTCTACAAATGATTTCATTTGTAGACATATTTAAAACTTAAGCGTAAGTAGGTTTCCATTTTATAATTATTTTTTTTAATTATCTATCTATAAGCATCTTACCATTTTTTTTATTATATATAACAAATAATATTCAATTTGGTGCGTTTTTTATGTCAACTGTATAAGACAATAATGGAAATTATATATATATGCGATACGCTATGAAGACCGTTTTGACAACAGCTTATAGTTTTGAATTTCAGAACATTAAATTGAAAAAAAGGTCAATTGCATATAGTAGCGGAGGAAGTGTAGTAATTTATCTACACTAATATTATAAAAAGGTAAAGAGGTTTGTGAGGTTGTAGGGAGTAATCTCTGGATCTATTGATATAATTTTGAAAATACTTTTACCAATAGAAAGCCACGTTATTTGTGAGTGTCATAGGTTATTTCCACCCCTTTATTCCTTTTAAACGAGAAATTCGTGGAAGTAACTGCAGGGCGTTGGTTAATTCATTTCAATTTAAATGTATAAAACATTTTCTCTGCATGTTTAGCTATATACCAATGGAGATGACCTCTGCCTCTGATTCCGGAGGGCATAGGTTCGAATCCGGTTCGTTGCATGCACCTCCAACTTTCAGTTATGTGCATTTTAAGAAATTAAATATCATGTGGTGAAGGAAAAACATTATGAGGAAACCTGCATACCTGGGAATTTTCTTAATCCTCTACGTGTGTGAAGTCTATTGGCCTAACCCCTCTTGTTCTGAGAGGAGACACGTGCTCAGCAGTGAGCAGAATATGAGTTGATGACTACTTAAGACATATAAACGATATCCAAAAATGTCGTAAAATTATAGATACCATAAATTATATTTTTATGACTTTATTTACTGTCTGTTAATTTACCAAAATGGTAACATAAAAACGGTCCATCTTATCGTGTCGCACATATAGTAATTATACATTTTAATTATTTCGAAAATGACAACATCTAAAAGAGATTAATTTATGACTGCGGATATTTTTAAAATCAAAATTTGTTTTTTTTATTATGTAAGTAGATATAATAAATTTCAATCAGTGAAATTATATGTGTGGACTTTTACACATCAATATTTGTTTTTTTTTATTATTATTATTTAAATACAATCAGTGAAATTATTTCGATAATAATTAATCATACAATTTTCTTATAATCATTAATCCAATTCAGTTATTAGTACAATTATAGGTACCTAATATTTTTTTTATTTAATCAATACCAAAATTAGATTTTACAAGTAATGATAATAATTATGCCATCATATCAATATTTATTTTTAGACTAAAAATATAATAAATAAATTTAAAAAAAAATAGTTGAGTTATTTCCAACTCTACAGGAAAAAGATATTTCCGAACAGAGATTGTAGTTACTTTTGTAGATTTCTTAATCGATTTCAATTTCGTTGTACTATTCATGTCACACTGATCACTTAAGTATAAAACTCACTATTACGCCTCGGATGCGAAACTTCGGATTCGTACTTAGGTACGGCGCGGTAAGCGAGGCATAGCTGAGGTATTTACGTTGTCCGAGGCCTAATAATGAGTTTTGACCTTTGCGGGCTACATACCTGTTTTTTTTTACTGTTAAATCGTCCGTGTGTGCAAAACTTAACACTGTCAGTTTTATCTGTACAGTTTTTTTTTTCTAATGATTTAGATTGACATTTCGATATATTTAAACTTCACAGTTAAAAATGCGCAGTTAAAGTTAACTATATGTTACTATCATTTTCTTTCAGATATGATAGACATTACAAGTGTAAGGCAGTTTTGCCATATTTTAAAAGATAGAAACAAAAACTCAAACTTTTATATGAAAAATAATGATACTTCGACTTTTGTTTGAGAGACTATGCTATGTATTAATAGACGTATATATAAAATAACAAGAGCATGGACATGAGTTTAGTGTTAATTTCCTCACTGTAAAAATAAACATCACAATTTATTATGATCTCATGACTTCTTGACTTGAACTTCAAGTACTACGAATTGTATTAAGACAGGCCCTAGAGATGCATCTATCACTTGAAAATTATATAATTACGCTAAATTGCAATTATTTTCAAACGTTTCAATGTCACATACTTTGATGTTGAAAGCAAAGTGAAGAAACTTGCATGTAAATACTTCATAATGTTGTCTTGGTGTGACAAGAAGTCTGCCAATACACAACCTCAGTATGACGATCTCTTTGATTTTTCCGAGGCGTCTCATGACTTAGCTCGCTAATCCCAACGTTCCAATGATCTTGAGTCTTGTAAAAGACGACCATAGAGATACATTTTGTCCTTAATTTCGTAACGAGACAGCGTTTCGTCCGTCTCATGACTGTTTGTCCACTAACCCTATAGACTCCAATGTTCATGTAACTCGAAAGTCTGAGTCTTAAAAAAGACGCTCTTACACATACATTTTGTCCCCTTTAATTTCTTGAAGAGACATCGGTTCGTCCGACTCAATTTTTTGTGTCATTTTGACGTGGATTTCAATCCAACTACAGTGACGAGGCGTCTCATGACTGTTTGTCCACTACCTCTATAGGCTCCAAAGTTGCTCTAACTCAAAGATGAGCCTTACAGAGGATGCTCTTACACGTAGATCTTATTCCCTAAAATTTCTTAAAGAGACAGATCGTCCGCCTCAATTTCTAGCGTCATCCTTACGTAGATTCCAACTGCAGTGACGAGGCGTCTCATGGCTATACACCCTTATGCTCCAATGTTTCTCTATCCAAGGTCTGAGGCTTATACAAAAAACGCTCTCAGAAATACTCCATTAAATTCATCGGTTATAATGTTCCTGAAAGTCTAATCCAATGTCTGTGTTAGAGAAATGGACGTTTTGTCCGCCTCTATTTATATCGTCACTCAGGCTTAAATGAACATTGGAATCCATGCCGGGATACCAATGTTCCTCTTAAGCCATGGTCTTACAGAGGCGATTCCTCCCATCCGTTCTTCGATCCCTGGGAATTTCTTAGAGTTACGCTCGTCCAAGCGTCCGATGATCACTGATTCCATTACAGATGGAGATGTGTACAGTCAGATAAATAGACACATGGCTAAAGATTTGGCCTAACTCTAGGCAATCTGAGTATTGAATTCATACTCAGTACTATAGGTGGTAGGAAAAAGTGATATTGATTCAATATCGATTTCTGTATCATAATATCGATGTTTTATTCAATTTGTACATTGGTGTTCTGTGTTAGGTTAATGTTGGTCAACTATAAAGTGTGCTAAAATGCTGAGTCAGTAGTAAGTCTAAGGGTTGATTTGGTGGATTATGTCTAAAGATATTATTAGGCAAAACAGTATTATTGTCTGCACAAAATTCGATTTTAGGATTTACCTTTGTTCTGGAATATACATAGATAATAATTAATTAGTTAAATAATTTGATTGCTCGGCATTATGGAACATAAGGGTCAAAGCTCATTAGATCTAGCCAGCACTCGACCAATATCGCAATGGCCTCCCAATGATTAATCGTGTAGTCGAGTAGGTACTTAAACCAATTGTATCTGTCAGTAAGATGCGATTACTACTAAATCCGGCATAAGAAATGTACCTGTGTGTAATATCTGTTATTTATTAGGGATAACATATAAATGATTGAAAATATTCACATTGGCACAATTCGAATAGGTTGCCTATAAATTGCGTCCGGATAATATTATATTTTTAATTAAATTTACTTAACATACATACCTTGTTGGTTAATAGAAAAAAATCCTAAACTATTTAAAAGAACAACAGAATCCAACAGAATTGAAAACGTAAAGGTTGTGTGCTATCTCACTGGAACTGGGGTTGCCAGATATAAACATGAAAATCTTATTTATATGATTCTAATGCTTGATCTTATACCTATTCTGTATCATGTAGTCTTTATCGTAAATAGATGAGATGGTTCAAGTTTAGTGCTGGTTTAAGTTAAGTGCTGGTTTAAGTTGAGTGCCGGTTGAGTTGAGTACCGGTTTAAGTTGAGTGCCGACTGGTTCTAATGAAAAAGCTATACCTTGAATTTAAATTGTGGAAGCTACCACTGAATGTTTTAGAATCAAGAGCTAAGGAATTTTCAATATTATCTATGTATTTGGTGTCTAGATCTATGATTAGTTTCTTAAATCAATGTCTAGTGAGTATGGAAACCAAACAATTTGTCAAAGTACAGTATAATACCTATTTTCAACGATAAAAAGACTAAATCGTGTTTCTATTATTCTTATTATTTAAAAAATTCTTTCATGAATGAATAAAATACTTAGTGAAATGTAAATTAAATTCAATAAATGGTGTTGAAATCAATTTGACTTTTATTTCATGGTAACCTATTCTTTATACTACGTAGTTAAGTAAATATAATTTTTTTTAAGAATGTTTGCCATACCTTTTTAATTCCCCTCTAATTAGTCGAAAAAGTCTGTGTTAGGAGTGGGTTATACAATAATCCAACGGGGCGGATTTCGTACCACCACCACTTTTCTTGTTTCGCTTATACTTTTTCCCAGTTGCGGGAAAAAGAGGGGAACTAATTTATTATATTAGCATACTAAGCAGTATGCACAACACACAACCTGACATGAGCAAACGATTATGAACCCCATGTACATAGTAATAGAGTTCTCCGTAACTGTAACAATATCATAGTCATAGACAACCACCAGTAATAATTTTCAGTAATAGGCTGGCAACTGACGCGATATGCGACTAACGCCGTCTGTTGATCGCCCCATGAAAACTAAAGTCATCTACGAGTAGCGTCATCTATTAGCGTTAATGAAAATTAACCGTATATTTTTTGATTTACATACAAAGTTCTTACCTGGGTAAGGAGGCATTGCCTCGAGGCCCGTATCCCGGAGGAGATGACCCAAATGACGATTAGCAAGGATGTACCTATACCTGATGACACTTTCCTATTATATGATATGGGTAGGTATGTAGATGAGTCGACGACATCAATCTGGTTGTAGGGAGCCGCTGGATGCTGGCGGCTCGAGACCGTTGTGTTTGAATGTTCTTACAAGAGGCCTAAGTCCAGCAGTGGAGGTCCATCTGGAGTCTACATAGACTCATGTAGTTAGGTACGTTTACATTATCCAAAGCTGTGACGATTTTTATTAACCAACTGAAAAATCATACCTCGTACCTTCCACGGCGTTGCTACATTTATAACCGACTTAAAGAAAAGAAGCTGGTTCTCAATGCGACAGGATCTGATGATGTTAACGGCTTTAAACTGATCAGCAGGTAGAACATAATATGATGTTATATTTCGCTTTTTTATTAGTGTTTTTGAATTCGGTTGATTTTTTTATATTCGCAGGCGGACGCCTGCGACTTCGTCCGCCCTTAGACCTCTTTAATACAGCCCTTACAGTAGTATCGCTGTAAAAATAGAGTAACTTCTCCCGTTTTCCCAACATTTCTCTTCACTGTTCTGCTCCTTTTGATCGTAGCGTGATGAAAAGTATACCTACCTACTATGAGTATGAAGAATAATTGTACCAGGTTTCGTTAAAATCCGTCGAGTAGTTTTTGTTTCTATAACGAACATACAGACAGACGAAAATTTTACTGATTGCATTTTTGACATCAGTATCGATTACTAATCACCCACTGATAGTTATTTTGAAAATATATTTTATGTACAGAATTGACCTCTCTACAGATTTATTATAAGTAGGTACCTATAGATTATCTTCATTGCGAGGTTGACCAATTAAATTTCCTTATTTCACTGGGGTAGTCGCTCTGTGCGGGGTTGCGTTGAATTTAAATATCTCTGTGGTAGAACGGTCTTAACTAATTCAAAGTCGCACGTGGTTGTACAAAGAGTAAAATATTTTATGGTGGAATTTTGGCGGGTTGGCTACCCCTGGTAGACGTGCTATAGATATTTCACCGTTTTTTTGTAAACTTCTTCATCCCTTCTTTTAATTAATCAACCCAAAGGCATAGACCTACTGTTGCGACATCATTACAAGATACCTAGGTATTGAAAAGTCATAAAAATAACACATACTCACTATATTTTTCTATAAAAGTCATAATATTCAAATAAACTTAATTACAGCAATTTCTTTTCTTATTTATTCGCATAGTTTAAATTAATTGTCAAAATTATACTTCATACTTAGATATAGAATAAATAAAACTTCAATTAATTATAAAGTACCTACATTATATTAACACGATTACAATAAATTACGAAAATTAAGGCTAAATTTTTATCTGTAATTTATTTCTTTGCACAAAAATAGGTTAATGTAAAACAATATTTTTTATAACGACATTACCAATTGTAATCACTATGTAACTTTGGGATACGTTTGTATCATTATAATAATTGTAGTGACTTTATTAATTGCATTCCATCGTTACAATAATCGTATTTTGTCAATCATTATTAACAATTATCAGCCAACTTTAAAGGCCTACTGCTACGACTAGATCACCCTTTATATAATAAAGGGAGATGAAGCTTAAACCCACCACACTGCTTAAATGCGGTTTGGCGAGCTTTAGTGTTACCATTTAGTTCCTGTTGCACAACTTTTCAGTTGTGTGCATTTTAAGAAATTAAATATCACGTGTCTCATACGGTGAAGGAAAAACATCGTATGGAAACCTGTATACCAGAGAATTTTCTTGATTCTTTGCGTGTGTGAAGTCTGCCAATCCGCATTGGGCCAGCGTGGTGGACTATTGGTCTAACCCCTCAATCTGAGAGGAGTTTTGATCTCAACAGTGAGCTGAATATGGGTTAATAATGATAATGATGATGATGATGATGAAGATTTAGTTTTTTAGTTATCGAAAGCTACCGAATGGTAATAAGCGATACCGACGGCTTAAGAAGCTCTCCGAGTGACGAAGGTGTAACTTCCCTTCCCACCTTCAAATGGCAGTTTTTTATTCTTTACAAGATTCCTTGACAATCTCAACTGATGGTAAGTGATAATGCAATCTAAGATTGAAGCGGAAAGCGGGCTATTAACTTGTTAGGAATAGAATGAAAATCCACACCCCTTTCGGTTGCTATACGACATTGTACCAGAACGCTTAATCGCTTGGCGGTACCTTTGCCGGTAGGGTGGTAACTTGCCACGGCCGAAGCCTCCCATCTACTCAGCCGGGGATCGAACCCAGGACCTCAGTCTTGAAATCCACCGCGCATATCACTGCGTCACGGAGGCTGTCAAACGCTGAGAGTTTTTACTGTTCTTAGAACTTGGAAGAAAGAATTATGAAAAGCTTGGTATGTATTTCATAACCCGATCTCGTGATCAAAAGCAATCGGGTCTAACGTTTGCAATTAATAATATTAATTAATCATTATAAAAAGGAAGTAAAATTATTATTAATCTCATTTAACTGGACTAATATTCTGTTATAATATTTTTTTATTATCATATGGAATTCCAGTAACGACGACATTAAAAATTTTTTCAATGATAGAATGCGAAACATCCAACTTTCCGCAGTGACGTAGAGATAAGAAAAACATGTTTTGCTACAGTTTTCAATGTTTATTGTATTTTGTAAGCGATTATGCGCGCTGTCTATCTCCCGTCGTCTTGCTTGCCCATCATGTTATGTTACATTGTCTTAAAGAACATTGTCCTAATGAACATTATCCTAAAGAACATTATTTTGACGCATGCATAATCATTATCATTTTACAATGTACCTACCCATTTACGTACATTAGTATGTTTCACGAGTTCTATGAATTTTGAAACGAGATGATGTTTTGAAAAAAGAAATCCTTGAATGTACATAGTAACATGAAATCCCATTTAAAAGAGTTAATAGGCCGATAGCTCCTGGATTTGATACCTGTTTGCTAGAATATTGGTTCTATTAAAATCTTTCGCTTTGTTGGAGGGTAGGGTAGATAAACTCTGTAATTACGTAATGTCTGCGCTCTACCAGAACTTAGCGCTCCTAAACCAATAGAAAAACTCCAAAACCTGGAGTAGCTACGTAAGGTTAGGTACCTAATCGATTTAGAAAAAGATTTTGATGCGATTTCGTTCGAGTGAATAATAATGTCTTTATTCCCTACATCCAATCTTATTTTCTCTACAACAACGCCATTTTATTCTAAGCTAAACTTTAGCCAATGAATTTGTGATCTTTATCCTCATTATCAACCTATATTCGGCTTACTACCTACCTTACCTATATTCGAGCTCGAGTCTCCTCTCAGAATGAGAGGGGTTAGGCAAATAGTCCACCACGCCGCTCCAGTGCAAATTGACAGACTTCACAGAGAATAAAGAAAATTCTCTGGTATGCAGGTTTCCTCACGATGTTTCCCTTCACCGTTTGAGACACGGTAGATAGAGCCATGATAAATTAGTGGATATGACCTCTGCCTCTTATTCCGGAGGGTTTGTGTTCGAATCTGGTCCGGGCATGCATTTTAAGAAATACCTAAATGTCTGTCTCGGTTAAGGAAATCAATTTGTGATAGGTAAGCAAAAACTAAACCCTGACTGAGTTTGGTGTGGGCTCTTCTCGGACCAAAGCGCTTTGGAACCCTCGTAACTTTAATTTTAAGTTTTCGACTAATTATTTTCACCATATGCCTACCTAATAATATTATTACCTACCTGACAATTCGAAAGTGCTTGTAAACTAAGCCTAATTGAAATAAATGAACTTCGACGACTTTCGTCGAATCTTTATAAAACTTCTTACGTCAGAATGGTCTCCATAGCTCATAGATAGGGACTCGGATTTTCCTTAAAACTAAGGTACTGAGCAAATTTCCATCATACTTTCAAGTACGTACTTATTACTCGTACTTTATACGGCGAATATTGACTCATTTCTATAGTGGACTGATATCAACTTCTTTGTTTATAGTGATAACACTCGTATTTTTTCCGCCATTACAAATGATTCGTTAAGGTTTGACTAATTCTACTTCAGTTTTATATTGTTCATCTAATGAGGATGTATTTTCATTGGGAGAATTAAGTAAAATATGTTAGTTTTTATACAATTTGTCAAACGTTTCTTAGAAGAATCAGCCCCTGTAGCCAATTGGCACGTCGATTCTCCTACGATCGCAAACGCTTCGAAAACCATCGATATATATCATTAGATGGGCCCCTCCTATACTAAAGAACGCACAATTTTATGTCATTAACGTGAAATTACCTAACAAGCGCATGCTGTGAGTGGACGTGGACTTAAAAAATATTTACTGTTTTTTTTTTTAAGTTTAATCTCTTAATTATGCCTTTTTGTTCATTTTGGAAGCGTAAAAAGCCACAACATGAATAAAGAGAAATGTGTTACGAGTGATCACGTACTCAATGTGCGAAACAATGACATTTCCGCGACGCCTTGAGGCCCATCTAACGATTTACGATCGATGTCGAAAACTAGAAAAATATATGGGAAATATATCCCTTGACCTGTCGATAGCAAATGTCATTCCTATACAATCGACTTGCCATTAGGCTACAGGGGCAGAGAAGTAGGTACCTAATTAAAAAACCTGTAAAAGCGCTGATGGATAGACGGACATCCTCATTTGTTTGGGAATCCTATTAATCCTAAAATGAACCTTGAAAATCATCTTTTGAATTAACCGATCGCTTATCGCTCGTCAAGTCTCGGCCTAATATTGTCTGAAGCTGAGTAAAATGACTCAATGCGAACAGTGCCTAAGTGCTAGAGATATGGCTTTACGTTCGTTTATTGTCATGGCTGGATATATAAGCCATTTTTAAGGTGAAACATTCGCAAGCGTGCCTCAGTAGTAGATTTGCGTCCAAACAATGGGTGTTAGAGTGTTTGTTTTTCTATTTTTACTACATGTTACACAGTCCGAGGGTTAGTATACCGTTACATTACCTAAATACATTCACAGCTTAAGTATTTTTTTAAAGAATCTCTTTTTTATAAAATAATCTCTTTATCCGGTATCCGTAGAACATTTGTTACAACTGATTACTATCAAGTTAATTTTTCGTGAGTAGCTTCATCTCGATGAGACGATCAACTTTTTTTATTTACAAAAATTCTAGTTTCTGGTAGCTATCTGAGAGAAATGAAAATTTCTGAGCTTCGGAACGAGATAATGTACCACGCAATTTGTAGGACATTATGGCTGGTATGTTGTTGAACTATTAATTAAGCAACTTAAAAAAAAACAGCTAGTAACAACTTTTAATAACTTCGTTATTGATACAAGTTGGGAGAAGGGTAGTTCATAGCTACCAGAATCAAGAATTCTCTCACGAAAAATTGACTTGATAGTAATCAGTTGTAAAAAATGTTCTACGAATCCCTGACCATTTCCCATTTTATTCAAGTTAAGTTACGAGTATATTCTTTTGTTCCCTCTTTTGTATTTGACTATTTACATGTTTTTGATGTGATAACTTCTTATAGGAGTGTAAACCGCTTCGTAACGTAACGCGTTACGGCGCCACTCTGTCTAGCTTTCCCTTCCCCTTCCGCATACGGTAGCAGGTTTAAGTTATCATTCGCTATAACCAGTAGGTAAAATAGCTTTTGACTTAAGATATTGTATAACTAAATAGGTATAGAAGATTAATCTAATTAATTCGTCATGAAAATTGTTAGGTACACATTTTTCTATCTGTAAATATACGTTTCAAGTATTTATTACTAGAAAACACTCTGCGGTTTCGCGTAGTTTTCGTTCCCGTGGGAATACGGGGATAATAAATAGACCATGTTACTCGTTGAAAATTTAGCTCTATACCTAATGGTGAAAGATTTTTTTAAAATCTTAATAGTTATTGAGGTACCTAAATCTTAACAAACAAAAAAAATCTTATTTGATTATAATATCAGTTAATCTTAGCTTTGGAGGCATGACAATAGCTACATAATTAAGGATCATTTGTAAAATATTTTTTTAATAAATTTAATTATACACTGTGCGTCTATAATCCGCCGCGACATGTATGTATCCATTACGAGAAACTCTATAGTAATATTAAAAAGAAGCTGAAGCACATTCACACGCTATCGAAAAAAAAATTAAAATTGATGAAAAAACTTCAGAACATCCTGTTTCATTCTGTTTGGAAAGAAGAAGTTAATGAACTTTAACCTAGTTTCAGAAATTTTGTTGTTTAATACCTACATACCTACTATTTTTGATACACCTAGTCGGCGGCAGTGTCTTTACTAGGGCTGTTAATAAAATATCGATATATCAAAATATCGACATTATCACTTAATAGCGATAAGTATTCATTACTAATATTTTTATGGACGATATATCGATAGTTCGATATTGAATTGAATTCGTACCAGAATTTAGATATCGATACTAGATATTTTTAACAAGTTTTAATTTTTTATATCCCTCGCAAATTATTTAAACTAAAACATTATCAAACATAATTTACTTTACTTTATTTATACTTTATTACGTTTTTCATATTTTAGTTTATTTAATTGCATTTTATCGAAAATGTCTCTGAAATAAGTAAAACGTAATGTATTCAGATAGTATACACTACTTTACCCTCAAACAAAACTTTAAACATGTTTAATCGTATTAATTTATGTCAATTTAGTTACATAAAAAAATAGTGAAGTTTAATAAATACTTAATTGTTAAAAGTTTTTATTTAGCCGAAACATTTATTTTGAAATTATCGATATATCGAGAATCCGATATTTTAAAAAATAGCAAGCCCTAGTCTTTTGCGGTTTCCTTTTTGATAACGCCGCTCGCCGCCTAACCCGTAACTATTGTCGGCAATGTCCAAAAATAGGTACAGGTAAGAAATGTATCTTTCGATCGTTTCTTATAACGCAAGGTGATTGGTTGGGTCTTAATAATTCGATCATTCGGGTCACGGGTCTTTCGTGTTTTGTGTATCGTTACGGCTCGACTTAAAGTATGTAGTTACTTGAGTCTTAAACTGAACATCCGTAGGACATGAATCGGAACCCTTTTTTTATTCGTTACAAGTTAGCCATCGACTACAATTTCACCTGACGGTAGTGTAGTAAGTAATTATGCAATCTGAAATGGAAACGGACTAACTTATTAGAGGGAGTATTTGAATCCACGGCTTGGCGGTACGTCTTTGTCGGTAGGGTGGTAACGAGCCACGATCGAAGTCTCCCACCAGCCAGGCCTGGACCAAAACACCAATCGGCCCAACCGAGGTTCGAATCCAGGACCTCCGTCTTGTAAATCCACCGCGCACACCACTGCGCCACGAAGGCCGTTAAAATTCCGAACTGTTCGGATTTTAGGTTGCTATTCTGTAGAGTGATGTTGTACGACTGACCGACGAGTATTCGATCCAGATAATTGTTACAAGTCCAATTCAGTGTGGTGAACAAAAATCGTTCGCAGATTATTTGAGGCGCTGACGGCCGCGTCACTCGCTCACGCACAAGTACTGATCGGGTATCAGAGATTCGATCAATCGTGATCGACACAGGTCTAGTACGGGTTAACCCCGTAAATAAAATAAAATTTAATTTAAAGAAATAGGTTAAAGTGAATGACCTCAAAGCTCAAAGGGACCGACGGGCTGCCGACGTGACTGCGGCGAGGAGGTAGGTAGATGTTTGAAAATACAGGATGTGTTAAAATAATCGATTTTTGAAAGTTTATTACAATTGTAACTCCTTGAATTGTACTTTGTTTTTTTTTTTAATAACACTGATGGATAATAGACATTGGGTACATTATGTGGGATTTTGGTTTAAGACGAATAACGTAGCGCGGTGTATAGATTTTACATCAATAGTAGGTAGGTATGTAAACATGTTTACTGCTTATCAAAGGAATTTATTATTTCTAAGACATTTCATTAAGTACTTAATATTTGATTTATTTATATTTTATTAACTTTCACATACTCATACATAATTATACCTAGCTACTTATTACTTGTAGTAGGATTGAAAATGAGAATTAGTCTTACCGGTTGTGGTTTCTCAAGCTTTTTTTTTCACACTTTTAAGAACTTTAATTATTTTAATTAATTATTTTGCTTGTTGTTTTTTTTTCAGTGTTAGATCTAACATGTGATCAAATACGGGCGTTTGTGGACGGACACAACTCGCGTCGACTTCAACTAGCCAAAGGACAAGTTCCGAATCAACCCGCTGCTTCTGAGATGGGAATTATGGTAGGTACATTATCAGAATATCTTATGTGGTAGGTACATTATCAGAATATCTTATGTGGTAGGTACATTTTCAGAATATCTTATGTGGTAGGTACATTTTCAGAATATCTTATGTGGTAGGTACATTTTCAGAATATCTTATGTGGTAGGTACATTATCAGAGTATCTTATGTGGCAGGTAAATTTTCAGAATATCTTATGTGTTAGGTACATTTTCAGAATATCTTATGTGGTAGGTATATTTTCAGAATATTTTATGTGGTAGGTACATTATCAGAATATCTTATCTAGGACTCAGAAGGGCCAGGCTGATAGAAGGGAATATGGAGCTATTTTTAATTTTTTACAAGTTAGCCCTTGACTACAATCTCACCTGATGGTAAGTGATGATGTAACTTGTTAGGGGAGTAGGAAGACGATCTACACCCCTTTCGGTTTCTACACGACATCATGCCGGAACGCTAAATCGCTTGGCGGTACGTCTTTGCCGGTAGGGTGGTAACTAGCCACGGCCAAAGCCTCCCACCAGCCAGGCCTGGGCCATTTAAGAAAACCTCAATGGGTCCAGCCGGGAATCGAACCCGGGACCTCTGTCATGTAAATCCACCGCGCATACCACTGCGCCACGGGGGCCGTCAAAATGGTTTAGTTTATCTCAATATACATTTTTATCCAAATCGGTAAAATTGTTTAGTCATGAATTGGTAACACAAAGACAGGCTTATTTTCAGGTTCACGTTATTAAATATTGGATTTCTTCTTACAGGTGTGGGACAATGAACTAGCAGCAAAGGCAAGAAATTGGTCAGCTAACTACGTATTTAAACACAATCCAGACAGAACAGTTCGTAAGTTTCTAACTCAAAATATAGCTAGCAACTTCTCATCTTACCTACCTTTGATTTGTTAACCTACTAATTAAAAAAGAAAATGAGGTTTCTATGAGCTTTTCTTTTGCTAGAAAGTTTGATTACAATCCGCCGTTATTACCTACAAGCCGTGAAAATTTGGTGTTATAAAGGGAGACACTCATAGATATATCGATTAGAACGGAACGGGAACTACGTGGGTGGAACCGCGGCGCAGCTATAGTTATACATATACGGATTTATTAACAAATAACAATAACTTAGTAAGAAAAATCCAATAAGACCTATGGAATCGATATTGGTAATTTTATATAGTAACGGCAATTTTAGTAGCTGGTAAAGGCAAGATTGAAGTGGCAATGGGCAGGCCACATAGTTCGAAGAGCCGATGGACGTTGGAGTCCCAAGGTGCTGGAATGGCGACCCCGCACCGGAAAGCGCAGTGTTGGTCGACACCCTCAAACTAGATGGACCAAGGACATCAAGCGGGTTTGCAGGAAGCAGCTGGATGCTCGCGGCTCAAAACCGTTTTGTTGTCCAGCAGTGGACGTCCATCGGCTGATAATGATGATTATGAAAGGCAATCAATCAAGGAAAGGCAAAATGAAAGGCAGTCAATTAGTTGATCGGTACAACGCCATATTTGTTCCACAGCATCACGCAGATTCGGCACGGGAGAGAACTTATACTATGCGGGCAACAGCAGAAAAGATTGGGTGCTCAAGGTCGACTCAGCGAATGAAGCTTGGTTCAACGAGTACAAGGACTTCAAGTACGGCCCTCTCGGAGCAGAACACTTCAAAGACCCCAAAAAGCCTGTAGGACATTACACTCAGGTAAATAATAGTAATCTATACTAATACAATAAAGCTGAAGAGTTTGTTTGTTTGTTTGTTTGTTTAATTGAACGCGCTAATCTCTGGAACTACTGGTCCGATTTGAAAAATTCTTTCAGTGTTAGATAGCCCATTTATCGAGGAAGGCTATAGGCTATATATTATCCACATATTCCTACGGGAACGGGAACCACGCGGGTGAAACCGCGCGGCGACAGTTAGTATTTTATAATCATCTCCTTTATCCCACAGTAATTGGGGTCAACAAAATATGTCAATCTCTTCAATTCGTTTCTAGCATTCTTATCATATCAACTTATTCTTCTTCTTCTTACATTTCTTTTTTGGCCTTCCTCTCCTCTTGTGTCCTTCCACTTGCCATTTAAACATTCATTTGGTAATGATTTTCATCCCTCCATATTATATGTCCATATCAAACTAACCTTTTACGCCTCAACTTTTCTGTCATTACTTTTAGACTTCCTCTTATAAATCACTACTCATTCCTTATTTTATCCACTCTTGTCAAACCATACATCGAATTATGTGGCCTGCCCTTTGCCACTTCAGCTTCGCGACTCGCTGAGCTATGTCAGTGTCTTTGGTTCTACGGATCTCCTCATTTCTGATTCGATGACGCAGAGAAACTCCAAGCATAGCTCGCTCCATCGCCCGCTGAGTGATTTTGAGCCTTCTAAAAAGGCCCATAGCTAGCAACCAAGTCTCGAATCCGTATGTAATCGCTGGCAACATGTACTATTCGAAGACTTTCGTCTTCACTGAGGATTTTAGCAAAGATGTCGCGGAGTTTTCCGAACTCTGAGACTTTCCAGAGACTCTACCATAATGACCACATCGTCGGCAAACCGTAGTTGAGTGATGTTCTCACCATTGATGTTGATCCGTTTCCAGTCCAGAAGCTTAAAGACATCATCCAATGTGGCGGTAAATAGCTTCGAGGAGATTACATCTCCCTGCCGCACTCCTCGCTGCAATTGAATTGGCTTTGTAGTCTGATCCTGTATACTGTAAATAATAATCACCATGTTTTTTTTATGAGCAATAAGTGTTATACACGTCAAGTCTTAACTATGGCACCATAGTGGTTCTACAATTATGAGAATAGTCATTAAATAAAATATACTTAGAATATAAAGAATTTATTTGTCATGACTGCAATGATCGCTCTTTCATAATATATCATTGCAGATGGCGTGGTGGAACTCAGTGTACCTCGGATGTGCAGTGTCAACGAAGCTTGAGAAGGGAATGAAAGCCTACTATGTCGTTTGTAACTATGGACCAAGGTATCTCTCTTTATAAGCTATTTTTATCTATACCTACTGTACAGAATTGACCTCTCTACAAATTATAATAATTTGTAGAGAGGTCAATTCTGTACATGAAATATATTTCCAAAATAACTATGAGGGGGTGAATAGTGATCCATACTAATGCAATCAGTATCGATGTCTGTCTGTCTGTATGTTTGTTATAGAAATAAAAACTACTCGACGGATATTTACTAAACTTGGTACAATTATTCTTCATACTCTGGGCAGGTTATATAGATAGTATACTTTTCATCACGCTACGATCAATAGGAGCAGAGCAGTGAAGGGAAATGTTGGAAAAACGAGAGAAGTTTCTCCATTTTTACAGCGATACTACTGTAAGGGCTGGATTAAAGAGGTCTAAAGGCGGACGAAGTCGTGGACGTCTGCTAGTGTATTATAAGCTCAGACGAATTTATTAATAAGGACCTGCCTCGCTAGTTAGTCGCTAGTCAAAGATCGATCAAACGCGTTTATAAAAACTTGCTATTGAATCGATGTTTCATTGTTGTAATAGTTTTTGTTGTCTAAAGAGCTCCCTGAAAATACCAGTTTGTATACCTAGTTAAATGACATAAAAAACAGCCAACAACTTTTAGTTTACTAAAACATGAAGTTACTTTGCAATTGTAAGTACATGTTTATATGTTAATTATATAAAAACAATATCTAAAAAGAATCGATTCTTCAGCTGGAACAGCTAAACATCGATAAAGTAATCGAATAATCTGTGGTGATGACTGTAAGCGATGTGTTTGTTATTATGTGTAAAATTACACTTGTGTGAAGACACTTACAGAAGTGGATTACAAAAATAATAAAACCAATGTCGAACAAAGGTATGGTTAGGTAGTAGGTATGGTATAGGTATGATTCACAATATTTGTCAGGACAACTTAATTAACAAATCAAACTGTAACCAAAATAAGACTTTCGAATGGCAGAGAATACCTTGCGCAGTCTCAGAACTTTAGAACAGAGTCAGATGCTGCAGATGCAGATGATCAAGTTAATCTATCCCGAGTAACCCATAAAAAATTACACAACAAGAAATGTGGGCGGCTCGAACACCACGAGAATACTGAAGCCGACCGTATGGTGAGCGGCTTATATCGCCAGTCGCTATCCCTCTCTAACTCCCTACTCCTTGCGAGGGAAACAAGTCACGCCACCTAGCGTCGGCACGAGCCAACACGACATCGAGCGACGTCCTATCCGTCTCAGACTACTATTTCCTACAATAGATTATTTATTGTTACAGCGGCAACTACATGCGCCAGGCTCCATACAAAGCCTCCGGTGCGAGCAATAAGCTGGTCTGCAAAGGTGTAGGCAACTGCGAGCTTCTTTATGGAGAAATATGTGGACCATATACATAGATCGTTACCAACTTAGCGACTTGCCCGAACAATTGACAACGAAATAATCAAATAATCATACACCTTTAGATGCACGCGACAGATAAAGCCATGTAAATTAAAATTACTATCATCAATATCAGCCTTAGACTAATTACTATAGTACCTGCGTCGCTAGGTTACTCCTCTGCCAAAACTATATGATCATGATCAAACTTGTTCATACAAAATGCATAAAATCAATGTTTCATTGTGTTAAAATTAAGTACACGTGTGTTTATTGTGAGGACACAGGATATATATATATTTTATATTTTTGTTAAATAAGCAATATAACCCTAGAGTTATGGAAAATACTACATTCTGAGCTGCCAGCTTCCAGCGGCTACCTGCAACCCATTTATTATCTCCGGTCCACTAGGGAGTCGAAAGTACTATAGGTAAGGTCTGATGCAATCATTATGACGTATGAGCTGTGCAGTACAAGATTTTAGGTAACACCGGTTACGTAAGGGCGCGGCGGCAGGGCATCGAACCGCGGCAATTGAGGCAATTACCGAAAATTATTACCGAAATTTAATTATATTTTTTTTAAATTGTAAATATCATATTATGAAATAGATTGCATTGTTCACTTAAAAATCGTTTTATTATTTCCATCGTGTACCTTGGTCAATGACCTCCCTTTAGCCGAAATAAATATAAGAAAAACAAACTTAAATTCAAATTATTAAAGAATTTTCGTAAATAAAAAAGTTGATCGTCTCATCGAGATGAAGCTACTCACGGAAAATTAACTTGTTAGTAATCAGGTGTTAAAAATGTTCTACGGATCCCTGACTATGTATATTTAAATATTTTAAATATAATGGATATTTTTTAAAATTCCCGTTTTTCAAAATTCCTAATCTATTCTGAGACGTATATGTTTAGTTTTACCCTAACAGGTGTTAGGGTAAAACTCAATAACGAATCTTTTTGTAAATCAGTTAAAACTAACTCGTGTACAAAATACGCGACCTTAACTCACTTGATATTAGATAAATTAGACATTTAGGACTATTATAGTGCAATATACTTTGTAGATTGTGTGAAATTATGTTAGATATCAAGTAATTTGTCTCATAATCGATTTATAATCTTTTGATTGGAGATAGTGTTTGCCCTGAATTTTTGTTTCTGCAGTGAAATCATTCCAGTCGTGTAAGGCCACGAATGTTTATTGTGGATTAGTAATAATGGTAAGTCTTTTTACACATTTAAAAACTAAAAACTTATTAAGTAAACCATGTACCTAGATAGATTAAACAAAGTTAGCCATTACGAGCATAGGCACAACAGTTGGGTATTCCATATACTTCAAGGATACTCACTTACAATCTTTTGAAAAGGTTCAACCTGATTTCATCAAACATAGAGATACCCACAGAAAAAAAAACGCTAGAGCTACCTTCTACACTAAAAAGCGAATAATAACATCGTAGCTATCATTCTATCAACAAATCGCTTTGAAGGCGGTGCTATAACCATAGAAAACATGTACAAGTATATAACCCTAATTTTATTATTCTTGTGTAAGTACCTCTACCTACCTACGTAGGTAATATACGACAATATACCTAGATCGTAGGTAGCTCATTTTACCCAATTTCGCAGTGTTATTTGAAGGGGGAAATTACGTGATAATCGTCGAAAATAACCCTAACCCTAATAGATATAATAAACTATTGACGTCCAAAAACATAATGAAATCTTGTTAAATAAATCTATGTACCTAAATTAAATCTTTTTTGGTTTTTATAGATTAAACTGTGTATTGTCGTGTGTGCAATTTTCGCATCAACATGGGCGGAACGAAGGTTCATCGATCCATTTCGCACGGTCTTCGATCCACCGACGGAGTTCCAACCTCTGACCACCGATGACGTGAAGACGGCGTGGATCGATATGCCGATCGACCATTTTGATCCACAAAATCGGGACACGTATCGTATGGTATGTATTTTTTAAATAAAGTGTTAAGGAATACTTGGACGGTTGAGGGTCTGTTGAGGACCTGGCCTTGAAATTTGCTACCTATTCCAAAGCTACCACAGTTTAAATCCATAATTAGTATACTTAGCTATAGTAAGAGCATAAGCTTACAAACTTTCTGCCTTCATAAAATGAGCTATCGTTGGCTCTCGGTTCATATATTTTTAATCAAACAAGCTCTTTTAACCCTATAGAAGTGGGTACGACAAAAGCTCCATTCGGGCGGTAATCGTATCCTCACCGTGTAGGACCACGTCATAGGTGAACCTGGCTTCAAGTTATGAATAAAATGATGCAAATAAACTTAATATTGAATAGGTTAAAGGGTCAGACATCGATCGTAGATCGTTAGATGGGCCTCAAAGCGTCGCGGAATTGTCATTGGTTTCGCACATTGAGTACGTCATCACTATAACACATTCTTTGTTCATGTTGTGGCTTGTGTTTTTACACTTTCAAAATGAACAGGAAGACATAATTTTTAATTAGTAAATATTTTTTTAAGTCCACGAACACTCACAGCATGCGCTTGTTACGTACTAAAATAAGATGTGCGTGCACGTCTTTTGGTTATGACATAAAATTGTGCGTTCTTTCATATGGAGGGGTCCATCTAACGATTTATATCGATGGGGTCAGACTCATTTTTAATGATTAACAACATTAATACCTAATCAATTTCATAGGATAAAAAAGTCGTTAGCTTTAAGCAACCTCACTTTCATCTTCGTTTCTACTTAATACCCATTCATGGATGTTTGTTACTCTTTCACGCAAAAAATACTGAATGGATTTGACTTAAATTTGCATTGAATATAGATTATATACTGGTTTAATACATAGACTACTTTTTATTATGAAAAATCCATGGTCCCCGCGAAAAATGATTGTGGAAAGTGAATTTTACGCGTCCTATAATGCAAATATACCCATTTTCAGCGATATATGTACAACGATGAGTTCTTCGGTGGCAATGGCAGTCCAGTCTTTATTCTAGTGGGCGGAGAATGGGACATAGTGCCCGGTTGGTTGCGAGCTGGGAACATGTATCTCATAGCTCAGGAGAATCGTGGCCACCAGATATACACCGAACACAGATACTACGGGGAGAGTTTGCCTTATCAGTAAGTTTTATTAACGTCCTTCACCAATTTGATCGCTATCGAATTAATGAATTTATCAGTTGTAGAGAGAATTAAATAGGTAATTATGCTGAGTTCGCAATTAAGCCTCTATAGTTCGAATATTTAACTATGGATTGACGAACTGATATTTATATAAGTATCTACGTAAACAGTTTATACGCTTACTTAGCACCAGGCTAAGAATAAAATAACTTTAAATAGTTTAAACAACTAAAAAACACTCTTTAAGCGCGCATTAAAAATTACAAATATTGGATTAAGTCACGTGATTTTTTTCGTATTCCTGACAGCAAACCCTTTCATTTGATATCACTATCATGGGGGTGGATTTCAATCAGCCAATCCGCCATCTTGGGGAGGCCGCCATTTTGGATTTATAATTACGTTTCTTAGCTAGTGATGTATTGTCATCAGGACTCAGATCGCAAGATTTCATCCTAATCGAAGACCGGGCAGTGGGTCAAATTAAGATTCCAAGATTTGATTTTCTTACATACATAGTTGCGTGTTAAAAATATTGATAAATCCTTCAATCCTTATTATAGGTAGGTAGGTATCCTTTTTGTATCAAGTTCACCATTTTATTAGACAAGTATCCTACTAATATTGTAAACGCAAAAGTTTATAAGGAACTACCGGATTAAATATGGCTAAAATTAAGAATTGAGATAGGTACACTATAGGTACCTACATAGGCAACTTTTTATTCCAGAAAATTCCATGTGAAAGATTGAACTGCGTGCGTCGTCTAATAACAACATTATTATAATAAACTAAATAAAATAAATTTTCAGGAACTTAACAACAGAAAACCTTCGATTCCTGAACGTGGACCAGGCTCTAGCCGACCTCGCTTACTTCATTGAGGACCTGAAACAGACACCGAGGTTTGCAAACAGCAAGATAGTGTTATACGGAGGATCGTATGCTGCTAACATGGTGCTGTGGTTCAAGCAAAGATACCCACACCTGGTTGTGGGTGGTGTAGCTTCTAGCGGCCCTATAAAGGGTCAAGTTGATTTTACTGGTGAGTTTTAAGATTTGAAATCTAAACGCACCATCCATTTTAAAATGCACCATTTTTGTCTATACCTACTAATATTATAAAGCTGAAGAGTTGTTGGTTAGGTTGGTTGAACGCGTTATTCTCTGGAACTACTGGTCCGATTTGAAAAATTCTTTCAGTGTTAGATAGCCCATTTATCGAGGAAGGCTACAGGCTATATATTATCTCCCTACTCCTACGGAAACGGGAACCACGCGGGTGAAACCGCGGGACGTTAGCTAGTTTTAATCTATATACCTACCTACTTAAACTGCGAAGCTTCTGTTCTGTGCGAACTTCGAAGCGTTAGCGATCGTAGAAAGAGAATCGACGTGCCACCTGGCTAAAGGGGCTTGATAAATTCTTTTACCATTGGAATTCTGCATTAACACGAATAACTATAGGCTATATCTTATCCCCATATTCCCGGGAACGGGAACTTGAACCCCGTGAACTTGAAACCGTGTGGCGTCTTTGAGCAAACTACACTACACACACACTACACTATTTAGTATCCAAATGTAGTAACGTACTCTGAAATTTAATTTTGCAGGGTACTTGGAGGTGGTGCACAGCGCATTTTCCTCAGAAGGCGGATCAGGATGCATTTCCACGATCAGGCAAGGCATCACAGAGACCATCGCTGCTATGAGAACTGCTGCTGGTCGGCAAAGCTTAGAAAAAGCTTACAGGTACGTACGTTTTGTATTCTACTCCTACATACTCTTACTCGTAAGTACCTGTATAGACTCTTTGTACATAACAGTAGGTAGAATCTTATCATTAATCTATTTAATTTGCCATTCTCGTCCCTTTGACAGGAGAGGGCTAATTGGACCTTAGACCCTTCTCACTGCCCTGATAGGGGTTGGTACACCACCTACTTCCTAACTACTGAGGCTATCTTAGAAGAAAAAACTTCAAAGAGCGCATCACATAAGTCTAGAGTCTGCAATTCTCCCCTCATAAGGTTAGGGTCCCATATCGGGATGCCCAACATGTAGAGTTTACGATCCCCACCGGAAGACGCAGTGTTGGTAGACTCCTTTCTAATTGGACCGATAACTTCAAATGGGAGTCGCTGGATACATGCATCTCACGACAATGCGGCCTGCTGTTTGGAAATCTAGACTAGGGACCTATATCTAGCAATGGTCTGATGATGATAGTTTTTTTAATTTTTGCCAAATCTTTTTAAATATGGCAAATATTCCCAGTCCTCTCCAACTAGTCGTAAAAGTCTATATTAGGAATGGGTACGACAATATCGCAATAGTCCAGCGAGTGAGGATTAAGCCACGATCTCTCTAGACACGGTTTTGAGGCTTAAATATGTATATTAAAACTAGCTGACGACCCGTGGTTCCCGTTCCCGTAAAAGTACGGGGATAATATATAGCCTATAGCCTTCCTAGATAAATGGGCTATCTAACACTGACAGATTTTTCAATTCGTTCTGAGACTAGCGCGTACAAACTCTTCAGCTTTATAATATTAGTATAGATGTACCTATTTCTATATGCAGGCTATGCAGTCCACTGAAGTACGACAGTCCCTTCGACTTGGGCGTATTCTCAGGGCTCATCAGCTGGTCGTTTTCCACTTCGGTGCAGCAAGCACGCCCCGGGACTCTTATCGCCATTTGCAATAACTTCGCTAACAACGTCTATGGTAATAATACCTACGTATTAATTATACTTTGTTTGCTTACTTCTATTCTTTATCATTTATCACTATTAACCCCATACGCAAAAACATCTGTGTCTGCCCTCAGTGTCGCCGCACACGGGCCACACGCGACAGCCACAAACGCTGCCACAAGAAGCAAGTAGGGGCCATAGAAGTTGCTGAAGCGCGCGACAGCCACTTGTGGCCGGTGGTCGACGCTTGTGGTCGGTGGCTGCTACTTTTCGCCTCTAACAGGTTTACTGAGATAAGAGAGAGAGGTGTGCGGAATCGCGCGAGTGGCTAGTGTCAGCGTTTAGTGACCGGTGCGGGCCACAAGAAGCGAGCAGCGACGATTGTAGCGTGTGGCGGACACTGGCGTCAACCGTGTGCGGCGAGTCCATATAAAATGTGTGAAAACTACAGGAAATATGCCGGTAGCGGCGTTTTGTGGTTGTGGCCGGTGCTCCTTGTGCGAGAACCCTTATAGCTTGCGAACGAATGGACCAATTTTAATGATGTGATCAATTTCAGCCAATAGAGGTCCTATGGACATATCTACGCCTCTTGTAATCAATTGTCGTCGATCACTCAGAGATACTCCGAGAGTAGCTCGCTCTGTCGCTCGCTGGGTGTAAAGTTAAGTAATTGATTTCAATCAAAAATATTTTGTGCAACTAGGTACAACTCCAATGGAGCAGATCGGTGGCTACATAGCGTCTACCCGCAACCTGCCGGCGGACGACTGCTGGGACATAGACTATGAGAGCTACGTCGAAAGATATCGCACGCGAAATGACAATTGTAAGTATATCTACATGGTGATACATCTCTAGCGAAGTTGGAAATAGCTTATGGCGTGTCCACATAACGCGGAAATCGTGAACGGCACTATTAACAACCCATATTCGGATGCGGTCGTTGGACGTACAAGATTGGCTTGGCTGATTGAGGTTTTCTTAATAGGTCCAGGTCTGGCTGATGGGAGGATGCAGCCGTGGCTAGTTACCACCCTATCGACAAAGACTTACCGCCAAGCGATTTAGCGTTCCGGTTTAATGTTGTGTAGAAACCGAAAGGGTGTGGATTTTAATCCTCCTCCTCATCATCATAATATCATCTTAGATTGTATCATCACTTAGTGAGATTGTAGTCAAGGTCTAACTTGTAAAGAATAAAAAAACTGTTCAGCACGAGTTTCCACTCAGAATGAGGGGTTAGGCCCTAGTCCAAATGTGGATTGGCAGACTTCACACACATAGAGAATTAAGAAAATTCTCAGGTATGCAGGTTTCCTCACGATGTTTTTTCTTCACATAACTGAAAATTTGGAAGTGCATGCCCCGGACCGGAATCGAACAAACGCCCGTCGAATCGAAGGCAGGAGCCACATCCATTAGGCTGTCACATTCATCACTATTACCTCGTGACCCGTGAGGTTTAACAAGGAAGACTCTTAACATTTTTAACGCACATTGAAGCAGGGTGAAGAGTCTAAGCTTCATAATTATACCCCCTCTCTTAAAAGTAGGGAGGTCCTACTGGCTAATAATGATGATTACGAAGGGTAATGTCCTCTTCCCTTTACCCTTTCAACGCACATTGAAGCAGGCTGAAGAGTCTAAGCTTAAAACCCCCTCTCCTATAAGTAGGGAGTGGTCCTACTATCTAGTAATGATGATTACGAAGGGTAATGTCATCTTCCAGCGCGCGCGTGGTACTACCAGACGTGCACGGAGTACGGCTACTACCAGACGGCGCCGCGGGTCGGCACAGTGTTCGACGGTCTCGTGTGGCTCAGTGTGCCCTTCTACGTCGACGTGTGCAAGCAGGCCTACGACCCCAAGTTAGTAGAACCTCTTGTGTTATAGTTTGCCGCGTGTGGTAAAAAGGTAAGGTGGCAAAGAAAAGCGTGTTTATCGATCGCCGTTCACTGTTCAACTGACTTAATAGTTAATATTACCAAATACATTGGGTTAGTAATGTGTTCTTAAGTTGTTATTTGTTAGTGTGGCCTGCACGCCACATGTGCATTGTGCAGGCCACATGTCGGGTTACATTTTGGTACGTTATAAACTTATGGATAATCTACGAACTAAATATTAATGTGGATACGCTAATAATGATTAAACAATAATATTTGTATGGATTATGCTACAATAGCCTGGCAAATTCGTTCGTAACACTGCCTATGGTCCACGGGGGCCAGGAGGGCGATAGCGATGCCCCGCGTGCACGACTTCATACGCCGCGCAGCCCTTCCCTCTGCACCGCGCGCTCGACTTCACACCCGCACAGTCCTTCCCCTCCCGTCTCCCTAACCAATGCGGAATTTTGATGACTTTTCACAGTAGCTATAGTTCGTGCGCTTTAGCATGGTGCGGGTGACAGTTCGTTTCACTCTTGAACGTTTGCTGCGATTCACGATAATAGTAGGTACCTACACATTATGCACGACATACAGGCAACTGTCACCCGCATCATGCTACAGCTTGAACAACTTTGCTACAAGTCACTCATAGTCTTGACCTCTTATAATAAAAGGACGCCCCATCATGTAGAAAATTTCACTTAAAATCTGGTCAATTTTGCTTAGACAGTTTTAAAGAAAGTTATACGTAAAGGCCGTAAAGGTCCAATATTCAATAAAATCCCGAAATCAGAGCAAATTCAACCTTAAGAATTGATTTTAAGGTTGAATTTGCAAATGCGACTACTTGAATTGAGTGCCAAGAAGTTTTTTGGCACTAATTGAGTGGGGACGTTTTTTGGACGCTGATTGTGCATCCACTTTTTAATAGGAGATCGATGGTGAATAAGCATAATTGTAGTCAAACGCGAGCCCATCTTTCATTAAAAGAAAACCTTCGACTAATAATTTTAGATTCGACGAGGCTTTCGTGTCGGACGCGGTGGAGCGAGTGAACCTGGTATTCGGCGCGCTGCAGCCAGACGTCAACAGCACCATCAACATCCACGGCGCCATCGACCCCTGGCACGCGCTGGGCGTGCACGACCGGGACCTTAAGGAGGGCTCGCCCACCATCACCGTCCCCAGGTCCCCAATCATTATCAACCTCAGACCAATTATAGAAGGACCTGTATCGCACTCATAGTCACGAACAAAATTGTCTGTCATTTTCTGAAGAAAACGAACTTAGATTTGGTGATTTATCTTATACTAAACTAGAAGTTTTTGCCCGTTTTTTACACCATTCAATTATACAAAAAGGTATTTTTACGGAGCTCTTTAACCGACGAACACGATAACAACTATGAAACTTCGATTCTATAAACACAGTTTTTATAATCGCATTAGATCGTTGATCATTTACTTTGACAGAAAAGTAACGTCTAGCGAGGCAGGTTATCAACCCATATTCAACTCACTGCTAAGCTCGAGTCTCCTCTCAGAGAGAGCTCTGAGAGGGGTTAGGCCAATAGTCCACCACGCTGGCCCAATGCGAATTGGCAGACTTTACACACGCAGAGAATTAAAAAATATCTCAGGTATGCAGGTTGCCTTACGATGGTTTTCTTTCACCGAGACACGTGATATTTAATTTTTTTTTAATGCACACAACTGAAAAGGAGGTGCGTGCCCCGGACCGGATTCGAACCCACATCCTCCGGAATCGGAGACAGAGGTCATATCCACTGGGCTATCACGGCTATGCAGCCAGGTAACTCTTTAAAAAAAATGAATATTTGTCATATGGCCAATATTCCCATTTCCCTTCAACTAGTCGGGAAATATTGTATTAGGAGTGGGTACGACAATAGACCAACGGGGCGGGGATCGAATCACCATCCCTTGGTGATGAGTCCGACCGCTTTTACTGTTGAGCTACTGAGTTGCAACCCGTAGACTAATTTACTAAGAGACGACCGAGAAAATCATCGCATCGCATCGCCTTTAGACCTCCTTAATCAGGCCCTGTCGCAAAATCCGTTCTTAGTGGACGTCTACTACCTACAAACTACCTCCCTGCCAAATTCATCTTTGGACGAAGAGCTTTCGAGATTTTGTGATGAATGACCTTACGCATTTATATGTTAAGAAGATACAATGCCGTAGCACCCCTTAAACCTTAGTGAATAGGCATCTTATAGGCAAGCGCGTTCCTTAGGCTACATCTACACTTACGGAGGTCCTGGTTCGATCCCCGGCTGGACAGATTGAGTTTTTCTTAATTGGTCCAGGTCTGGCTGGTGGGAGGCTTTGGCCGTGGCTGGTCCACCCTACCGGCAAAGACGTACCGCCAAGCTATTTAGCGGTACAATGCCGTGTAGAAACCGAAAGGAGTTAGGATTTCATCCTACTCTTAACAAGTTAGCCCGCTTACTACCATCAGGTGAATTTTCTAGTCACGGGCTAACTTGTAAAGAATAAAAAATAAAAAAATGGTCGTGGTCAAGCGCGAGCTTATTCCTTAAATAAAAAAATCTTGTTAATTTTCAGAGCGTCGCATTGCTTCGACATGCAAGGTTGGCGCGTATCGGATACCATCGCAATGACCAACGCCCAGCAGTTCGCGCGGCGAACGGTGGCACAGTGGCTGGCGGACTAGTCAAAATATACTTATATTGAACTGTTGGTGTCGTCAATAAATCTTAATTTTATTTATTTAACTATTCATTTAATTTGACATATTCAGTGACACATTGCACATAGGTTGGTAAATATTTTCTCTATTTAATTTCTTATCCCAAATAAATAACAGATAAGAGTATATATTCCTTAGGGTTCATTTACACGAGCGGCAACTGCTACTGACGACCGCAGTCGACGGCGGTCGCCGACTGCCGTTGTCTACCGCCGAGACGTCGTAAATGAACACTTATACCGGATCTCGTATTAGTAGTATGAACCCAACTTCAGTCCGCTCTGAACATGGGACGAATGGCTGTGCAATGCACAACATCATTGTGAATGAGATAGTAGCGCAATTCACACTGTTACGTCAGAGCGAAATATAAGTTTTGCGCACAATAAAAGTAACTACCTACCTAATTTAAGTACGACCATGTTGCTCGCCGATAAGGCCTACTCCTACTGGGCAACGGAAACAGATAAAAGATACATTTTATCCCCAGAAAGAAGTTTTTGAAACCTGGATGTGTCACAGTCCAGAGAAAGGACATATCCCAATTTTGTATGGAGGCTGGGCCTTTATTCAGAGTGTCAACTAAGCAAAATAAATTATTTTGTATCTTAAAAGGACATAGAATATAGGGCTTAAAAACCCATAATTCTCTAATTCTCTTTCTACGATTTAATATTTCTTTTAACTTTTGTTTTATTGACATTTCACAATATTACATGACATTGACAGCTTACACCGGATATGAATTCAATTCCAAGTGTTTTCATTTGCTGTTTTGAACACTTTTAATTTGTAGACACGGGAGCAAAACAAAAAAAAAGAATTATCTAATTAATACGGGTTCCAAAAATTCTGAAAATTATTTTAGCTACAGCAATTTGTATCTTCCATCCGTAAAAAATACTATCAACCTGCTTATAAATTATAAATAATAAAGGCCCATTTTGAGACATGTTATTTATATCTTGCAAAATCATAGGCTTATTTAATGCACATGCGCTAGAGGTTGCCAAAAAATATATAAAAAGGTGTAGAAATAAAACACAATACATTTCATTTTTCCCGTTAGTGTACCGGGAAAACAGAGTTTAATATTAGTTTTAAAACTCCACATTCAGACAAGTCGAAAATACGCAGAAGTTAAAGAGTCGCAAACTTCAACAGGTCGAAAAATATAATCACAAAGTCGAACCCTACATCACCCTATTGAATACTAGGAAAGAATCTTTTAGACAAATCCATAGTTTTACACGACACAGCATTACACCATAGATATAAAAATAACAAAGCAATAGAAATGTCAAAACGACGCAGAATAGTCGCCGCAGAGATAACACCTCTAAAATTAAAAAAAGACTAAAGTATAACCGATTGTATTGATATTTTCAAGTACATTGTGGCTTATATTTTTTAACATCTGAATTGTGCTGTTGTACAAAATTATATGTATATATAACAGCGTTCTGACAGTATCAAAGGTATTTTGTCGGTGACTCGATTTTTTATAAGAGTACTTGCCATTTCTATCGCTTCGTTATTATGTTGTCTACGGGTGGAACAATAGACATATAGACAGTTCATTAAATGCACAGTGCACTACTGCTCCGGACGGGTCGGTGTGTTTTCAAAATGGCTCTTTTCCACGTTGATTCCTTTTCAGAAACACAACACAAAACGCGGTGCGCGCGAGGCGTCGCTTTTACGGGAATAGAGAAAAATACATCGACGCTTATAATAATTATGCTAGATGAACTATAGGGCTTGAACACACGAAATATTTTGCCGCAGACGTAATTTTGCGATGCTTTTTAAAATCCATTAAAGTTTGCATCAATACAAACTGACTGAATTTATAAATTCAAAGATTTTAGATTTATATTATATACCTCACGCAAAGACATTAGGAATATTTTAACATCCATTTTATTATAGTTTTCTACACTCAAACTTGTTACTAGGAATTCAAACCATGGTTGGATTTAAATCGGAATAGCCTTTGTTAAGGACTGAGGTCTGAACTGTACATTAAAAATAGGCAGAAACATTGATACTATAGAGACAGATCCTTTTTTTCTTAATTGGCCCAGGTCTGTCTGGTGGGAAGCTTCGCCATGCGATTTAGCGTTCCGGTATGATGGCGTGTAGAAACCGAAAGGGGTGCGGATTTTCATCCTCCTCCGAACAAGTTAGCCCGCTTCCATCTTAAATTGCATCATCACTTACCATCAGGTGTGATTGTATTCAAGAGCTAACTTGTAAAGAATAAAAAACAAAGTTTCAAAGTCTTCCGCGCGTACAAAATACGCCGTGTGTAGAGGCCCTAACAGTCGCCTACGCGCGCGCTGCTGGCTTGCAGTGAGCGAGAGTGGGCGAGACGCGGGTCTCGTCAGGGGTTGCCTGCTGGAGATTGCTCATAGCGATAAGGCCGCCTTTACATGGTACTTCTTCGTCTTGCTCGCACTCGCTCCACTGTGACACGTCCGCGGCAGTAGTCTACTCTACCGTCTACGGAACTCATAGCACTAACATATCACAAAGCTCACTCATAATGAAAAATTCGAGATTATTGGCAGTCCGTAATCACCACATCATATTGTCAATATAAAAAAAAATGACATAAAAAGGAACGAATGTACACCAAAACATAATTCAATATTAACAAAAAAAAAATTGGATATGTAAATGGCAGGCTTCAAGCTTCAGTTTTGAGTTAGCAACCGATTTTTTACGTTTTAATCAATTATAACAATGATAAGATTATATATCAAACCTACAATTTGCTAGTAAGTAAAATCATTTTAAATAATACAAAATAAATCCATTTAAACATTGTCAATTCATCATAAATTCATTAGATATCAATTAATTTAACTAAAATACATTAACTAATGTGCTAACTCGTACAAGTAAATCGGTCGCTAACTGCTCGTCTGTATATAGGACTGCCGCCTTCCCCCGAACTAACTCAAATTCATAAATGACGGCACCCGTTACGCCTATGAAACTAATATAACGAATACTTAACAATTAATGTAAACCACGCAAATCAATGTCAAATGATTATCAACATCGTACCGTTGGCGAGATTAGCCAAGACCAAGAGCAGGTGACCGATTCTCTATCATTAAATTGACATTTATTTAAACCTGTCATAGCCTAATACAAGTTACCATAATTATATAACTACATTTTCTACTTAAATGTAGCATGTAAATGCAACAGCAAATTTATTATAAAGATATAATTTTTTTTTTTTCACAGCACTCATGCATTGCAGCACAAATAAGTGACTTCATTACAAAGGTTATGCCTGTTTATTTATAAATTGTTTAAATAAATATTATGCATAAAAACATATCACTATATCTGTACCATTTAGATGTAAAATTATAATAAAAATTACTATTTTTTTCAATAATCTATCAATCAAAATCTATCCAAGTATAACACCATTGACCAAGTAAAAAAAAATCATACCACATTAGCCAAAATAACAATGTCACTAAATAACAAATTGCATATAGATAGATTATCGAAATGTCTATGTAAATGATCTATCTGACACCTCACCACATTTATTTAAACTTATTATGTCTATGAAGCAAAAGATGTAACATTAAACTTAACTTTCATTTCACTGAAAGATACATCTTGCGTTCATTTATAGATTGAATGGTGTGCGATTGAGGTGTTAGTTAAAAATATTTAAGATAAGACAACACAGCTATTATCGTTCACCCACTCTCGGCCTATAATAACAAGTAATCTATACTTCTATAGAGAGTCAGCGACGTGCTAGCACTCTCGCTACAGAAACACGTATAAAGATGAAATATTTACAATGGTGCTACTCGCTCAAGTCCCAAGTCAATCCACAAGGGGCTTGGGGTTCTCCCACGGGAAGCCCTCTCGCCCGAAGTGCCCATATGTACTGGTCTTCTGGTATATTGGCGCTCTGAGGTTCAGATCTCTGCAAACACAACATTGATTATGTTTAGTCTAAACTCTAGGACAGTGATTCCCAAAGTGGTGTCTATCAACCCCTAGGGGTCTATGACAACCTGCAAGGGGTCTACGTCAGCGAAAAAAAATTTGGGACCCCCAGATTTTTTTTCGAAAACAAAATGAAAATGGGGGTCCACGATAGTGGATCTCAACACATACACTGACAACAACAATACAGTACAACAGATATAAAATTTGATTTTGAGTAGTTTTAAATTAAATTCAATTAATAAATTTATACATTAACATGTGTTTTTACTTTCAAGTTTTTAACAAGAAATTTACAGGAAATCAATATCAGGTAAGCAGAGGGTCTACCCAACACCGAAAAACATGGCAAGGAGTCTACGACACAAAAAAGTTGGGGAACTGCTCTAGGATACACTAACTAAACAGCTCAAGCTTGTTTGTCGCCGATATGCTACAGTATTGGTTGCTTGCGTAACTAAACGTACTAGGGATGAAATTGACAAGTTCAATAAGTCAAAGCAAAGCTTGACTAGGTCCATTAGTTTTTTATAACAACCAAGTACACGGACTTGTTTTGATAATATTAATCCAATGTAACACCGCCTCATTGGACCAGTGAAATCAGATCACGAGTTCTTGGGTTAGATCCAATAGACTTCCAGGTTCTTTTTGTTCTTTGTTGAGTAAACAAGTAGCATTCACAAGATTATATAGATTTTATAGGTAGACTTACTTGACGATTTTCCCCGGTCGTAGATCAAAGTTCTTTTTTACGATGGAAAGTAGTTCCTGCTGTGTTTTGTGCGACGTTCCGTAGTCGAATACGGTGATGGAGAGCGGTTCGGCGACTCCTATTGCGTACGCCACCTGGAAACAATCATTATAAGATATTAAACGCTATTTCTATTGTACTAATTAATATCATGAAAACTTGTACGATGTTGATGGTGGTGGGAAGTGGATGGATTAAGAAAACAGGGAATAGGGATGATGACAGTTTTTTAAATTGTATGTAAATTAAGAGTATACTAATAGCAAAGCAATTTTGTAAAAGTAACACGGTATCTGCGATCATTACTTTCGGAGCTACAGGGATTTAAAGGGTCAGATTTGCGGCGCTGCGCTGCGGATCCCTGAAAAACGCTCCATACAAAATGGCACGATTTAGTGACGTTGGCTCGCCGATCGTTAGGTTTGTATGGGCGTTCAAACAAAATCACTAATATCTTTGTTATTTGTGCGTTTATGTTTATAGTTTATTTATAGAAAAATGTCACATTTAATGTAAGGAAGCTAAAACTGTACGAATTTTCATCTAATTACGATAAAAAAAAAAATTATAGATTTTGAAATTTTATAATCTTATTAATTTTGCAAATATCCAGGCAATCTTTGCTTTTTATGAATAAATTAGTTAACATTGACCTTATTTACCCGAATGTATCATAAAAATCAATATATTCAAACCTAGTCATCATCCCCATTGTGTGGTGGCGAGCTCGAAAAGGCCCTTTAATCACCGGTCAACGAATTCAGGCTGACACTTTTACAATGTTCTCACTACAATCTTTACAAAAACTCTTTTAATGAATTTAAACAGTTTACTAAATGTTTTATCGATTTTGATATGAATAGATTATTCTAATAAGGACTTCCGAGCAATGTTCAGTCGTAACTATGATCACTCTGTGATGTAAGACCTCAGTAGTTAAACGGTAAAGGGGTCAAACTCATCACATAGATGGTCGTTTCCGCCTACTGGAATATTGATATTGACACAAGTATTTTGTGTCAATATCAATAGACTATATTAAAGTCATAGTTGATGTGCACTGTTTACGAACAAACAAATTAGAAATTGAGGTGTAAAACGCATGTCATTTCATAACTTATTTATTTTAATATCTAATTATTCTAAGCTTATTAAACAAATTTAAGTTCATTAATTTTATTAAGAACAAGTTGATTATAATTATTATAATGTGTGAAATGACTAGCGATTTATACCCTCAAATTATTTGTAAACAGTGCACTCGAAGACGAAAGTCTTCAATCAATGTGTGTTGCCAGTGATGACATACGGATCTGAGATAGTTTGAAGAGGCGATGGACTGTTGTGCTTGGAGGTCCATGCAAGAGGCCTATGTCCAGCAGTGGACGTCTATCGGCTGATAAGGTAAACAGTGCACATGGCTATGGCTGAAGTACAGGATAAGCATATTGGTAAAGTTAAAAAAAAACTTCTTTAGTGAGTTTAACTCTCTACCTCTCTTACCCCGTTCGCCTCGCGCGACTAAACTTTTCGTAACGCATTCACCAGCTTTTGACGGCCTCCGTGGCGCTGTGGTATGCGAGGTGAATTTACAAGACGGAGGTCCTGGGTTCGATCCCTGGCTGGGCAGATTGAGATTTTCTTAATTTGTCCAGGTCTGGCTGGTGGGAGGCTTCGGCCGTGGCTAGTTACCACCCTACCGGCAAAGACGTACCGCCAAGCGATTTAGCGTTCCGGTACGATGCCGTGTAGAAACCGAAAGAGGTGTGGATTTTCATCCTCCTCCTAACAAGTTAGCCCGCTTCCATCTTAGAGTGCATCATCACTTACCATCAGGTGAGATTGTAGTCAAGGACTATCTTGTAAAGAATAAATAAAAAAAAAAGGTTACTCCTCAAGTCTAGCACGCATATTGAAGTAAATAAAAATGATGCATTTAGTTACCTGCACCATGCAGCGGCGGCACAGGCCGGCGCGCACCAGCGACTTGGCGACCCAGCGCGCGGCGTAGGCGGCCGAGCGGTCCACCTTGGTGAAGTCCTTGCCGGAGAAGGCGCCGCCACCGTGCGCGCCCCAGCCGCCGTACGTGTCCACGATGATCTTGCGCCCCGTCAGCCCCGCGTCCGACTGGCGACATTATAACAGTCTAAATCAGTACTTCTTTACATTATACACCATGCTAATTTCACCGTCTGTAAACTGCCGCGATATTTATTAGTTCAATACAAGAAATCCCTTAACAATATTAAAAATCCTACTAATATTATAAACGCGAAAGTTCGTATGGATGTTTGGATGTTTATTACTCTATAACGCTGCTACTACTGAAGCGATTAAGCTGAAATTTGGAATGGAAATAGATTTTACTCTGGATTAACACATAGGCTACTTTTAATCCCGAAAAAAACTATGGTTTTCCCGAGATTTGCGAAAACTGATGATTTTGATGATATGAATGTTTGTTACTCCTCAAAGGGGCCAACGAGCTGTGGCGGCGAAATAGGTAGGTGTTTAAAAATACTGGATTTATTAAATAAACGATTTTCAAAAGTTTATTACAATTGTAACTAATTGAAATGTGATTTGTTTTTTTTTTTATATAGTAACAGTAATGGTTATGGTGAAAGAGCACATACCTGAGGTCCACCAATGATGAAGTTTCCACAAGGATTGATGTGTATGACCGTTCTAGCGTCCAAGTATTGTGGAGGAATTACTTCTTCAATTACTTTCATTTTGATTTCATCACGCAGAGTCTCCAAGCATATCTGAAAAAAAACAGTATTGTTATTATGTGTTTACTAAAAATACACAGCGTCGCTTTGAAGATGGTTCTGTGAGGTGTGTACCAAACCTTATATTGGTATGTGTACTCACCCTAATTTTCCTGCTAAATTGGTATCTTACTTATCTGTCACCTGCGAGGGCGTTTATTGCATCTGTGGGCAAGCCCTTCCTAATGTCATAGCGTTTTGTGATTTCCTGCGATAACCGCCGTAAATATTTTCATCTGATGAAAAGTATTGCTTTATGTGTTTATTGAAGTTTTTTCCGGCCTATTATTATTGTTAATAGAGAAAATGAGCCGTGAAAGTGATGAACACTTACAGAGTGATGTTGAAATGAGTAAAAATGCCCATTCTCGGGGAGAGAAGAGAGTTGCGTCATCTTCAACTACTGAAGCAGTAGCGATAGCGACTCTGTTTTGGATGCGGAAAGTACAAGTTTACATCCATCTAACACGAGGGCAAGATAGGATAAGAGTGACTCACAGAGGCGTTTTTACCAATGACGCAGGGGGTGTGTGACAGCCAGGCGAAGAATTTGGGGAGCCCCAGCCGTTTATACTTATTAACATTTTTGTACGTATTCCATTTTGACCGCGCGCTTTTTAAAGGGCGCTAGGTAATGCTTGCACCCAGGCAATACATATGTTAGAAACGCCTCTGGTTACTCGGATCCTCATGAATTTTTGATAACTAGGTAAGTCAGTTATCAAATTATATACAGGGATTTACCCCGTCCATGCGGGCCCAGGCCTCAGTTGGGCTCTGGAGCCCTGGCAGATGGGGGGCTGTGACACCATCACACTCGTCCTCTGAGTTATCAATAAATCCCAGTGGTTGAACTGGAGTGATAATATTACAACTACTCTGAACCCAGCGAATGGTAGGTGGAATAACCCATGGAATTTTGCAACAGAACAATTTGCAACTGATCAGGGAGAATTTACAGGAAATTATTTATTAGGTCAATAATTCCTCAGAACAATTGAGATAACAACAGGTAATTTATATACAGTGATCAGTAAGTAATATCAGGGCCTTGGCCTTACAACCAGGTAACAGTAAAACTTTTACTAATAATGTGAAGAAGGAAGTAAAAAAAAAAAAAAAAAAATAGAGCATCGGGGACTCACATATCTTACATGAAACACATTTTATTTATCCACACAAATGACCAGATCAGACACCAAGTTGTCTGTCAAAGATGTTTTTTATTCCCAAGAGAAACGGCAGCCACTGCCCAGTTTATTGACCGCAGGGGACTGAATGATTGTGTAAAACCAAAAAGGATTCAGCTAATTTTCTTATGCCTCAGTACTAGAATTTCTACAGGCTCATTGATACTACCTCAGGGTAATGTACCCGGGTGAATTACAACATGTCAGCCCTGCTCTTTGGTCTAACATCAACCTCTTGGAATTCCGCAACTTTGACGAATTGGATTGCGGAAATCCTTCGTTCAAGCGGAATTCGGCAGCTTTAACGAATTGGATTGCGGAAATCCTTTGTTCGAAAGGAATTTGTGTTCTAGCCCACCTAGACAATTTTCTTTTAGTCCACCAGGACAGGCCAAAGTTGATTCTTCAGATGGCTGAAGTTGCATAGCTTTTAGAATCTCTGGGATGGCAAAAAATTATCCAAAAGCATTGCTAAATCCAATACAGGAATTGAGTTTTAACGAATTGGATTGCGGAAATCCTTCGTTTGAGAGGAATTCGGGTTCTAGTCTACCTAGACGATTTTCTCTTAGTCCACCAGAACAGGCCAAAGTTAATTCTTCAGACTGCTGAAGTTGTGTAGCTTTTGGAATCTCTGGATACCTAAGAAATTATCCAAAAGCATTGCTAAATCCAATACAGGAACTGAGCTTTAACAAATGGGTTGCGGAAATCCTTTGTTCAAGAGAATTTTGTGTTCTAGTCTATCTAGACGATTTTCTCTAAGTCCACCAGGAAATCAAAGATAATTCTTCAGACTGCTGAAGTTGTGTAGCTTTTGGAATCTCTGGATACCTAAGAAATTATCCAAAAGCATTGCTAAATCCAATACAGGAACTGAGCTTTAACAAATGGGTTGCGGAAATTCTTTGTTCAAGAGAATTTTGTGTTCTAGTCTATCTAGACGATTTTCTCTAAGTCCACCAGGACATCAAAGATAGTTCTTCAGACTGCTGAAGATGTGAAGTTTTTGGAATTTTTGGGATTGCTAAGAAATTATCCAAAAACATTGCTAAATCCAATACAGGAATGGAGCTTTAACAAATTGGATTGCGGAAATCCGTTGTATAAGAGGAATTTGTGTTCTAATCTACCTAGACGATTTTCTCTTAGTCCACCAGGACAGGTCAAAATTAATTGTTCAAACTGCAGAAGTTATGAAGTCTTTGTAATCTCTATAACTTGGTATTACTTGGAACACCAAGATAAACCAAACATCATTGTCACTAGAGAAGACAGACAGAATACAGGTAGCACTGAGAAAGATACTGTATCAGGACTGTTGTACATTGGAACAAATGAAAATGCTGCTGGGATTTTCGCAGATTGTGTAGTTCCACAGGGTCACTTGTCTACATCAACACCCTCACATTCATTGCCTGACAACCGACGAAGCAGATGGCAGTCAGGGAGCACAGTTAAAAGAGAGTTACATGTCGAGAACCTGGACCAAAGAACATGTAAGATGTCATCGAACAAGAAGGAACTGGTCTCAGGCATCAATACAGAATCAATCTCACATATTGTAAGATGCCCACACTCTAGTTCAGTCCGACAACCTGACTCTTGTCTCCAATACAAACACAGGGAGGGACTCAGTCACTGAGTCTCTTCAATTTGTTAATGCATGTTGTTGAGGCTGACAGAAACAAGGAACATATTCCTATCAGCCCATTATCTCTCGGGGAGATACTACTGCACAGCCGATCGCCTATCAAGGGGACGAAGGCTATCAGAGTTGCATTTGTTACACAAAGCAACAAGCCAATTATATTATCATTGGGGAAGACTTGACGTCGACTTATTTGCATCCACAGAGACAGCTGAGGTCAAAAGATATGTCTCATTGAACTGTAAAGATCACTCAGCAATGTTCTCAGATGCCTTCAATGGAGTTGGCATCCAGGATGGATATTCCCTTCACTGAACCTTAGGCCATATGTATTGGCACACCTAAGCAAGGCAGGTCACTATATTATTGTAACACCTCTGTGATTGGTTGGCATATCTGAAATCAAGAGCCTTGGATCCGTCAGCGACAATACAGATCCTGTCAGAATGCTTGATCGACATAGCAACAGGCCAAGTCACCAGCACAAGTAGACCAACTGATCCTGCCATCTTGGAGGTAGGGGGAACAGATCTGTGCACAGACAGCAAGAGAAAGGCAATTACTAAAGACTAGTTGGAGATGATCAACACAATACAGACACTATACAACACTAAACAGTAAAGGGACAGTTTGAATGATGTGATAACAGTTGTCTACCGCAATTCAAGGACCTAACTAGGTTTATTGCCTGTATTTATAATTAAATTGCTTGGTTGTATTTATAATTAAATTTATCTTAAAGCACCATTTTAATTCATAAATTTGCTATAGGGACATTCTATTAAATTAAGATACTCAAAGATGAGGAAGAAAAATCGATTGCATCGATCGAAGCAATGGCTACACGTCATTCACTTAAACCATAACCAGTTATACCATGTAGAAAACATTCTCTCTATGATGTATCTTGTCGAACTGCAGCCATTTTTATCTTTGCTTCTGGAAGAAGGGTTCATGATATGACAGTATTAAGAAATTCAGACTTGTAATATAGGTGTGTAAGATGAGAGAAGGATTTTAACCAAGGTTTGGATCAAGATCAGATTTATCAAACCAGAGACAGCCAGGATGGTGATTGTTAAAGCATCCACATCCCCAGATTTCCCAGAAGATGGGTAAAGATCTAATAGTCCTAATTGAAAGCAGGTGATGCCAAGAACAAGAATTAAACCACTTGATTATTACAATAAATGGGGAACTACGATCAGCGTCTCAGACAGTAATTGGGGGATGATTAAAATCTGGCATGACAGCATCTCCAGGGTCTTTTAGATCTGCAGTGATGTCAAGTTAGGTAGAGAATCATCCAATAGATAATATATTAGCCAGAGGAAGCTGGAAGAGTGTGTATACTTTTAAAAAGTTTTTATGGTAAAGATATACAAAGAAAGATGAAGTATCTTAATTACTCTTTAATAGGCTCAAGCCAGAATATTATGATTTTTAGTGTATTGTGTTTTTGCTATTATGTGTTGACTGTTATGTTAATGGTTAATTTGCTTATTTTGTTATGAGTAGATTACTTTTATTCAGTAGATAAAATACAATTGCTTCTATAATATAGTCTAAATACCAATAATTTAGACTTTATGGAGAATTAAAATATATATAAATATATATAATTATGTTTCACATAGCGTTTTGTGTTTGTCACCAGCAGAAAACAAACAAGTCTTCAAAGCGACGCTGTGTATTTTTAGTAAACACATAATATAATATTTTGAATTACAACAAAATTGTTATTATGTGTTGAAAGAAAAATACACAGCGTCGCAGGAATTTCTTCCTGGTGAAGACTCTATGACATTAGGAAGGGCTTGCCCACAGATGCAATAAACGCCCTCGCAGGTGACAGATAAGTAAGATACCAATTTAGCAGGAAAATTAGGGTGAGTACACATACCAATATAAGGTTTGGTACACACCTCACAGAACCATCTTCAAAGCGACGCTGTGTATTTTTCTTTCAACACATAATAACAATTTTGTTGTAATTCAAAATATTATATT